>NC_083097.1:102905723-104105723 GCF_949774975.1 Lagenorhynchus albirostris | reverse complement strand
TGTGGACAAGCAGCTTGATCTTGCTGAACCCCAATTTTGTTATCTGTTAAATGGTGAGAATGCAAAAGCAAACTGCATGGAGGAGTGCAATATTAAAAGGTATCAATGCCTGGGGAGTAGGAGGCATTCAACAAATGTTAGGCGCTGTTATTGCAGGTCTGGCCACTCCCCAACAGACCTTCAGTCCTTCTCTCATTTCTACCTATTTTACATTTCAAAGCCTACAAAAATAAATTAAGCTCATCAAAAAATAGGAAGTTAATATCAATGAATAACCTTTAAAAATTTTAGCTGATTTACAATGTTGTGTTAGTTTCTGGTGTACAGCAAAGTGATTCAGATATATATATATATATATATATATATATATATATATACACACACACACACACACACACACTTTTTCATTTTCTCTTCCATTATGGTTTATTACAGTATATTGAATATAGTTCCCTGTGCTATATATTAGGACCTTGTTGTTTATTTTATTTATAGTAGTTTGTATCTGCTAATCCCAAACTCCTAATTTATCCCTCCCTCACCTTCTTTCCCCTTTGGTAACCATAAGTTTGTTTTCTATGTCTGTGAGTCTGTTTCTGTTTCATAGACAAGTTCATTTGTGTGATATTTTGGATTCCACATATAAGTGATATTATATGGGATTTGTCTTTCTCTTTCTGACTTACTTCACTTAGTATGATAATCTCTAGGTCCATCCACTTGCTGCAAATGGCATTATTTCATACTTTTTTATGGCTGAGTAGTATTCCATTGTGTATATATATCACATCTTCTTTATCCATTCATCTGTTGATGGACATTTAAGTTGCTTCCATGTCCTGGTTATTGTAAATTGTTATCAGCAAATAATCTTAATTTCTGATGATCTGTATCACTGTAAGGAACTGTGAGAGTGTGAAAAAGAGAAAGAATAAACATTTTTGAGATTTCCATACTCCCATACCTCTATATATTCTTGAATGTTTTTGACTATGGTATTCACCTGAAAGGTAAACAAACAGTAAAGAGGGGTACGCACTCCTTAATACTTAGAAGATGGACGGTTAGCAGCAGGTATTTATTTATCCTCACTTATATTCATATATTCATCAGTTTCTTGATAACTCTATGCATTTTTTAAAAAAGGAACGTTTTAATTTGCTACAGATGTTTCTTGAAAACCATTATTAGAGTAAAGAGAAAATGCATTTGGAAGCAGTTGTACAAAGGTTTAATTTTTATTTCTAAGGGAAAATGTGTGCGGGCAGTAAAAGTAATAAAGGAAAGCTGAATTTCCCTTGAGGTATCTGAGGCTGAATAAAATCTGCTACATTATCCCTCAATCAGCCACTTAAAAATTTTAATTGTGTAGACTCTTAATCACAAGGAAAGTAACCTTTTCATGAGCTTTCCTTTGAAGAAGGGAGTGGGGGGGAGGGCTACCATCCTTTTTCAGCTCCTTCTGAAGAATCCTAATTTCAACATTTCTGTACAGCTCCCGTGCTCCTCCAGGTTCCAGCACTGACTTTCAGGCTCATTATGCTGTATAGCATAGGAAAAAAAGCACAGTAATGAACAGGCTTTAAAGAAGCAGGTACTTGGTTACTGTAAAATGCCTCCAAGCTAACCCCAAATCCCTGTGGTGTGTACAGACAGGACCCAGAACACTTGCTGTTCAACAGCCCCTGACTCAGCAAACCTAACTCTGTGCAGGTCCTTCTCTGTGGCACATTCCCCTCACTCTTTCTTTTAGGTGTTGGAGTGACACAGTATATGCCATTTTGGAAATGCACTGCAAATTGGTATGAGATGTAGATCTCCTGATTTTCTTTTAACACATTAGGTGGCAATCAAGGGAGCTATATAGTGTGATAACGTTGGACAGTCCTGATTTTATGACTCTTAAATTTTGACTTTTCTCATATCTCATGAAGGAACTTATACTTAGTTGAGATTCATATGTTTTTCTGGGTTTGGAGTAAATTAGGAACCGAGAAGATGATGAGAAACAATGACGTCAAGCAGGGGACAAAGCAAAGTACCCAGACAGAGCATCTCTTGGAACAATTTCGTTTAGCATCGGTACTATTGCTCTATGCCATTAGGCTCTTCTTATAGCTCTGTGGGGTAAAGTTTGATACTGAGGTGCCGTGCCTTTAGTGTTTCTACCAATATTTCTTGGAGAGTCTCCAGGCACCAGCCACATCAGAACAGGGTCATGTCTTTTGTCTGATGTCCTCCAAAGCCAAAGGGAAATAGAAAGAGCACAGTGTAGGAAACATTTCTTGGCAATTTTTTCTTATTTTTAAGAAACAGCTTTTTGAGGTAGAATAGGCATATAATAAACCATTTGCATTCTACTACACAGTTTGATGATTTGATATATCAACCTACCTGTGAAACTCCCACCATAATCAAGATAATGAACACACTGATCCTCTTCAAAAATTTGTTTTGTGTTCTTTGCAATCCTGCTTTCATTCACAAGCAACACCTGATCTGCTTTTGGTCAGTATACATGAGTCGGCATTTCCTAGAATTTTATATAAGTGGAATCACCTACTATGTACTCTTTTTTTGTTTGGCTTCTTCTGTGCACCATATTTAGTTTGAGATTGATCCATGTTGTTTGTAACTTTTTATTGCTGAGCAGCATTCCACAGTATGCATATACCACAGTATGATGAGCAAACATTTGGATTGTTTCCAGCTTTTCACAACTGGAAATAAAGCTGCTTTGTATATTTGTCTACATGTGTTTGTGTGGACATATGTTTCATTTCTTTTGAGTAAATACTTAGGAGCGGAATGCTGGACCATAAGGTAAGGGATATGAGTAATTTTTAGTTGAGATTTGTTTCATATACCATAAAATACATCTTTAAAAAGTATATAATTCACTCATGTTTAGCATATTCACAAGGTTGTGCAACCATCACCACTATCTAATTCTATAATGTTTTAATCAATTCCCCTCAAAAAACCCTTGTACCCATTAATAGTCACTTTCCATTCCCCCCACCCCCTGCCTCTAGCCCCTGGAAGCTACTAGTCTACTTTCTGTCTCTGTGGTTTTGCCTATTCTGTGCAGTTTATGTAAGTATAATTGTAAAAATACATGGTCTTCTGTTTCTGGGTTCTTTCACTTAGCATAATTTTTTAAAGGTTCATCCATATTGTAGCATGTACCAGATCTCATTCCTTTTATGGCTGACTTATATTTCAGTGTGAGGATACACCATATTTTGTTTATCTGTTCATTGCTTGATGGGCCTTGGGGTTATTTCCACTTCTTAGCTATTATGAATAATGCTGCTCTGAGCATTGTTATACGAGTCTTCGTGCGAATATATATATTTTAATTGTCAGGAGACTATAACCAGCAGTAGAATTACTGAGCCATATGATAACTCTATGTTTAACTTTTTGAGGAACTGCCAAACTCTTTTTTATAGTAGCTACACCATTTTACATCCTGACCAGCAATGTATGGGGGGGGATGTTCCAGTTTCTCTGTATCCTTACCAAGACATGTTATATCTGTCTCTGATTATAGTCATCCTAGTGAGTGTGAAATGGTATCTCATTATGGTTTTGATTTGTATTTCCCTAATAAGTAATGATGTTGAGCACATTTTCAGGTGGCCATTTGTGTATTTTCTTTGGAGAAATATCCATTCATATTCATTACTCATCTTAAAATTGGTTTATTTCTCTTTTCATTTTTGAATTGGAAGGGTTCTTTATATACTCTAGAAACTAGACCCTTATCAGGTATATGATTTTTAAACATTTTCTCCAAACCCGGGGTTGTCTTTTTACTTTCCTGATAGTATCCTTTTGAAGAAGAAAAGTTTTTTTTATTTTGATAGAGTCCCATTTATCTATTTTTTCCCTTTGTTTGCTTGTGCTTTAGGTGTCAAATATAATGTTTAACATTTTAAGAAAATTGGCAAACTGTTTTCAAAAGTGGTTCTACCATTTTACATTCAGTGTATGAGGTTTCAGTTTCTCCATATTCTCCACAACACTTGGTATGGTCAATCTTTAAATCTTAGATATTCTAAGAGGTATATTGTGGTATCATACTGTGATTTTAATTTGCTTTTCCTAATAATTAATGATGTTGAGCATCTTTTCCTGTACTTTTTTTTTTTGCGGTACGCAGGCCTCTCACCGCTGCGGCCTCTCCCGTTGCGGAGCACAGGCTCCGGACGCGCAAGCTCAGCGGCCATGGCTCACGGGCCCAGCCGCTCCACGACATGTGGGATCTTCCCGGATCGGGGCACGAACCCATGTTCCCTGCATCGGCAGGCGGAGTCTTAACCGCTGCGCCACCAGGGAAGCCCTTCCTGTACTTTTTTTGCTAACTATTTGTTATCTTTAGTGAACTGTCTGTTGAAGTATTTTGCCCATTTAAGAAATGAATTGTTTTACCCAAACTTATCGGATTCAGCAAAAGCAGTTCTTAGAGGAAATTTTAGAGTGATGAACATCTACATTAAGAAAAAAAAGTTATCAGATATGATCTAACTTTATATCTCAAGGAACTATAAAAGTAACAGACTAAGCCTAAAGTTAATAAAATGAAGGAAATAACAAAAATCGAGTGGAAATAAATGAAATAGAGACAAGAAAGACAATAGAAAATATCAACAAAACTAAGAGCTGGTTTTTTGAAAAGTAAACAAAATTGACAAATCTTTAGCTAGACTAAGTAATAAAAAAAGAGAGGATACAAATAAATAAAAGTAGAAATGAAAAAGGAGAGGAAGTTGATCAAGATGGTGGAGTAAGAGGACATGGAGCTCACCTCCCCCCATGCACACATCAAAAATACATCTACGTGTGGAAAATTCTCACTGAAAACTAACTGGAAACTAGCAGAAAGACTCCTGTATAACCAAGGCTGTAAGAAAGATCCATACATAATTGGGTATGAAGGGAAGAAAAGCAGTTGAGTCAGGACCTGTGCCCCTGGGAGGGGACTAAGAGATAAAAGGAGAATACATGGGTAGAGACCCACCCTGGAAGGTGAGTGGTGAGAGCCACAGACTGGGCACCCCAGTCTTGGGCTCCCACACAGGGGAAGCAAGCCCCTTTGGCTGGTCAGAGGGCCTCTGGGACTAACAGGAGGACTGTGGGAACCTTAGAGTCTGCTTGTGAGGAGCTTTCACCCACTGGCTTGCCCCTGAGGCAGCACGGAGAGGGTGGAGAGAGGTTTTCTCTAGCAGCTACTGAGTTTCCCACAACTGCTTTGGCATGCACCCCAGCCTGAACTAAGTCAATACTACAACCCCTTTCACTCTGTGTCACAGTGTGGCACTGGATCTGGGGCAGCAACAACTGGGGAGAAAACTCAGCTGAGGGATGCAGGGGTGATTTAGTCTTGGTATGAAGCCTGAGGCATAACACTTCTTGATTTCAAACTATATTACAATGGTATAGTCATGAAAACAGTATGGTACTGTCATAGACACAGGTCAGTGGAACAGAATAGAGAGTACAGAAATAAACTCATGCATATATGGTCGATTAATTTTTGCCAAAGGATTCAAGAATATACAGTGAGGAAAAGGATAGACTCTTCAATAAATGGTGCTGGGAAAACTGGACCCCTATCTTATCATATATACAAACATCAATTCAAAATGTATTAAAGACTTGAATTTAAGACTGGAAACTGTAAAAGTCCTAGGAGAAAACATAGCAGGTAAGTTCATTGACATTGTTCTTGACAGTAATTTTGAGGATTTGGTCAGAAGCAAAGGCAACAAAACCAAAAGTAAATGGAACTGCATCAAACTAAAAAGATTCTGCACAGCAAAGGAACCCAAAATGAAAAGGCAATCTATAGAGTGGGAGAAAATATTTGAAAACTATATATATAATAAGGGGTTAATATCCAAAATATGTAATAAACTCAGATACCTCAGCAAAAACAAACAAAAATCCAAACCAAAACAAATAACCCAATTAAAAATTGGGAAAATGATCTGGAAAGACATCTTTCTAAAGAAGACATACAAATGACCAACAGGTGCATGAAAAGGTGCTCAACACTACTTAATATCAGGGTAATGCAAATCAAAACCACAATGAGATATCACCTTACATCTGTTAGGATGGCTATTATAAAAAAGACAAGAGATGACAAATGCTAGCGAGGATGTGGAGAAAAGGACAGTATTCTACACTGTTCTTGGGAATGTCAACTGGTACAGCCACTATGGAAAACAGTATGGAGGTTTCTCAAGAAATTAAAAATGAGAAGCCATATGATCCAGCAATCCCACTTCTGGGTATATATCCAAAGCAAACAAAACCATTAACTCAAAGAGATATCAGTACTCCCATGTTCCTTGCAACATTATTCACAACGGTCAAGGTATGGAAACAATTTAAATATCTAATGATAGATGAGCAGATAAAGAAAATGTTATCATATATATGATATATACATGATGGAATATTATTCAGCCTTTAAGAATAAGGAAATCCTGATATTTGCAACACATGGATAAACCTGGAGTTCATTATGCTAAGTGAAATAAGCTAAACAGAGAAAGACAAATCCTGTACAGTATCACTTTCATGTGGAACATTAAAAAAAAAATTCAAACTCACAGAAACAGAGTAAAAATGTGGTATCCAGGGGTTGGGTGCCAGTGTCTGGGGGAAATAGGAAGAGGCTGGTAAAAAGGTACAAACTTTCAGTTATAAGATAAATAGAGTCAGAATATAATAACATGGTAATAATAATATATAACATGGTAACTATAGTTTATGACACTGGATTGTATAACTGAAATTTGTAAAGGGAGTAGAAAAATATTTCTCACCAAAAAAAAAAAAAAGTGTGAGTTTGATGGATGTGTTAATTAACTTGATGGGGGAAATCCTTTCACAATATATATGTATATCAAATCACCACAGTGTATGCTTTAAAATTGTAAAATATTACAATTTTATTTGTCAATTATACTTCAGTAAAGCTAAAAAAATTAAGTTAAGAATAAGAAAAAAGAACTTGTCAAAGGATCCTTTCTATACTAAAGCCTTATGCAGTCAGAATCCTACTCAACACAGCAGGATAGGCAGCTACTACCTTTCTCTTGGTGGTGGCTTCTGAGTTGAAATCTATTTGCCATTCTGCCCCAACTGTAGGGTCTATAGTCTTATTAAATATGCAACCTTTTTTATTCGTGGGAGCTAATGGAATTGTGAACTTGTTCTCTCAATAATCATTTAGTAGTTACTTGCTATGTGTCAGGCTCATGTAAACTATTGGGGATCGAGAAATGGATAGGATGCATTCCCAGCCTCTAAGAGCCCCATAGGTCCCAGGGGGATATGTACAACTTCTCTGGGGATTGGCTTGTATTCATGGGGGTTCAGTGTATTCATGGTTAGGTTAAGAGAAACATTGCAGTGATGATGAAATATTCTACTCTTGTAAATGTTGCTTGAGACGGACTAACAAGAAGTGTGGTTACTAGGCACAGCAAACCACTTTCTGTGATATCTTAAAGAAACTGACTGCTTTTCTCTTTATGATCAATTTGAACTCTATACTGGTCCAGTGAATTGAGTAAAACCAAAGGCCATCAATCCACTGCTATCCTGCTCCTTTTCCTTTTTTTCCTCCCATTTTGTCTTCTTGTCTTCTCCAAAACAACAATAGGTACACACTTCTGATGTCTGTCTCCTCCTTACCTGTTTCCTGTTTTTGTAAAATAGGGAAAATAATTGTACTTATTTCACAAGACTGCTGTGAGGACTCACTGGGATAATGCATAATGAAGTGCTTAGTAAAGTGCCTGGCTTAATAAATGTTAGTTTTTAAAACATTACTATCCTTATTGTTGCTGTTTACTTGTAACATTTGCTTAGATTTTCCTCCATTTGCATTTGGCTTCTACTCACTCAGAAGCAAGTTGAACCTCTCAGAGCATGTTAACTCTCTGCAGCTGAAATGTGTGACTCACAGGCCTCATTAAAGCTTGTGAACAGACACATTGGAAATGATGTTATCTTGAATCTGGGCAAGAATTATTGGCAAAATAATCTCCAAAGTCTGAATTTAGCAATTGATTTCATCAACTATGAGAAATGTTAGAATTATTTGGTCCTTGATATCAACAAAAAATGAAGCAATTGTTAATAAATTGAGAGAGCACATCAATCTCTTTGCCAAGAGATGCCCAGCTGTGTGTTAACAGGAGCCTTGGCAAGAGGAAGGCTGATGGTTTGGGATGGCATACCATTCCTTGACAGTGTTCCCACAGTTGGCAGTCAGGCCTATCATGAGCTTTGCTGACAAGGAGTAATATAATCTGGTATCCCATTTATTCTTTTTTTCTCTTCTCAACACAACTTCAGCTTCCCTTTGATTCAGCATTTTGACATTTGTAATCAGTACATCACATTCCATCTTGTTGACCTTTTTGGCCTTGGAATAATTAAGATTGTGAATCTTCACAATGAGTTTGACTATGGCATATTTGTCTATCTGATCATTATCTCAGTCAACAATTATTTGGTATCCTCCTACACCCACCTCCCAGGGGTCCCTTGAAGGTATTAACCTCTTGTATATATGTCAGAGTAACTGATACTTTGGTTGATTTCCCAGTATTTATGACAGCATTCACAAATTCTAAGGCCTTATTGGGAAGGAATAGAATGTGCCAAACTTCCCAATGTTTTCTTGGCATCTAGTCTTTGTTTAAGTCCTGAGAAAGAGAAAAGATTCTGAACAAATAACCAGTGGACACTTCATAAAAAAAATTCTCCTTCTGACACATTTGTTTAGTCTCTGTCTTTTCCCCCTAGAGGGTAAACTCCATGAAGGCAATGACTCTGGCCCTTTCACTTACTACTGCAGCCCCAGTGCCTGGAACACTTGCTTCTAAGACCTCAACAAATATTTGTTGAATGAATAAATGAAATCACTCAGTAAATTCTTTGAGTATTGGCTAAGAAATAGCATTGTGCTTAGACTTAGAAATAGTAACTACAGAGACTAGTTTGTTGTCTTGATGGAGCATATGTACTATTTAGGGGATAAGACACAGTAAAAGAAAAATAATTACAGATTGGGATTATAGATGATTAGCTGTTATGAAGGGCTATTTGATTAAATGATGAAAGACTGCCTGGAGAGAATGGGAAAAACCAATCGGAGGAGATTTAAATGATGAGAATAAACTAGCCACATGAAAAGCTGGAGGTAGATCATTCCACATAGAGCAAAACTGGTATATCTGAAAAGCAGAGAAGAGGACAACGTGGCTGAAAGGGAGCAAGGAGGGAGTGTGACGAAGTTGGAGAGATAGAGGTGAACCACTTCATGAGACCCTGTTGACCATGGTAAGATGAAGTTTAATGGTAAGCCATTGGAGGGTTTTGAACAGGAGAGTGATATCTGATTTCTGGTTTCAAAATATCATTCAAAGCTACCTGCAAATTGTATCAGGACTAAGTGAAAGCAGGGCAACCAGTTAGAATTTTGGGAGTCCAGTGACTTGACTAAAATGGTGGCATTAGAGATGGAGAGAAGTTGACTGATTTGAAATACACTGGAAGGAAGTACTGAATCAATGTGGTGATGAATTCAATACATGGGAAAGGGTGAGTAACAGTTGAATGAAAAATCATGTTGAAGGTTGTGCAGGTATGTAGGTACACTTTTGTAATTGGTAGGGTCATTCAGTGACTAAGTGATGGTACCATTCACTGAGATGGGGATGACTTGAGGCGAGTTCTTCAGAGAAGCAGAGAGCTATGTATCTATGTCTTTCTATATAAATCTATCTATCTATTTATCTATATCTATCTATCTATCTGTCTGTCTATCTATCTATCTATCTATCTATTTATCTATCTATCTAGATAGAGAGACTGAGACAGACAGATATTTTGTAAGACTCATTCAACTATGGAGGCTGGGAAGTGCCAAGTTCTCCAGTCAGAAAGCTGGAGACCCAGGAGAGCCATGAGTGGTGTAAGTTCCACCCAAGTCTGAGGCCTGAGGACCAGGAGAACTGATAGTGTAAGTTCCAGTCTGAGGGCAGGAGAAGACAGATGTCCCAGCTCAAGCATCAGGCAGGAGGAGTTCCTTCTTACTTAGACTTTTTGTTCTATTCAGATCTTCAATTGATTGGACAAGGCCTACTCACACTAGGGAGGGCAATCTGCTTTATTCAGTCTACCAATTCAAATGTTAATCTCATCCAAAAATACTCTCACAGACACACCCAGAATAATGTTTGACCAAATATCTGGGTACCCTATTGCCCAGTCTAGTTGACACACAAAGTTAACCATCATGGAGGTACAGATTGCATGTAAGATCATAGCTTTGTTTTATACATATTTAGTTTGAGGTGTCTATAATCTACAAGTGTGGAGAGTTTAAAAAACATATTTGATATGTGAGTCAAGAGATGAGAGAGGGGCTTCCCTGGTGGTGCAGTGGTTGAGAATCTGCCTGCTAATGCAGGGGACATGGGTTCGAGCCCTGGTCTGGGAGGATCCCACATGCCGTGGAGCAACTAGGACCGTGAGCCACAACTACTGAGCCTGCGTGTCTGGAGCCTGTGCTCTGCAACAAGAGAGGCCCGCACACTGCGATGAAGAGTGGCCCCCGCTTGTCACAACTAGAGAAAGCCCTTGCACAGAAACGAAGACCCAACACAGCAAAAATAAATAAATAAAAAAAAATAAAACCCACAACCTTCAAATAACTCTAATTAAAAAAAAAAGAGAGAGATCAGAGAGGAGGTATGAGCTAGAGACATAAATTTGAGAACGTAACAGAGGTGGCTAGTTTGCCTACCTAATGCCAATCTTCCCTTCAACTTTACGAATATGATTCTCATTTGTTTTGGTAGTGGAAGTAGGTCCAGGTATAGAAATGCTATTCCTCAGCTTCCCTTGTACATAGGATGGTCACATGACACAGTTATGGCCAATAAAATGTATGTAGCAATTTTGAAATACTTTGGGAAAAACTATTTAAAAGGGTAGCATTGATCTTTTGTTGCTTGCCTTTTCTTTTTGTCCTTCCTGATTGAAATACTGATGCAGCTAATTTCTGAAAATAAGGTGACAAGTACATGTTAAAGAAGGCTGAACAAAATGATAGAAGAAGCCTGGAATATAGTCATCCTGTATCAACCAAGACTGTCCATCTCCAGATGTCATATTTCATGAGAAAAGCCAATCCTCTATTGTGTTTAAGCCACTGTCATTCAGGCTTCTGTTCCTTGCAGCTGACTGCAATTCCTAACTGATACAGGTTGTCATTAGTATAGAGATAGCATATTAGCCAGGGTGTTTTGACTGCAAGTAAGAGAAAAATCTGACTTAAAAAATGATGTTTTAAGTCTTGTATAACTGGAAACCCAGAGGAAGCACAAACTCCAGGATTAGTTACTCTGGGGCTCAACAAGGATATCAGTACTGATGTGCTTTCCCTATTTCTACTTTATCATCTGTGTTAGTTTCATCTCATTGACTTCCTATTCAAGTTTCCACCAAAAATTTAACATAAATCCTTCTTCACTTTGATGGAAACAATTTAACAAATCCTTATGTTCATTTTGATGGAGACAGTTTAGGTTGCATCCTTATCCCTGTATGAATCATTAATGTAAGAGGAATTTACTGATTGGCTTGACCCTGGGTTTTGAACTAATCACCAGCAAGGGAGAAGAGATTATCCTCATTGGTTCAGCAATTCAGGAACTATTTGTGAAACAGCAGTCAGTATTCAAACTCTATTGCTATTATACGGAAAGTTTGGAATGGATGTTTAGGACTTAACCACTGTTGAATATAGTCTTCCCCTTTAACCACTCAATATCCAAACTTAGCTCCTTCTGAAATAAATATGCACCCTTAAAGTGCTCACATCAGCATGAAATACATTTATTCTTCCCTCAAATTGGACAGCTCAGGATCTTCACTGTTTTGATTCCAAGTCTCTGGTTGAGTTGCTTTTCCTCCCATCACACCTAGATGTAGCTTTTCATTGTATTAAGTCTAATACACTGCTATTATTTGCTTTCAACATATTTAAAGTCATGGAGAAAGAACAGGATAAGCACAATGAAAATTCTATTTGGAAAAGGGCAGTGTATAGTTGCTCACTGGAACATAGTGTAAACCATAATCTGGTGGCTGGAAATAGTGAAGGTTTTCTGACCTGGTGGTGTAGTGACTTTTTGTGTTACATATGGCCGCATCTAATTCTGCTTTCCAGAATAAACTCACTTGTCAGTCCTCTATCACCCCATGTCCTGCCACCTAGGATCACTCTTCTCCATTGTCTTTCAAATGAGACAGACATTGGATATTATGAGGCCCTTTCTGGATTTACACAGCTTTAGTAGCTCACTCCCTGTAGGTGTGTGTCAAAGGGATTTAAGATTTAAGTCATACGTGGATGGATCTAGAGACTGTCATACAAGTGAAGTAAGTCAGAAAGAGAAAAACAAATATCGTGTATTAACGCATATATGTGGAACCTAGAAAAATGGTACAGATGAACTGATCTTGCAGGGCAGAAATAGAGACACAGATGTAGAGAACAAACGTATGGACATCAAGGGGGGAAAGTGGCGGGGGGTGGTGGTGGTGGTGTGATGAATTGGGAGATTGGGATTGACATATATACACTAATATGTGTAAAATGGATAACTAATAAGAACCTACTGTATAAAAAACCAAATAAAATAAAATTCAAAACTTCAAAAAAAAAAAGATTTAAGTCATAGCTGTTTATGGTCAAGCTCAGTCCATATGTATTTGTAATTTTCACTGTGCATTACCATACCAGGAGATTTTAATGTAGTCATGGCTTTTGAGTTTGGGACTTTGGTCTCCTAGGAACAAGTCTCTTTCCTAGAATCTTAGTTTAATGGCCTCGATCTATTTTGGCCTGTCCCTGGAAGAGATTTGAAGCAATAGCTGTGGGTTGGTGGACATCAATATATTGTATCCTTTTTCAGGAAGAGAATACTTAATAGGACTTGACTGAATCTCATGTTTTTCTGGTATCTCAAACTTATATTCTTCCAAATCGTCTACCTGCCAATCCGTACCAGCATTAATATTTGCTAAGGTAGACAATTCAACTTTTCTAACGTACAAAAGTCCATCATTTTGGATTATAGAAATGGCCCTTCTTAATGAAGCTATGTTTTCCCCTCTAAGTTTACAGCAGGCCACATTCAGCCTGTTTGCCTCTTTTTTGTAAGACTTCATTAATGGCTTCAAGAAGGTCACTAGAAACACTGTAAGCGAAGAATCTGTGAAGGGAGGAAACAAGATGGCAGAGTAGAAGGATGTGCTCTCACTCCCTCTTGCAAGAACACCAGAATCACAACTAGCTGCTGGACAAGCATCGACAGGAAGACACTGGAACTCACCAAAAAAGATACTCCACATCCAAAGACAAAGGAGAAGCCACAGTGAGATGGTAGGAGGGGTGCAATCACAATAAAATCAAATCCCATAACTGCTGGGTGGGTGACTCACAGACTGGAGGACACTTATAGCACAGAAGCCCACCCACTGGAGTGAAGGTTCTGAGGCCCACATCAGGCTTCCCAACCTGGGGGTCCGGCAACAGGAGGAGGAATTCCTAGAGAATCATATTTTGAAGCCTAGTGGGATTTGATTGCAAGACTTTGACGGGATTGGGGGAAACAGAGACTCCACTCTTGGAGGGCACACACAAAGTAGTGTGCACCTCGGGACCCAGGGGAAGGAGCAGTGACCCTAGGGGAGACTGAACCAGACCTACCTGCTAGTGTTGGAGGCAGGGGGTGGCTTTGGCTCACCGTGGGGACAAGGACACTGGCAGCAGAAGTTCTGGGAAGTACTCCTTGGCGTGAGCCCTCCCAGAGTCTGTCATTAGCCCCACCAAAGAGCCCAGGTAGGCTCCAGTGTTGGGTTGCCTCAGGCCAAACAACCACCAGGGAGGAAACCCAGCCGCACCCATCTACAGTCAAGCAGATTAAAGTTTTACTGAGCTCTGCCCACCAGAGCAACAGTCAGCTCTACCCACCACCAGTCCCTCCCATCAGGAAACTTACACAAGCCTCTTAGATAGCCTCATCCACCAGAGGGCAGAGAGTAGAAGCAAGAAGAACTACAAACCTACAGCCTGTGGAACAAAAACCACATTCACAGAAAGATAGACAAGATGAAAAGGCAGAGGGCTATGTACCAGATGAAGGAACAAGATAAAACCCCAGAAAAACAACTAAATGAAGTGGAGATAGGCAACTGTCCAGAAAAAGAATTCAGAATAATGATAGTGAACATGATCCAGGACCTTGGAAAAAGAACGGAGGCAAAGATTGAGAAGATGCAAGAAATGTTTAACAAAGACCTAGAAGAATTAAAGAACTAACACCTAGAAAAATTAAAGAACAAACAAACAGAGATGAAAAATACAAAAACTGAAATGAAAACTACACTAGAAGGAATCAATAGCAGAATAACTGAGGCAGAAGAACTGATAAGTGAGATGGAAGACAGAATGGTGGAATTCACTGCTGTGGAACAGAATAAAGAAAAAAGAATGAAAAGAAATGAAGACAGCCTAACAGACCTCTGGGACAACATTAAATGCAACAACATTCCCATTATAGGGGTCCCAGAAGGAGAAGAGAGAGAGAAAGGACCAGAGAAAATATTTCACGAGATTATAGTCAAAAACTTCCCTAACATGGGAAAGGAAATAGCCACCGAAGTCCAGGAAGCGCAGCGAGTCACATATAGGATAAACCTAAGGAGAAACACGCCGAGACACGTAGTAATCAAATTGGCAAAAATTAAAGACAAAGAAAAATTATTGAAAGCAGCAAGGGAAAAATGACAAATAACATACAAGGGAACTCCCATAAGGTTAACAGCTGATTTCTCTGCAGAAACTCTACAAGCCAGAAGGGAGTGTCATGATATACTTAAAGTGATGAAATGGAAGAACCTGCAACCAAGATTACTCTACCCGGCAAGGATCTCATTCAGATTCGATGGAGAAATCAAAAGCTTTACAGACAAGCAAAAGCTAAGAGAATTCAGCACCACCAAACCAGCTCTACAACAAATGCTAAAGGAACTTCTCTAAGTAGGAAACACAAGAGAAGAAAAGGACCTACAAAAACAAACACAAAACAATTAAGAAAATGGTCATAGGAACATACATGTTGATAATTACCTTAAACGTGAATGGATTAAATGCTCCAAGCAAGAGACACAGGCTTGCTGAATGGATACAAAAACAAGACCCATATATATGCTGTCTACAAGAGACCCACTTCAGACCTAGGGATACATACAGACTGAAAGTGAGGAGATGGAAAAAGATATTCCATGCAAATGGAAATCAAAAGAAAGTTGACGTAGCAATACTCATATCAGATAAAATAGACTTTAAAATAAAGAATGTTACAAGGGACAAGGAAAGACACTACATAATGATCAAGGGATCAATCCAAGAAGAAGATATAACAATTATATATGCACCCAAAATAGGAGCACCTCAATACGTAAGGCAACTGCTAACAGCTATAAAAGAGGAAATTGACAGGAACACAATAATAGTGGGGGACTTTAACACCTCACAACAATGGACAGATCATCCAGAATGAAAATAAATAAGGAAACAGAAGCTTTAAATGACACAACAGATCAGATTTAATTGATATTTATAGGACATGCCATCCAAAATCAGCAGATTACACTTTCTTCTCAAGTGCGCACGGAGCATTCTCCAGGATAGATCACATCTTGGGTCACAAATCAAGCCTCAGTAAATTTAAGAAAATTGAAATCATATCAAGCATCTTTTCTGACCACACCGCTATGAGATTAGAAATGAATTACAGGGAAAAAAACATAAAAAACTCAAACACATGGGAGCCAAACAATATGTTACTAAATAACCAAGAGATCACTGAAGAAATCAAAGAGGAAATCAAAAAATACCTAGAGACAAATGACAATGAAAACCACAAGGATCCAAAACCTATGGGATGCAGCAAAAGCAGTTCTAAGAGGGAAGTTTATAGCTATACAAGCCTACCTCAAGAAACAAGAAAAATCTTAAGTAAACAATCAAACCTTACACCTAAAGGAACTAGAGAAAGAAGGACAAACAAAACCCAAAGTTAGCAGAAGGAAGGAACTCATAAAGATCAGAGCAGAAATAAATGAAACAGAAAAAAAGAAACAATAGCAAAGACCAATAAAACTAAAAGCTGGTTCTTTGAGAAGATAAACAAAATTGATAAACCATTAGCCAGACTCATCAAGAAAAACAGGGAAAGGACTCAAATCAGTAAACTTAGAAATGAAAAAGGAGAAGTTACAACAGACACCACAGAAATACAAAGCATCCTAAGAGACTACTGCAAACAACTCTATGCCAATAAAATGGAAAGCCTGGAAGAAATGGACAAATTCTTAGAAAGGTATAACCTTCCAAGAACGAACCAGGAAGAAATAGAAAATTTGAACAGACCAATCACAAGTAATGCAATTGAAACTGTGATTAAAACTCTTCCAGCAAACAAAAGTCCAGGACCAGATGGCTTCACAGGCGAATTCTATCAAACATTTAGAGAAGAGCTAACACCCATCCTTCTCAAACTTTTCCAAAAACTTGCAGAGGAAGGAACACTCCCAAACTCATTCTATGAGGCCACCATCACCCTGAAACCAAAACCAGACAAGGATACTACAAAAAAAGAAAATTACAGACCAATATCACTGATGAATATAGATACAAAAATCCTCAACAAAATACTAGCAAACAGAATCCAACAACACACTAAAAGGATCATACACCATGATCAAGTGGGATTTATCCTGGAAAAGCAAGGATTCTTCAATATATGCAAATCTATTAATGTGATACACCGTAATAACAAATTGAAAAATAAGAACCACATGATCATCTCAATAGATGCAGAAAAAGCTTTTGACAAAATTCAACACCGATTTATGGTAAAATCTCTCCAGAAAGTGGGCATAGTGGGAACCTACCTCAACATAGTAAAGTTCATATACGAGAAACCAACAATAAACATCATTCTCAATGGTGAAAAACTGATAGCATTTCCTCTAAGATCAGGAACTAGACAAGGATGTCCACTCTCACCACTATTATTCAACATAGTTTTGGAAGTCCTAGCCATGTCAATCAGAGAAGAAAAAGAAATAAAAGGAATACAAATCAGAAAAGAAGTAAAACTGCCACTGTTTGCAGATGACATGATACTACACATAGAGAATCCTAAAAGTGCCACCAGAAAACTACTAGAGCTAATCAATGAATTTGGTATGGTAAAGTAGCAGGATACAAGATTAATGCACAGAAATCTCTTGCATTCCTATACACTAATGATGAAAAATCTGAAAGAGAAATTAAGGAAACACTCCCATTTACCATTGCAACAAAAAGAAAAAAAATACCTAGGAATAAACCTACCTAAGGAGACAAAAGACCTGTATGCAGAAAACTATAAGATACTGATGAAAGAAATTAAAGATGATACCAACAGATGGAGAGATATACCATGTTCTTGGATTGAAAGAGTCAATATTGTGAAAATGATTATACTACCCAAAGCAATCTACAGGTTAAATGCAATCCCTATCAAATTACCAATGGCATTTTTTACAGAACTAGAGCAAATAATCTTAAAATTTGTATGGAGACACAAAAGACCCCGAATAGCCAAAGCAGTCTTGAGGGAAAAAAACAGAGCTGGAGGAATCAGACTCCCTGACTTCAGACTATACTACAAAGCTACAGTAATCAAGACAATATGGTACTGGCACAAAAACAGAAACAGAGGTCGATGGAACAAGATAGAAAGACCAGAGATAAACCCACACACCTGTGCTCAACTAATCTATGACAAAGGAGGCAAAGATATACAATGGGGAAAATACAGTCTCTTTAGTAAGTGGTGCTGGGAAAACTGGACAGCTACATGTAAAAGAATGAAATTAGAACACTCCCTAACATCATACACAAAAATAAACTCAGAATGGATTAGAGACCTGAATGTAAGACTGGACACTATCAAACTCTTAGAGGAAAACGTAGGAAGAACACTCTTTGACATAAATCACAGCAAGATCTTTTTTGATCCATCTCCTAGAGTAATGGAAATAAAAACAAAAATAAACAAATGGGACCTAATGAAGCTTCAGAGCTTTTGCACAGCAAAGGAAACCATAAACAAGACGATAAGACAACCCTCAGAATGGGAGAAAATATTTGCAAATGAAGCAACTGACAGAAGATTAATCTCCAAAATTTACAAGCAGCTCATGCAGCTCAATATTAAAGAAACAAACAACCCAATCCAAAAATGTGCAGAAGACCTAAATAGACATTCCTCCAAAGAAGATATACAGATGGCCAAGAAGCACATGAAAAGCTGCTCAACATCACTAATTATTAGAGAAATGCAAATCAAAACTACAATGAGGTATCACCTCACACCAGTTAGAATGGGCATCATCAGAAAATCTACAAACAACAAATGCTGGAGAGGGTGTGGAGAAAAGGGAACCCTCTTGCACTGTTGGTGAGAATGTAAATTGATACAGCCACTATAGAGAACAGTATGGAGGTTCCTTAAAAAAGTAAAAATAGAATTACCATATGATCCAGCAATCCCACTCCTGGGCATATACCCAGAGAAAACCATAATTCAAAGAGACACATGCACCCCAATGTTCATTGCAGCACTATTTCCAATAGCCAGGTCATGGAAGCAACCTAAGTGCCTGCTTACAGACGAATGGATAAAGAAGTCGTGGTACATATATACAATGGAATATTACTCGGCCATAAAAGGAACAAAATTGAGTCATTTGTTGAGACGTGGATGGATGTAGAGACTGTCATACAGAATGAAGTAAGAGAGGGAAAAACAAATATTATATATTAATGCATGTATGTGGAACCTAGAAAAATTGTACAGATGAGCCAGTTTGCAGGGCAGAAGTTGAGACACAGATGTAGAGAACAAACGTATTGACTCCAAGGGGGGAAAGTGGTGGGTGGTGGTGGTGTTGTGCTGAATTGGGCGATTGGGATTGACATATATACACTGATGTGTATAAAATTGATGACTAATAAGAACCTGCTGTATAAATAAAACAAAACAAAAGCTAATACTAAACTTTCTTTGGGTTTTTTGTATGAAAATATGTTAATATAAATGCTTCAGACATTACATGAAATTCATAAATATTTTATATGTTCTGGTGTAATGTTAGAAGTCATAATTCTAGTTATTACTTTAAAATGTATATCTCAGAAATAACTTAATTTCCTTGTCAATTGCATGATTTTGAACTTTCATCAAATCTTTAACCATGGTCATTTTTATTTTAAACATCTTTATTGGAGTATAATTGCTTTACAATGGTATTTTAGTTTCTGCTTTATAACAAAGTGAATCAGTTATACATATACATATGTTCCCATATCTCCTCCCTCTTGCATCTCCCTCTCTCCCACCCTCCCTATCCCACCCATCCAGGTGGTCACAAAGCACCGAGCTGATCTCCCTGTTCTATGCGGCTGCTTCCCACTAGCTATCTGTTTTACGTTTGGTAGTGTATATATGTCCATGCCACTCTCTCACTTTGTCACAGCTTACCCTTCCTCCTCCCAAATCCTCAAGTCCATTCTCTAGTACGTCTGTGTCTTTATTCCCATCTTACCCCTAGGTTCTTCATGACATTTTTTTCCTTAGATTCCATATATATGTGTTAGCATACAGTATTTGTCTTTCTCTTTCTGACTTACAATGGTCATTTTAAAGTCTTCTGTCTTTTACAGACAGTTCTGGGTGTACTCTGACGCTTTTGCAAATATGTTCCTATAAAAGGGTTTTATCTTCAAGGAATTCATGGAAAACATTCTGACAAGTACAGATTTCTGGTAACTGAGTATACTGCTGAACTGAATGAGCAAGCATTTTCAGAACTCTAATGGAAAACTGATGAATTCATAAAAGTGCTAACAAAAGATCAAGATAAAAATAATTAATTACATGGGACTGAGTGAACTAATGAGGATGATTATAATTTTTGTGACTTTCTGTTTGAATAAAAAAAAATGTTAAAAAAAACACTCTAAGCACAGTCTTATCAAGTCCCCAATTGCTATAGCCTTAGTAGGCACATTGAGTTTTAGCATAAAAGAAATGAATATTAAAAATCAAGTTTGAGATTTCCAGAAAGAAATAGTAGAGGAAATACTAGGGTCTTCTCTGTTCTGTATCCTTCATCTTCTGTTAAACCTGTATGTTTTCTGCAGTGCCTCATTTCCTGGTATCAAAATCTGTATTAGTTAAAATGTACTCATATGAAAATAACAGAAAATTTGCGGTGGGGGAGAAATTCACAATTCAGTCAGGGTTAAGTATGAGCCTTAGTCCTCGGTGATTCAGGGTTGTATGTGTCAGCAAAAATAATCCAGTAGGAGATCATCCTAGGAGATAATTATCCTGGAGCTATCAGGGGCCATACTGTGAAGCCAGAGAAAGAAGCCAGCTCTGTGGAAAAGAGCCAAGAGCTGGAAAGAAACCAAGTTCTGATGACATCATTGGATCTCTGAATCCAATCATGTATGGAGCCAGGATTATTTCTAGCCTTCTCAATTAAGTGAATCAATATTTTTTTTTTCTTCTTAAGCTTGTTTGAACTGGAGTTTCTGTCCAATTCAACAGTTTAGGCTTCTGGGTTCATCTTAATAATTGGACTATGAGAAGTCACTCAAAGTCATTTAATTAAATAATTTTAGAAATGAAGGGAATTTTAAGATTATTTAATCTAGTTGCTTCATTTTTATGATGTGAACTCACATGTTTTGGCCATATCTAGCTACAAAGGGAATCTAATCCACCTTTCAGTCTGGCCATATTTTGGGGGCCCCCAACCTGATGGTTGCCAAGCTGAGTTCTCAGGACACAAAATGAGACTAACAAGAAGCCAATAGGTGTCCCTGGGATAGAAAGGATCAATAACTAATGGGTCTGGATTTGGAAAGAAAGGGACAGTGTGAAATTTTACCTTTCTCTCTCTCTTAGTGATCCAGGAGGGCTGACTCTGGTAAGAATCCTTACTCTTCACCGGCTTCTGCCAGTTTCTCTAGGATCTCATTGGTAGAGTCCTGAGCAAGTGGGGTTTAGAGTAGAGAGTGTAGTTCTAGTATCTACCAGAATTTGCCTAACTTTTTATTAATTTTAATTTTAGTTTCCCCTTGGCTGTTTATGAGAGTAACTGCTAACAGTTTACTGGGGAATCCTCCAGAGTTCCATCAACCCTGGGAGGGGACCTTATGAGGGTCCCCCTTTTTTGGTAGATATGGGGGTGTCTGTAAGGCCACCAACTCAGGAGACTTTTGTTTATGGTCTTGTAGTCTCTTCAGAGTGGAAAGGCATTTTAGGTAGAGGATTGGTAGACTGTGAGTACACAGGTAAAAGGGTAGAGGGGACAGTAGGAGTCACATCAGTCTTATAGTCTTTGGCTTTAGGTGCAATACCTTTTGTGTCATTAATTTTTTATTAGCCTTTTGCAATGAATCTTTCAATGAAGCTATTTTGGAATCTTGAAGTCTTTTGGAGCCCTCTGCACACCAATGAAAATAGGTATGCCGTTTTGTTTGTTTGATTTAGGAGCCCTTAGTTTCAAGTGAACTTCTTAAATAAATGATCTTGCCTAATTGGAACATTTCCCATAATGGCTGCTGTAATTCTAGGTTGTCTTACTAAGATTTTGCAATTTTTGTAGCTATCTATAGCTTCTGGAACCACAGTTCTCAGACATAAAATAAGATGTGCTGGGAGGTGGCATTCTCAAACTTGAGGATCTCATTTCTTTAGCTAAGCCTTGGGTCTCTTGGAGGGAAGAGCGAAGTGCTGCTGAGTTCAGGATTTTGTGGTGTTTTATGGTGTACCTTGTTGCACAGAAATTTTCTTAAGGTTAACTGGTGACATGGTGTCACTCTAACCTGTTCTGTGACCAGCTTATCCTAGCACAGGGGTCTTAGAGTTAGGTGGTGAGCACTCTAACGGCTCTGAAGTGCTCAATTCACGCCTACCAATTTTGAAGCTTTGGCTTCTAAGATTTTCATAAGCAATAAAGCTGTTATTCCATTCATGAGAAGAGCTCTTCATAGTGGATGATGCCCTAATGGCTTTTAATAGTTCCACTTAGATTTTAATGTGCTGTTGGTCAAAAAAGTCCAAATTTCTTGTCTTAACACGTTTCCCTAAGTCCCCCAGCAGTTTGTTCTGTGGACTCAGCTCAAGGCTTTGTGAGTCTTCTAATGGCTGCCATCCATCTTGCTTTCTAAGACTGAAGGGTACCCATTATTTTTCCTTGTTGAAATAGTCCTCCCTAACTCAATCAGACTTATTGTTTCTGGCTGCCAATGCACAGTTCCTGAGACCTGTCAGGACCCCCTGAAGGTGCTTACCTTGTAGATGAGGTGCCACAGCCCAAATGCTGTGACCCAGTAAGTCTCACCCAGAAAAATCTGGAGTCTCTCAGACCTCAATTTTCCACCTAGAAGGATTAGCTCAGACAAACTTGAAGAACTCAGAATGCAAAATAAGTAGAGCTTGATCTGAAAGAAGCTTACTGGAGATCCCAGAGAGCAGCTGAAGAGGCAGCCAAACAAAAAGTCTCTGTGGGTGCCCTCACCTGTGTCTCAGAGCCATCCCAGGAATCTTCAGCAGTTGTCTTCAGGTCCTATCTGGCCTGCCAAAACTGTCAAATGACAAAGTTAAAGCAATTTAGTAACTAGTGTGATCTCCTTTATTCAAGGGAAAACAATCCACAGATGGGGGGAGTACGGTGCCTCACAAGCAGTGGTACACTCTTCCCGAGGGATTTTGGGCAAGAGTGAGTTTTATGGAATGTTAGGAGAGACATCTGGAAACAGGGCATGATTGGCCAGGAGGTTGGGGTTTTCCTGACAGGGCTAGTGGGGTTCTATTTTCTAGGGTAAGGTAAGATGGCTAAAGCTGAGTTGGAGGCCTGTGATTGGTGTATGTTAGGCATCCTTGTCAGGTGTTTCTCATAAGTGGAGGCTGATTTAGGTTTGATTTGTGACATGGGCTGGGCCACTGGGGCAGCCTTCATTTTGTGGGTCTGGATATATGAATTAACTTTATCACTCCTTACTTGGTCTGTTTTCCTCTTAGTTCTTTTAGTTTGTTGTTTTGCTTACTTTCATGAAGGAGGTTTCTTCATATGTGTGTCACCTTTTGTTTTCCATGAATTCTTAATCTTGAGAGACTAAAAGTCCTATAGGTGTGGTTGGGTGTGTAGGGTGATGGGATGGCCAGCTGAGGACATTCAAATGTATTTTTCGTAGTTCTTTCTCCAAGAGTATAAAATTTCTCCAGATAAGAATCCTTTAATGTCCAATCTTCTTATTAGGTTCTTTATTTTCTTTTATAGAACAACATTTTAAAAAAAGACATAATAAATTTTTGGCCAAGTGTTATGCAAATCTCAGAGTCAGAGAGGCCCCAGATGACTGAAGGGCTTTATAAAAATTATTTTTAATGTAAAATTCTTTTGAATATATCTTTAAAAATGAAAAATCCTTCAATAAAGATTCAGAATTAGAGCCTTTAGAGATTTGAAAAGCCAAATACCCCTTCCAAAAGGGTAAAACTCCCACGCAGTAAGGATACTAAGTTCATCAATAAGCAAGAGTAAAGTTGGGAAAATATTCTCATGTCATAAATTAATAGCAAACTTGAAAAAAATCTTACTATTTTTACCTAGCTTATATCTAAATATAAGGGAAGAAAAATAGTGTGAAACCAAAGTAAAAATGTTAACTAAACCTTAAAAGGGGTTATGTTAGTCTGTCTGTAATTGTTTTTGAATGATTCCTGTAAGGTAGGAAGTTAGTAATTCCTGGTAGGGACTTGTTTATTTTGCACTACCCAGCAAAGCCCTAAATTGATTTATTGTGTTAGATCAGTTGATTGTTTGTCTGTTTTCTGTATAGTTGCCTGGGTCTGGCTCAGTACAGCATTAAACAATACTACAACTGTTTTCTACTACATCCTCTCTTTCTTTTTGTGTACTCTCTTATTGGATGGAAAATCAAGATACTGTAGCCATCACCTGTGTTATTCAAGTAAGTAAGGTCTAGACCAGTAAATAGAGAATTATACCTATTGCATATTTTTATTGATGTTTTAATGCCCCTTTAGTACTGAAATCAGCTATTATTTCCTTGGTGTATCACATAAGGTAAAGAGGCAGTAAATGCACCATCTGTTTCTTCATTAGGCTAGCTGTTTGTTTCTCTGTGAACTGCTGTGTTAAATTGGGAAAAATAAGAGCTTGTGCAAGACGGTTGTCTTTGCCTAGCATAAAATGTTTATGGTACTTTGGATTAGTTGTAGATTTCTTTGAATTTCAGTGACTTGAAAGAGCTTGGAATTCTAATCCAATTGCTTTCAGATTCAATGGAACTGTAAATAAACAATGTAGAGATATGTAAAAATACTTTCCTAATTAATTGATACATTTCATGATTACATGTATTATCCAGAATTCCAAATTGATTATACATGTTCCAGAAATTAAAGTTTGAGTATTTGGGTTGACAACTTTATGTAAAAGTTGGGGACTGGATTATGTAAATGAACAAAATCAATTGTTACATGGTAATAAGTTGGAAAACACCGTGCAAAGTTTTCATAAAGTAAAGCAGAAATCAAGAAAATCCAATTGACTACTTATTTCAACTACTATGAGCCCACAGATAAAGTAATTGCTCAACTTGGAAAGTGTTTCTGCTTTTTTAAACCTCCAGCTTAAAAATCCCTGAGATAATCTTTATGTGCTTCCTCAATCTGAAATTGTTTAAAAGTAATATATAATTTAAAAAAATCTAAATATTAATTTAAAATTTTACATTGGGCTTTTAAGTTCAACTCTAGGCAAGCAATAAGTGCAGTTGCAATAATGAGTATTATGAAATCAATCAAACAAGAAGCGGGGCCATTCAACTCTTGAGGCAGTTGCAGCAGGAACTAAGCTATGGTTCTTGCTTCTTGCCCATCTTCTGGCCATGAACAATGATAACAAAGAAGCAGCTGGTTGTGCAGAAGATAGTGACTCTGCAAGCTGGTAAAACTAGTATCTCACACAGATAGTAATAAATTCTCCCCCAGCTCCCCAAATCATACCACCTAAGGTGAAGGAGCTAGGCCCATCTTTCCCCCAGTGTCCTTCAGAGTGTCTGCTCTGAAGTCCATTTTAATCTATTTGATAATGTATCATTATTAAGAGTGGAGAGAGAGATTACCATTTGCCCTAGACTTTCCACATTTCCTATTTCAATAGTTTTCAATATGTTGTTGATGGAGCTCCTACATCAAAAGCAGTGGGAGTTTTGGTAAAAATACATATTCTTCAATATTGTGAAAATGACTATACTACCCAGAGCAATCTACAGATTCAATGCAATCACTATCAAATTACCAATGGCATTTTTTTACAGAACTAGAACAAAAAATCTTAAAATTTGTATGGAAACACAAAAGACCCCCAATAGCCAAAACAATCTTGAGGGAAAAAAATGGAGCTGGAGGAATCAGACTCCCTGACTTCAGACTATAGTACAAAGCTACAGTAATCAAGACAATATGGTACTGGCATAAAAACAGAAATATAGATCAATGAAACAGGATAGAAAGCCCAGAGATAAACCCATGCACCTATGGTCAACTAATCTATGACAAAAGAGGCAAGGATATACAATGGAGAAAAGACAGTCTCTTTAATAAGTGGTGCTGGGAAAACTGGGCAGCTACATGTAAATAATGAAATTAGAACACTCCCTAACACCATACACAAAAATAAACTCAAAATGGATTAAAGACCTAAATGTAAGAACCAGACACTATAAAACTCTTAGAGGAAACCATAGGAAGAACACTGTTTGACATAAATCACAGCAAGATCTTTTTGACCCACCTGCTAGAATAATGGAAATAAAACCAAAAATAAACAAATGGAACCTAATGAAATTTAAAAGCCTTTGCACAGCAAAGGAAACTATAAACAAGACAAAAAGACAACCCTCAGAATGGGAGAAAATATTTGCAAATGAATCAACGGGCAAAGGATTAATCTCCAATATATATAAACAGCTCATGCAGCTCAATATTAAAAAAAAACGAACAACCCAATCAAAAAAAGGTACAGAAGACCTAAATAGATCTTTCTCCAAAGAAGACATACAGATGGCCAAGAGGCACATGAAAAGATGCTCAACATCACTAATTATTAGAGAAATGCAAATCAAAACTACAATAAGGTATCACCTCACAGTGTTTAGAAGATCATCAGAAAATCTACAAACAATAAATGCTGGAAAGGGTGTGGAGAAAAGGGAACCCTCTTGCCCTGTTGGTGGGAATATAAACTGATATAGCCACTATGGAGAACAGTATGAGGTTCCTTAAAAATCTAAACATAGAATTACCATACGATCCAGCAATCCCACTACTGGGCATACTATAATTCAAAAAGACACATGCACCCCGATGTTCATTGCAGCACTGTTTACAATAGCCAGGTCATGGAAGCAACCTAAATGCCCATTGACAGATGAATGGATAAAGAAGATGTGGCACATATATACAATGCAGTATTACTCAGCCATAAAAAGGAATGAAATTGGGTCATCTGTAGAGATGTGAATGGACCTAGAGACTGTCATACAGAGTGAAGTAAGTCAGAAAGAGAAAAACAAATATCGTATATCAATGCATATATGTGGAATCTAGGAAAACAGTAGAGATGAACCAGTTTGCAAGGCAGAAATAGAGACACAGATGTAGAGAACAAACTTATAGACACCAAGGGGGGAGAGTGGGGTGGTGGTGGTGGTGGTGGGATGAATTGGGAGATTAGGATTGACATATATACACTAATATGTATAAAATAGATAACCAATAAAAACCTGCTGTATAAAAAAAATAAATAAAATTCAAAAAAAATGCAGATTCTTACATCACATCTCTAAATTACTGAATCAAAACTTCTGAGGGTGGCTTCTAGATATCTGCATTTTAAACAAGCTTACCAGATGATTGTGATGTACCCTTGAGTCTCAAAATCACTGTTCTACGTGTGATACTGCTTTCAGGTACTTATTAACTTACGTCATGTATACAACATAATTTATGGCCCTTGTCTACAATAAATTTATGATCTAGTGGAGACAATAATGAATATGGAGAGAAGTAATTTGGTTGAGGTAAGAGGAAGGGGCATAAGGTACTGGAGAAGCAGAGCCTTGCATTCATTCATTTATTCATTCACTCCTTCATTCATTCTGCCAAGTTATGTCACAGAAGCTGTTGGGTGCTTCATGAATATCTGGCGGCTACTTGGTTCTTCTACTGCTTCATATATAGATTCTAACTACTTTCTTTGTGTCTAATATGTTTCAAAAGGTAGTTGCTTTTACACTTAGTTTCATTTAATCTTCCTTATTTGTTTGTCTTATTCTCCATAGCAGAACTGAATATTCCTAAGTAATATAGCAAACACGTACGGCAATATAGGAGGCATTCCTAAATAAAGTTAACATAGAAAAAGGATGAGTAATCAATAATCTCATTGTGTATGGGATTAGACTAGTACACTAGATGGTCAAATCAGGGTTTCTTAAAGTGGAGTCTGCAGAATCTTAGGAACATTTGAGTCTATGACCTTTGAAACTAAATACAAAATTGTTTGAATGGGTGCCTTTTTGGGATTCTATGGCTTTTATTAGAGTCTCTGGAAAACTTTAGAACTAATAGTCTGGATGTCATAAACCCAGTACCTACAACAGCCAGGCAAGTAGAATAAGTGTTTGAAACAGTACTCAGGATAAGAAGCTATCTGGTGAGTAGACGGTACACTCCTCATGTAAAGGGAGCAGCTCCCTCTGCCTCAGGTCTATTGTTGCTTTGTAAAAAATCAGGCCTGATGGCCAGGTATTCTGATTTTTTGCGTGAAGCCAAATATATGATTTTTATTTTGATAAAACGCCCAGCATACTTTTCACTGGATGTAGGATTCTGGGTTGGTAGATCTTTTAATTTCAGCACTTGAAAAATGTTGGCCACTTATTTCTAGCTTCTATTGTTTCTGCTTAGAAACACTTCAAGATTCAAAATGTCCCTCCTTTACAGGTAATGTATTGTTGCTCTTTGGCTGCTTTCGAACTTTTTAATCTATATTTTTAGTTCTTAGAACTCTGATTATGATATATCAGGGCATGCATTTCTTTGGGTTTATCCTTTTTATGATTGTTCCTCTTTTATTCTGTAGATTTATGTCCTTTGTCAAATCTGGGAATATTTTAGCCACTGTTTCTTCAAGTATTGTTTTAGCCCCGATCTCTTTCTTGTTCTCTTCTGGGACTTCAGTGACACAAATGATAGATCTTTTGTCATTGCCCCACATATTGCTGAAGATCCTTGGCTATTTTTAATCTATTTTCTATTTGTTGTTCAGATTGGGTAATTACTATTGATCTATCTTTATGTTTACTGGTTTTTTTGTCCTCTGTTATCTCCATTCTGCTACTGAGCCAATCCAGGGAGTTTTAAAATTTCATTTACTTCATTTTTAATTTTAAAATTTTTATTTAATTTTTTAATATCTTCTGTTTCTTAGCTTGGACTTTCTATATTTCCATTTATTTCAAGAGTGTTTGTAATTTCTTGTTGGAGCATTTTTATGACACCTTCTTTAAAATTCTAGTCAGGTAATTCTAACATTTGGATAAACTCAGTGTTGGCACTGTTGCTTATCTTTCCTCATTTGAATTGAGAGTTTACTGGTTCTTGGTACGACATATTTTAGATTGGGTTCTGGATTTTTTAGTATTAGGTTGTGAGACTCTGGTTCCTATATAAATCTTCTGTTTCACTGGGCAATAGACCTGTTTAGGTTCAGAAAGCATGACCTAGTCCACTTTTGTATTTTGTAGGCTATAGTTCCAATGTCAATTTAGTTTTCAAACTTTTGCAGCGTTATTCTGGTCTACTCTGCTTATTAATACTGAGGTCAGTTTGAAACCTCAGTGGCATTCTGTGCCATAGTTCAGTTTTCAACGTTTTTGCTATATTGATTCTAGTCAATTTCATACATGGGCTGTTGGGGTGTGCTTGTGGTTTTATGCCCAGCTTTAAAGAATCTCTGGGCTTCCCTGGTGGCACAGTGGTTGAGAGCCGATGCAGGGGACACGGGTTCGTGCCCTGGTCCGGGAAGATCCCACATGCCACAGAGTGGCTGGGCCCGTGAGCCATGGCCGCTGAGCCTGCGCGTCCGGAGCCTGTTCTCCGCAACGGGAGAGGCCACAGCAGTGAGAGGCCCGCGTACCGCAAAAAAAAAAAAAAAAAAAAAAAAAAATCTCTTTTTCCAGGTTCCTACTCTCCTTAATCTAATCTCTTAATTTCCACAATTTAGTTGGGAGGGGGTGGAGTGCCTCCTCTTTGCTGATGTTCCCTTAGTGCAGGGCAGGGTTTGTAGATAGGGATCCTTCTACAGTCTTCATAGTGCCTGATGGGTAAGAAGGAGGGATGCTGCCTCTGTTTACATTCGTGTAGTGCATGATGGGCTTTTGGATGGGTTGGGGAAAGCGCTCTGCCTCTGTAGCTATTGTAGAGTGAAGCTGGTGGACAGGATACTACCAATAGTATCTACAGCACCCAGGGAAGAGGGAAGGTGGAAGACACTAGAGCCTCTGCTCGGTTGGTGCAATGTGGGGATGTTTGACTTGGCTCGTGTTCCATGGTTGCTGCAATGCCTGGTGCAAAGGGGAAGGTTTTTTTTGTGGTGTTTGCTTGGAGTAAGAGAGATATTGTCAAAGGGTTCCATCCTGCACGGCTGCCTTCTTCCCTGTGCTTTGGCTAGCAAGAGCAGTCTTTTGTTGTCGTTGTTTACTTCTCTTTATCCCTTTGTGTTTCAGGGTTATAGGCTGTTGTAGTGTAAAGGCCAAGACAGAGAGGGGTAAAATCAAACCAAACCAAAGAACTCATCACCACATTGTTCCTTGAGTCCACGGGTCCTTAGCCAGTCTGTCTTTTTCTCTACCTGTCACAATCTTCTGATATATACTTGTTCTATATATTTCATTTACAGTGTTTAGTTGTAATTAGTGAGATGAGTACTGTAGAATGTGTTTACTCCATCTTTCCTAGAAGCTTTGGTTCCTTTCTGGTGGCAGTGTAATATCAAACTTTTTAAAGAATGAGTAGGACGTGAGGTTCTAATCTAACCATCTTCAGATGTTTGATGAGTTTTAAATTAATCACAATAAGTGGAAGTGGCCTATATTCTCAAACACTTTGTGAAATAAATTCATTGTAAATATAATGTTATATGTGCTGTTAATTTAGGGATATAATTTAAATAATCACACTCTACGGCTCACTGGCCCAGCCTCTCCGCGGCATGTGGGATCTTCGCGGACCGGGGCACGAACCCGTGTCCCCTGCATCGGCAGGCGGACTCTCAACCACTGCACCACCAGGGAAGCCCTCCTCTTAGGTTTTTAATGCAATACTTTGGGCACACAGTAATATAAAGAAAGAGCAACTTTTCTCCTTTCCCTTCCCTTCTCTCCCCTCCTCTCCCCTCCCCTCCCCTTCCCTCCCCTCTCTTCTCTTCTTTCCTTTCGAGGAATTATGTCTTCTCCCTCTGAGGGACTACCTAGCATGTCTTATCCTTCATATGCAAGAAGTGGGCATGGAATTCAAGCTTGGCCAATTGTGTGCTGTCCCAGGATTCAATTCATGATCAACGGAACAAAAATGACTGAATAGATTTGAAATGCATTTACTCTGGCAGCCATAGAGCCCTGTAGATAACTTTTATTTTAGCTTACATTTCCTTCAAATAGTAGACCTAGTATAGGGCTTGTGGGCAGGTAATGTATCTTGGGAAGTAGTTCCAAACAACAGTTGTAGAGGACAGGGAGGGTAAAACAGGAAAGGAAGGAGAGCCCAGTCTGAGCTGCACTGTTCAAGGCAAGCTGATCACTGTTGTAGGCAACTGAGACTTAATCATGCTGGGAACTATATGCAGAATCACATAGAAGGCAGCGCAAAATTATCCAGTTGGGGGATAAAAGAGGGTAACATTTTTCCAGCAGCTCATGTCCCATTGGTTGCCACATGAATTGCTACCTCCTTCACATCTCCATATTTCTGTTTATGTACCAGAATGGCTGGTGGGCTGTCACAAGCATCTTACGTGGCAGAGAAATCCCCATACAGAAGGGGCTGTCAAATTATACCTGTGTAGCTGCTTTCTGTAGCAACGATTGGAATAAAAAGTTGGCCCCAGAGGATGTGAAGTGGGGCTGAGCAGAATCCAATATATATTTCCTTCAGTTCCCCTTTTCAAAGCTCCACAGATGCCTTGTTGTCCTTCCTCACCTTAATCCAGTGAGTAATTCCCAAATCAGTTTATAACAAATTCTCTCTTTCTTTGCATATGTTAGCCAGAAAGAGTATCCATAGACTGCACCCAAAGAACCCTAACTGACACGTCCATTAATCTGTTTTCTTTCACTGGGAGACACTTTCATCTGTGGTAAAAATCTATCTCCTTAGTTGAATCTTGGCATGTCCATCAAAATGCTTAAGCTGTGCTTCAAGGACCATATGGGTGTTGTTAAAATAGAATCTTCTGGCCCCAGATGCTGAAGTGTCCCAGTTAGCTTCTGATCCTTCACAGACAGGCCTAACTTATTTACATAGTATTTAATAACATGAGATGCTTCAGTTTTGAATAGATGTAGAGAAGCAGCAAATTGAAAATGCAACTTAAAGAGATACAGGTGGATGTTATCACATAAATAGTATTTGGTTTTCTGAAATTACAATGATGACACTCCTGAATGATCTCTGATCCCACTGTATTACGATGTGACAGATGTATATTGCTGTGATTTCTCTAGTGATGCTTGCTGCTGCTTCCTTGTCATCTTTAATAACAAAGCAACTGGACAGATTAAATTGAAATGATTTATTCTCTGTGAATGCCATAGTCAAAGCACGCTGTCATAGTAACAGGTTAAAGCTTTTCCACTCGGAGGTTATTACGCACAATGTGGTAGTACAGCTAGCAACCTCATTATGTTCCGTTGTGTCAGTGACACAGTATATGCATTTCTAGCTAGGAATTGATGGAGAGGACTTTTGTGAGTATTAGCAACAAAATTTTTAAATGCAAATTATACTGAAGTACAACATATTAAAAAAATGTCCATATCATCAGTATACCTGAAATTTCACGAAGTAAACATAGCAGCACAACTGGGACCCAGATCAAGATGCAGAACATTATCAGTACTGCAGAAGCTGCCTTACATCTCTGTCAAATTACAGTTCCATGCTTTGGGTAGCCACTGTCTTGGGTTTTACGACTACAGATTAATTTTGCGTGATTTATTAATTTTTTGTGTATTCTCTTTAAAATTTTATTGAGGTATATGTACATTTAGTGAAATAAGTCTTAAATGGTACAGTTCACTGAATGTTGAGAAATGTACACAGTCACATAACTAGTAATTCTATCAAAATATAGAACATTCCCATCACCCCAGATTTCCTTGTGCCCTTCCTCAGCTAATTCTCCTTCTCTGGAAAGCAACCACTTTCTTGAAATCTTTTGCCATGGATTAGTTTTGCTTCTTGAAATTCACATAAATAGAACTGTATAGTGCATACTTTATCAGGCTTTGCTTTGCTCGTCTAAAGTTTTTGATATTTTTTAAATGTATGTATAATTAATTTGGTTTTTCTATTTATGAGTAGCATTCCACAATGTAGACTACAATTTGTTTATCCAATCTTTTGTTGTGGAACATTGGACTAGTTTCTAGTTTCTGCCTATAGTGAACATGCTTCTACAAACATTCTTGGACAAGTCTTTTTGTAGAAATAGGATTTTACTTCTCTTTGATGGAATTTTTGGATGATAGGTAGGTATGTGTTTAACTATATAAGAAATTTCCAAACCGTTTTCTAAAGGGATGTGTAATTTTGCATTCTCACTTACAATGTATGAAAGTTTTCATTACTTGAAATTCTTGTCAGTATTCAGTGTTGTCGGTCTTTAAAATTTTTGCCATTCCTGTCAGTGTGTTGTGCTATCTCATTGTGGTTTTGATTTGTAATTCCCTAATGATTTCTCATTGTCGATGAACTTCAATTTATCAATATTTTCTTTGAAGGTAGTGCTTTCTGTGTTCTGTCTAAGAAATCTTTGCCTATCCCAGGGTCATAAAGATATTCTTTTATGTTTTGTTTTAGAAGATTTGGCTTTGATAGTTGGCCTTTAATCCACATTACGTTAACTTCTGTGTATGATTTAAGACGTGGTATGTAAGAATTTCCAGTTGTTTCAGCTCCTTATGTTGAAAAGGAGCTTTTCATTTGTTGATTTATTTGTCCATTTGTTGATTTATTTGTCCATTGTTAAGTCAATACCACTATTTCTTGATTACTGTAGCTTTAGAATAAATCTTTTTTTAATTAAATTTTTAAAAAATTAATTAATTAATTTTTGGCTGTGTTGGGTCTTCATTGCTGTGCGCGGGCTTTCTCTAGTTGCCGCCAGCGGGGGGCTACTCTTTGTTGAGGTGCGTGGGCTCCTCATTGTGGTGGCTTCTCTTGTTGTGGAGCACGGGCTCTAGGGCGCGTGGGTTCAGTAGTCGTGGCTCACAGGCTCTAGAGTGCAGGCTCAGTAGTTGTGGTGCACGGGCTTAGTTGCTCTGTGGCATGTGGGATCTTCCCAGACCAGGGCTCAAACCCGTGTCCCCTGCATCTGCAGGTGGATTCTTAACCACTGTGCCACCAGGGAATTTCCTAGAATAAATCTTGAAATAAGAAAGAGTGAGTTGTCCAAATTTTTTCTTCTTTTGCAGGACTATTTTGGCTACTCTAGATCTTTTTTATTTCAATAGATATTTTTAGAATTAGTGTGTCAACTTTTATAAAAAGTCTGCTGAGATTGTGGCTGAGATTACATGGGAGAAAATGGACAACTTAATAACCTTAAGTCTTTAGTTGAATGAACATGGTATATCTTTAGGTATATATTTAGGCATTTTTTAATATCTCTCATTAATATTTTATAGTCTGTAATTGAGAAGTCTCATACATCTTTTGTTAAATTTACCTCTAAGTATTTAATGTTTTTTGAGGCTGTTGCAAATGATAATAATTTTTAGAAATTTTATTTTCAAATTTTTTCACTGGTAGTATATAGATATACGATAAGTATATATTGACCTTGAATCTCATGACTTTGATATATACAATATATGCTCTACCAGATTTTCATAGGTTCATAGGATTTTTCTGCATCCTCAGTTGTGTTGCATGTGAATAAAGTATAGTTTTATTTCTTCTTTTTTAATCTTTATAACTTTTATTTAAGTTTCTTTCTTTAATAGTTGTTAGGACCTCCAGTGCAATGCTACATAGACTTGTTAAAAGTCAACATCCTGGCCTTATTCATAATATTAAGGGGGAAAGAATTTACTATTTCACCATTAAGTATGATGATAGCTGTATATGTTTTTAAAAACTAGGTGCCCTTTATCAGATTATGGCAGTTCCCTCCTATTCCTAGATTGATAAAAGGCTTTCATTGTATCATGAATGGATGCTGCGTTTTGCCAAAAGCTTTCCTGCATATATTGATGTGCACATGTCATTTCCCTTTATAGTTAATATGGTGAATGACATTGATTTATACAAGTGGTAAATTAATTTTGCATCCCTGGGATAAATCCCACTTGGTCATGTTATATTATCTTTTTATATATTTCCAGGTATGATTTGCTAATACTTCGTTGAGAGCTTTTGCATTTGTGTTCATTAGAGATAGTGATCTGTAGTTATTTTTTTGTAATATATTTGTCAGGTTTGCTGTCAGAGTTATGTTAACCTCAGAAAAAAGTTAGGAAGTGTTATATCCTCCTATATTTTTTAAAAGTGTGCATAAGAATGAATTATTTTTTCTCAAATGTTTGACAGAATTCACTAGAGAAACCATCTGAGTTATTTCTTTCTCCTTTAATATTTGACAGAATTCACATATAAAACAGTCTGGACCTGGGAAAGTGTTAAGTTAAGACTCAATTTTTAACAGATATATGGCTATTTAAAATTTCTTTTTCTACTTGCATCAGTTTGGTAATTTGTTTATTTTGAAGATTCATCCATTTTATCTTAGTTATCAGTTTTATTGATATAGAGGTACTTTTTAATATTTATAGAATATATAGTGATGTCCCCTTCTTTATTCCTGATACTGGCAATTTGAGTTTTTATCTTTTTTCTTGGTCAGTCTTGCTTGGTATTGTTTTATTAAAAGAACCAATATTTGGCTTTATTAAGTTTTTCTATATTGTCTTTTCTGGTCATTGATTTCCATTTGTTATCTTTGTTATTTACTTCCTTCTACTTATTTCAAATTTAATTTACTCTTGTTTTTCTAACAAAATCAAAAGTTGGTTTTTAAAAAATGATTAATAAAAGTTTAAAGCAAGACTAATCAAGGAAAACAATTTTTAAAAGGAGACCACACAAATTACCAACATCAGGAACCACAAACGGGACATCAACACATATACATACTATAGATTTTAAAATGAAAACAATAGGAATTTATGAACAACTATATGCCAATAAATTCTACAATTTGGATGAATGGGCAAATTCCTTGAAATACATATTAACCAAAATTAACATAAAAATAAATAGAAAGTGTGAATAATGCCGTATTTACTGAAGAAGTTGAATTCTTGATGACTGATTCTGCCCTCTCTCCTGACAAACCTCTGTTTTTAATGTTTTTACCCAAGGGTTCTATTAACTATTTTAAAAAGGTAAAATTTCAATTCTGTATAAACTCTTTCAGAAAAGCATAGTAGAGGGAAAGCTTCATAACTCTTTTTATTGTTTTGTTTTTTTGAAACAATAAAATATAACTTTCAAAGATAAAATAATATACACAGTATTACCTGAACAGACACATGTTTCATTTCTATTACCAGTCCTGTCTCTGAAAGTAAGATAAAACATTCAGGCCAATAATTGGAGCCCATTTAGCTGGTGAGAAATAGAGCATTTAAAATCATATGATTTATAATATACTGTATATTTTAGAATATTTAACATATTAAATATTTTTAAAATGTCTGACGGGATACAAGTGCCTCCCTGCACATTATGCATATTCAGAGAAAATGAGATGAAACTCCATCTTTAAAGACTTTCCATGCTTAAAGGATAACTGGAAATCTTGGGGATTATGCAGTCATTGTAACAGACGTTCAAAAAGACTTGCTTTTTTATTACAGGGCTTTTTTGTTGTATAAAATAGGGCATAGAGTCTTAGACTAGAGCTCTGATATCTGCTAATTAACCAAGGTACCCAAACAAGAGGCTTTCCTTCCTTGATCAGTGTTTCCTGGGTCCCTGCTCTGTGCCTGGTCCTGTGCTGGAAGTCGGGAGTATCACTGTAGGCAAAATAGTCTAGTGGGGATTATAATCAAACAATCATATAAGCAGGTAATTTCAAACTATAAGAAGTACTATGAAGGATAGTTAAAGGAGCTCACCATGAAATAAGAAAGCACTGCACTGAACAATTTTAGTTATTTTTAAAGATAATTTGGTGCTAATTGTCAGTGTATGGGAGGAGAAAAAAGAGACTCCATTGACATTATTAAATAATGACCTTGATTATTGAAAAAGGAGAAGATACAGAGAAGAACATCAACAGAATCTCTTGATTGCATTACAGTTTTCTAGCAGGCGGGAGAATGACTCTGACTTACCAGACTTATCCTTTGTCATCCATTTCTAAAATTAATTCTATTTGTTTAAGTATTCACAAAACATTTAATTTCTTACTTTCTCTATAGTAAATAGAAATTATTGATAGATTTTAAAATAAGAGATCTCAAATTTAGTAATATATTTTTATAAGTGATTATTTAAAATTCCATTTATTAATGTCTAATTACTGTCTCTTCTATGAGAGTCCATTGCATACCTTGTAAATGCTTCCAATAATCACATGAAATTTTTAATGAATACACAATAATGATCTTATTAATTTTAAATTAAATGTACTTGTTCACTTTTGAAAATAAATTGAAAGTGCCACTATAAATAACTCAAGAAAGTAAATTCATTTTTACATGAGAGAAACCATTACTTTGGATATTTATAACTGTAAATACTCATGTTCTTCTCAAAGAATAAAAATAGAAATGAAGTTTTTCTGTGTGCCATACACATATAGTGATTATTGGATGTACTTTACATGGATTATTTAACTTAATTTTTATGCAAGAGTAAGGCAGGCCTGGTATTATGTTAAGTTTAGAGATGTGGGAAAAAGGTTTAGAGATTTTATGTGTCAAGCTCAAAATCATGTCTTCTAATAGTTGATAACAGGACTTAAATCTGAGCATCTAAAATCCCAGGGACTTAACCACTGTTTTAGTGGATTAACATCACCGACTTCATTTCTGATTTCTAATTAGATTACAGTTAATTAGGTGGTTCGTTGAAGCTGGCAGTTTTCTTGGTGAATATGTTGTTGAAAAAACTTTGGCTTTGTTGGTAACAATAGGCAAATTGATAGCAATGAATGCTGAATACTTTAGTCTGAAAAGGAAGAACATGTAGTGTGTGAGAGTGGCTCATGTTGGCCCATAGGGCCTGTTGTTAAGCATTAACCAGCACAGACCAGAGGACAGACAGCAAAAGCAAGAAGAACTACTATCCTGCAGCCTGTGGAAAGAAAACCACATTCACAGAAAGAGAGACAAAATGAAAAGGCAGAGGACTATGTACCAGATAAAGGAACAAGATAAAACCCCACAAAAACAATTAAACGAAGTGGAGATAGGCAACCTTCCAGGAAAAGAATTCAGAATAATGTTAGTGAAGATGATCTGGACCTCGGAAAAACAATGGAGGCAAAGATTGAGAAGATGCAAGAAATGTTTAACAAAGACCTAGAAGAATTAAAGAACTAACACCTAGAAGAATTAAAGAACAAACAAACAAAGATGAACAATACAATAACTGAAATGAAAAATACACTGGAAGGAATCAATAGCAGAATAACAGGCAGGAGAACTGATAAGTGATCTGGAAGACAGAATGGTGGAATTCACTGCTGCAGAACAGAATAAAGAAAAAAGAATGAAAAGAAATGAAGACAGCCTAACAGACCTCTGGGACAACATTAAATGCAACAACATTCCCATTATAGGGGTCCCAGAAGGAGAAGAGAGAGAGAGAAAGACCTGAGAAAATATTTGAAGAGATTAGAGTTGAAAACTTCCCTAACATGGGAAAGGAAATAGTCACAAGTCCAGGAAGTGCAGAGAGTCCCAGGAAGGATAAACCCAAGAAGAAACATGCCGAGACACATAGTAATCAAATAGACAAAAATTAAAGAAAAAGAAAAATTATTAAAAGCAACAAGGGAAAAATGACAAATAACATACAGGGAAACTCCCATAAGGTTAACAGCTGATTTCTCAGCAGCAACTCTACAAGCCAGAAGGGAGTGGCACAATATATTTAAAGTGATGAAAAGGAAGAAACTACAACCAAGATTACTCTACCCAGCAAGGATCTCATTCAGATTCGATGGAGAAATCAAAAGCTTTACAGACAACCAAAAACTAAGAGAATTCAGCACCACCAAACCAGCTCTACAGCAAATGCTAATGGAACTTCTCTAAGTGGGAAGCATAAGAGAAGAAAAGGCCTCCAAAAACAAACACAAAACAATTAAGAAAATGGTCATAGGAACATACATATCGATAATTACCTTAAATGTGAATGGATTAAATGCTCCAAGCAAGAGACACAGGCTTGCTGAATGGATACAAAAACAAGACCCATATATATGCTGTCTACAAGAGACCCACTTCAGACCTAGGGACACATACAGACTGAAAGTGAGGAGATGGAAAAAGATATTCCATGCAAATGGAAATCAAAAGAAAGCTGGAGTAGCAATACCCATAGCAGATAAAATACACTTTAAAATAAAGAATGTTGCAAGAGACAAGGAAGGACACTACATAATGATCAAGGGATCAATCCAAGAAGATAGAACAATTATAAATATACATTCACCCAACATAGGAGCACCTCAATACATAAGGAAAATGTTAACAGCTATAAAAGAGGATATCGACAGTAATGCAATAATAGTGGAGGACTTTAACACCTCACTTACACCAAAGGACAGATCAGCCAGACAGAAAATGAATAAAGAAACACAAGTTTTAAATGACACAATAGACCAGATAGATTTAATTGATAATTATAGGACATTCCATCTGAAAACAGCAGATTACACTTTCTTCTCAAGTGCTTATGGAACATTCTCCAGGATAGATCACGTCTTGGGTCACAAATCAAGCGTTAGTAGATTTAAGAAAATTGAAGTCATATCAAGCATCTTTTCTGACCACATCTCTATGAGATTAGAAATCAATTACAGGGGAAAAAATGTAAACAACACAAACACATGGAGGCTAAAAAATACATTACTAAATAACAAAGAGATCACTGAAGAAATCAAAGAGGAAATCAAAAAATACTTAGAATCAAAAGACAATGAAAACACAATGATCCAAAACCTATGGGATGCAGCAAAAGCAGTTCTAAGAGGGAAGTTTATAGCAATACAATCCTACCTCAAGAAACAAGAAAAATCTCAAATAAACAATCTAACCTTGCACCTAAAAGAACTAGAGAAAGAAGAACAAACAAAGCCCAAAGTTAGAAGAAGGAAAGAAATCATAAAGATCAGAGCAGAAATAAATGAAATAGAAACAAAGAAACAATAGCAAAGATCAATAAAACTAAAATCTGGTTCTTTGAGAAGAACAAAATTGATAAACCTATAGCCAGACTCATCAAGAAAAAGAGAGAGAGGACTCAAATCAATAAAATTAGAAATGAAAAAGGAGGAGTTACAACAGACACTGCAGAAATACAAAGCATCATAAGAGACTACTACAAGCAACTCTATGCCAAGAAAATGGACAACCTGGAAGAAATGGACAAATTCTTAGAAAGATATAACCTTCCAAGAACGAACCAGGAAGAAATAGAAAATATGAACAGCCCAATCACAAGTAATGAAATTGAAACTGTGATGAAAAATCTTACAACACACAGAAGCCCAGGACCAGATGGCTTTACAGGTGAATTCTATCAAACATTTAGAGAAGAGCTAACACCCATCCTTCTCAAACTCTTCCAAAAACTTGCAGAGGACGGAACACCCCCAAACTCATTCTACAAGGCTAACATCACCCTCATACCAAAACCAGGCAAGGATACCACAAAAAAAAGAAAACTACAGACCAGTATCACTGATGAATGTAGATACAAAAATCCTCAACAAAATACTAGCAAACAGAATCCAACAACACATTAAAAGGATCGTACACCATGATCAAGTTGGATTTATCCCAGGGATGCAAGGGTTCTTCAATATACGCAAACCAATCAATGTGATACACCATATTAACAAATTGAAGAATAAGAACCATGTGATCATCTCAATAGATGCAGAAAAACCTTTTGACAAAATTCAACACCAATTTATGATAAAAACTCTCCAGAAAGTGAGCATAGAGGGAACGTACCTCAACATAATAAAGGTCATATACAACAAACCCACAGCAAACATCATTCTCAATGGTGAAAAACTGAAACCATTTCCTCTAATATCAGGAAGAAGGCAAGAATGTCCACTCTTGCCAATGTTATTCAACATAGTTTTGGAAGTCCTAGCCATGTGAATCAGAGAAGAAAAAGAAATGAAAGGAATACAAATTGGAAAAGAAGAAGTAAAACTGTCACTGCAGATGACATGATACTATACATACAAAATCCTAAAGTTGCCACCAGAAAACTACTAGAGCTAATCAATGAATTTGGTAAAGTCGCAGGATACAAAATTAATGCACAGAAATCTCTTGCATTCCTATACACTAACAGTGAAAGATCAGGAAGAGAAATTAAGGAAAGAATCCCATTCACCATGGCAACAAAAAGAATAAAATATCTAGGAATAAACCTAACTAAGGAGGTAAAATACCTGTACTCAGAAAATTATAAGACACTGATGAAAAAATCAAAGATGACACAAACAGATGGAAAGTTATACCATGTTCTTGGATTGGGAGAATCAAAATGACTATACTACCTAAAGCAAATACAGATTCAGTGCAATCCCTATGAAATTACCAATGGCATTTTTTACAGAACTAGAACAAAAAATCTTAAAATTTGTATGGTGACAAAAAAGACCCCAAATAGCCAAAACAGTCTTGAGGGAAAAAAAACGAAGCTGGAGGAATCAGACTCCCTGACTTCAGACTATACAACAAAGCTACAGTAATCAAGACAACATGGTACTGGCACAAAAACAGAAATATAGATCAATGGAACAGGATAGAAAGCCCAGAGATAAACCCATGCACCTATGGTCAACTAATCTATGACAAAGGAGGCAAAGATATACAATGGAGGAAAGACCGTCTCTTCAATAAGTGGTGCTGGGGAAACTGGACAGCTACATGTAAAAGAATGAAATGCGAACACTCCCTAACACCATACACAAAAATAAACTCAAAATGGATTAAAGACCTAAATGTAAGACCAGACACTATAAAACTCTTAGAAAAAACCATAGGAAGAACACTGTTTGACATAAATCACAGCAAGATCTTTTTTGACCCACCTCCTAGAGTAACGGAAATAAAAACAAAAATAAACAAATGGACCTAACAACAACAACAACAAAACATTAACCAGCACACAAGTATAACTGTAAGCAAAAAGTCAAAAATCCAAGACGTATGTTAAGGAAGGTTTCTGATGTCCTGTTCTATCTGCTTCATGTAATCATAATAGTTTTTGATTATTCACATATTAATGGAAATTTAACGCTTGAGAGAAATTTAAAAGCTCTTTCCACTTTTATATTCAGCATAATGGAAATCCATAAGCAAATGCCCTTTCAACCACCCCGTATTTCTATAATTATTTCATGTTTATATATGCATATATTTCATTTTCTTTTATTCTTTATGCCATATGTCTAGCAGAGCATCATCTAAGATTGTTAATGCTGGTAAAAACCAACATAATTCATGTTTTACTTTACCTTCACTTATTCCTTTTTCAGTATTCTTCCTCACATTATGTAGATCTGAGTTTCTGACCTATATTATTTTCCTTCTCTCTTAAGAACTTTTTTTTTTTTAACATTTCTTGAAAGACAGCTCTACTGGCAACAAATTCCCTCAGTTTCTGTTTGTCTCATAAAGTATTTCTCCTTCATTTTTGAAGGGTCATTTTGCAGGGTACAGAATTCTAGGTTGGTGGTTTCTTTCTCTCAACACTTTAAATGTTTCACTTCACTCTCTGGGCTTGCATGGTTTCTGAGGAAGAGTTGAATGTAATTCTTTGTTACCTTTGTTCCTCTGTAGGTAAGGTGCTTTTTCCCCTCTGCCTTCTGTCAATATTTTTTCTTTATCTTTATTTTCTTTATTTTTGCATAAGTTTTAACAAAGTTGTCAGAAAAGATATATAAATATATATACATATATATATAACTTAAATCAATTCTAAAATTCTCATATCGGATGTTTAGCAGTGAGACAGATAACTTTGAGATATTATTATTATTATTATTATTTCTGCTTCTTATCCTTCTTCATTCTTCTTTTCCTCCTCCTACTTTTTCGTCTTCTGTCTCCTTTCTGTTTTTTCGTATAACAATCTAACATGGTCAGTTCTTTAAGTGAGGCCAGATCAAAAGTTCACTGTTCTGTGTGGTGGACTGCCTTGTGTTTTACAGAATTGCCATGCCTGTAAGTACAATACAACAACAAAAACAAAAATCACTTGTCTTTCCTTAAATAATATCCTGTTATTTCCTTTCTTTTTTTTTTTTTTTCTATGAAGATGGGAAACTGGCTACTGACTTACACATCATGGGAACTTCCATAATTACAGACAGGTTGCATATTAACTCCTCTCTTAGACTTATATAAATTTAACTTTATAAGACTAATTGTCTTAGTTGGTTTACAGATTGGCATGTTTTCCTTCTGTGTGTTGTTGATTTTAGTCCACAGTGAGACTGAATTTTCAAAATTCTTTGATATATTCCGCTATGTTTCATCTTAAAGAAGATTTGAAAGTCAGTGGAGAAGTTCCTTCAAGTTCTCTGTTTTATGTACATGGAAATGAGATCCTCATCCTCAAAGTGACATAGGTGGTAGAACTCAAACTAGAACAGAAGTCTGTTCTATCTACCTGAGTGTTATTTTCATCATTCCCTCAGATTTCCTTTTATTGTATATGTTTTGAGACATAAAGTGTTCTTTTATGTCCAATATGTAGAGTCCAAAAATTCAGCCAATTTCAACATACATTTGTTTGGTACTGAGTAAGCAGAAGGTATTGACCAGGTCCTGAGTTCCAAGTATAAATAAACGCTTGAGATTCTTATGGTGAATAAGAGAGTAGACCCAGAACTACAACAAATATAAGGCTGACTAATGGGTTCCTTAGGGGAGGTATTGATCGTGAGAGTGTTTTGGCTCTGACATTGACCACCTTATTGATTAGTAACGTTGGTTCAGTTGACTTAGCAAGCTAGGTATGTATCCCTTTTCCTCTTCACCTCTCTGCTAGTGTATCTTTTTTTAAGATTTTTTGATGTGGACCATTTTTAAAGTCTTTATTGAATTTGTTATAATATTGCTTCTGTTTTATGTTTTGGTTTTTTGGCCACGAGGCATGTGGGATCTTAGCTCCCTGACCAGGGATCAAACCCACGCCCCTGGCATTGGAAGGAGAAGTCTTAACACAGGACCACCAGGGAAGTCCCATCTGCTTGTGTATCTTTAGAATTTTATCACAGAGGACAAATTTTCCAGGTGGGAAAGGGCTGTTTATTAGCCAAAATATAATGTAATTATAAATAAACTATTGTGGGGGAAAGCCACAGGAAGGAGGTGTTATTTGAACAAGTCCTTGAAGGATGAGCACTGTTCCAGCAGTGAAGGATGAAGGAGGTGTAAGATATGCGGTGAACAAGGAACACATTGGATTGATGGTAACATACGAAGTGTGTTGGAGAAGGTAAAATGATTAAAGATGACAGGAGATAACAATGGCAGTGAGGGTCAAAAGGTAGGAACATCCTTCCCTTAAAAAGTGAGCTTAGAATGTGTCAATTTAAAATCAATTTCAGAATAATTTGTCACGAAGAATTCAACTTGAGAGATTTTCAGTTAATCACAAAGCTTGTGAGAAGCTTGAGGAAGTGTGGAAATTTTAAGAAAAAAACCCAAAAAACCCAGAAAAAAAGCCTTGGAAGAATGAGAGATGAGAATAAGAATGTGCTCAGAAAAATAAGTAGGAAACATCTTCTAGATAGTTGACCTTTACACAATTGCCTGTGTGTCTGCCACTTGGAGAACTGAGTAAATCCTGTGACATAGCATTAGTTTATTCACTCCCTCAAGAACTGAGACTGTGCTACAAATCTTAAGATGTTCCCTAATAAGTAGTGAATTTTAGGGCCGAAACAGCACTTTTATTTGTCAGAGAGTAGAGAATCTCAGTTCCACAGTAGAATGAGACCATTCCTCCTTTTTTAAAAATCTTCAACTGAGAGTCCCAGGGAAAAGCACTTTCATTCCTGATAGCAGTACATCACAGTTTGGTTGATGTTTAGGGGATGATATATTAAAATTAACCCAGAAAACTGTCCCCGTTTTAGAGTAATACTTGTGAAAATGAGTGGGCATTAGGCTTTATTTGGTACTGAACAGCACATGCTCTTAAAACAGCATTCTTCAAGAAACCATTTCAATTAGGAAGAAAATAATCTGTTTAAATCTGGATCTACTAATAATCGCTGTATTAAAAACACTGCCATGCAATCTTGCATTTTATTTCTCTGGGGCTCAGGCTTTACTTGTGGTTAGTCATGTGCAAAACAGAATGAAAACTTCCACTGTCAATTTACGTTGATTCCCATCTGCTATGAATGGTAACCCATGATCTCTTCTCCATCAGGTATTTTTGTTGTGCTCTTGTTGCTATTTTACAAAGAATCTGCAATCACTATTCTGTGCACCTTGCTCAGTTCTTGAAGAGAGACAACACTTGAAAACATAATGGCCAGATGATCTCAGGATGCAAGAATCCTTCAGATGTTTGCTGAGAACTATTGAGAGATGCTTCAGTTTGACAAAGGCAGGAAATGTTAATTTTCAGCTCTTTTATAAACAGAGGGATGATCTGTAAAGGGAAAACTGTTGTCACAGCAAATGTACACTTGAGTGATTCAAACCTAATTAGTGGTTATATCATTCACTTTGAATATATTTACTGTAACAATTGGTAAACTGCTTTTCAAATTCAGCTGTTGAATAGATTCTTTTTTTTTTAAAAAACAGCTCTGAAAATTTATTTTCCTTTTTTCTTACCAAATTTATGCCTTCGTCCTTCATATACGTGCTATATATAACCAATGATTAGCTACCTCCATCTTTTGTGTTCCCATTTTACCCCCTCTGCAAAATTCCCAAAATATTTACTTGAGGAAAACATATTCACATTATACACTTGTTTTTAGCAGCAGAAGGATATGAATATTATCTGTTAAAAGTGTATAGAAATAGAGCGTTATTTAATTATGAAAAATTAAGTCGTATTCCTCAAAAGACCCTATTGAACAAGATGTTCAAAGCAATTGATGTATGGTACTTCTTTGCTATGCCTTTGCATTTTGATAAATACTTGACTAGGTACGACCAAGAAAAGAGAAATTCAAGCAGAGTGATGATTTAGTGACTCTAACTGCAAGCGATTTGCAATATGGTTAATTAAAAGAAATCTTTATATAAAGCAGACATAATTTATATTTTGGATATACCACAAATTTATTTTGGAGGAATCATTCTGAAAACCAGATCCTCTATAATTGAGATAATGTATGCTTTAAAACATAATAGGAAAAAAAATCTTTCCACTCTACTTCATATGCTTTCAAAAAATCTGATTAAAAAACTAGCAAGTTTGTGGTAGATATTTTGGAAAATGTAGAAGCATATAAGGAAAAAGAAAAAAAGAAATGTAATTCCACTACTCACAATGTTTAGAAGTATTTTGTTTCCCAAATGTTTCCCAGCCTCTGCATGTGGAATTAAAAAGAAATATGGAGTCATATTACCTACGCACTTTTGTAACTTCTTTGAGAAAAGTTCTTTTCCAAATGCCTGCTTGGATTTCCACATGCCTCACTGGGCTCTTTGAAAACCTGATTCCTCTTTCCAGAGATAGACATGGATCCACAAAGAATGCAGCTGTATCATATATATGCCAACATGCATTTTCTTAGAAATGCGAGGCGCCTCTTGAAAATAGTAGCTTTTCCCAGCTGATTTATGAAGGTTTAGATATTAGAAATGAATAGTATTAAAAGTGAACACAAACTTTAATGCATATTTTAGGAGGGATAGTTGAGGGAAGGAGAGTTTCTAGAATGTCCATTAGATAGTAAGGGCAGAGTCCTTGAGAGATGGCTTAAAGCCACAGTCATCAAGTGAGGAGGACAAAATTAAGCTGACGGGAAGGATTTCACCTCTCCTTCTGTGTGGAGAAGAATAGAATTGTTACTTTAGCAGGTGATCATGCTTAGGAACCACCAGAGTTAGTAGGCTCTATCAGTTGGGTTTAAGTACAGTGTGAATAAGGGTAAGCTCTTGATTTTGGCATCCATTTGGGCCAGTTAGATTTATACAAATAAATGAAACAAAACACGCCCCCCCTCATCCCACCTCCCACCACCACCCATGCTTTGGCTGCAGATAATTCTGACCTGATGAGGTCAGTCACATCACTTCATTTTCCTTTTGAAATGTAGCTAAAGAAATGGAAAAAGGGTCACACTGACAGCAAAGAGAAAATTACTTTACATAGTGGGTGGATAATGGGCTGTGAGGTCAGATTCTTAAATACTGTGGTTGGAATCCTTTTTTAAAAAAAATTTTTTATAAGGCTGAATGATTTTATTACCACTAATAACCCTTGTGGCTCTGAAAGCTGAAATAATCTGGGTAATCAAAATTTATGCTTTAGGATGAAAGGTGATTATCTGCAGACGAGAGAAAGGAAATTCCTCTTTCCCCAGTCCTCTCTGCCAACTACACTGTGGGTGAGTAGCTGCCTGGAGCTTTTGGCTCACGTTCTCTGGTGGAGGTGGGAAGTCCCTTCTTTCAAAGATCACATTTTGGTGGCTGGAGGCCGTGAATGTGGCGAGTGAGTGAATCATCTGAGAATCTTTACTCAGAGAAAAAGGACCACTCGGAGATATTGCAAAGGAGGTGAAGGTTGATCTCAAGATGTTTGGCCTCCTCATAAGGAGTCCATTCTTAAAGCTGTTGAATTTTATTTTATAATAAGCTTATTTTAAGCTAAAAGAGCTCTTTATGATGGACGTTGTATTTGTTCCACTGTACAAGGGTCCTACCATTTTTGAGAATCTCCCTTCCCCATGTTCATCAATATGGCCAGTTTGGGATGTTTTAAATGAGGAGTTGGGAAGAATAGGATTAAAAATTTGCTGGTTTAATCTAGATTTATGGAAGACAGAACTTTTCATTATCATGTAGATATGAATGGATGCTATTTGTGGATTTCTGCCAAATAGTTAAAGGAAAATTATTCAGAGCAGAGGTAACTGATTATGTGACTTTCCTCCATAATTTTGGTGGAAGAAACACAGGTTACTTATTTTTTCCTAAATCTGATTAAATCATGTATAGAGCCCCTACACATTGAAGGTGGCAAGAAACCTAAACTCATTCAATTACTACCCATCCTTTCAAAAATGGACTTGTGTCTCAATGGTCTTACACAGTTTAGAATAGTAATCTCAAAAAAAAAGTCTGTGCATATAGTATTCTATTAATATATTTATTATAAAACGTACAAAAATAGAAATACAAAGAGACAAATAATAAACTATTCGAAAAGTATTTTAATTTTAACATTAATGGAATAGACCTTTGTCATTATTAATATTTATAACTATTAGTGAACAAAACTTGATTGAGTGTGCTTTATAGTTTAGAAAATCTTGGTTGTATCAGTGATTCAAATGTTGGATCATAAGTTCAGTATATTTTCACACTTGGTTTTAATGAAAACTAAGCTGAAAAGGATACCTAATAAAGATAAGTAGATTCAGATGGATGAAGTGCAAACTTGACCCCACTGGTAAAATTATAACTTTTTTTCATATTCAGTAATAGAAAGGGTTTGTTGAAATTCATCTGGTACATTTCCATTTTCCATGATGTCAGTGAGTTAGTGGTCTTACAGTTAACACACAAAGGTGTCCTTTGTTACATTTTTACTAACGGGTTCGAATCCTGTGAAACTCTTCATGTAGATGATTTTAAAATAGCCTAGAAAATTATGTTTCTAAGTTTTTAAAGTGTAAGGTATGCAGTTTGTTTTTAATATGCTTATTTAATAAATAATATGCTTACTTAATAGATAATATGCTTATTTAATTTTGGCAGCAGAGTTGCATGTTTCCATTTCCAAACATCTGTTTTCAGAATGCTCTCTCTACAGCTCAAAATTCTTTCAGAATGTAGTCATTTTTCCCCCATTTTTAAAATGTCACCTTTACCTTGAGGGAGCAAATAAGAATGTTTATTTTGTTTTTAAATATCTTCTAGCTTAGTACCGATATTCACTTATCACAGGGAAGGTAAACAAATCTGAAATGCATGTCTTTTTGTAGAAGAAAAAGGTAAGATGTTTAAATTTGACAGTCCTATTAAATACTTTGCCATTAGATAACATTAAATGAAAGATGGTCACACCCCATCTCATTCCACTACACTGGAAGATTCTTTACTGGAGATCATATAATCCCATAAACTTATGTATGGAAGCTACAGTATATAGCAATACATGGGAAGCTGGTGAAAGCTTATGCAAGCATCGTTTGCCTTCTGCATGGTAGACCTACAGCTTTGCCCTCAGGTCAGCTAATACTCTTCCCCGTGGAGCAGGGTCTGACAGATGGACTGTGTTTAAGTTCTTACTTTCGTTTTTCGTTTTTTTAAAGTAAAATTGCACCTAAATACAAATTCAACCCTTAGATATAACTATAAATTTATACCTCGGAAATGATGGGTGTACACTCTTTGGGGCATGCCCTCTGACCTCTGACCCACACTGACACCAGGAAGAAATGTTAAGCCCTTGAGGTTCTCCTGCTTCTGTGCCTGTCTAGAACCTGGGAATATTTTGTGAGGCTGGGGCTTGGTCACCCAGCGTCCCGCCTCCATGCAGACAGCTACTCATGTTTGAGGTCCAGCTATGTCAGTGCTGTTCTACAAGGAAAGAGGATAACTGTTTTCTGGACCCATGAAAAGTTCCACTAGGGAGCTGTCTGTGTTTGCCACCCACTTGAAGTACTTGACGCAATTTCAGGCGATTCACCATGAGGTTTCAAACCCCCGACTTCCTACCGACCAGGACTTTTTGATGTCTTGAGGATGTTCATTAAGTGTAGGTTCAGTGTTGGGCTGGTGGTGAGGAGGGGACAAGCCTGTGCAGTAGATTTAAAGATCCAAGGAAGGCTCACCTGTCTCACAGTCATCTCCACCAGAAAGCCTGCTGTTTAAAGTCGGTCAGATTTGCGTTTGAATACTAGATCCAGTGCTTGATAGATGAGTGACCTTAACAGAAGGATTAATCTGCTTGAAACTCAGTTTCCTCTTCCATAAAATAGGCATGAAAGTCTTATATTTCAGAGCTGGTACATGGATTAAAGGTAATTTATGTAAAGTGCTTAGCACACTACCTGGGTATTCAATAAAGTGTAGCTTTTGACTAATTTTCTCCTACTCCTCTTCCTTTTCTGTGTGGATTGGATCCGCTTCTAGGTGTTTAGAAAGGACAAGGAGAGTATTATAGACTAAATGTTTGTGTCCTTGAAATTCATATGCTGAAGGCTCAGTCCCCAGTGTGATGGTATTTAGAGATGGGTCCTTTAGGAGGTGATCAGGGTTAGATTAGGTCATGAGGATGGGGCCCTCATGATGGAATTAATGCCCTTCTAAAAAGAGGAAGAGACACAAGATCTCTCTCTCCCCTCCCCAGCCTCTCTTCCTCTTCCTCTCTGTCTGTCTCTCTCTCTCAGTCTCTCTCTCTTTTCCCTCTTCTCCTGCCATCTGAAGATACAGCAAGAAGGTGGCAAAGAGTCTGCAAAACAGGAAGAGGGCTCTCATATTTGATAAGCAAAATACAATTATTTCAAATAAGTAGGGCTTGGGACTCAGAATGTCTGGATTTGGATCCCAGCCCTGATACTGACTGTGTATTATCTTGGAGAAATCATTTAACCTCTTGGGGTGTATTTCCTCATAGACAAAGTGGGTTTAAGTAGTATCTTATAGAGTTACTGTGAAAATTGAATAATTCACGTAAAGTAAATTATTAACCATAATAATATTATCAGAGGTTGATGTTATTACTCAAGGGATTTTACATGATGTGGAAAAGATACTGTTCCTGCTCTTGAGGATTTTATGACCAGAAAGAGCTACCTCTTAGCTTAAGGAATGTTGCGAAAAGCAATGAGTGTCATCCTGGGGCTGCAGGGTCTGTACTTAATGGCAAAATACGTGTGTGTTTCTAGGCTTTTTATCACTGCCTCCTGTGTCAATGTCCTTCTATAGGTTATTTGCATTCAGCATACTTTTTCCAATATAAAATCTTTCTTATATATTGCTTTAAAAATTTTTTTTTCATTGGAGTATAGTTGATTTACAATGTTGTGTTAGTTTTATTGCTTTTTTTTTTCATTTGACAATCTTAAGTTTGCTGTGTAGCAGCAGCAGCATGTCAAATAATTTGGAAATGGAATTTATTCTTGGGATTATCATACCCTACTTATTTCATTAAATAAAAATGAGAAATTCAAATACCAAGATAAACAATGATTTTAGGGTTTGTACCCCATAAAGTTCTTTTCAATCCATATTATATTCAAAGATAATGAATAGAAAAATAGAAAGAGGAAAATACACTGGATTTTTTTTACTTAAAATTCTAGATCTTGGTTACAAAATATATTAACTAGTTATATTATTGACATGATGGTGTAATATTTTCTGCTAATGATCTCAAAATAAATCACAGTGCTGAATTTATAGTTCAAACATTTTAATATAGCTCTTTTATGTATACATTTTCTTAAAGTGGGAAGGTTTATTCAACTTGTTCTATCTGAGTGTATTTAATCCCTTATAAATATATACAGACTCCCTAGGAACTGACTCTGAACCCAGCAGCGTCAACTCAAATTTTAGATCATGAAAGAGTTATGTTAGCAATTACGAGATGTATTCCTTGTGGGTGGTGCACAAACACAAACACAAAATGCATAATTTGAAAAGACCTCCTCCTTTTTTCTCTTTTTTTTTTTTGTGTGGGGGCAAGGAGGAATAAAAAGTCTAGGATTCTGTTGAGAATGGCAAAGAGACTGGATTATTTTACATAGTATTAGACCTATTGTTTCTGCATAGGTTATCATATTTTCTCCTAAAAAATCCATGTAAAAGAAGCTTTAAAATTACATTTGTCTGTTAACATTAAAGAGAAGAAATGGTTATAGTTGTAGTAAAAGAAAATGTCTTTAAGATTCTAAGAAGTTCCTAAACTGAAAGAAATGTATCCATTGAGAGGCAGACATTATGCTATTACTCAAGGGATTTTACAGGAATGGAAAAGACATTGTTCTTTTTCTTAAGGAGTTTATAACCTAAAGAGAAATTAAGAAAAGGTGTGACTGTCACTGAAACCCTAAACTTTATTTTCCTATAGTGTTCTCCCCTTTACACTTTTCTGGACAGAGGAGCACTACATGAGAGTAAGAATTATTTTGAAAGTTCCTCTTTGAGGGAGAATTAGCATTAAGGAAAATATCAAAATATCGCTTCGGAGATGAGCAGTGAAGAACAGGACAAGGAAGAGTTCATGCCTAATTTTTAGCAATGGGGAAAGAGTAGGTTACTGAAAATATACAGGAAGGCAGGTTCACTCTATGAATCATAGAGGGTTAATATTTGTTTCAGTACCAAGTCTCTTTGTACACTTTCCCTGAGTCAGAAACATTATCTTCACCCCAGGAGTGAGTCTTGATTATCCAGTGTCAATATTCCTCCCGAAGTGACCATTTCCTCCATCTCCAGGGTGTTATTTAATTGTTCATTAGCTCCTTTAAGGGAGAGCAAACTGTAGACATTTAAGGGCTAATAAATTTTATGTGTGTCTATTAGTAAGTTTGTCTAGATATTGCCTTTTTCATAGATAAACTAAAATTGCAACAAAGAACTGAGGAGTAAAATATAATCTGTCATATTAATCTTTTTCTTATCTTATTTTGAAATGATCCATGGATTAATTTTAAAAAATTGAATTGGTTGGATGAAAGTAAAAGTTTTAAAAGCATATTTAGAAGTTAAAAATTTGTATGACATAATAGGAGAAAAGAGTGGAAAATAGAAGAAAAGAGTATAAAACTCCTTGGGAAATATTTTAGAATCTTTTTTACCCTTTGTGACCATATTTTAGTATCAGTGTAAATACAAATAAGATCCTTTAAATTCTTTCTTCACCAATATGTATAACTTCATATTTTAACTTAGTGCTCTGATGTGGAAATGAATTTCAGTAAGGCTGGAATGGTATAAATAGGGAGTGTTTTGGAAATCCTAGAATCATTGAATGCTAGGATTACTGTTTTTCTACCTTCTATTTAACGTTAGATTCAGAAAAGAAAGTGGCACAGGGGTGTTCTTTTTTTCCTCTTCCATCTTTATTGAGATATAATTGACATATAACATTGTGTAAATTTAAGGTGTACATACACTTATATATATTACAGTATGATTACCACTGTAACATTAGCTAACACCTCCATCACATCACATATCACCATTTCTGTTTTATAGTGAGAACACTTAATATTTGTTCTTTTAACAATTTTCAAGTATACAATAAATACTGTTAATTATAATCACAGTACTGTGCATTAAGCCCTCAGAACTTATTCATCTTCTAACTGCATGTTTGTATCCTTTGATCAGCATCTACCTTACCCCTCTCGCTTTCCCCTGCCCCACCCCGCCCTGGTAACCACCATTCTTCTCTTTATTCCTGTGAGTTCACCATTTTTAGACTGCATATATAAGTGATATCACATAGTATCTGTCTTTCTCTGACTTGTTTCACTTAGCATCATGTCCTCAGGGTCCATCCATGTCACAAATGGCAGGATTCCCTTCTTTTTCATGGTTGTAATATTCCACCATATATGTATACATCTCATATCTTCTTTATCCATTTTTCCATTGGGGGACACTTAGGTTTTTTCTCTATCTTGGCTATTGTAAATAATGCTACAATGGACATGGGAGTGCATCTGTTTTGATTTTATTTCCTTTGGATATATACTCAGAAGTGGGATTGTTGGTTGTTCTATTTTTAATTTTTTGAGGAATCTCCATACTGTTTTCCATAGTGGCTGTACTAATTTACATTTCTACCAACAGTGCACAAAGTTTGGCAAAGGGGTATTCTTGTCGGATGAACTCTTCTCCAATCTTGGATAAACTGTCTTCCAGGAATTTGTCTCATTTCCTGCCCTTGGCAGGACAATTGTAATGAAAATCTTAGGTCTCCTTTGCCTCTACCTTATGGGAATTTGAAACCTAGAACATCTCCTAAGTGGCCAGTTTTCTCCTTTTGCTCCTTCTAGACTGATCCCTCTAACTCTTCACTGTCAAAGGTAGCATTTAAGCATTTGTGTGGCTGTGAAGCAGTGGTATTGGGAAGGGAGTCATTGACATGCCAGTGAGGAGACTGTAAGAGTGTCAATAAGAGACTGTAAAACAAGAAATATAGTTTTTCAGAGTCCAAAGTCTAACTGCACTGTGCTCCAACCATAGCTCCATTGTGTTTCATCATGAAGTTTTTTCATGGTCTGAGAAACTGTTCAAGTGTTTAGTGGAATGTCCCTATATAATGTGAATGTGAGGCATGGAATAATTATGTACATCTGGACTGATTACTGTTACTGGGCTTTTGTAGTTTTGATGTTACAACACGAAGCATTATCATCTTCTATTTACCCATATTTTTATTTCCATTCTATAGAATGATGCCAGGATAATAGCAATTACAATGAAACTCACAAGGGATATTTTAATAATTAAAGTGAAAACATCCAAAGAAGTAATATAGATACAAAGCAAAGTGAGTAAATTAAGATGTATTTAATGAATAATTTAATACAGCAGATTCCATTGTCCTTGCAAAACAAAATTAATAAGATGCAATGAACTTCAATTTATTACTTTTAAGTGTTTTGTCTTGAAAATCACCAGAGTATTATCTTCAATAAAATATATAAAAATTAGGTAGCATTCTTTGTCCCTAGAGCTATGATTCTCCATTTTGCTTTAGAAATCACAGAATTAGATTTCACTGTAGAATTCAAATCATAGCCTAATTTTTAAAAGTAATTGTATTGAATAGGGAAGTTGTAATGCCATTTTGTGGGCAGAATTTTTTTTCCTGAGGCTATTCCCTATTGAAAAAAAGCTCCATTTGTGAAGTAGGTATTTTTTTTTCTGTTATGAATAGATGTCATTTCATGTGTACACAAGCACACTGTGTGCATGCATGTGTGTGTATGTGTATGTATGTAGCATATAGGTGTGTTCTGCTCACATATTCTCCACAACTTCAGTGTGCTGAATCACTTTGTCCTTGGAACCTAAATAATTTTTTTTTTTTTGTGGTATGCGGGCCTCCCACTGCTGTGGCCTCTCCCATTGTGGAGCACAGGCTCCGGACACGCAGGCTCAGTGGCCATGGCTCATGGCCCCAGCCGCTCCGTGGCATGTGGGATCTTCCCGGACCAGGGCACAAACCCACGTCCCCTGTATCGGCAGGCAGACTCTCAACCACTGCGCCACCAGGGAAGCCCCTAAATAATTTTTATTCAAACTCTTGTCTAAAAGGTGGAAGACCCAGCATCTGTAGGCATTTGGAGTGGAGACTCTCATCTTTGGCTGTGAGTGTTGCTTTTTCTGATGCAAGAGCTACGCCACCTGACTTGCCTCTGTGCAGAGCCTGCTGGGCATCTCTTCAATCCTTTCCTTCTATAATATGTCCCCAACTCAAGCCTATAGTGTAGCCAGACTTTATTGAAGATTTTCAGGATATATTAGTTAGGATATAGATTCGGATATGTATAAGAGACACCCACATTAACAGTGTCCTAAATATCATGAAAGTTCATTTCTCTTGCTCTGTAAAAATCTGGAGGCTGATGGCCTGAGTCTGGCATGTTGGCTCCACTTCAAAAGGTCATCCAGGGACCCAACTTCCTTCTGTCTCATGACTCCACCATCTATAACGTGTTAGCCTTGTTGTTGTAGTCCAGTATAACTTACTATTACATCCACACCCTGGGCATCAGGATAGAGGGAAAGTAGGAGGATAAAATACCTTCCTTCCCTTTCAAGTTATATCCCCAAAGTTAAGCATTTTACTTTCCCTCAAATTCTACTGGCTCGAACCTAGGCCCATGGCCATACCTAGCTGCAAGTAAAACTGGGAAATATTTCTTCTGGGTGACCATGTACTAAGTTTAAAACTATGAGTTCCATTTCATCCAGCAACAGCAGAATAGACATTTATCTCAAGCACATGCAGAACATTCGCCAGAATAGACTATATGTTAGGTCACAAAACAAGGCTTAACAAATTTAAGAAGGTTGAAATCACACCAATTTTCCAATCACAGTGGTATGAATCTAGAGCTTAACAACAGGAGAAAAACTGAAAAATTCACAAATGTGTAGAAATTATACTACATACTCCTGAAGAACAAATGGGTCAAAGAAGAAATCAAAAGGAAAATTAAAAATACCTTTAAACAAAAGAAAATGGAAACACAACATACCAAAAATTATGGAATACAGCAAAAGCTTTTCAAACAGGGAAGCTTGTAGGGATAAATTTCTACATTAAAAAAAAAGATCTCGGACTTCCCTGGTGGCTCAGTGATTAAGAATCCGCCTGCTGGAGGAGCTTCAAGATGGCAGGAGAGTCAGACGTGGAGATCACCTTTCTCCCCACAAATACATCAGAAATACATCTACATGTGGAACAACTCCTACAGAACACCTACTGAATGCTGGCAGAAGACCTCAGACCTCCCAAAAGGCAAGAAACTTCCCACGTACCTGGGTAGGGCAAAAGAAAAAAGAATAAACAGAGGCAAAAGAATAGGGACAGGACCTGCACCAGTGGGAGGGAGCTGTGAAGGAGGAAATGTTGCCACACACTAGGAAGCCCCTTCACAGATGGAGACTGCGGGTGGCAGAGGGGGGAAGCTTCAGAGACATGGAGGAGAGCGCAGCAACAGGGGTGCGGAGGGCAAAGGGGAGAGATTCCCACACAGAGGATCGGTGCCGACCAGCACTCACCAGCCAGAGAGCTTGTCTCCTCACCCACCTATATGGGTGGGGGCTAGGAGCTGAAGCTCGGGCTTCGGAGGTTGGATCCCAGGGAGAGGACTGGGATTGGCTGTGTGAACACAGCCTGAAGGGGGCTAGTGCTCCACAGCTAGCCAGGAGGGAGTCCGGGGAAAAGTCTGGAGCTGCCTAAGAGGCTAGAGACTTCTTCTTTCCTCTTTGTTTCCTGATGCGCGAGGAGAGGGGATTAAGAGCGCTGCTTAAAGGAGCTCCAGAGACGGGTGCGAGCTGCTTCTATCAGTGCGGACCCCAGAGACGAGCATGAGATGCTAAGCCTGCTGCTGCAATCACCAAGAGCCTGCATGCAAGCACAGGTCACTATCCACACCTCCCCTCCTGGGACCCTGTGCAGCCCGCCACTGCCAGGGTCTCATGATCCAGGGACAACTTCCCCGGGAGAACACACGGCGTGCCTCAGGCTAGTGCAACGTATGCCGGCCTCTGCCGCCACAGGCTCGCCCCAAACTCCGTATGCCTCCCTCCCCCTGGCCTGAGTGAGCCAGAGCCCCCGAGTCAGCTGCTCCTTTAACACCGTCCTGTCTGAGTGAAGAACAGATGCCCTCAGGCGACCTACACGCAGAGGTGGGGCCAAATCCAAAGCTGAACCCCAGGAGCTGAGTGAACAAAGAAGAGAAAGGGAAATCCCTCCCAGCAGCCTCAGGAGCAGCAGATTAAATCTCCACAATCAACTTGATGTACCCTGCATCTGTGGAATACCTGAATAGACAATGAATCATCCCAAAATTGAGGCGGTGGACTTTGGGAGAGACGATATATATATTTTCCCTTTTTCTCTTTTTGTGAGTGTGTATATGTGTACTTCTGTGTGTGATTTTGTCTGTGTAGCTTTGCTTTTACCATTTGTCCTGGAGTTCTGTCTGTCTGTTATTTTTTGTTTGTTTTGGTTTTTTTAGTATAGTTTTCAGCACTTGTTATCATTGGTGAATTTGTTTTTTGTTTGGTTGTTCTCTTCTCTCTTTCTTTTTTATTACTTAGAATTTATTTTTTAATAATTATTTTTCTGCTTTTTATTTTAATAACTTTTTAAAATCTCTCTCTTTCTTTCTTTCTTCCCTCCCTCCCTCCCTCCCTCCTTTCTTTCTTTCTTTCTTTCTTTCTTTCTTTCTTTCTTTCTTTCTTTCTTTCTTTCTTTCTTTCTTTCTTCCTTCCTTCCTTCCTTTCTTTCTTTCTTTCTTTCTTTCTTTCTTTTCTTTTCTTTCTTTTTCTTCCTTTTATTCTGACCCATGTGGATGACAGGGTCTTGGTGCTACAACCAGGGGTCAGGGCTGTGCCTCTGAGGTGGAATAGCCAAGTTCAGGACTTTGGTCCACAAGAGGCATCCCAGCTCCACATACTATCAAATGGTGAAAATCTCCCAGATATCTCCATCTCAACGCCAAGATCCAATTCCACTCAACGACCAGCAAGCTACAGTGCTGGACATCCTATGCCAAACAACTAGCAAAACAGGAACACAACCCCACCCATTAGCAGAGAGGCTGCCTAAAATCATAATAACTCCACAGACACCCCAAAACACACCACCAGACATGGACTTGCCCACCAGAAAGACAATATAGCCTCATCCACCAGCACACAGGCACTAGTCTCCTCCACCAGGAAGCCTACACAACCCACTGAACCAACCGTAGCCACTGGGAGCAGACACCAAAAACAATGGCAACTACGAACCTGCAGTCTGTGAAAAGGAGACCCCAAACACGGTAAGTTAAGCAAAATGAGAAGACAGAGAAACACACACCAGATGAAGTAGCAAGGTAAAAACCCACCAGACCTAACAAATGAAGAGGAAATAGCCAGTCTACCTGAAAAAGAATTCAGAATAATGATAGTAAAGATGATCCAAAATCTTGGAAATAGAATGGAGAAAATACAAGAAACATTTTACAAGGACCTAGAAGAACTAAAGAGCAAACAAACAGTGATGAACAACACAATAAATGAAATTAAAAATTCTCTAGAAGGGATCAATAGCAGAATAACTGAGGCAGAAGAATGGATAAGTGACCTGGAAGATAAAATAGTGGAAATAACTACTGCAGAGCAGAATAAAGAAAAAAAATGAAAAGAATTGAGGACAGTCTCAGAGACCTCTGGGACAACATTAAACACACCAACATTCAAATTATGGGGGTCCCAGAAGAAGAAGAGAAAAAGAAAGGGACTGAGAAAATATTTGAAGAGATTATAGTTGAAAACTTCCCTAATGTGGTTAAGGAAATAGTTAATCAAGTCCAGGAAGCACAGAGAGTCTCATACAGGATAAATCCAAGGAGAAAGACACCAAGACACATATGCATCAAACTATCCAAAATTAAATACAAAGAAAAAATATTAAAAGCTGAAAGGAAAAAACAACAAATAACATACAAGGGAATCCCCATAAGGTTAACAGCTGACCTTTCAGCAGAAACTCTCCAAACCAGAAGGGAGTGGCCGGACATATTTAAAGTGATGGAGGGGAAAAACCTACAACCAAGGTTACTCTACCCAGCAAGTATCTCATTCAGATTTGATGGATAAATTAAAATCTTTACAGACAAGCAAAGGCTAAGAGAATTCAGCACCACCAAACCAGCTTTACAACAAATGCTAAAGGATCTTCTCTAGGCAGGAAACACAAGAGAAGGAAAAGACCTACAAAAACAAACCCAAAACAATTAAGAAAATGTTAAAAGGAACATACATATCGATAATTACCTTAAATGTAAATGGATTCAGTGCTTCAACCAAAAGACGTAGACTGGCTGAATGGATACAAAAATAAGACCCATATATATGCTGTCTACAAGAGACCCACTTCAGACCTAGGGACACGTACAAAGTGAGGGGTTGGAAAAAGATCTCCCATGCAAATGGAAATCAAAAGAAAGCTGGAGTAGCAATTCTTGTACCAGACAAAATAGACTTTAAAAGAAAGACTATTACAAGAGACAAAGAAGGACACAACATAATGATCAAGGGATCGATCCAAAAAGAAGATATAACACTTGAAAATATTTATGCACCCAATGTAGGAGCACATCAATACATAAGGCCAATAGTAACAGCCATAAAAGGGGAAATCAACAGTAATACAATCATAGTAGGGGACTTTAACATCCTACTTTCACAAAAGGACAGATCATCCAAAATGAAAATAAATAAGGACACATAAGCTTTAAATGATACATTAAACAAGATGACTTAATTCATATTTATAGGACATTCCATCCGAAAACAACAGAATACACCTTCTTCACAAGTGCTCATAGAATATTCTCCAGGATAGATCATATCTTGGGACACAAATCAAGCCTTGGTAAATTTAAGAAAATTAAAATCATATCAAGTATCTTTTCTGACCACAGTGCTATGAGACTAGATATCAATTACAGGAAAAAAAGCTGTAAAAAATACAAACATATAGAGCCGAAACAATACACTACTTAAGAACCAAGAGATCACTGAAGAAATCAAAGATTAATTTAAAAAATACCTAGAAACAAATGACAATGAAAACACGACGATGCAAAACCTATGGGTGGCAGCAAAAGCAGATCTAAGAGGGAAGTTTATAGCAACACAATCCTACATTAAGAAACAAGAAATATCTCAAATGAACAACCTAACATTACACCTAAAGCATTTAGAGAAAGAAGAACAAAAAACCCCCAAAGTTATTAGCAGAAGGAAAGAAATCATAAAGATCAGATCAGAAATAAAAAGAAAGGAAGGAAACTATAGCAAAGATCAATAAAACTAAAAGCTGGTTCTTTGAGAAGATAAATAAAATTGATAAACCATTAGCCAGACTCATCAAGAAAAAAAGGGAGTAGACGCAAACCAATAGAATTAGAAATGAAAAAGGAGGAGTAAGAACTGACACTGCAGAAATACAAAAGATCATGAGAGATTACTACAAGCAACTATATGCCAATAAAATGCACAACCTCGAAGATATGGACAAATTCTTAGAAAAGCACAACCTTCCGAGACTGAACCAGGAAGAAATAGAAAAATATAAACAGACCAATCACAAGCACTGAAATTGAGACTGTGATTAAGAATCTTCCAGCAAACAAAAGCCCAGGACCAGATGGCTTCACAGGCAAATTCTATCAAACATTTAGAGAAGAGCTAACTCCTATCCTTCTCAAACTGTTCCAAAATGTAGCAGAGGGAGGAACACTCCCAAATTAATTCTACGAGGCCACCAACACCCTGATACCAAAACCAGACAAAGATGTCACAAAGCAAGAAAACTGCAGGCCAATATCACTGATGAACATACATGCAAAAATCCTCAACAAAATACTAGCAAACAGAATCCAACAGCACATTAAACAGATCATACGCCATGATCAAGTGGGGTTTATTCCAGGAATGCAAGGAATCTTCAATATATGCAAATCAATCAATGTGATGCACCATATTAACAAATTGAAGGGGAAAAACCATATGATTATCTCAATAGATGCAGAGAAAGCTTTTGACAAAATTCAACACCCATTTATGATAAAAACCCTGCAGAAAGTAGGCATAGAGGGAACTTACCTCAACATAATAAAGGCCATATATGACAAGCCCACAGCCAACATCGTTCTCAATGGTGAAAAACTGAAACCATTCCACTAAGGTCAGGAACAAGACAAGGTTGCCCACTCTCACCACTCTTATTCAACATAGTTTTGGAAGTTTTAGCCACAGCAATCAGAGAGGAAATAGAAATAAAAGTAATCCGAATCGGAAAAGAAGAAGTAAAGCGGTCACTGTTTGCTGGTGACATGATACTATACATAAAGAATCCTAAAGATGCTACCAGAAAACTACTAGAGCTAATCAATGAATTTGGTAAAGGAGCAGGATACAAAATTAATGCACAGAAATCTCTTGCATACCTATACACTAATGATGAAAAATCTGAAAGTGAAATTAAGAAAACACTTCCATTTACCATTGCAACAAAAAGAATAAAATACATAGGAATAAACCTACCTAAGGAGACAAAAGACGTGTATGCAGAAAATTATAAGACACTGATGAAAGAAATTAAAGATGATACAAATAGATGGAGAGATAGACCATGTTCTTGGATTGGAAGAATCCACATTGTGAAAATGACTCTACTACCCAAAGCAATCTACAGATTCAATGCAATCTCTATCAAACTACCACTAGCATTTTTCACAGAACTAGAACAAAAAAATTTCACAATATATATGGAAACACAAAGACCCCGAATAGCCAAAGCAATCTTGAGAAAGAACAATGGAGCTAGAGGAATCAGACTCCCTGACTTCAGACTATACTACAAAGCTACAGTAATCAAGACAGTATGGAACTGGCACAAAAACAGAAATATAGATCAATAGAACAGGATAGAAAGCCCAGAGATAAACCCACGCACATATGGTCACCTTATCTTTGATAAAGGAGACAGGAATACACAGTGAAGAAAAGGCAGCCTCTTCAATAAGTGGTGCTGGGAAAACTGGACGGCTACATGTAAAAGAATGAAATTAGAACACCTAACACCATACACAAAAATAAACTCAATCGGATTAAAGACCTAAATGTAAGACCAGGTACCTTAAACTCTTAGAGGACAACACAGGCAGAACACTCCATGACATAAATCACAGCAAGATCCTTTTTGACCCACCTCCTAGAGAAATGGAAATAAAAACAAAAATAAACAAATGGGACCTCATGAAACTTCAAAGCTTTTGTGCAGCAAAGGAAACCATAAAGAAGATGGAAAGCCAACCCTCAGAATGGGAGAGAAGATTTGCAAATGAAGCAACTGACAAAGGATTAATCTCCAAAATTTACAAGCAGCTCATGCAGCTCCATATCAAAAAAACAACCCAATCCAAAAATGGGCAGAAGACCTAAATAGACATTTCCCCAAAAAAGATATACAGATTGCAAGCAAACACATGAAAGAATGCTCAACATCATTAATCATTAGAGAAATGCAAATCAGAACTACAATGAGATATCATCTCACAGTGGTCAGAATGGCCATCATCAAAAAAATCTACAAACAATGCTGGAGAGGGTGTGGAGAAAATGGAATCCTCCTGCACTGTTGGTGGGAATGTAAATTGATAAAGCCACTTTGGAGAACAATATGGAGGTTCCTTAAAAAATTTAAAAAAGAACTACCATACGACCCAGCAATCCCACTACTGGGCATATACCCTGGGAAAAAGCATAATTCAAAATGTGTCATGTACCACAATGTTCATTGCAGCTGTATTTGCCATAGCCAGGACATGAAAGCAACCTATGTGTCCATCAACACATGAATCGTTAAAGAAGACGTGGCACATATACATACAATGGAATATTACTCAGGCAGAAAAAGAAACGAAATTGAGTTATTTGTAGTGAGGTGGATAGACCTAAAGTCTGTCATACAGAGTGAAGTAAGTCAGAAAGAGAAAAACAAATACCGTATGCCAACACATATATATGGAATCTAAGAAAAAAATATGGTCATGAAAAACCTAGGGGCAAGATGGGAATAAAGATGCAGACCCACTAGAGAATGGACTTGAGGATATGGGGAGGGGGAAGGGTAAGTTGGGACAAAGTGAGAGAGTGGCATGGACATATATACACTACCAAATGTAAAATAGATAGATAGTGGGAAGCAGCCGCATAGCACAGGGAGATGAGCTCGGTGCTTTGTGACCACCTAGAGGGATGGGATAGGGAGGGTTGGAGAGAGGGAGACACAAGAGGAAAGAGATATGGTGATATATGTATATGTATAACTGATTCACTTTGTTATAAAGCAGAAACTAACACACCATTGTCAAGCAATTGTACTCCAATAAAGATGTTAGAAAAAAAATGAATGAAAGTAATTTGCATCTCCTGAAAAAAAAAATCCACCTGCCAACGCAGGGGACACAGGTTCAAGCCCTGGTCCAGGAAGATCCCACATGCCACGGAGCAACTAAGCCCTTGCACCACAACTACTGAAGCCCGCATGCCTAGATCCTGTGCTCCGCAACAAGAGAAGCCACTGCAGTGAGAAGCCTGTGCTCCGCAACGAAGAGTAGCCCCTGCTTGCCACAACTAGAGAAAGCCTGTGCACAGCAACGAAGACCCAATGCATGCCAAATAAATAAATTAATTAATTTAAGAGGAAACCTTTAAAAAAAATTCTCAAATAGACAACCGAAGTTTACAAGGAATTAGAAACAGAAGAAAAAATGAAGACCAAAGTTATCAGAAAGAAGGTGATAACAAAGATCAGAGTGGAAATAAATGAAATAGAGAATAAAAATAATAGAAAAGATCAATAAAACTAAAAGTTGGTTTTTGAACAGATAAATAAAATTGACAAACATTTAGTTAGACTTACTGAGAAAAAAGGAAAGAGGACTTGAATAAATAAAATTATAAATGAAAGAGGAGATGCCACAACTGATACCACAGAAATACAAAGGATTATGAGACTACTATGAACAATTATACACCAACAAATTGGACAACCTAGAAAAGATGGATAAATTCCTAGAAACCCACAACTGGCCAAGATGGAATCATGAAGAAATAGAAAATCTGAACAGACCAATAATGCGTTAAGTATTGAATCAATAATCAAATCCCTCCCAAATAAGAAAATCCCAGGAGCAGATGGCTTCCCAAATAAATTCTATTAAACATTTAAAGGAGAATTAACAGTAATCCTTCTGAGACTGTTGTGTACTGTTAGTGGGGCTATAAGTTGGTGCAGCCACTATGGAAAACATTGTGGTGGTTCCTCAAAAAATTTAAAAAAGAACTACCATATGATCCAGCAATTCCACTTCTGGGTGTATGTCCAAAGAAAATGAAATAAGGATCATGAAGAGATCTCTCTTCCCTTGCCTCCCCAGTTTATTGTAGCGTTATTCACAATAGCCAAGATATGAAAACAACCTACGTGTTTATGTATGGATAAATGGATAAAGCAGTGGTATATATACAATGGAATATTATTGCACCATGGAAAAAAGGGAATCCTGTTTGTGACAACAGAGATGGACCTTGAGGGCATTATGCTAAGTGAAGTGAGTCAGACAGAAAATGACAAATTATGATCTCCCTTATATGTGGAGTCTGAAGATTCCAAAGTCATAGCAGCAATTATAGTAGTTGCCAGGGACTAGGGGATGGTAGAAATGGGGAAATGTTGGTCAAAGGGTAAAACCTTCCAGTTATAAGAGGAATGAGTTCGGGGGATATAGTATACAACTTGGTGACTATTGTTAACAGTACTGTTCTGTATACTTAAAAGTTGCTAAGAGGGCTTCCCTGGTGGCGCAGTGGTTGAGAGTCCGCCTGCCGATGCAGGGGACACGGGTTCGTGCCCCGGTCCGGGAAGAGCCCACATGCCGCGGAGCAGCTGGGCCCGTGAGCCATGGTCGCTGAGCCTGTGCGTCCGGAGCCTGTGCTCCGCAACAGGAGAGGCCACAACAGTGAGAGGCCTGCGTACCACAAAAAAAAAAGAAAAAAAAAAGTTGCTAAGAGAGTAGATCTTAAATGCTCTTACCATAACACCAACAATAGCAAAATAGTAATTATGTGAGACGAAGGATGTGTTAATTGACCTTCTTGTGGTAAAGTGTTCACAGTATATGTGTATATAAAATCATCACACTGTACACCTTAAGCTTACATAAGGTTACGTGTCAATTATGTCTTAATAAAGCTGGAAAGGAATTCCCCACCCCCACCCCCCAAAAAGACCCCTAAGTGTTCTTTTTAATGTTGGGGTAAACAATTTGGGTAACAACTAGCAGTGCCCTTTTTAGGTGCCGTATTTGGCACAGGCTTATATCACATCACAGAATAGCGCACCAGATAAAGCAACGGGAAAATTAACATTAGTAATGCCTGGTATTGAAAATCGTTATGGTATGCCATCCAGCAGGGAATTTTCTCTGGTCTTCTATTCCAGCTTTACTGTCTGACTATATTTCAAGAACCTCTAACATCCCCTTTCTCTCCTCCTTAGCTCTAAGTCCTTATCTTCCAAGCTGCAAAGTTTTCTTTTTCAATATAATTGGGAGAACATTTATCTATCTTTTCACCCAATGCTAGAACATCAGCTTCAAACTCAACTGCTACAGAGACAAAATCAATAATCTAAATAAGTGAAGTGGGCCAGGTGTGAGGTAGAAGGAAGAAGGGACTGTGGCAGATAAGAGGGTTTGTACCTCATCCAAGGGGAAAAGAGCTTACTCACCTCTGGGAATAGTGACATTGCAGAACACAGGCCAGGTGGCCACATTTCCTAGCTTTTACAGGGGAGCCGAAAGTTTAGATTCTTAAGTTAACTTTCATTAAGTGTTAGAAAGCAATTCACATTTTTTCAAAACAATATGATAGCAAACAAGGTACCTTTGTTGGCTGCCCCTGGGGCAGCTCTTTTGCTTGTCTAAAGTTGGCTTTAGAACACCCAGGAATTGCCCATGGGGACTCAGCTTCAAAACTTTTCAATTTGGACATTCTGTTAATGGAGGCTTTTTTCTCTCTCACTGATTGTTGCCATCCACTTCCCAGAGATATGGTAACGCCCTGATTCTGCAGTGTACTTGATAGTTTCCTAAGAGCTTTTGTACATATTTGCGTATTAACCTGTAATAATAACTCCAGATATTTGGCAGAGTTAACATTATCTTTACTTTAAAGATGAGAAACTGAGGTTCAGAAGGTTTAAATTCTTCTCCTCAATATTATAATAAAAATGGGGTGGAGATGAATTAAGGATTCCTATCTTCTGATACTTTGCTCAGGGCACTTCCTATTCACTTCAGTCTTTTGAGAACCGTGAATTGTTTAAATATATAATACATGGTGAAATCTCAGCGCTTAAGCCCTCAAGAAGTACTTGAAAATCATTAAAAACTAATTTCAGTTTCTTGAGAAGTAAACATTATTGTGCTGTTTTACAAAAAGAAGAAAGAGATTCAGGTTCAATCACCGTGGGAATGTTGTCAGTTCTAAATTGTATTTCTTGTCTTTGTATTTCCCAGTTTGATACTCCACTGACTAGAATTTTTTATGTTCATTGTTATTCTCTGCTGTGATTCTAGATGTAGCATCTTTCTTGACATGAGAAATCATTTTAAGCACATAGTGAGTGACTAGTGCATAGTAGCAATTGTCAATGAACCAGAGAAGAAAAATTAGAAATCTTCACATGTGATAATTATGAGAGGAATGCATGATCTACAACAAGTAATGTGAATATTCATAAGAATTTTAAAATAAAATGAATGACTGCATATGGTAAAAAAACAAACAAAAACCAAGGGATGTAGAAGAGATGTCTTAGTCTGTGTTTACCTTGTCGGTTGGTTCTGAGATAAGGGCCTCTGGGAAGGTAGTTTATTTGGGAGGTGATTGTGCAGAGAAGAGAGAGAGTGGGAAAAATTAAAAAGGAAAGAAGAAAAGTTATTGCTAAGGGGTGTTATTGAGTTTGTCCCAACCATGGGCAACTGCAGCTCGATCACACAAAGATCTTAGGAGTGTGTAGAATGCTTCTCAGGATGATCTGCCCAAGGATGGACTGGAGAAGCATTTGACCATTGAATTCCAAACTCTGCAGGGTGCACATTGATGCATGGGAGGGCTTTCCAGTGGTATGGCATTCTGCAGCAGCATCATAAGATGCCCTGGAGTATAGAGAGAAAGCCATTGGAGGTGGTGTGCACTTGGTTAAGGAACCATCAGTGTGAAATGAGTTGAGGTCTGTACAAAATGATCACTGTGGCCATGGCTGGAAACAAAGGTAAGGCCAAGAACCTGTTTGGCTATGCAGAAGAGGGGTCTGATGCAGTAGCTTAAAAATAAGAGCAACAGTGTCCCATTTGTCTATTTTGGTCTTCAAAACTCTTTCTTAGTTTGTCACCTTTATGCACTATTTCCACTCCTTACTCTAAGTTGTTATTATTTTCAGTTATTTTATTGATTATGCTGTAATTTTAAATAATATACGCAAAAGCATGGTTTCTTATTTTATTACATTTCAACATTTTATTTTGACTTCTTAGTAAGTTGAGATTTTTTTTCCTCTACTATTGCCTTCATCTATCTCATCCAATTTGCCTCTAGCAGTTGACAGCTATACCTTTTATTTTTTATAGTATCAAGGATGATGGCCTTTAAATTCTGTGTCTTAAGTTGTCTATGCTTTCTCTATAGTTTGATTCTGAAAGTTGATAATAAATGGCATTTAACTATTTTCCTATATAAATGTTATTCTATGAAATACTGAATGGTATGCTAGGATTATATTTTTCTCAACTGATCCAAAATCATGACCCTTGTACAACTTGAAAAATATTGTTTCTAGCCTTACGGTGCAAATGAGTTACCTTTCTTACACACCATGAGAACCTGAAAATCATTCCATGTATTCTTCACTATATGTGTGTGTGTTTGCACATGCTCCCATGTAGATTTCCCTGAAGTTTCTAATTGCCTTTCATTTCTTCTTGTTGAACGAAAAATAATACCTATTCACCATATCACTTCTAGTCTCTTACTCATTCTATCTACAGAATAGTGTTTATCCCAAGAGTTTTCTTTTTTTTTTTTTTGCGGTATGTGGGCCTCTCACTGTTGTGGCCTCTTCCGTTGCGGAGCACAGGATCCGGATGTGCAGGCTCAGCGGCCATGGCTCACGGGCCCAGCCACTCCGCGGCATGTGGGATTTTCCCGGACCGGGGCACGAACCTGTGTCCCCTGCATCGGCAGGTGGACTCTCAACCACTGTGCCACCAGAGAAGCCCCAAGAATTTTCTTTTTGAAGATTTTTTTTGGTGCTATTTTCTTGATATAATTTTGACCAGTTGTGTTTTGTACTTTTATTCCACTTTGAAGATTGTGAGATTATATTCATTGCACTTCTACATAAGTTCTAGCATTTCTTGGATCTCACATTTTCTCTTTCTTGATTTTGACCGAGTTTGCTTGTTTCAATATGTTTTCAGGTAACTCAGAAACAGTCTCGGCAAGAATACTTTCGAGTCTAAAAATCCAAAAATCTAAAAATGCCTTTGCAATCATAATTGATTGATAGTATAACTGGTCTGGAAATCTAGTTCAAAATAATTTTCCTCGGTTCTTTGAAAGTACTGACCCATTTCTTTACCCTTGAATTTCTGGGTAATTCATGGCCTAAGAGCCACTTTTCATAATAAGGTAATTGTTCATGAAACTATTTTTTGATTTTTGCTTGAAAACTTACTTTTATATGAGCTAGAATCCATCATGGCCTGCATCCTATGTTCTCCTGATTTAAATCCCATCTTACAAATGACACAGAGCCAAGGGAATTTCTGGACTTGGTTGGTGCTGTGAAGCTGTCGTAGTCCTTATGTCAGGATATTTGATGCTTACTGTTGGAATGGCTTTGTCAGTTGAAGACTGGTTAACTTTTACCATTGAATTAGTTTTTTTTTGGGGGGCGGGATACTTTCACTCAACATATGAATACTTTCACTCAACAGTGCTACATTGGAGATGTACATACTTTCACTCAACAGTGCTACATTGGAGATGTACATACTTTCACTCAACAGTGCTACACTGGAGATGTACATACTTTCACTCAACAGTGCTACATTGGAGAAGGCAAGCACGGCATTATGCTGTGAATGTGCAGAATGAACCTCCAACATAGCCCAGGCTGCAAGAGCCAGAACCAGTGGCTATCCATTATTATGTGGCTAGCCAGGCCTCAAATGTATCATAATTTTATTTATTCTTCTCAAACCTGGAACAAATTTTAGTTTTTAATCTAAAAGCAAAAGGTGTGTGTCTGTCTTCATTGAAACTGCTTGGTACTCAGAAGGCCCCTTTCGTCTAACATTTATGACTTTCAAGGGTTCTGGGACATTTTCTTTCTTTTTTTTCATAAAAATAAGAGCCAACACTCACACGGAAAGTCTTCGCTTTCTCTAGTTGATTTAGTCCACCTGTTTAGAGAGGATTTCTCTGATATATTTGCTTAGACTGAAAATTACCACCATGGTTGCTGTTGCTCTGTATATGGGGAGGAAAGGAAAATGGTGTAGGCTCTTCCTCTTTAGCCTACCTCTCCTAATACCTGCGTCTGAGCTTGGGGACCTTAGGGAAAAGCAAGGGGACTACATGCTACTCTTATTGCAGCCTCCAACCTAGCCACATTCCTAGCTCCCTTCGCTCTCTTCTCAGCAGTTAACATGCTTTTTCTCAATTTCTATCTTCCAGAAATTTTTTGAACCCTCTAGAACGTTATGGTCTACTTCCCCAAGCTAATCTACAGTTGCTTGGTTTACTTCCCTCTTATATTCCTTTGAGGTTATTTTTATGGCCTCTCCTGAGGAAGCTTCAGTGCTGTCTATTTTTATTTCTGTCTAAACTTTTTAATACAAAGCTAATCCCTTTTTTCCCTGTACTTAACTTTATCCTGGAAAACACTGATTTCACAGGAGTTTTCACCATAGTCTTGATAATAGATATATTGGTATTCATTCCTGAGATGTGATGCTTATGAAAATAACCAGTACCTAATTGTTCCTTTTTTTTCATGCAAATAGTAGCAAAATACTCTTCACACCTCCTTCAAAAGATTTGATATCCTTTTAGTGCATGGGAAAATTTTTGATTTATGAGCTCAGTGTACAAGGAGAGAAAAATGTAAAATTAAATGGTAATATTTTACAAAAGTTATTGTTATGTGCTGAGCCTGTTTTTCTGTCAGCTGGGAGTCTTGTGTAGATAATAAATCCCCATCAGTGATTTAGCATGTATAAAACACATCAGTCCTTTTTATTATATTTTTTGAGTCTTGATATTTATGATAATTTCCCACATCTACTTAAAACTCTTTCTCTTATGATTGCATTATTAAAGTGGATAATATTTTAATATTCTTTTTAAAATAATAAAAAATATTATTATTTTTTATTATTAGTGGATATTTTTTGCCCTTGTTGGCTTATCTCATTAGCATGCGTTTGTCATATATCTTCACGGTAATCACCATTTAGGAGTATGCACACAACATTAAATGGATTTCCTAGTTTTAAAAGGTGTGACGATAAAGGCTGTAGCTTTCACCCCTCCCATCTCTAATCCTTATCCCCTTGAAAGACTACAAAAGACATTTTGATTTCTTGTCCCTTGGGTCAACTGAATAATGGCAAGGATAATATGCCTCCCTACCATGTGTCCATAGTTGGTCCTAGAAGGAAGAAGAAATGATGGGAACACATTTTTACAGGATCCTCACTTTCAGTGCCTCTGTTTGTTGTCCATCAAACTGTGTCCTGATTTCTGGACTTAAGAAAGCACAGTATCCTAAGTGATATTTGTACTTAAGAGGAAAATCTCATGTTTTACCATCCTCTCTTAGAATGACAGTTTAATGTGAAAGAATAATTTAAGAAGGGATCATTTTTGAGTTTTTAATTATTAAGTAAAATGATAAGGTAGACTCCTATTTGGTTAGTGTCCAAGTAATTAAAATGGCTCCCTCCTTCTCCATTCGTAAACTCATATGAAGCAGCAGCAAATGCTCTTGCTATCATTAAAGGTGAACATGAATCACCGGAAGATGTTGACGTGCCTTCTGAATTGTCAAAAAAACCTGCTAATGAATACCTATGTGATTTTACCATTGTATTTGTACTGTGCAGCACTACATTATTTGCTGTCCATTATCAATTTTCAGAATGCTCGGCATTTATCAGTTCACCCAAATGTTATGAATCAGAACTAAATTTTATTGCATCTTCTTTGTTTCCTCTGTACAGTGTTTTTGTTGTTAGTGGCTTCTGTTGTTGTTCCATTGGAAATCTTGGATTAGTTTTAAGTAACACAAATTATAGAGAATAATTTCATCATGTTACATAGATTTGAACTATAATTCTATTAGAGTATTTGAAGAATTGGATTTAAAAATAATGATCTGTATGTTACATAAGGATGAGAATAACTCCAATTTAAGATATTAGCCTTGTTGGTTTGATAATATTTAATAATTATGTTCATCATGATATTTCTCATTCTTGCAAAAATCCACAGCATATGTAAAACTTTCTAATTTACTCGTCTTAAAAGCAAGCTGGGAAAAGTGAAAGAGGCAGACTAAGTAGTCATTGAACACATTTCTCTTGAAGGCCTATTCTGTTCTAGGCACTCTGTTAGGTACAGGAAATATAATGGCAAAAACTGTATCTTGCTTCCAAAAACTTACAGTTCAGTGGAGCAGACAAATGAAATAAAAGTAGGAAAATAAATAAGAATAATCACAAAATTGTAAATGAAATAAAACAAACAAGGGTTAATAGTTACTAAAGTAGTGATGGTGCAAACTGATTTAAATAGAGTGGTCTGGGAAAAGCTGTCTAAAGAAGTTAGATTTAAGCTGAGAAATGAAGACTGAGAAGGAGTTAGCCATGCCAGAGGCATACGCAAAGGCTGGGAGGCAGAGCTGAGTTTGAAATTTTAGTGGACTTATCAGAAGATGTTTTGGCCAGTACCCATGAGCAAAGGAGGAGAGGGGGGCATAACACCATAACAGAGGGCAGGGAATTCATGAAGAAGCTGAATATACAATGGCCAGATCATAGTTAAAAATAAAACTTTGACCTCACAACCTGCAGCAATCTGCCCAGAAAACCAAACCCTTATCTATAATAAACAATCCAGGAAGCCAGCCTGGTATAAATCAGACCTGCAGGAAGCCAGATTGCTATCTCTAGTGACAGTCCAGAAGCTAAATGATAACTCTTGAAATAATCAGCCCCAAATGGCCAGGACTTGATTAATAACTGACAGCTTTTTTTTTTTTTTTAAATTCCCTGTTCCAATCAAGCGCCAACCAGAGAAAGCCAAATATGCACCCCTAACCAATTGCATAGGATGCTTCTCTTTTAGTAAGACTGCCTGTAGCTTTCCCATGCTCACAGCCTTCAACAAGATGTCGAAGCCTTCCCTTGTTCTGCTATGAAACTTTCCCACTCCTCTGCCCGTTTGAGTCTCTGCCAAAATGCAAGTGACGGTGCCTGACTCCCTTGCTAGAGCAGGCTCAGAATAAATCGCCTTATTTGTCTCATTTGGCTAGTCTTTGTTTATTTCCACACTTATTGGTGAGAGTAAGGAGTGGGAAGTTTGTTCTAAGTGCAGTGGGAAGCCCTGGAAAGACTGTAAGCAGGAGAGTGACATGATCTGAATGGCATCTTGATAGCATTTGTGCAGATATGTTCAGAACAGATTGTATTGGGGCAGGAGAAGGAATGGAGGTGATTGTAGTGGTTTGGGTAAGAGGGGATGTGGTGAAGACTGATGGTAGCAGTAGAAATGGAGAAAATTGCATGGGTATGAAATAGGTATATTTGAGGGAAAATCATCTTTTTATGGGAATAGAAGGTAAACCTTCTCTAGAGGTCTAACTGTGTTCAAGACTATCTACTTAAGCTAGTTACAGTTAGAAAGTACAGGGGAGTTAGCATTCATGAATCATGTGGCATCTAAAATAATCCTGTATCAACTCATGAGTGGAATTTTAGGAAGCTCAGATTTCCAGGTTTAATCAGATTTTTACTCTCCATCCGTGTTCCTTGTTGTGGTTCCAGGCTTGACTCCACTTCTATTTCTGACCTTGTCTGTAGTCCTGTTGTGCTTCTAAACCCTGGTTAGTCCATGTAATCTAGAGCTCTCCATGGAAGGGGTCTTAATTTAGTACTTGAACACAGAAACCTGACCACTAGACCCTCTTCTGTGGAGCCATTAATACAGGCCTCTGTTTGAAAGTGGTCTTGATAAATAAGGAAGCACTAATGAAGAGATAAACTCTCAAGCCTGCAGGGAGTTAAAAGAAAAAAATCTGCCTTGAAACCTGAAAGCCAGAAATGTTTATTTGCCCAATTGATGCGGGAAGGAAGATTCAGAATGGGAATAAGAGTGTAAAGAAGCAACAGGAAATGCCCAGGGAAATATCAGATAATATTTTATAGGTTAAAGAATTCATTCAATAAGTATTGTGTTAATCCTGTGTCAAGCACTGATCTTGGCATCATGATGGTAAATAAGATAGGCTAAATTCCTAATCTTATGGCATTTACATACTAATAAATATATAAGCAACAAAAACAAGTTAGATATGAGATAATTTAAGATGACGCAGAGTAACTGTTCTGGAGTAAGATACTGGGGAGAAATTAAGTAGGGTGGGCAGGAAAGACCTAGCTGAGAAGGAACTAGCTAATAAGGTGAATATAGTTTATCCATGACATAGAATAAACTCAGTTACTGAAAAGACATTTATAGAACACTAAAAGCGGTTTAACATTATTCTTCAGTGAAATGCAAATCAAAACTATAATGAGATACCATTTCACACGCAAAAGAATGGATAAAACAAAAAATACTGAAAATACCTAATGTTGGTGAGGACCTGAGAATAAGTAGAACTATCACACTCTGTTGGTGGGGATGTAAAATGATATAACCACTTTGAAAAACTGGCAGATTCCTATAAAGGTAAATATATTTCTACTCAGTGACCCAGAAATGAAAACATATGTCCACAATATGCCTTGTGCAAGAATGTTCATATAGCATCCTTAAAAACTGGTAACTGTCACATGTTCATCAACAGAAGAAAGTATAAATTAACTGTAGTATATCCATACAATGGAATACTACTCATTAATGAAAAGGAACAAACTACCATATCCAACACCATGGATGACTCTAAAAAACATTAGGTTGAACTAAAGAAGGCAGACACAAAAGAATACATGCTGTATGATTCCATTTATACGAAATCCAAGTCCAGGCAGGAGCATTCTATGGTAATAAAAATCAGCAAGTCGATACCTCTGAGGTGGTGGTGGTGATAATTGATTAGAAAGAGGGATGAGGGAAATTTCTGGGAGCAATGATGGTTATGTTTTGTATTTTGATTTCAGCTTTTGGTATATTGGTGTATAAAAATGGCAAAAGTCATTGAGCTGTGCATTTTTATTGTATATGAAATAGTCTATTATAATAATAGGACATTATATAATAATAGGACATTATAAACTGAAAGTAGATTTGGAAAAGAAAAGATGATTTTTATATGGGAAAATGCTTGCTATATACTGTCAGATAAGAGAGCTACAAATTTGAATATGCAGTATGACCTATCCTAGTCCATGTAAAATGGATGGAAAGGACAGGACTAGAGGAAATGTGCTGTGATGTTAATTGTGATTAACATTGTTGCTGGTAGGATTATGGATGATTTTTAGTAAACATGATTATTTTAGGTAGCTGATCAGTTAATTTAAAGCAGAGAATCAAAAGAAAAATACATACCCTAAATATTATATTTTATTTAAACTTTCAACCAGTAAATGTTTATTTATTTATTTCCTGGATTTTTCTTGAAAGGTACAGGCTTTTTTTTTTTAAGTTCTGCTAATTGGAGTTCCTTTTTTTTTTTTCCTTATAAAATCTATTTTGTTTTAACTTCTTTAATAAGGATTTAAGAGGTTTGGAAACAATCTGAATGCAGATTATTATGATTAAAACGTTATTATATCCACACCTAATTCAACAGCAAATTTTAATTACTTATCTTTATCAAATCTTTCCAAAGAATTCAAATTATTTTTACAGACTCAGTAGCTCTCCTTTCATACTCATATTTTCTTGGTTTTTGTGACGTTTAATTACACTCCATAAACACATTAATAGGTACAACTCTCATAAACAAGTTTGTGAATAAATAACCTTATTCTGGTGAGCATACAATCAACCAGTGAGAGGAGACATTGCAAATATGTCAGAGAAAGACTCGCCAGCCACAGGCAAACTCAGTGTCCCCTGGGCTTCCATCAGAATACTTTACAGAGAAAATGGAGAGTGTTGATTAATCTAGCAGGTCTGTTAAGTGGATATCAATTAAGAAAACTTATTCTATTCCAATTTCCTGCAATGATCATATAATTTTCTAATCAGGAAAAGCAGGCATTTACCTTATTTAAAGCTAATATTATTAGCAACGAAGTTAATAATACAAGTAAAAACCATTAAAAAAATGATTATTTGAATGAAGTTTGTAAATTTTGAAACTTTGTGAGATCACTGCATGTTCTTAGGACTCACTTGACATATGTTTGCCTCTGAATATTGGGAAAGAGAGACACATAAAGAAGAATGTTTGTAAATTCTTTAGAACCTGAGTTGAGATTCTTAAGGGACAGGATGTTGGGGATCTACAGTAAAGACAGCTTTGAGATGATGCCTTTTAGGAAATATGAAAACATATCCTTAGCCCAGGGATAGTGTGTGAACATATACCTGGCTTGGACCACGGCAGAAGGACGTGCTAGGAAATGAGTAATAATCTATGGTAGAAAGTGGATGGGCTTTGGGAACTGCCAGCTGGGGCTTGGCCTCCAGCTCTTCTACTTTGCTTTGTCATGGACTTTGAGAACTTCACTTTATGAGCCTAAATCCTGACCTGTAAATTTCAAGTATAATTATCCAACTTAGAGTTGCCGTTGTAAGGCTAAAATGAGATAATTTATCTAAAAGTTTAGAAAAGTGTTCAATGCGCTGGAAGTGTTTAAAAAAGAAAACATTCTCATCCCCAAATCCTACTCCATCCTAAATGTCCCTCAAAAGTGTTGAAGCAAATGGGTGGCCTTAAGTATTTTATTTGTATCTCTTACGTGAGGCTATCCTCCATGTATCCCCGAGATAATACAGGTGAATTTTCTCATTGCTTTAACTTCTGAAAACAGGAATTTTTGAGGCAGTGAGAGAAACCAGACAGCGTGCACATCTGTTTCCTTTCTCTCCTCTTGTTTACTGATCAGCTCAGTGTGCTACTGAGGTTTCTGCCTCCCCCAAGCCCTAAAACTCTCCATCGCCCAAGTAGTGTTTAATGGCTTCCTATTACTAGCTCCTGTGGACACTTTTAGTGCTTATCTTATTTTCCTCTAAGGACATTTGAGACTTTTGATTACCCTTATCTTCTTGACACTTTCTGTTCTTTGGCTTCCATAACAACTCTTCTGCTTTACTTCCTGCTCTCTCAGTGGCTAAATTTTAACCTCCATTTATTGACAGTGCTTTCTTGACCCATTTCATTAATACTGTTATTTGCCAAGCTTGTTTTCTAACTCTGACTTGTTCTTTTCCTGAATGAGCTTACCTGTTCCCATGGCTTTAGCAACCACATGATTTCTGATAGCACCCAAAGCTTGGTGTGAACTAGAGATTAACTTTAGAATTTAAGATCCTTATATCTTCCTGCCTACTGAAATTCATAACATAGATGTTTCATTAAATAAATTAAAACACATTCTCATTTCTCAGCTCCATCTCTATCGACCCACTTTATGAAAATAGTACTTCTTCTTGTATTATTTTGTGGAATGACAAATCAACAAATGACTATCCAAGACAAAAATCACAGAGTCCTTAACAAATGATCAAAAGATGAAACTGATTTACTTCTTTTTTATCTACCTTCGTTCACTCTTTCAGGTGTCACCTCAATATAACTCAGGAGTATATTCTGATTAGCATAAACCAATCACTTCCTCATCCCCAAATCTACACCTCTTCATTTTTTTTATTTTTATTTTTATTTTTTTTGCAGTACGCGGGCCTCTCACTGTTGTGGCCTCTCCCGTTGCGGAGCACAGGCTCCAGACGCGCAGGCTCAGCGGCCATGGCTCACAGGCCCAGCCGCTCCACGGCATGTGGGATCTTCCTGGACCGGGGCACGAACCCGTGTCCCCTGCATCGGCAGGCGGACTCTCAACCACTGTGCCACCAGGGAAGCCCGTACACCTCTTCATTTTAATTTCCTATTTGAGTAAGAGCATTCAAGGACTCTAAGCCTTCCTGTTAAACACATTGGTATTTTTTTTCTATAGTAGAATTAACAGGATTCGTTTTCAAGGAACTTAGTACTGTTATTTGTGTTTACCCTGTGATTTTCTCTATGAGAGTTTACTATAAATTTTAATGCTATAGTTGGTCTCTAAATGCTATCCTGTCTACATTTCAAGTTGATAGTTGTTTGTTGTATAGATAAGTCTTATAATTGTGTAGCTAAACCCAGCAATGTTCTTAAAGGTCCTCTATTGATAAAAATAATTTCTAAAATAATAATAATAATAATTTCTAATTGTGATGGAACGCTTGTGAATTCTGGTAGAGTTACAGTATGATGAGTTTGTCTGCAGAGTATGAATTCATATACATACATGAGTTCATATACATGTTACTTTGGTAGTTTAGAGCCTACTTGGCCAAATCATACTTTATTTGGTTAGAACAAGAACTAGTTTGCAAAACAAACACAGCTATGTCAAAGACTATGAATATACGTGAGGGGTTCTTCTTTAGAATAAAGAGCTTGGCAACTAGCTCTGTGATATCCAAATACAATTCAAGCTAACTAAAAGTTCTCTAGGCTTGAATGGTGTGACCAAAGGCTGAATCAGAGACAGGAACGTATTTAAATTGTTGAAATGAAGGCTCATATTACAGACAAAAGATGAAAATATGAAAATAATATTTGTCTTCCATTTTAATTGTTTTTGACATGGGAAGCAAAGTCTGTCTGTATCTCATTGTTGACCATTCAGGATTTAAAGAGCGCCTTAGAAAAATAAGAGAAAAATTAAGCATTTATTTCCGGAAAAATTAAAATATAACTTTTTTCTCAGGTTACTCACTTGCTTTTCATATGACAAAAATGGTATTGTTTTGAAGATTATTTTTAACCAATATTAAAAATATCTCAACAAAGAATGCTACATCTGATTTTCCATTTTAAAGAGGATGTCAGTGTTAGCTGTTTAGAAAAAAAGGTGTAATTATCTTCAAGCATCAGGGTGGCGCTTCAATGTTTCTGCTTTGTTCATCGTCAGATAACCTGTCCTGAGTCCACACATAGGTTAATTATGTGGCACATTTCACCCATGTTATATGCGCAGTTATTTAAAGGGGGTGATATTCATCATTACCATGCATTTCTCTGTTGACTTTGTTATTGAAACTAGACTTGGGCCAGTTCAGTTAAAGTCCAGTGCCTGAGATCACCAAAGGGATAACAATGGTTGACTTAAACATGCAAAATATTTTACCTATGGAATAACAAAAATAATACAAATTGAAATAATATAGCCTTCCTCCCATCAAATTATTAAGATGCAAAGTCCAACATTTGGTAGGATTTAAATAAATGGACATATTCCATGTTCCAGGTGGAAGCACACATTAGTACAATATTTTTGAAGAAATGTCATAAATACCAAAAGCCTTAAAATTATTCTAGTCTTTTAACCCAGAAACCCCACTTCTAAAATTTAGCCTAAGGTAATAACCAGAAATATGAAAAAAATCATGCATTAGAACATAAGGTAATATTATTTATAATTAAAAAAATTTGGAAATGATCTAAAGTTTGAATAATAGAGCTGATCAAGTTATGAAACATCTATAAAAGCAAATAATATTATGTATTATATGATAAGGTATAGTAAATAAAACTGTGAGTGTTTTTGATTACTTTCTAATTTTTTCTAGGGCTCTGATTGGTTTTTAAGGTTGAATAAATGGTCATCAGACATATTATGCATTCTTACATTTGATCATTGATTAGTTTTGGGTTAAAAAATGTATGCATTTTTGCCGATGTTCATCTACTTGCCCTGTCAACTATGTTCTCTCAGTCACATATAAGTCAGCATCTCCTAAATGTGCTCCTATGAATACTGTGAGGGAAGAAGAGATCTTCCTCTACCCTTCTAAGTTCTTCTGGCTGACCTGAGAATTAAACTGACAGAAGATGGATTAACAGGCGACAATCAAACCAAAGTTTAATAACATGTGTACATGGGAGAGACCCAGGAATACTGAGTAAATCCTCAAAATGGCTGCAGCCCTCACCTTAAATATCATCTTCAGCTAAAGACAAAAGAGAATATCGGTGGTAGTGGTTTAGGACTGCAAAGGGGAGGATGGCAATTCACAAGGACACCGTAAAGCAAATGCTTGGTAAATGAATGTTTGCTGGGCCACGCAGAGACAGTGGGTCACAGAGTAGACTGTGATCTCTCCCCCATCACACCCGTATTCTTTGCAGATATATCTGGTGATAGTGCTATTCTAGGAACAGGCCCTTTATTTAAATTCTTTTAGGCAGTCAGGAGGAAGGTTTTTTTGTGAGTCTTTTGGGCTTTGACTATTTTCATCTTGAAATTATCCACATGCCAAAGAGACACATTTTGGGGTGGCAAATTTTGCTCCCCACAATATTCTGTAGTAAGGGTTGCAAAAGGTGACTCCGACAACAAGTTATATATGCAGAGATAATATAAGTTTCTATTTTATGTATTGGTTGTCAGTTTTCCCCATCAGTCTCCTCCTGCTGATGAGCAGGAAAATAAATATAACAATGTTGTATCTGTTATTAACCTTAAATGTAACTATTTAACCAGTCCCTTTGGTCATTTTCGTCTCTTTAAAAAATGCTCAGTGTCTCAGACTTCTCTGACTTTTGTCCTCCCCAAACTGTTCTGCCAGATGACCCCATGGGGGATGGAGAATTCAAGCCATATTATGGAAGGACAGCAGCCTGAGATTGCTGGACTCCTGATTCCTCAGCACCCTTTGCGTACTGAGGCTCATTAACCAGTGTTGGAGAGGAAAATTTATTTCTCCTTCCCTTCTAGGTTCTTTGGCTGGTGTAATAATTAAATTGATATAAGACAGATTAAGAAGAGAAAAAAACCAAGAGTTTAATAACATATATACCTCCTGTATACATGGGAGATACACAGGAAAACTGAATACTCTTTGAAATGGTAGAAGCAATCACTTTAAATACTATCTTCAGCTAAAGACAAATGAAGTTGTAGGAGGTGGGGAGTCATTTATGGGCTGTTACCAGGAAAAGCACAGTAAATAAGGGTAAAGTTGTCATACAGATTCAAGTCCTAGCCTCATCCATTGACGAGAGTTTCTAGAGATTTAGATACCCTCCTCTTTCTGCTACTGTGAGGGAGACACCCTTGCCTTACTAATGGAGATTTCTCTTATACGTGTAAGTGTCCCTTACAAAAAGGTATCTTGTACTCAGTTTTCAGAGCTCCTCCTGTATCTGCAGTTTCTTAAAACTAATCAGCCTAAAATGATCCTTTGCCAAAGAGACGTATCTTTGGCTGGCAAATTCTGTTCCCCTACCCCAGCAAAGCCAAGATTCATGGAGACTGAAACTAAATTTTTGTGAGCCATTAAATGCAATAGAGAGATGTGACTTGTATCATCTGCCACAGCAAAGTACCACAGACTGGGTGACTTAAAATTTATTTTTCTCATGCTAGAGCTCCAATATCAAGGTGTCAGCAGGGTTGGTTTCTTCTGAGGTCTCTCTCCTTGGCTTGCAGATGGCTGTCTTCATTCACTGTGTTCATATGGTCTTCCCTCTGTGTGTATCTGTGTCCTAATCTCCTCTTCTTATAAGGAAAACAGTCACTTGGATTAGGGCCCACCCATATGACCTCATTTTACTTTAATTACTTCTTTATAGACTCTATCTCCAAATACAATTATATTCTGAGGTACTGGGTGTTAGAACTTCAATATATGAATTTGTGGGGGGGACAAAATTCAGCCCATAGCAGTCATGGTTCTGTGTATTCTGGAAATGGGATGCAGGGTACACATTTATCAATGGTTCAGAGCATGTTTAGCATCAGGTAAGAGTACATCCTAAATTTACAAGGTACTGTCTTCTAGTCTCTGGGTAATGTTGTATACGGAAGGATCAGTAAATCTCATGAGTATCTGCTGATTAGTTTTTCCAATATAAAATGGGTACATGGCTCCTTATTCAAAAGAAAATGGCTTCTGAAATACCATTTAGTAAGTTCATGAATGCTGCCGTTATTCACAGTACAGAACAAGCAACACTCCCAACAGGGAAAATTGCTCCCTCTCCACAATGGAAAGGGTCCAATATAATCAACTGGCTCTCTGGGTCCCCTGATGGCATAGCCTCCTGTGGCTCAGGGTTGTTCTCTGTTAGTGGAATATGATACAAAACTTAGCCAGGTCAAGATTTGGGAGTGAAAGTCCAAATGCTAAACCTATGAGTGATCTCTGACTTAGCATCTTGGCTGCTTTGTTTTGAACACATCTGTATAGCTGTATAGAGGCCAACTTATGTCTGCCTGTTTATCAGGAGCATCTTCTTTAGTGAGGGTTTTGTGATGAGTGATCAACACATGAGAATCAATATTCTCACACTCCAGGCCCTTTCACATACTTCTCCAAATATCCTTTAATCCATTTTCTATCTTTTTTTTTTTTAAACAAGTCTCTGCCTATTTATATGCAAACTATTAGCCACTATATATTAACCAATATATATATCCATGCATTGCTACAGATCTCTGCCTCAGACTACATCTCCTTTCAGACAAAGTAGACCAGAGATTCTACTGTTCAAAGATCAGTCCACTCATTTCTCACTAGGTTAAACATACACTTACAATACAGCCCAACAATTCCACTCCTAAATATTTACTCAAATATATGGAAGCGCATGCCACTAAAATGATTTGTACATGAGTATTCTGAGTAAATTTTATTCATAACAGCCCCAAATTGGGAATACCCCAATGTCCATTAATAGACCAAGGACGATATATACATACCTTGAAATACTGCTGAGTAATACAAATGAACTGCTGATTCATGCACCGACATGGATGAACCAAACAGACACTATGCTGAGCAAAATACACTAGACAGAAAAGAGTATATTTGATGGTTTCATTTATATGAATTACCAGAACAGACAAAAACTAAAGTAATAGGAGTCACATTGTTGATTCTCTGTGGTGGGGAGTGGATATGGGGAGCTAGACTGCAAAGAAGTACAAAGAACTTTTTTTTGGGGTAGACATCTTAAGTATCTTGATTGGGATATTGGTTACATAGACATATACATTTGTCAAAACTCATCAAGCTGTACACTTAAAATCTGTGGAATTTATTGCATGTGAAATTTAACAAGGTTGATTAAAAATGAATTCTGCCCACTGAGCTGTCTCCCTTTTTCATTATCATTCAAGGCCAACAATGAGTGGGGTACATTTCCAGTTGATGCCATCATTTAATAAAGCCTTATCTGCAAATAAGGCTTGAATGATTTTCTTCCCAGTCATAGAGTTTCCTCCAGGGCCCTATGTATGGATTCAGGGAAAGATAGCTGTGTGTCACGCACAATGGGAAATGGGTCCATCTGCTCATGCAAAATATTTGTGCCTTCATGACCTTCTCAAGCCCTGTCTTGCACATAATACTTCTACTTGGTAATAAGAAATTGTCAGACATTTAAAGTTTAGTGGGTTGATGAATCAGATAATACCAAGTTTATGATGAATAGAACAGATCATAAGCTGCCCCTTGCTCATGTCCTGTGCACACGGTTCAGCCTCTAATAGGACTCTTAGCAGCCAGGCATATTTTTAAAAAGGTTTGCTGAAAAGAGCCTAGCTGTTTCAAAACCCAGGTGTCACTGCTGTGATTCCTCTATCCAGTTTTGCAACAGGCTCCGTCCAGTATCCCATTTTTCCTCAGAGACTTTCAGCATGATTAGAGCTTCAGGGTCATGAGGAGCAATTAGGAAAGCTATTTGTACTAGAAAACTTTCTCTTGCTCTAGGATACTCGCCATGTTAACAGCCCTTTAGGTTACTCAGAAAATAGTCTCAAAGACCACAGCTGTTTCCAGAACCCAAATAGGCCCTTACATTTCTGTGCCACTTAGAAGCAGACAGTAAAATGTATCCCTTCTGGATACAAAGGAACTTCAATATGATGGCAGGTCTTGAATTTTCTTTGTAATTATTTTCTGAATCTGGAGCACAAATGTCAACACAAGATATCTAGAGTACTTGCTGCCTTCTGCTCCCCAAGCCCTAGCAATGGGATGCCATTAAGACAGTGGAGCAATATAATATCCTACGAGAAATGAGATGATTGAAGTTTTTGAAAACTGAATTATGACACAGAGCCAGAGAACTGATTGATCTTGACACCAGATCATAAGCATGTTCCGTTGTCCCTCTATATATTTTCTCCTCTAGAGCCATAGCTGTATACCATGTTCCAGGGCATGTGCTCATTTGTCCCAGTAAAGAGACCTCATCTTGATTTTTAGCCGAGAAAGTTTATACGATGATCCCCTGTAATTTTCCACACTTTGTTTTGTTCACAGTGGCCATGTGTGGGCTTAACACTTGGGCTTTCCTGCGTATGTGCCCCTAGGCCGACAGCAGAGGCTAACTAACCCTGAGACTCAGGAGGCCGGCAGGTGACTAGAGTGGCCATTCACCAACATTGTACCAATATCTAGTGTATGTTCTGTATCTCCATATCCAGAACACATAGAAACACAATCCAAGTGGTATGAGTGTAAGCAGTAGCCTCCATGGACAAGTGAAACTGGAACTTTGATGAGTGAATGGAGTCAGGTTTGAAGAGGTGAACAGGACGAAAATGAGCAAGGAGTTTGGGGAGATGCTGACAAGTTTATATAATGTGCTGGGACCAGTGTATCTTTAGAAATATTGGAGCAGAGGATTGAAAAATAAAAATGGAAAAGCAAATTGGGTTTGTATTACAGAGGGCTCTGAAAGCAGATTAAAGAGTACATACATATTTTCTAATTCTTGGCAACACTGTAGTGTTCTAAACAGAGCAAGGGTAGGATGGAAAGTTACTTCAGAAAGATTCATTGACTCCAATGTGTTGTTTGGCTGCGTGAAGATGGGGTGGGGTGTTCTCTCTTATAAGAGTGCCCCAGTAGATCAGGCATGGATGGAGAAGGCTATGAGTTTCAGAAATAGGCTGGAAATGAAAAGAGATGTTTTCCAAATAAAGAACTGGCAGGCCTTGCTCACTGCCCCTTATTTGGGGGGAAAAGTAGGTACTGGAGTCATTGATACCTCTAGGATTTTGAGCCTCCTTGGCTGTGGGAGAGAGAAGACTGGAGGGAAGCCAATTTTAAGGAGTATATTAGCTCAGCTTTAGTTTGAAGTGGGCATACATTATCTGAGAAGAAACATCAAGAAATAAATTAAGGATGTAGCGCTGGAGACGTGTAGGATGTGTGAAAACAATAACTCCATCATTAGGTGAAATGGGAATAGTTATTCTGAACAAAAGGCTGGCCTAGGAGTGTAGGCAACTCTCAAACACTCTTCATAAGCTCCTGCGCCCAGGGACAGGAACTTAAAAGATGATGATGTCTGTGCACAGCAGGGAAGAAGAAAATTACATTTAGAGGTAAAAGAGGCAGGATGCTGAAGGCAATTAGCGTCGAGAAAGAAGATAGCAAGCTGGTGCTGTCCATCATTCCTTTTCTAGCCTCCTCACTCGACCGCACTTGAATGATGGTGGTATCTTAACTGAGGAGCAATGCTGCTCTGCCTGAGATACTGATCAGAGAAGAGCCGTAGAAGAAAAGCCGTCTTCCCAGCCTCACTCACTCTGGCTTTGGCGAGTGCTTTGCTAAGAGACTTTGAATAAAGCATGAACATCATCCACTCACGCCACCTCCTCCCCTGATGGGTACTTTTCAACACATATATCACAAACTAGGGACTGCTTGTGCTGCAGAAAAATGCTGCAGAAACAATTCTTGATCATCCCAGTCCAAAACTGATGAGAGAAACATTTATGGTAAAATCTACAATCACTTAATCCTTTATTCTTAAACCAAAAAGAACCTAAAAACCAAACTTCAGGGTAGAAATTATACTGTTTGATAATGAATAGCCACCCTAGTCCCCACCAGTGGTGTTATACGTATCTGATAGTTGTACTATGTTATGTTTTGAAAATCCCCCTGAAACACTTCTATCTTTTGAGGATTTGGGAGGAGGAATTGTGGTCTTATATGTTGTAGGTTTCGCTGTATCATCACAGTTCATTAGTGTTTTAAGGGGGAAATAGACATATAATCTGTCATTTTCAAAAGGCCAATATAATTATTTATTTTCCTTCCTCCTGTTGAGCTCTCCCTTTGGTTTGGCCTCACTGAGAGGGGGGAGTTCGGCAAACCCGTTCCGGAATTCCATTCTTTTAGCTCCTTGTGAAGCCTGTTGGAAGCTTCAGAGATGCTCATTATGCATAGCATTCAACCAGAGAACAAGCTACTGGGTTTGCAAAAGGGAATTTGGGATCATAGAGGCTCCATGAGATGCACATTTCTCTACCTTTACTTCTTCTGTCTTTATAAGTACTTTCTACTTAGGTGTTTCCTTTCCTCCCCAAAGCTGGCGTCCTCTGTGCAGTGCGTTATATATGGCCTTTGTGCACCCCCCTTCTCACCTGCTCTCAAGGATAGAATTTTATCAACCTGTATATATGGTTGAAAATGACTGCTAAGGCATAACTGATATTTATTTTGAAATTTACATACCATCAGGAAATAAACATTAGACAAAGCAGTTAATTACTAATTGTGGCATTTCAGGAGTCAGTCAGCTCGCTGGAGGAATTTTGGAAGGGGCGTGGTGAGCACTTGCTCTATGTCCCTGAAATCACAACATTATTAGGACCCTTCTGTTCATAAGATCAGATCAGAGGAAAATGAATACTGCTATGAATAACAATTTAAAAAATGGATGGAAACTTTGTGGGTCAAGAAGTAAGTTACGCATAGTTCAGGGTTCTGATTATAAAGCAATAGCAAGAGTAATTTTAATGTTTCTCTTTCACTCTCTCCATATATTTATTTAGTCTTTTTTGTGTTCTATTTTCTCTCAAAAGCATCTCTAGAGAGCATGTGTGATGTCTGGGTACTTGCCAAAACCAGAAGCAGCAAGTGACTATAAAGCAGAACTTATCTTTCAAGTTCTCATTTTCCATAACTCTGTATGGGACTGAAAGTGCACACACGCTAGTCTGTCAGATGTGAGCAATCCACACCTCTCTCCTTTCAGCAGCACTGCAAGACAACCCTGCAAATCCTGCCATTACACCAGAATAACCAAAATGTGGTCGCTCCAGCTTTCTGCACCTGGGGCAGTTTGGAGTAATGAGTTGAAATATCTGAGAAAAATATGCCCGGAATTGAACAAAGGTTTGGTCTTCACAGAAGACCAAGCGAACATTCACCCGAGATCACCGACCGTTCCACAAACATGTGAGCAGCACAACACCTTGCTTCCTAGACCACTCCCACCAGGAACTGTAGACCACACGTTATGAAATTAATTTAGCGGATGTGTTAGGAGCATGCTGTCCACCCGTCGTCGGTAGTAAGGAGTGTGGCATGCTAGGTGTCCTGTGGCTCCATGCAGGCACTGTGCATCGCATCACCTGCCACTATTCTGCTGGATATTACAGCACATTTCATAAGCACTATAACACTTACATAGCAGACCTGCATGATGACTTTTTATTGTCCCTTTTACCTGAAGTCTAAATTTACGCCTTTGCAGCTTTATGAAATACATTATTGGCTTCATCTCTGGCATGTGCCTTCCTTAACATTCAAGGCGATGTATTATCACCAGTTACTGTGAGTCATAAGTTATCTGACATCCTGATAGAAAAGGCTTTCTTATCCACTTGTTTACTTGAGCCAGCAGAGTCTAGAGAAGGGTTTGGGTCCAGGGTGAGGGGAAGAGAAGGATTCTGTCAAGGATTTGATTAAACAGTGCCTTAGTATAATGGTTTCTGTTGGTCAAAAAAGTGTTCCTTTTTATTCTCTAGTTTCATAATTAGTTACTTTGTGCACTGATGAGGAAATGAAATTCTTATGGTTATTTGATTTGACCATGAAATGAAAAAATGCAAAAAAAAGTGTTAGACTTAAAATGATGTTATGGTTGAGATATCAAAATGGATCTTGTTCAGAGAAACTTCCTATTGTTTTTTACCTTCTCTCTCCCTTTTTATGGTCTAAATGGACTAATTATTTGAAATAGAAACACATTTTAAATGAAAGAAAATCATTAAAGTTTAATTTAGTTTCAGGTATACAACTAGCCTATAAAGTTTTGGGGGCCATACCATTAAAATCTAATGCAAAGAGAATTCTAAAGTATTTTTCCTAACAAATGTTAGGGCCTTCTGAGTCTGAGCACTGCTGCTTCTATAAATCCTTAAAAATGTTGATGAATGAGTGTGGTTTTGTGATTGATAAGTTTCTTAGTTCACTTTACAGGCAGTTTAATTGTTTAGCATTTTTATGTGGAAAACATATTAAAAGGGAATATGCCTGATTTAATATTCTTGAGGAACTGCTGTTTATATCTCTTATAATTGCTGTTATAAGTATTTCATATAATCCAAATAGTTAGGGCAGTGTGAGGCACCAGAAATTGAGGAAAAAGCATCAAGTGCCTGTGAATTGGTCCTTCTTCATAGCATCTTATTGTGTTATAAGAAGATACATTCTAATGATTGATTTGTTCAGTTATTTCTTACTTATGGGCATAAGAGTTTAGATTTGTTTTGTTCTATCCTGGTCTTACATGATATCAAACAACCAATTTAATTAATTTAACAAAACTGACAGACTGATCTAATTTAATTGGCCTACAAATTAACTGATTTAACTGGCAAACCGGGGATCTTTTAGGAGGGAAGGGTAAATGGACAGTGCAGCAAGGGGTGGGCATTTTTCCAGGACTTGAAGAATCGTAAACTTTATAAGGTATTCAAAAGAAGATAAACATCAAAACATGAAAGGACACACTAGAGACTTTTTATTTGGCAAACAGTGCGACTGAGTTGAATGTGGGCCAACTAAGTGTCCCTAAAGATCCCTGAGAGAAATGTATCTATAAATCAAAGTGAGGAAGTCAGGGCTTAGTAAAGGATGAGGCTGAATGGAAGTTGCTGTGGAATTTGTACTTTCTTAAATTTATATTGGGCCTTGTTTTGAAAGAAGGGGATGACATTATTCTTTTTCCTTTTTTTTTTTAAAGTTTGTATGGTTCTGATAGGGGAGTCTGAACAGAATTTAATGAGTTTTATCCAGAAGAATAGAGTACAGAGTCAGATCTTTGGAGAAAGCACTGAATTTTCAGACCAACAGAATGACTATTTACTAAGAAATGCTCCTTTCCTTCTGACAGGATCATGTCTTATAATTACAGCGTTAAGAATGAAGATAAAACACTGAATCACAATATTTCTATCACAAGTTCTATAGCTCCTACAACCTAGAGTAGATATTCTTTGCCTCTTCCCCTCTTAACCATTGTCTTTTGTTTTATTCCACTGGGTTATTTATTGTGAGTAATTTAATTTTTCTTTTACACCATGAAGTCTGAATTCTCTCTCTTTTTTAAAAAAATATATTTATTTATTTGTTTTTATTTTTGGCTATGTTGGGTCTTCTGTGCTGCGCCCAGGCTTTCTCTAGTTGCGGCGAGGGGGGGGGCTGCTCTTCGTTGCGGTGCGTGGCCTCTCATTGTCGTGACTTCTCTTGTTGCAGAGCACGGGCTCTAGGCACGCAGGCTTCAGTAGTTGTGGCACGTGGGCTCAATAGTTGTGGCTCATGGGCTCTAGAGCACAGGCTCAGTAGTTGTGGTGCACGGGCTTAGTTGCTCCGTGACATGTGGGATCTTCCCGGGCCAGGGATCGAATCCGTGTCCCCTGCATTGGCAGGCGGATTCTTAACCACTGCGCCACCAGGGAAGCCCTGAATTCTCTTTACCATCACTTAAAATCAGTCTTTCCCCTAACTTCTAATCATATTTCTCTGTGCTAAATCTTCCTAGGTGGTTATTTCCATTAGCATATTTAATTGCATACTTCTCTTAAGCATACTGTCTTGGTTTGATGTTGAAGACACCAGCTCTAGGAAACAGATTCTAGAGGTGCCTCTGCAACTTACTGTCTTTGTAACTTCTAGCACATTGCCTAACCTTTAGAGGTTGTTCTGCTATCAGAAAAATGGGTATAAAAAACCCAATTATCCATTACTCAGAGAAGTTGTGGGATTGGAAAATGAGTATATATATGTAAAAATGACTTATAGATAAGGATAAATTGGTTGTGTTTTTAGTTTCGTATAGTTGAGGAACTGTGGGCTTGGGGGAATTTAAGAGACTTGTGCAACCCAGAGTAGTCAGTAAATGAGATAGTGACTAACCCCATATCTTTATCTCCAATCCAGTATTTTTATTTAATTTGAAAAATTAATTGACTCATTCATCTATTTTAAAGTTAAAAGTTTTAGGTGAACATTTTATCAAAGCATAACATACGTATAAAATATTTATACTTTTAATGTATTTGTACATTTTATCTTTTATACATATATTTATTTTTACCTTAAGCAAAGTATAATGTACATATAGAAAAATGCACAAATTATAACTGTACAGCTTGATGAAATTTCAAAGTGATACAGATCTCAGAAACAGAATGTTACCAGCACCGCAGAAGCCCACCTCCTGCCTCCCTCCAGACATAATCCCCTCCATCCCCAACCCAAGGATAACCACTATCCTGACTTCTAATACCATAGATTAGTTTTACCTGTTCTGACATCGTAGGCTGCAGAGGGAGAAGTAGAGCTGGGGTGTAGATTTGCCAGCCTCAGCCTCCTCCTCCATGAGCTCTGAAACTAACATGGCTGGTCAGTTATCCCACATTGGGCCCAAATTACCAGGCCTTTATATCCTCACCTCCATCAATTATTGAATGTGGGTGAGGCAGTTCTCTGCAGCTGAGGTGCTTGCTGAAGGGTTTGACACTACATTCCCAGAAAATTCCATTAGGGGCATCTGGGTGGTGCATCTCTGTGTCTACCGTGTTATAAAAAAGGAACTATACAGTATTTACTCTGTTGTTTGATCTCTTTCGCTCAACCTTATGTTCCTGAGATTTATCTGTCTGTAGCTGTGTGTAGCTGTAGTTTGATTATTCTCTGTGTGTAGCTGTAGTTTGATCATTTGATCATCTGTGTGTAGCTGTAGTTTGATCATTCTTATCATTGTATAGTATATCATTATGTGAATATACTACCAATTATGTTTCTATTATATTGCTGATGAATATTATGGAATTTTCTCAGTTTGCGGCTATTAAAAGTAGTGTTTTTATCAAAGTTATACATGTCTTTGGTGGTGAGTATTTGCATGCATTTCTTTTGGTAACTGAATATTGGGACTTGGGGTGAGGCATATGTACCCAAGAAGAAGAATTAATACTGTGTTTATATGTTCCACTTCAGTGGATACTGCCAAACAAATTTCCAAGTTGTATGAGAGTTCCAGTTGTTCCACACTCTTCTTACCAACACTTGACATTGGCTATCTTTTCCGTTTTAGTCATTTTGGTGCCTATGTAGAGATCGTGCATTGAAGTTTTAATTTGCATTTCTCAAATGACTAATATGCTGAACTTTTTCTTATGTTTATTAGCCATTGGAATATCCTATTTTGTGTAGTGTCTTTTCAAGTAGGCTAAAACTTTTTGATAGAAAAATTCATATGAAAGTAATTCTGAAAATAATGTTATTAGGTGCTGTTAAACATCTATATTCAACATCTATGTTGAATCGGTAAATTTTGTTAATTGTGGTTAATGTTAATTCACATATCCGTATGAATTGTTTTGTTTGCCTATTCTATCAGCTATTACAAGAATTGTGTTAATGTCTTCATGCAAGTGTGAATGTGTCTACTGTTCCCCATAGTGTTCTGTCAGTTTTTTCTTTATATATTTTGAAGATGTTTTATTGTGAACATAGATATTTAGAGTTGTTATATCTTACTGTTGTGCTTGCCACTTTATCATGATGAAATATTTCTGGTTCTCTAGTTATTCTTCTTGCTAAAGTCTACTCTGTCTGATAGTAGTATGGCTGATCCAAAGCTCAACATCTTGAGTTTTCCTCTTATGCAAAATTTTAGCCCTCTAGGGACTTCCCTGGCGGTCCAGTGGTTAAGACTTCGCCTTCCAGTGCAGGGGGTGCAGGTTCAATCCCTGGTTGGGGAGCTAAGACCCCACGAGCTTCGTGGCAAAAATAAAAAAACAACCCCAAACATAAAACAGAAGCAATATTGTACAAATTCAATGAAGACTGTGGAAAAAAATTGTCCACATCAAAAAAAAAAATCTTAAAAAAAATTTTTAGCCCTCTAATTCTCATTGCTTCCATGGCTATCTGAGGGGTCATTTAACAGATCTGTAGATATAGATCTATAGATATATCCAGCTTTATTAGTTGTTTTTGTGGAGTGCTTTTCTATTGGAAACTACTCCATCTTCTCTCAGCCTTTTCACTTAGACCAAAATAATATCTCCAGGTTATGATTTATTTGTATATCAAAGAATTACATGAGTATTGTAGAAAAATTAGAAAATGCAAGAAAAAAGAGGAAAAGACCCTTTAACTACACTGTTTTAGCTGTCTATAGTTGTATAACAAACTATCTCAAAAACCATTTTATTTTTACTCACAATTTTGTGGATCTGATAATGTTTGGTTGGATAGTTTGTCTCTGATTTATCAGGTGTCATTTCCAGAGGATCCATTTTCAAGATAACATCCTCAGTCACATAGCTTTGGTGCTTTGGTGAAGCCAGGAAATTGCTTGGCGCAATACAATTAATTAGACTACAGTTTTTACTGGGGTTTTACCACTTTTCACATGTGTTCATTTTTTCTCATGGCTTTGTGTATAATTCTATGATATTTTATCATGTATGGATTCATGTAACTACCATGAGCATCAAGATACAGAACTATTCCTTCGTCACAAAGGAGCTCCCTTGTGCTGCCTCTTTATAGGCATACACACTCTTTTCTCACCACCTAGTGTCTCATCTAGGACCTCTCTCCAGGTAGCCTAGGCTTCTCACAGTTCAACAAGTTAAGGATAGTTGCCCTTCTTACTGTGTGACTCAGGGATCCATGAGACTACAAAAGAGGCTGCCAGTCCTCTTAAAGCCTGGCCTCAGAACCAGTATGGTATCACTTTCATCATATTTTGTTGGTCAAAATAGCTATAGGCTAGCCCCAATTCAGCAAGAGGGGTAATATACTCTCCCTCTCATTGGAAAGAGTGTCAATTTGCAACCCTTAATCCTTCTCTGCCATATGCCTTCAGAGAATCATTTACAGTATCTTGGCAAAATAGTGTAATAACAGCTAACTTTCACTGGCATTCCCTACATCATATATTCAATATTACTTTATTCATTATCATAATCCTGAGATAGGACCTATGTATATATCAAATATTTTTCTTTAAAAGTTAATATATCTATTTAATTATAGAAGTAAACATGAACACATGTTTATTAGAGAAAAAGCTGCAAAGATACAGGAACATATGGAGTAAAAATGAAATTTCTTCTAAGATTCCTCCTTCAATTTCTCTATTTTCTGAGATAACTATGGTTAGCAATATAGTGTGTATCCTCCTAGGACTTTCATATGAATTTTTATGCCCGTATATTTGCTACCATATCATACTTGACCCTGATAATATTTGGTGCATGTATGATGCACTCATGCAGAAAATATGGTTCAAAGCTATGGTCCAAACAAATGAAAATAAGAAAGCTTCCTCTCCCCTAATTATTCAGGTTTATTTTCTTTCCTCTTGTCAGTATAATATTGGTAGCTATTTTCCAGTACTTTGATGACTTTCAAATGTTTCAAGTAAAAGCTTCTGTTCCCTGGAGACTATTTTGTTTCATCACCAGTCATTGGTCTATAATGCATGTCAGAAATGTAGGTGACCAATGTATTTCAAATAAGGCTAATGTCAACAAGCTTGGTTTCACATGTAAGTGCAATTTATCATCACTTAATTATTGAGCAAGTCTTAGTGTTAAATATCTCTTTTAGAAAAGACTGATTCTTAGCTTTATAAGACTTTAGTACATAACCTATATATTTTTAGTGTGACTTACATATAAAATGAGTTTTACTTTAAAATTGTTATGTACGTAAGTATTTAAAAATTTCAGACTACCAAAGCATCTAGACGACAGCAAAATTATTCATAGCATTTAGTTTTAGGCTTATAAGTCAGTACAGGTTCAGCAAGCCTGTGTCATTATGTGCTATGGGGAATTACCTTCACCAGACTCATAAATGAGAATTATATGCCTTCAAGTGAAGCATCATTATAATGGTCAGTTTCAGTTTTGATTCATTAAATCTAAGCTTGTATTATTTTGTAAAATATGTTATAAATCATAAAGCCCAATAGAAATCATTCATAGTATGATGCTTTTCAAATTTAAAATATTTGTCTGTCTGATTTGGTCACATTTAGTCATATGTTCATACGTTCAAAGTATAGAAGTAGACTTGCTTTCTAGGAGACTGAAGTTTTTATCTGAGCAGTTGATCCTATCTCCTCTGCCCTTTTTTTGGCATGTCCTCTGCCATATATTTTCTCCTTTTCTTGAATATGCAAACACTTGCCCTCCCGACAGGACTCCTTATTTTTAAGTATTCAGTATTTCTCTCTCCTAAAACAAGTTGAATCTCTTCCCTTCATCTCTACTTAGTTTGTTGTATGGCTTTTTCTTTCTCCTGTCTGTTAAATTTCTTGGAAGAGTTCACTTGCTGCTTCTGTTTCTTCTTGTCCTTCTATTTCTAGTTCAGTGTTCATTTTCAACACCAGACTACCTGTTCCTCCCCCTTTAGCGGTTGCTGCTGTTGATCACCACGTGTGTGTGTGTGTGTGTGTGTGTGTGTGTGTGTGTGTGTGTGTATATGTGAAAATCTATTCCTTTGGCTTTCATACTCACTCTCTCCTCTGAGGTTCCTCTGTGACATTTTTGCTGGCCGTGTGTATTGACTTCCTAGTTTATTCTCAGAACTCTTCGTATTATAAATGCTTCTCTCCTGGGCTAGACTCATCTACTCTTAGTGTTCCCACTTCTACCTAACACATTTTTAAAAAGGTCTTATTTTGAAATAATTATAGACTCACAAGAAGTTGCAAAAATAGAGAGTGCCCATGTACCCACCAGCCAGCTTTCCCAATGTGTCATATTACATGCAATTAGGGGAGAGTGTCTCAATCTTGCACTATTGGCATTTTGGGCTGAATAGATCTTTGTTGTGGAGGCTGTCTGGGGATTGTAGGATGTTTAGCAAAATTCCTAGACTCTACACATTAGATGCTAGTAGAAACCTACCACCCTCAGTTGTGGAAACCGATAAGAGTCCTCTCCTCAAGCTGTGACACCCAGAGTTTCACCAGACGTTGGCAACTATCCCTGGGGAGCAAAATTTTTGCCCTACACCTCTCCTTCTCCCCACATTTGAGAACTACTGAATTAGAGAGTCAGTAAGCATTTATCAAGTTCCTATGAATGTGAGGCTCTAAGCTAGTGCATGTGAAGTCTTGCTTTTTTATGTTTTTCTGCACCTAGTCCAAGGTAAAGTGGCTTTTCTCTGTGAGTTTCTTATCCATGAGATAAAAAAAGAGTTTCATCCTTTGATAGAAATGGCCACTCTCCTAGATATTTGGTTCTCAATTGAATAGCTGTTTGATCTTTTAAATGCAAAATAATAAAATTTTCTAAGGAAAAACTCACCACTATATTGTTGAAAATAATTATTTTACTTGACAAGATATATCAAATTTGTGTGCCCAGCTTTGAGAAGAATAAATCCAGTTGTCATCTCTTTGGAGATCTCAAAATATGACCCTTGTAATGTGAAGCTTAAAACACTTCTCTGAACATTATGAAAATTATTTCCATATCTTCATGCAAGTATGGAACATACATTCTTGTTTTGTTTTGGAAACATACATTCCAAGACTCTGATAGAGTTGTACCTTTGATTCTAAATTATGTCTTAGAATGTATAGGTTTCAGATCTCCAAGTTAAGTTACTAATTTGGAAAAGTACATTTCTTTGTTGAATTTGGAAGAAATGTAATTGTTACTTCCTTATTTATGATTTACTGCTATACATAGTATCTTACATTTCTAAAGCAATATGTGGTTTTCTAAATTGCTTCATATATATCCTTTGAGATGATTTTAGGAAGTGTATGGAACATGGGAGTTGCTTAGTAAGTATTAGGCTACCTTATTTAAATCATCAAGGAAAACAACCTAAATTTTTCTATTTTAAGGGAAATAAACTCTCAATTACAATCTTATTTATCTTTATTTTCCTGTCACTAGTTGTTACTTTCAACTCATTACACGTTCTTCACAAATTTTACCACATATTTTGCCAATTCTCTTTTCATTTTATTGAAAACGCTAATGGTCAACTGTCAATTCCCCCTCGCACATAAAAACCTGAAGAGAGAAGGCATTATGCTGCATAATGAGTTTAAATTGACTAATGGCAAGAGGAAACAGAGGAAACAGAAAAACATTCAGTCATCTGCAGCATAGGATTTGTATCCTTCAAAATAACTTAATTCTGATTTCATTTGATTTGATATAGGTCCAAGAATACAGGATCATACCATCTGCCTTAGTTTTGATAGTCTTTGTTGTGTTTGCCTTTTAGCCTCTTAAAAAAAATACAACTGAAATGATAGTTTATAAACAATATGAAATAGATCCAACCCTGATTTTTCAGGAAGGCATATTGTCACCAATTTTTATGAGCCAAATGAAATAGGAATGTCTTATTTCCCTTTGGTTCAAACAGAATAGAACTTGCGTAGCCTGAATTCTGTACTTTACCTGCACAGCCATAATTCCAGGCAATCAAATGAAGACCCTCAAATGTATGTAAGTGCAGTAACAGCACAAAACAGCAGTAAACAGAGAGGGTGCTAGACGGTCTTGGCTTTAGGATGTTGGGTATACTAGGGACATTACTTTCCACTAGCTACTTTTATTTTTATTAGAAGACTTCTTGAACGATGCTATTTTTGTTGTAAATGATGAATTAATTAGAAATAATTTTAGATAGGTTAGAATGATTAATCTGAGATACTGATAAAAATTAGGTATTAGTTCAAATTCAGACTTCAGAATCTTTTTTTCCTATTTAATAAACAAACAACAAAATCCAACCTTGTACATAAGCCATTCATTATGACATCTATAATGAATATGAGTTCATAGTAATCTAGTGGAACTATTTTATCCCCAAAGAAGACTTGTCCCACCCCAAGCTATACTATACATGCTTTTCAAAATAAATGCCAACCAGTTCCAGTCTTGAGAGATACATTTCATGTGAAAATAACTAGAACACTGGTTTTACATTTCAAATTAATAATAAAATACACCCCCAAAGGTACTGATTTGTTTCATCTATTGTAAACCAGAAGTCTTATTAAAAACGAAGACTTCTTTGATAACATGCTCCATTAAACTGCATTTTCAAATGTGTGGTTAATTCTCGTGAGTGTTAAATAAATGGTATCATGTTTTTTTTTCTTTTTTTAAAAAAAATACTTGAGCCATTCCAAAATGCCTTCTGAAGTAACTGGCAGTGCAGCATCTGTGAAAGCAAATAGACCTGCCTGTATGTTCTTAGCAATACCCAGAGGCAGCCTCATCCATTAGAGCTAGTTTTATTGAAGGGAGATGTACTGGCTAAGGCATCAGCTTGTTTCTAACTCTTTTGAAAAGGCATTACAGGATCTTTATCATCCACCTTGACCATCTCTAGAGAGCAGACCCTTGGTTTTCCTAATACCATCTGAAAAAACTGGACTTGTTAAATTTCCATGAGATTAAATGTCCTTTTTCATCAGAGTTACCAGCCTTTTTTTTCAGCTTTGTTAATGAAGGAAAGTCTCCATGCTTTGAATACGTTCATTACATACAAATTATAGTTAAAACAGTGGCTTCCCAACCCCAAGAATGTAAGTGCTAATGAACAGAAAAAGGGTCGCCAATGAAAAATAGCTCAGGCAAGCTACATCACCGCACCACTGTTTGCAGCACTTGGGAAAAGGTTCTAATATTAATGCTTCTTGTCAGAGAACCCTTACAACCTCTATTAAATTATCTTCTCTACGGAAGGTGCTGTAGTTATAAATAGGCTCACAATGAATTCTGAATTCTCTACATGTAAATCATGCCACATACCATTATCTGATATCCTTGAATTAGGTATGTGTGGCCTTGGGGGCAGTAAAGGATAGGTCCACGCAGCCAGCTGTCTCTTTTCGTAATAACGGCTGCATGTTAAAGACTAACCGCCAGACAATAAATAACATTTTCAAATCTGCATCTAGACTTTGAGTGGGAGAGAAATGAATAATGATTTCCTTGTGTTAGATTGGCCGTAAGCAAAAGGTCAAACCTTTCAGCAAAAGGAACAACAGCCTTACAATCCAGTTAATCATAGTCAAAAGTCTGTGTGTGTAAACCTGTAAGCAGGATAATTAACGGGTCTCCTTGCTTTTATTGTATACCATTGTGCCATTTTATTCTTGAAAACCCCATTTTCTCTCATGTCTATTGCTCATTCTGACTCTCTTTAAAGGAAGGTGAGAGGTTAACAGATTAAATTCAGTTAAGAACAAGAAGCTGGGAGTAATTGATATTATATTTGAGCATTGTATTTAAATAAGTCAGGTGCATCTTTTCAATACCAATAAGGTCTATCTGTATGGATTACACTGCGTTAGAGTTATGTATTTTTGAAGTATGGTAAAATATCAGAGCGCATTTGCATATCTTCTGTGAGAACATACATAGTTCTGTTATTGACTGAGTTTAGTAGGTAAGTAATATGCAAGAAGAAGCAACGATCTTATATTTAAACAACAACAACAACAACAAAAAAACGGGGATAAATTAGTTCTATGAAAAACCTGCTTGAGATTTTAATTTTCTTCCTCCATACAGCTCTGGAAAGATCACCTGCATCAAAAGACTGAAGTCATGTTAATGTTTCTTTTATGAGAAGAAAGAGCTGATGGGCTGGTTTATTTGGAAATAATTTTTATTTTATTATTTTGTTTGTGTGATTGTGTGTGTGTGTCTAAATTGTGCTTTAACTAGCTATGGTACGGGAGCTCAGCTACTAAAATGTATTCTGTTTAACTGCAAATAATAAACTTCAGACTCTTAACTGCTTACTTCCTTAACCTCCTCTATCCCTGTGTTTCTGCATGAACAACACAAGAAAACCCCTGCTTACTCCCCGCCTTTCAGGAGGCAGTTTTTCAGGAGTGATACAAATATTGTTGTTTTTGCTGGCAAGTAATTCACCAGTGGCTCATTTCCATCAGCTTTTATTTCACAGCAATTGTAAAATAAACCACTGGTAGCACATGCTGTTAATATCTGGTCCCTGGGGTGTAACTGATGTTCGTGGTATGGGTCATGTGCTAGCTAAAGTGTGCACTAAAAAGGGAGAAATTAATAGTACTACCACTATTCAGGCTAAATGGTATTCAATGGACAATGTCGTCCCTTTTATAGTGTCATAGTATATCATTTTGTTGGTTTCTTTTAGAGTCTGATTTTAATGCAAAAATAAGCAAGAAAAGAGTCAGACATACTAATGTAATGAATTCTTCAGAGGCACAACTAATCATATGCTGAAGTTTCATTTATACATTATATTCTTTTCATTTTGCTTTTGACCTTCATTTTGTATTTGTGATGAGACAGTGAAACTAGTGGTGCAATCATTAGATTCTGTGTTTCTGCATAACTTGATATAAATAATGCTACTCTTGTGTGCTTGACTATTTGTATATTCCAGTTACGTATTCTAAAAGTAAAAAAGGTAAGCCTTTTTTCCTTTAACTATATGTTCCTCTTAGGGATGTAAGTTACGTAATTGATTTTGAAGATGGAATTTATATAACGTGTTATGTACTAATTTTCATTGAACATTATTTTACTGTATTTTACTTGGCAATAATTAACAAGTTCATCATAATACAATTCTTTTAAAAACATTCTTAACACTTTCTAGATATTGTCACTTTCATGTTGACAACATTCCCTCAAGATTGATAGATGGCATGCTGTTCATTCTCCAGATAGAGACGTTGTCATACTGAAGAGGTTATTTGAGCATACAAAAGCATGTTTTAACGGCTTGTCAGTATCCAGCTCTGGCCTAGTTGCTTTCCTGTTCATACAGAACTGATGTTATTCAAGCATCACACCACCACGAGGTATAGTCCCTGCATATACAGCACCAGCATAATTTAAACTGCAACTCCCTCTCTTTTCCAAATTTGTACCCTTGCCTCTATTCAAACGTGGATAAAGTTCCTCTCAAAAAACCCCTGTATGCAGCATACTATTAAATACAGTCTATTCTTATTTGCAGTAGTTATGTTGTAGACAGTCACTGTGAGCACTGAATTAGCAAATACTGAATTATTGCTTCTAGTGGAAATGTAGGGTGAGGTTCCAGCAAGCCTGTAGTCACATTTTCACCAACTCATCAGTACATAACTCGATGTGCATTTCTGTTTAAGGGCATGTTATTTCATATACATTTTGATTCATTAACATTGAACTCATGGCCAACAGCCACGCCTGAAGAAAGCTTATCTACCACGTGTATCTTCTCTGTAAGACACATCACAGCCTTCCTGTGCTCAGGAACACGAGACAGTGCTTCAGACGATGCTTGGGGGCCAAGTTTATTTATTTATTTATTTTTAAGATTTCACCACACTCACAGGTAGAAGCACCTTGAAATGCCAACCTTTTGAAAAGGAGAGATTCAGGAACAGTGAGCTCCTACATGGAGATGAAACTGCAGGTTTTTTCTTTCCTGCCTGCACATGCTTTCCCGTCACTCAGGTGTCCCACAGTTCTGCTCCAGCATGGAGTAAGTGTGCTGCACTGTCCTTCCCCGTCCATACCCATGTAGAGCAGACACCATTGCTTCCCCAAAGGCAAAAGGACCTTGAGGGCCATTTTAAACAGTGGATTCACAAGCGAAAAAGCACAAAAATGAGAAAACAGGGCACTAAATAGATGACCAAAAGGACACTTGTTTACCACATGAGAGCTGAAACAAGAAGGCAGAGCATTGTCTTATTCAACCTGAGCTGGGAATGTGTACTTTGTTCAACTCAAATTTCTCCCTGCTCTTCACATGTCTGCAGATGACTGTGAAAATGACTCTATGACTGATTTTGAGGTTACAAAGATATGTTAGCAAGTAAGTTATTGACAAATACAGAATCTGCAAGATCAGCTGTATTCAGTGATATGGAAAATAAAATAGAGCAATGAAAACCACTTAAATTAGATTTATCCATTCCTATTTTTTCTTATATATTACACTGTATTAGTTTTAGGTGATGATGATTTGATATACATGTATATTATAAAACAATCACTATGATAAATTTAGTTAGCCTCTATCACCACATAACATTATAGAAATTTTTTTCTTGTGATGAGAATTTTTAGGATCTACTCTCTTAGTAACATTCAAATATACAGTACTGTATTGTTAACTATAGTCAACATGCTGTACCTTACATCCCCAGGACTTATAACTGGAAGTTCATATCTTTTGACCCCCTTCACCTATAGCTATTCCTATTTAAAAATATTGTATTAGCTATTTCATCACTTGTCAAATCATCGCTCTTCCCTTTTCCAAATTTCCTGCTCCAACATTCCTTCCTAGACTTCGCCTGTTTCTCCTGCATCAGTTCCATTTTCTCTTTCTCCACCTTTTATTGGACAAATTGAAATTCTTCAACAATTCCTCTGGCTGTAACCTGTCTTGGGTTCCTGGCCTCTATTTGGTATCCTGATATACAGAGTAGTAGTTACTATTGCTATTCTTTACTGCAAAAGCATTGTTGTAGAATGCTATGGGAGTTTGTACCAGTATCTTCCAGTGCCTTTCAATCGTCTACACTTGCACTTCCTTGAAACATGAGGCTCTAGCTCTCAGTCCAGGCAGCTAGAGCATTCTACCCACACTGTCTTTGGTATTTCAGAAATGCTGAAAAAAATAAATCAATCAAGCTTCAACTTTGAGTTTCAAAACAGACTTTCGGTGCCATTGTTGTAAACAAGAGCTTTGTGAGAGAAGGTAATTCATTTGTTTTTTGATTCATAGGAGACTAGTTTTGGGTAGCTTCCGTATTTTGAGGTCCATAGCAGCATTATTAGGGTTCCCAAACTGGACACAACCGAAACTGTATTATGTTTGTTCACTAGACTCCTATCCAGCCTGGAAAATGATCAAATTACATGTAAAAATATGTAAAAATACCCCACAACTCATAATCATACTATAGAATGGAAGAAGCCAGACACAATAGCATACATACTGATGGTTTCCTTTATATAATTGTTTTAAAAAGCAAAACCACGACATTAGAAGTCAGATAGTAAACATTGGGCAGGGGAGACTAGTGACTGTGAGGGGCAAGGAGCTTCTAGGGTGCTGCTTTTATTTATTTTTGTTTGGGTGGAGGTTATTAAACAAGTGTGTTCACTGTGAGAAAATGCATTAAGCTACATACATTTATAATTGGACTCTTTTCTGAATGTATATTCAATAAACTAGTTCTAAATTCACCATGAGTGGTATGAGCCTATTTATATATAAAATGTATGATGTGGTGCATGAATAGATAAAAAATGGTTTTAGATCTACATCTGCTGATTTGTAAGGATATCCAAATTACGTTGTTAAGTGAAGGAAGAAAGTTGCAAGATATGTATATACTTATTCTTCTATTCTGGTAAAACAAACAAATGAATAAATTACATACATATGTGTATATGTTTATATGTGTATGAGCCAGGGGAAAGGGTGAATAATGCCCACCAGATGTTAATGTTGGTTACCCCAGTGGGAGTGGGATTAGAGGTTTGGAGCGTGTGCAGGGGGTGATGTGCATTGACTTTTTACATCTTTCATTGTATTATTTGACTTGTTACAATAAGCATGTATTAATCTTACAATTTCAAAAACATCAAGAAATGGAAATATTTTATAAAGAAAAAAAATAGATCCACCAGAGGGAAATATTCCCACCTAGCAAAAATAAACGAAAATCTCAAGAGCTGTGAAGAAGAAATAGAAGTCAAAGAGGAAGCAAGAAAGTTGAGTCTAGGGTATGAAGAAGTTGACAGATTACATGTAGTTCAACATCATCGGTCATGTCACAGTGTACCCCAGTGTCATCAGTCTCACCAGCATAAAACCAAAAGCCACATTGACATACATAACTCTTGTTCTTATCACTTATCATTAATGCAACTTTTATGTCCCTTGCAAATACACTCAACTATTTCTGGGGACCCCACTGTTGGGTCCTAGGAGCTCACGAACCCGTTGGCGCTCAGTCCCCACAAAACACTCTCATAGGAAAAACTCCTTCAGCCCTGCCCCTGCCTTTTCTCTCCACCAAATACAACACAAATGAAGGCCCACAATGCCCTCCCTCTCTGTGTGTCCTCTCCATGGTCCTCATGTCAGGCCTCATGCCTCAGGAATAGGAAAAAGTAAACATAAAATAATTTTTTAAGAAAGTCCCCATATAGGGCGACACATGTAAATAAATGCCCCTAAGCGATCACCAATCACACCTTATGTATCAGCTAAGCTCTGCATGCAGGCCTGGGTTGGGGCAGGTTGCACCTCTGCAGAGATGTGAACAGGTGCTGCCGGTGGGAATCCCAAAGCCACTGGATGAAGTTGCTAATCTTCATCCTTACAGTTTAGCCTGTGCCTGATTAAAGCTATTTGTAGATTCTTTTCACCTTTATATTTTTCTAGTAATCATGCTTGCAGGCCACAGTGGCAGGCTAATTTAGAGTTTCCCTACCTACCTTACCACTACATCATGAAGTCTGTGCATCTTCCTGACCTTCTTTTATAAGTCCTTTAGAAACTGTGTCCTCAGCCTAATCTCTAGGCAATGCTGCTTCTTAATTTTTCTTATTCCCAGGATGTCACATTTTAATTTTTTTGTTTATTAATTTATTTGTGTATGAGGTAAAGCTGTTCAAATGTTCCATTAGTTCTTATATTTCTGCTTTCCCCGTTTGGGCTAGTATCGTCATAACACAGAGCCAACCCACCTCAGTCATTGCATCCACTTACAATTAGCCCAGGAGAGGTAAGGAAGAAAGGACAACATGGGCGCCCCTGTGGCCTGTACACCCCTTACGCTGTGTGAGAACATTAGAAGTCAAGTTCCACAGTGATTTTGCAATTGCCCATCAGCTCAGATATGCCCTCTCTGGATTGTGAGCTCTCTGAAGGCAGGGTTTGTGTGGGTCTCAGCAATTCTGAACCTACAGTACCAGAGCAATGTGTGAAACAGTGGGCACACTAGATATAGGATTAACTCATTAAGTACCACTATGTCTTAAACATTGTGCAGCATTTTGAGGAAAGATGAATAAAACAGTAAGTAATCATAAGATGCTCACAGTCTAGTAAGGAAAAAAGACAAGTAAACAGTTATAACTGAATGGGAAAAATGCTATAATACAGACATATATAATTGCTAGGGGAGCAAATAAGAGGGAATGATTAGCCAGAGACACTTTTAAATGCTTATAATACCGAATATTCACTACGTAACACTGAATCCTGGCCTCTTGTCTCTAGGTTAACACTCCTGCAAAGCTCTCAGTCCCTCTTTGAAAGAGGGCTGTATTTTGTCACAAATCTGTAGAACTGATTGCTGCCACAAACCTTACTGTTAAATAAATCGGTGTCCGTATGTGCCTCTCTTCAGTCTCTAGTTTGGCATATAGGCTTTGAATTATTCACTTGGTTCATGCTACAACTTGATTCATTTCATTCTGCATATGCTTTGCAGAGGAAGACAAATGACATGGGGATCAGTGTGCACTTAAGAGCGGTCCCATTTTCACCTCTGATCTCATTCAAGCTCATTCTTTCTGCCCTTTGTTTCTACTAAAATTATCTGGAAGAACAGCTCTTTAAAATCTTGCCATCCCAACTACTGAGGTAAAAAAGAAGGGTAGAAACCAGAGCTTGAGCTTCACAGAATGGTCTATTAATGGTTTACAAAGCTTTGTTACCTCTTAGAAGAATTTAGCTATCCTATAACATGTGAAAAGAGTAACCTCTAAGCATACATCTATTAGAAAGTGATATTGCTTGAAAGGAGGGTGAATGTTCATAATCCTTTTACTCTCTAAGTAGGAAGAGACATCTTTTCCATTCCTGACTATGCCAGTTCCTGAAGTGTAAGGGAAAAAAAAAACCCACAATAAATTGCCAACTTAATCAATTATTAAGGCAGATTAACCCTGCATCACACAATGTTGTCAAAAAACCCAGATGTGTCATATTTGAGTTGCATTTTCATTATGTGTACATACTTGGCTTTGAGCAGAACTGCATGAGTTGGATTAATTTTTTACATGGCCCTCCAGCTGCTTTAAACAGAACTTTCATTCTCTTTAACTATCTTCATGTTTTATTCTGCTCAGAGAGAAGAGCCATAAAATATTATGACCTCTAAGTGCTGGGCTGTGAGACAGGGTCTCTCTCCAAAGCCAGCCCAAGGCTGTGCATTGATCGCACATGTCCGTGGCCTGGTGTAGGCTGTGTGCGGGGCTGGTCACTCTCTGTTCTCTTTCATCTCACTGGGAGGATACTTACAGCGTGGTTTGCTTTTCTCTTGTGGTCTATAAGGAAGTGGACGCATTCAGTTTTCAGCCCTGTTGTTGTGGTGACTTTTGCTAAGCTTGAAATTCACTTTTCAAAGAGGGTGGATTTTTATACTGGAAATGGTTCTTAGGAGATTTTCTGAGATTTAACTTCAACGATAACCCTTTATAGTAATATCAAGGCTTCCCTGTAAAGATCTCAGACACATCGGTGTGATTATTTGCTAACCACTCTTCAGGGGAGGGAAGTGGCAAATATCAATGACTTTCTATTTATAATGAAGGAGCTCAAGACTGGCAAGGTGGTAGAGTGCCAACCAGCATTTGAACTTACGTGTTCTTCCTACTCAGAATCTTTCTCCCTTCATTGTCTGGCCCATCTGGTTTCCTTCATTTCTCTGGGCAGAGAAAACACTGAAAGAAACAATATGAAAGTTATCCCTCTGTGTGCGTCGTAAGTACGTGCACTGTGACGGAAACCTGCATTCAGAGCATCACTGAGGTCAATTATCAGTTAACACAAGACTTTGAAATAACCTGGCACTAGTGGCATTTTATACTAGAGAGAAGCAGAATCTGTGTCAAGTGAATGGAATTTTAATTCCAATCAACATTCAGTTGTTTGAAAAATGGTATTATGAGTAAATGCATCCTTAAAATATAGTTGCCACTTAAAGTGCTTTATGGAAGGTAGGTGAATTCCATCAAAGGACAGCTTCCCTCATAATGAAGTAAAAGTACTGTATGACTTAGTATTTCTATTTCACATCCCTGTTCAGCATATTAAGTGGCAGATATTTCATAAAATACATTTAATCCCTTGATGGAATTTGAGGACAGGCTAGAAAGTTCTTTTCAGTTTTTTTTGATAAGCCCATATCTTGCTCAGGTTTAACATTTACTCATCCGTGAGATGATGGTACCTCATCCCTTGCCTTCCTATTTAAATGCCAGAGGTTAACATTTCTTATGGAAATTCTACTTAACAGAAAGCTTTATTTGCATAATTACAATCTGCCTCAACCTCAATTCATCTAACATCTATTATAACATTTAAAGATCTCAGAAATACCTCTGAGATGTTTTTTCCTCTTTTTTTAACAAATGGAACGATTTTCATAAGTAGTATGGCCACGTTCGTTTTCTCTCTCTCTCTTTCCCTCTCTCATTTTCTTGCTCTCTCTCTTTCTGTCTCTGTTCATAATGGCGGTGGGCAATGCTCCTCTGATTAGCTAGGTTCTCACCTATGATTTCCCTTCAGCCCTGACATGACCTAAGCCTCTTTCAAACTTACTGCCGCAGTCCAGCACTTTGCTCAGAGCCCTTGGGCTGAAACCTGCATGTATTTCACGATCTACAATGTAGTAATTTATTAGTAGTAATTCTACTTCTTGTCCCTATCCATTAAACAGCATGATGTCTAGTCACACAAATCAGTTAAATGAAAATTTCAACATTTATATAGTTACAGTTTATAGCAAAGATAATGTAACTGACATGTTTTAAATTATGGTTCTGGATGATTATGTATTTTTTGTAATGTAGTTGCTCACTACCAGAGTAATCTTAGAAACTGGAACTATGAGAATGTCAATTAAAATGGAAAATAATAAAGAGTCAAGCAATTCTTTTTTCTCATATCTAGGTATTCAGGATAAATAATTTGATTAAACATAAATAATGTTAAGTTGTCTGAACTTAAGAATTATCTTGAAAGTTGCCACATCACTGAGATATGTTTGACACAAATAATTAAGTTGTTAGGGATTGTGACTTCTTTTATTAAAACATTTTATTTCCATTCCAACTTCTCTAAGGAAAAAATACTGGTCTCAGGAATTAAAAAAAAATCATTGCTACCCCATCAGTAACACAATTGGTGCCTAAGAACATCAAATGGTAAATCCAGGCATATTAATTACATCATTAAAGTAGCATTTGGTGCACTGCTGAGATACATTACAATAACAATAACCTTTCTGTTAATAGGATTCACTACCAGCATGTAATGCAGAAGTTGCATACAATGAAGATATCATTCCACCACCTCATGGCATAAATCAATATAGTCAGAGCAACATAGAGTATTTCCATAAAAATGACATTAAACTATTTGTGTGTGTGTGCATGCATATGTGCGCGTGTGTCTGTGTGGAATGGCACAATTTGAAGCCAGATAAACGCTCGAGAGAAAGAAAGCAGAGTTGCTTGGTTACATCTGCTGAAAACGATCTGTGCTGTGCGTGAGAGCTCATGTCAGCCCTGTAATTACCACAACTGAGATAAAGCCTTGGCTAAATGTCACCTGCTGCTGACACGCACAGGAAGCCAAGCACCGCTAAATGAGTCAGTTACTCTGAGAGTGCTTTGCTCTGCTTGTGGGCTAAATGCATTTGTTGTGCATATAAAAGGAAATATAGATATGTTAAAGGAAAAAAGTTGGAGACACAGATAATGAAAACCTCACCCCAAATCCTCACTGCCCACTCAGAAGTACATTAAGTAAGAAGGTTAAGAGATGCAATCAGGTTGAAGGAGAAAGATTAAAGCATTAATGAGCATTTCTGTGAGATGGGCAGAGCCTTCCACCTTCTACCACAAATTGGTCATTAGTCAGTGCAATGCAATTTCCCACAGTCTACAATGAGTCCCCAGAGACAGCTGAAGTTCATAATGACAACAGCTAGCCAATAACACACTGGGACAGTTTGCCTGTGTCTGTGTATAAAGCCCATGGACAAAATGTGTATTTAAAAAAAACCTTAAGTAGCAGTGGGTTTACTGGTGTTTTAATAAATATTTCTGACAAAAGCAGAATTAATAATGTTGGTACGAAGAAAATGCCCTCTGTTTCCTCTGTTTATTTTCTTTTGTCACTTCTTTAAAATATCCTCCTTTCCAGTTATAGTATTAATTTAGCTCCTTCGTAATGTGATGCGATCACTAAAAGACTGTCCTTCCTGATCACCTAACACTTAAATGGAAACCTCAGTACCCAGGCAGAGGAACAGGAATGTGGTAAGCACCAACACCCAGAGGGAAGAGTATAGCTAGAACAGCCATTCAGCACCCACATGGATCTGATGATATCAGGATGATGATATGAACCTTGGAGGGGACCTTCATGACTGTCTCTCATTACCCTGGTGAATTTACCAAGTTTCAGGGTCTGACCCTTGGTTTTTAGCCTCAGAAATGTTATTTTTAGAATACCACAAGTGGATTTAACTTTTGGGATACACTCTCATGAACTCAGCTTACAATCAACTGCAAAAGTGAATAATACATTAGTACTAGGGAGCCTGAGATGATCTGAAAATAGATTACATGAGCAGCCTAATTGTTGTTGAAAGTTGTTTCCTGATGAGTATAGAACCAGAATCAGGGGAGTTAGATGAATTGAACGTTTAATTGCATCCTTCTCACCATTGGGGTGGTCTTGCCAACAGGATGGAAATATTAGAAATCTGCTTACTGTAACTACCAGCGTCTATTTTCACTTTAAGGATGAGCTTGCCTATGGAACCAGAGACTTCGAGCCTATTATTAATTTGTCATTTATTGAACTCTTATTCTGTACCAGGCACCTGTCCTAAATGATTTCGATGCTCTGTCTTGTTTATTCATCAAAGAGTTCTATGGGGGGAAATACTGTAATTATCCTAATTTTATAAATAAACTTACCCAAGGTCACAGTTCAAGCAGCATTTATTTTCATGTTTTACTAACCACTTGTTAATTGGCCCACCAATAACCACTAATTTTAGACAAGTTGAAAAATTATTATCATAATGTAATAAATGCAATTAAATCATAGTTTAAATATTAGTAACCATTTTCTATAATTCAGAATAAGAGTGAGCAAACTGTGGCCCAAGGCCAAATACAACCTGTAGCCTGCTTTTGTAAGACCTGTGAGCGAAGAATGGCTTTTACATTTTTAAATAGTTGCAAATAAAATAAAAAGCATACGACTTCATGATACATGAAATTTATTGGAAATTCAAATTCCAGTGTCTATAAATAATGTTTTATTGAAACACAGCCACATACATTAATTTAGTTGTTGTACATCTGCTTTTGTGCTACTATGACAGAATTGGGTAGGTGCGATAGAAACCACAAAACCTCAGTCAGAAAATACTTTTTGACCCACAATTTAGAGGGACAAAATATTCTAAAACTTTGATCAGAGTTTGTCTATTGGGCCTGATGACAGTGAGCTTAAACTCTAGGTCACATTCCATATTTAGGATAATTTGTTTATTTTTTATTTCTACTAAATCAAGAAAGCCTAATTTGTAGGAGGTTGTTGAGATGGTAGCAAGTGCTTGAAAGTTAGAACAGATGGTTATGGATATTTGCATCAGATATGGACCCAGGAATGGTAGAGTGAGTTCTTCCTGAAAAGTACCTCCTGAACGTTTTCAGATGCTCCCAGAAGGAGCATGGACAAGAGTTGGAAGGTTGACTAATTCTCTCTGGGCATCCAGTGGGTGGACACCTACTCTCAGGTTTGGTTGTATTCAGTTCTGAAATGTATTTCATTACAATCTGTGTTATTATTTGGTTCTGGTTTTAAAACTGGCCCAAAATTCATCATAATTTTGTTTCTCCAATGAATGAAAAAATAATCAAATGGGAAAAGTCAGGATCTTGGGGATGAAGCCATTTGCAGCCCTGTTTGGTCTTGATAAAAAAAAAAAAAATCCTGACATCTTATCAAAATTCAAAATTATGCATTTTTTTAGTCTTGAAATGTAGGTTCAGCCCCTGCAAGATACTTAACAGATTGCTGAGATCTGCTACTTGAGTAAGCTGCTTAACATAATGGAAATGGTCTTTATTGACTTTATCAGTTACATGAAGAAATGTTATCACGTCCATTATTTCAAAAATTCATGTGAGAATCTTTCCCTTACCTTTCAGGGAAAGTTTGCTCAATTTCATTGGGAAAAACAGTCTTGTATACATGACTCATTTCTTTACACATCTAAAAGCATATGTACTTGACAACTGTACTGTCATTGTATTAATAAATTTTGCTGTTTCCTTTAACAATTAACAGGCAGATTGTTTCAAAATTTAATACAATTTTTACTTATATAGGTAATAGATGACTATATTATCATTTCAGAAATATCAAAACACAAGAAATAAATTTAATGTACCCCTTAACTATTGTATACAGTTCCATTTTCCTCTCTAGAAACAATCATTTTATCAACTCAACGTATAGTTTTCTCAACTTCTTATATGAATTAACATACAGAATTTTTGTGTGTGTTAGGTATGATTTTAGCACAAGTATTGTAATCTATGTATTCCTTTGTAGCTTGCCTTTTTCACTCAACAGCTTATCTCTTACTGTTCAATGCTGTCAAACAAGTCCTGTAATACAGTATTTAGTCATTCTCCTATTGAAAAAACATTGAGATTGCTTTCTTTTTTTGCTATTACAAACATTGCTGTAATAAATATCCTTGTTTATATCCCTCTTGCATATGAAGCAGTGTTTAACTAGAGCTAATACCAAAAAGCAGATTTTCTGGAGGTTTGCACATTTTAAATTTTAATAAATACTATCAAATTGGCCTTCAAAATCTTGTACACATTTACAGTATTGTAAGAATAATGTGAGAGTCCCCATTCCCCCAAATCTTTTTTTTTCCCCAAAATCTTTGACAACATTTTAATTTTTGCAAAGTAATAGGTGAAAAATTGTATCCTGTTCCTGTCTTATTTTGTTTTTAAGGATATTAAGCATAAAATGCTTTAGTAATATTTGAATTTTTTCTCTTCTCTGAATTGCCTGCTCCTTTATTTTTCCCACTGTCTGTTGGGCTCATTGTTCTTTACTTATGCACTTTATATATTTTCTATATTTTAAATTGAAAATATTGGTTTTCCAGGCAGCACTTCCCTTAACATGAGTAGTGTGTCTCATGTCAAACAGCAGTTTCAATTTTGTTATCAAATGTATCATTCTTTTCACATTTGTTTTTGCTCCACTTCTTGTTTAAGAACTTCCTTCAACATCTAAAAATATGTTTTATTTTCCTGTATGATTTTTACATATTAATCTCACTCGATTTTACCTTTGTAAATGATAGAGATCTAACAATTTTTTTCCAAATTGTTAGATTGCTCCAGTAAAACTTATCTAGTATTTATACTTTCCCACTGATTTGAAGCAATACTCTTGTTAGACCTTAAATTTCCATATACACATAAGAATTTCAAAACCTGTACTCTCTGGGGCTTCCCTGGTGGTGCAGTGGTTGGGAGTCCGCCTGCCGATGCAGGGGACGCGGGTTCGTGCCCTGGTCCGGGAAGATCCCACATGTTGCGGAGCGGCTGGGCCCGTGAGCCATGGCTGCTGAGCCTGCGCGTCCGGAGCCTGTGCTCCACAACGGGAGAGGCCACAACAGTGAGAGGCCCGCGTACCAAAAAAAAGAAAAAACCTGTACTCTGTTCCATTCATTTTCTTGCTATTAACTTGATATTTTTGGTTAATACAACACTATTTTTTATTTCTATACCTTTATAGTTATCTTTAGAATTTGATAGTGTGAGTCCCTTGCCATTATTTTATTTTTCAAAATAGCCTAGACCAGCTGTTCTTGCACACTCTCTCGATATAATTATAAAATCAGCTAACTAAAGTCAATGGAAAGAACTGGAAGTTTTATTGTGATTTACTTGGATTTAATCATAAAATTTAATAAGAGTTTAAGTATTTTTATACCAGTGATTTTCCCTTCTAAGAACATGGTATATCTCTGAACATTTATTCAGATCTTATTTTGTGTCATTCAGTAAAATTTTGTAGTTTTCCTCATACAAAATCTGTCATTTTATATTTACTCAAGCATATTTTAGTTTTTAGCGTATACAGAATAAGATATTTTCTGCTATATTTTCTTTCTGCTTATTGCTCGTGTAAGTACAAATTTGGCTTTGCATGTTAAGACAATGTCCATATACCTTTGTATCTAAGGGGTGATCAGTTTCAGCCTTAGCAGGAGACATGGGCATAGGCTTGTCTAATTGCTTGTTTTTATCCAGGACTTTGACTCTTAAGGCAATGATCCAGTCATTTAAGGAAAGTCCAGGGGTTTGTAAAGCACCAGGTTCAAGCAACTATGGTGCTGTATGTCAAGTGGGGTTCTGCTGAAACCCTTGGTGTGATTACTCTGTATGTTGTCTTGGCTATGTTCCCCCATTTAGCCGCCCTTAGACACTACACTGCCTGCCATTTAAGCCTGTAATTCTCAGGCATCTCACTGATCCCATGAGCCACCTGTTATCCTTAAAACAAATTCCTTTCCTATTCAAATTTACCATAGTTTATTCTCTTTCTTACAATCAAAAACACTGGATAGATAGATTTTGGCACAAAGGAATGGATTTTAGGTGAAAGTCCCTCAGGAAAATGAGGCTATGGAGGATCTGGGATTGGTCTTCTGTTCTGGGTTGGGTCAGGGTCATGAAAACCCCATTAACATCCTGTGATGATACTGTGGAAGCCCTTCTTAGTAGTGGCCAGGAAGTTAATTAAATTATCTAAAAGCAGCCACCTTGAGTGAAGTGCTTATTAAGGTTTGGAGTGACCATGTTTCTGTTGCTATATAACACTATAAAAAGTATTAGCTCCTTCTAATAATGCTGCACAGCTTAAAGGAGAATAACCAAACTCAAATCCATAAATTCTTGTCACAGGGATGCACTGAAAACAAGAGACTTCCCATGACTCTGTCAACAGGAACTTCCTATCTTTTAGCTACAGGATTAAGGTGACTAAACTAAATCAGATTAAAAATATGATGCAGCATATTGCTGAAACACATTGTTGTTTGAATTACAGCCTTACCAGGTCATTTTTGCAAATGTTAGGGTATTGATTAGGTAAGAATAGTCTTCCACAGTTTAGATGGGGATCAATTAGAATAATTGAAGGACTCTCATCCCCCACTGGGCCTTTATTGATCATTTAAGCGTATTTTCCCTTATTTGATGAGGATATCCTCCCTTGCCTGAAGATATTATATCTCCCTCATCTATGAGAGTTACATTACAAAATGAGTACAATTCCCCAGATGCCTATTTCCCTCCAAACAACCAATCATATAGATGGAGTCAGATCCCAACAGGACCCAGGGGCCCAGCTGTAAAATCAAATCTGGGAAGAAGTGAGAAACTAACAAAAGAAAAGAATTGCACGACTTTGGTAATTTATAGGAAAAACATCTAAGGACTATAATGTGGGAACGATTTTTAAAGTTTCACATCCAAGAAGAGAGAAACATTTTCCATCAGGCTGAATTTAATTACGTACATACACATACTAGAGTACTGATTCACGGAGCCCTCTGCTCTGCTGGCTGATAGAACACTGGACGCAGTGGTGCCCCACACTAAAGGGAATTATCAGAAATTAGTTTTTGTAAAAAAAAAAATGAAAAACTATGGATCATTTTATTTAGGCATTGTGAAAACTCTAATTGAAGTCTTTGACTATACACTTCAAGGATACTGAATGAAAAACATTTAGTGAAGTTATTGGCATGAGTGCTTTTGAGAAAGGAAAAGCTCTTAGTTTTAGAGAAATTTAGAGATTATTTACCAAACATTCATTAACAATTTAAATTAAATCCACTCATTATTTTTCTAGTCATCATGAAGATGAATTTCTATACTTGTTTACTAAAAGGAGCAAAATAATTTTTCTATAATATTTGGAAGTTGGTTTAATGGTTACTTTCCAAGGACTGCTAACTTACTAATTTATAAATAACATATTTCTTATAAAAACTACATATCTTAAAATTTATGTCATAAAGAATTATGTGTTTTCACTCCTCTATCAGAATAGGTTAAATTTGCTCATTATCTGTGTAAAAATTAACCCACTAAATATGATCTCCCTGACCTGTGGTAATTAATTGAACTAGTATATACTAATAATGCATTCTTTATTCTTGAAAATAAAGTTGATACAAGACTAATAGTTTATAACACCACACAGAATTTTGTTCTTCTATTTTGATGTATTACAGAAGAGAGAATTACTGGTGTGGGTTTACCATGTACCACCTGCTCACCGCTGAGTAGATCTTGCAGCATTTCCTCCACCCAAGCCTATCTTGATAAGTACAGAGATGGTGACAGCAAAGAGCTATGTTGGCTCCTCTCTCTACTGTATTAATGCTGATGGGAACACTGCAATTTAAACGGGCTCCATGACTTTCACGGAAAGGGAATACCCAGAGGATGGCAAAGGCTGAGAAGCAGTTTAGTTAATAGCTAAGTTAATTAAAAGCAAAGAGGACCAGTTACAATAATAGACAGCAAAACCAGTCTGGTAAACTGAATAATCTAAACCACATGAATCTTTAGTAGTACTTAATTGTTTATGGGAAACCTAGATGAAAACAAGCAAGCAATAAAATAGCCACCATGGCCTAAAATCAGACTTTCAGATATTCTGAGGCGGATTTTTGGCCTGAGACTACCACTAGTAGATCCAGCTGGACCCCAAACCCATCTTGTGGGTATTTCTCTAGTTTCTGAATTCGGAGCTGGAATCATTTCTGATGCTTTTGGTGCCTTATGTTACTTTCTCTTGGTCCATCTTCTATTTCTTAAAATGCTATATTTTTTTCTTCTTTCTGTCTTTTCTCTTCCTAGGAGAATGGGTGAAATCTATTGTGACTGGTCAGTGGATGAGATATAGTGGTAATTGAAGGAGCTGGCCTTTTCTACAGCTTGTACAGTTAAAAAGAGAGATAGGAGAGTATTTGGACGCAAATGCAGGGGGCAGAATAATGGGATGGAGGTGTCTTGTGGAAATTTACTTCTCATTGCTTCTCTTCTTTCATTGAAACAGGAAATAAGTTGATGAGCTGAGGGGGAGGATGAGGGAGGAGAATTTAAAAATTTGAATATAGGGGAGACTGCATGGAATTATCTAGGTGAGTGGGGGAGTGAATTATCTGGGGAAATAGAGTAAAACTGCCAGGCAGCATTATGAGCCCATTTAAAGTGATCAGAAATTAAAGTAAGTGAAGTCAGCATGGTTACAATAGTGATGTGTGAGTGTGTGTGCATACTCTGCATGTACGTGTGTATCTGTTTGTTTTCAATCTCATTCAACTACCTGGGTGCAAGTGTGAAGTAGGCAGAAAATTTAAACTTTCCTAAGGTTTTGGTTTAGCCAAGGGAATAAGATGAGAGAAACTAAAGAACTGAAGGTTTATGCAATGGAAGGATTTTAATGACTGGTTAGGGTAATCTGCTTGTGTTGAGAAATGAGGACATGCAGGAGTGAGGGAAAAGGAAAAGGTCACAGAAGCAATGAATGGTAAGTAAGGATGGGGAGAAAGAATTGTTGAGGTTAGGGTAATAATGTGTGTGACTTGAAAAGATAGGAAAGTTCAGAGAGTGGGAAGACTGAAATTAAGGTTTTGGAAGAGGGGATTTCATGTTTGATTTAGGGTAGGGTCATGGGAATGAATAATCAGGGTGGGCTGTAGGGCAATATCTTTAGATGAGAGGAGATAAGGCATTAGGAGGTCAGAGATCTAAAGGATCATTTGTTTGCCTGATGCAGACACCAGTAATTATGACCAAGGTGACTATACAATTTATTGACCAAATGGGAAGGAACACTTTTGAGAGTAAAATGTGGATCTATTCAGAACTACTGCAGGACAAAAAGTGACATAGAAACCACAGTTATATATGAAGTAGTGCCCGTGAGCCGTAGATAAAATCTTCATGTGATAAGACAAGTGACCTTGGGATTATCAGAGGAATGAAGGACAGTGGATAGTCTGATGGATGGGTTTTAAACTGGTGGGTTTTAGTTACTGACATGAACAGTGATAAAGTGTTTGATGAGTATAATGGTGAAAAACATTTGGTATGAGGTATGGAAGGAGTTTGGTCGGAACCTGGTGAACTGTGAGGCTCCTACTTGACTTTTGATCATGAAAGTGTGGAATTTGAGAAGATGTGGGGCACAGTCTCTACCCTCTTGCCCTGTTGAGGGTATCTCTGTCCACTATCCATTATCATCTTTTCCTAGACTAGATGCTTCAAAGACTCACTGGAAACATATGTCCAAACATAAGGAGAAAGAGACAGGAAGAGGAGTTATCTACATAGAGACCTCACAGAAAGGAAATGAGAGTAATCTTTCTTGGGTCACGGACCTGTCCTGAGGTTCTAACCTGTTATGGCTTAAGGGTTTTTAAAAATTTCTTCATAGTTCAGAGGTATTTCAAAAAAGATTAAAAGATACTCATTTAACTGCCTGAGTGGGTTTTCAGGCAAGAATTAGAGAAAATATTGGAAATTTTTTTTTTTTTTTAATTTTTGGCTGCGTCCGGTCTTAGTTGTGGCATGCGGGCTCTTCGTTGCAGCATGTGGGCTTCTCTCTAGTTGCGGCTTGTGGGCTCCAGAGCGTGTGGGCTCTGTAGTTGCAGCATGCAGCCTATCTAGTTGAGGCACGCAGGCTCAGTAGTTGTGGCATGTGGGCTTAGTTGCCCCACGGCATGTGGGATCTTAGTTCCCTGACCAGGATCGAACCCTCATACCCTGCATTGGAAGGCGGATTCTTAACCACTGGACCACCAGGGAAGTCCCTGGAAAATTCACTGAAAATGTGGTTTGTTAATAGTTCATCTTCAAGACTCAAATGAAGACATGAAAATGGGCAAAAATAATAGACAAAAGACATAGCTCACTAAGTTGGTTTTATTTAACTTGTTATAATAACCAGCTTTCAGGAACACAAAATAACACACAGGGGCTTCCTTTGTCTCCTCCATCATGAACCAAGTACTGGGCCAGGTAAATTTCCAGTTGTACCGTGGGAAGTACCTTTCTGTCTTGAACACCAGCTTGGCTGATGTTACTGTTTGGTGCAGAAGGAGACCTCATTTTTGGGGGAGGAAAAAAAAAAAAGAAATTAGTGCTGTTAATGTACCAGAAATCCTGAAGCAAAACTCTTTTCACTATGTAAATAAATGAAAATCATTTGCTCTTTGACACCCTATTTCTCTCTGTCTTTCATTTCACGCCATGAGGTTTCAGACATACATTTAGCTACAGAAATAACTTGAGCTACAAATAAGTGTACTTGAAAAAAAATCTACATCTGTGAAAAACAGCTACAAATAGAATATTAATACATTTATTTAAATTTAAAATCCATTTCAGGTTCTGAAAAGCTTCCAGTTTAGTCACTTTTTGTTCTTTGACAGTGTCTTCATGTTGCAGTCAAATGAAGGAATTGTTCACTTTGGTCTCTTTGGTTTGAAGAGTAAAGCACGTAAAGAAATGAGGTTTGAGAAATGATGTGTAAGACATTTTTTGGAACATATTTAACTGCTTAGTAAGTGGTGTGATAAATACACATCAAAGGTCATTTTGAAATAGCACTGTCCCCGCTTTGCCTGGATAACTCCTAATTATTCTTCAAATCTCAGGTAGTTGTCGTTTCTTCCAGAAGTCCTCTGGAAGTCCCAGGAATAGATGCTTTTCCTGTCACAGCCCTTCTTTTTTTCCTCTCTCACCACACTCATCATCACATTATTTTAAAGTTAAGGTTTTTACTCAATGCCATCAATTATACATGGCCTATGAGGAATGCTCGATAAATATTGGTTTAATTAAAATGTAGGGAAGGGTCCTTTCACTACTTCTCCTATTGTCTGCACGTAAGTCCTCTTTGTCTTATAGAAACAGGTATATATTGCAATGGCATTTTTGTGTCTGAAAGTCTCAAGGAATCTTCCAGAAGTGTTCTGCTTATAATCAGAAGGCAATTTAAGTGTGAAGAAAACAAAAAGAGTCCACAATATGCTTGTGCTAACATCCAAAGGCAGAGAGTTTTAAAAACCTTTTCTTTCAGCCTTAGAATGCTCTACAACAGTGCTTCCTTCTCCATCCTAAAGAACCATTACGTCCATGTTGCTACCTAGCTTCTTTAGGAAAGTTATACTTCCAGAATGCACTTCTCTTCCTCCTCCAACAAAACTTGTTTCTACTGACAGAACGTTTGGAAAAGATGTAATAGAAAATTCTGTCTAAATTTACTGGGAATTCCCTGGCAGTCCAGTGGTTAGGACTCTGCACTTTCTCATCTGAGGGCACGGGTTCAGTCCCTGCTCGGGGAACAAAGATCCCGCAAGCCGTGCAGCACAGCCAAAAAAAAAAAAAAAAAAAAAAAAAAATGTCACTCACTGATAACAGGTATGAGATATGGCTCATCTGTCTTTTCATTAAGGCTCTTAATAAAACCCTAGCCTTGGATGAACCACACAGTCATCTTTTTCTGTGTCTATACTTGAACAAGAAGGTGCGACTTGGGAATCACCAAAATAAAGCAGGTAGTTTTCTATTCTACATTCATCACTCCCAGCCTCAAATGGGTCTTCAGATTGCCTGGTGGGTTTATTCAGGTTCTCCACAGCACAGAGCTTGAGGCAAGGATGAGTATGCTGTTCTTGACGAGGACGAAGGTGAAGGTATGGAAAATGGGAAGTGAGGCATGAACAAACGTGACCCACCACCATGTGATGCTGCCTCCCTACTTCCTGTGGGCTGTAAAATGACATAGCGGGTCACTTAGCAGGCATGTTCTCCCGTCAGGCAGGGAGAATTTGTATAGGTGGTCTTTAAGGATGATGTGTATTTCAGAGTAGCCCATGGAAGGGTGAAAAGAGGGGAGTGTAACATCTACTTGTCTCCCATTTCTCATGTTTTTAGGGTGCATTTTCTTGCCCTTTGGTGGATGTGCAGGAAGCTCTATGGTATAGCATTTTACTCAGGGCCAGAGTGGAAGGGTGGCTTGGTATGGATAGGCTCAGTATGTGGGATGGGGAGCCCTATGGGCGCAGCACTCCAATTCAGAATCCAACAGTGGTGGCTTTGGCATGATACAGGAGGGAGGTTCTAAAAAAAGTAACAATCAAGGGAATTTAAGGAAGGTACGGTGGCATTGTAATGTATTAACTTGGCTAGGTTGACTATGTTTCCCAGATTTCTTCTTCCTGTACATTTCCCTGTAGGTGGGCCACCAAGGACATTTTTACATGAGATATAAAAGACAAAAGTGAAATACCAGCTGTTTGATTTTTGACCTTCAGAAGGTTGAGGCAGGAGCTTTTATAGCTCACATGTATTGGTGCTCATCTGCTGGCTTAACTCATTGCATGAAAATGTCCTACTTTCCTTTGGATTTTCCTTCACTTTCATTCCTGGGCTAAGTGTGTGTTCAGTTCCATGATGAAAGGTGCCAGCTTCCTCTCAAGGATACTTACTCCATCAAGGCTGGATTTTAGTTTGTCCTCACGGGTTTTAGTTTCTTATTGCTCTTCTCATTTTGTATCTATCTTCCTTCTCTCCTGCCTACCCTCAAGTTCCAAAGTCAGACAAGAAGACACCAGTGACTGTTGCACCACTGTCCACAACTACATAAGATCAAATACTACCTAGAAGTTATTTCTTTGTGAAGCCCTGACTGATGCAGAGGGGAACAAGGTTTTTGTACACTATGGTCTACCACTTATACCTTCACGAGCCTCTTATGTCCTCCATTATATCCAGGTCCCTTAAATTTTTTGTGTATGAGACTGGAGATGCCCTTGCTCCTCTCTGAAGAGTCCAATCAGCTACAGAGACCCTTTCAAGGCAGTGTTTAGTCTTTACTTCCTGGAGGACTAAGCAAAGAGTGTTAGTGAAACAAAGCTGTCGTTCTCACAATTGGCAAGAAGGGATGGTGGGTCCATGCTTTGAAAGAACATGCCTCATCATGCAAGGCACCTCCTTCAGGTTAGTTCATTATTTAGTTTCCGGGAAAGGAGCTGCTCTTTTGAACAAAGATGGTTCAGTATTATTTGGGCTTTCAAGGCTATTGTGTTCACCCACCAAAATATTTCCATCCAGATCTCAGTGTCCCACCTTCTTCCTCACTGCCTTAACTATAACATAAGACATCTGAAAGCTGCACAGTTAGCCTCCACTGAGGTTCTGTCACCCAAATAACTAGATCTTGGGCTTGATTTCCAGTGTAGTCTACTGCAGGTACAGAAGATTAGGGGCTCCTTTAAACCTGTCTCAGGTACTTTGGCTTTTAAAACATGCTCTTTTTTTTTTGGTTGGGAGTGATTGTACTGCACCTGCCATTTTCTTCTTGCATGGTCTCTAGGGTTGTCTTAAGAAGCCATCCTAATGCACATTTTTATATTAACATATTTTTTTATACTAAGTGCCACAGCCACTGATTTCCCAGTGCCTTGCTTTCTACATACGCTTCATTCCTATTAATCATAGAGGGAAGCTTAAGTAACACCCCAATTGCCACTAATAGGGTCTCTGCTGGCTTTACACAAATGAGCACTTCAACACCAAGCTCCTATCCAGAGCATCTATTTTCTTGAACCACTTCCTGCACCAATTGTTTCAGTCCAGGTCTTATAAAAAACTGAAGCTAAGTAAAGGTAAAGGTGCAGTTTTTTTTACTTTTGAGCTACTCAAGTCAAGGTGGGAATGGTGAGTAAAAAGAAAAGGCAGCAAAGGAAATACACACAGAGCAATAAAATGCGATGTATCGTTGCAAAGACTACTGCTTCATGGTAAGTTTTGAAGAGACACGTCAGGACAGTTGGCAGGTATGTTTGCCTGACTTGTGCTACATATAAGAACTACACGTTGAGAGGTAGATGAAAGAGGGAAAGAAAGGGGATTCATCTGTCTTGTCCCATCCCATCTCTTATTTCCCAGTGGTCAAGTTTCACTCCACAGCAGATACTTATCATGAACTTTTTGGCTTATCCACCTGGCTCCTTGGTGGATGCTTTGGGAAACAGATCCTACCCCTGCTGTACATTATTTCACCCAAATCCAGAGTAGGAGGGGCAGCTGTGTGGATGACAGTGTGTGACGTATACCAGCTATGGAGTTGATCTTGGGTTCCATTGTAGACTACAGCTGGCTTGCACGTCTCAGAAATGGTGACAGTGCCAGTAGAGCAGTGGTCTTGGAGGTGAGTGGTAAGTTCTGAAAGAAGAAAACAGTTGATGTAACCTGAGGAGGTGCCTTTGTGTCTAGTACATTGGTCACACTAATATGCTTCTCTGGCCAACTCAGTCTTCTATCCTCTACAGCCATTATTACGAACTTTATCTTGTCAACCTGGCAGCCATTTTATTCCCTCATACCCAACAGAAAATGTTGGCTCCTTATTTATAGAGAATATAAGAGTAATGAGAAACATACTTTCTCATGTTGTAAACATCAAAGGTGCAAGCTCACCTCTGTCTGTATCCTTTCTGTGTGTGTTTCCTCTTGTTTACAATAGAAGAGCTATCTTTTTTTTTTTTTTTTTTACTGAAGATCAGTTCTTCAGTTTGTATATTGTGTCCCATCCCCTCTTACCATCTCAGGAGCCTGAAAACACTGGGTGGCTTTTCCTTTTCTTTCTCTTACATTCAGACTTTCCTTCTTAGCTGATTATGTAGCAGGCTTTATCTATAGACTTATGTGTGTGTGGTGTAATACACATATTATTTGTTGTTTATACACGTCTATGACTTTAATAGAATTTTACTTATTAAAGTGGGACATGTTCCTTGTTACAGGTTAAATATTATGTATAGAAATATGCATAATCTTTATCTTCCTACCTCTCTATTACCTCTGCTCAAGAGCAGCTATATTAACAATCCGTTGTGTTCATGCTAAGCTATACATATTGTGGAAGGGATTGTTAGTGCTTACTGAGTATCCCTTGCACTTTCCAGCCTTGCTTCCTTGCTGATAGTTTGGGTTCATGTGGTGAGTGCTGACCAATGACCAACGAAATTTGAGTTGAGGTGAAATGTGTCACTTTGGCACTGAGGCCCTGCTGTGGCAACCTTAGAGGTTCTAAGTTCCAGGTGGCATAACTTCCAGATGGAGGTCGCCTCCGGCTTTGTGTGAGGAAGATATAGTCCTTTATTGTGTTAATATACAAGCAGCTGGTGATATATTTATATTTATATATATTTCATTTAAACAATGGAAACAAACTAGATGTATTATTCTGCTAATTTTTTTGTTCATTTAGCGATATTACTAGGACTTACCCATCCTTTCTGAAAGGTGAATTGTAGTCTATAGTATGACTATCCTATAACCTATTTCACCATCTTCCTATTGTTGAATTTTCAGATTGCTTATGACTTTTGCTTTGGTACAGTTTGCCTCTACAAGCCATGTTGCCATAAATACCTTTACAACACAGACAGCTTTTGCACACTGACACTTTTATTTTCGTAGTGCAATTTTCCCCAAATGGTATGCGTGGGTCAAAGGAGTTATGTGTGTTTATTTAAGTACAGATTTCCAGACTATTTTATAAAAATATTTTAAGGCTTTCATGTAAACATCAGAAATATATGAGTGCCTGTGTTTCTTTAATCTTAACAACACTGGATATTGCTTTTTACAGCTTTTGTTAATGTAATATGATCTGATTTAATACAATATAATATAGCAACGTATAATAAAACCTATTGTATCTTAAATCTGTTACATCTTAACTATTTTAAACTTGAGCATGTTTATATATGTTTATTTGTTTATACATATTTATTGGTGATTTAAATTTCAACTTCTATATTTTCTATCATATTTTATTACTATTTTTGTTTCTGCTTTTCATGTCTTTTTCTTTTTGATACATAGGAGCTTTGTTTATTGTGTACAGAGATTCTGTCTTATATGTTGGTAACATTTTCTCTTAGCTTATCATTTGAAATTTTAAGATTTAAATTTAGATTTTAAAAAAATTGCTTATATATCCAATGATTCAAGATTTAAAAAGTAAAGAAATGCATTCAGTAAGCAATCATGCTCTCATTCCTGTCATTGGCCATTCAAAGTCTCCTACCAAAGGTAGTTCATGTTATTAATTTCTTATGTATATATAAGATTTTGCATAACCATGGAAATATATTGTGTGTATTTCATGAATATACAAGCAATATGTGTATACATGTAAGTGTATATATGTCTATATATATTCTTTACTTTCCCACTATTTTATATACTCTTGTGTTTTTTGCTTGGAGTATTTTGGAGATTATTCTATATCAGCAGATAAAATGCCTTCTCATCCTTTCTTATGACTATATAGTGTTCCACTCTATGGCTTACTATAACTTACCATATTTAATTGGTATTCCTTTAGATGGAAAGTTAGGTACTTTCCAATCTTTTGCTTCAATAATTAAGCAACTACAATTAATAACGTTATTTATGTCATTTCACACATGTGTGAGAACATCTGTAGAATAAAATTCCTAGAAGTTGACCTTCTGACTTAAAGGGTCTGTGCATTTGTGATTTTCATAGATATTACTAGATTGTCTTCCACTCCACCATCAAAGTAGGAGAGTACCTGTTTCCTCAGACTCTCTCTCTACAAGGTTTATTGTCAAACTTGCCAATCTTTTCAGAATATGTTATTCAAACTGGATTGATAAAAATGGTAATATGTATCTTTTATTATATCAATAAATGAGACTGTTAATTTAAAAAAGTCATTTACATTTCCTTTTCTGTTGATTGTGTTCACATTTTTGCTTGCCTTTCGCCTTTTTAAATTGGATTGTTGGTCTTTTTTTCATTGATATTAAGAGATTGAATACACAAAGAGATAATGACCAGACTGTATATTATAGCCAGACTCTCATTCACAACCTGCAGCAACCAGTCCAGGAAGCCAAACAATAACCCCTGTAACAATCAGCCACAAATGGCCAGGACTTGATTAATAACTGACAGCTCCCCTTATTTTTGCCCCTGCTTCCAATATAGGACCAAATGGAGAAAGCCAAAACGTACTCCTAAACAACAACATAGGCTACCCCACATCTAGTCAGCCTGCTTACAACTTCCCCTTGCAACAGCGTCTAGTCTGGGCATACCAGAAAAAGGTAAAAAAAGGGCCTTCCCTTTTTTCCCCCAGTCTAATAAAGCTTTCCCACTCCTGCAGGTCTTGAGTCTCTGCCAGAACACAGATGATGGTGGCTGACTCCCTTGAAGCAGACTCTGAATAAGCCTTTGCTTGTTCTCATTTGGGTGGTCTTGGTTTGTTAATATAATATTTTGCAGTTCTTCTATATTGGGGACATTAGCCCTTATCTACGATTTGATGTACAAGCATATTAGAGTTTTTTTTTTTACTTATTTATTTATTTTTTAACATCTTTATTGGAGTATAATTGCTTTACAATGGTGTGTTAGTTTCTGCTTTATAACAAAGTGAATCAGTTATACATATACATATGTTCCCATATCTCTTCCCTTTTGTGTCTCCCTCCCTCCCACCCTCCCTAGCCCACCCCTCTAGGTGTTCACAAACCACCTAGCTGATCTCCCTTAGAGTATTTTTAAACATACATTTTCATCTGATGTATAAACTGCAAACAGAGCAGTGTACAAATCATGATTGTATCCCTCAATGACTTTTCACAAAGTAAGCACTCACATTTAACATGACCTAGGAATACAATTACCAAAACCCCATGAGTTCCTTTGTGCCCCCTTGCAATTACTAGGCAGCCCCACAAACTTCACCTCTCTCCTCTCAAGTGTAACCACGATCTTAACCTCCAAAACTGTAGCATAATTTGCTGCTCTTGAGCTATAAACAAAATCACACAGTGTGTACTCCTTTGTTTCTGGCTTCTTGTATTCAGCTTTCTGTGGATGAGATTTATTCATGTTGTTGTATGTAGCTGAAGTTAATTTCTTCCCATTGCCTTAGTATAGTATGTGATTATACTGCAATGTATTTACGCAGTTTACTCCTAAACTAGAACTTAAGTTACCAGAGGAGATTGTCTTTTTCCTGTTGACATTTCCCTCTTTCTTTTCTTCTTCAGTTCCACAAAATATTTAACACAGTTTTGAGCAAAGTAGTTGTTTAATAAATGTTGAATGAATTATCTGTAGTAGCTGTGCTGAGTGGTCACATGAATGATTAAGAAATTACTCACTGAATAGCTTTCTCACACTTAAGCACATCCAAAAACATCAGAATGATATGGATCCTATTATTTTTCATCCTGGTTCTTACTCATTTCAAAACCTATTTGAATAGCAGAGCAAATTCTCCTGAAACTGGAAGGAAATGAGGAGAGGGGTTGATATGGGTTGTTTGGATTTCTGTGGTGAGAGGTTGCTGGAGGGAGTGTTTTCCCAAAGACTGGTTGAGAATCAGCATGTAGCTGTAAACTGATCATGGGGCCATGCGCTTCTGCACATTATATTTTATGTACAGTGTACCTCAGAGATTGTCGAACTTTGGTGAGATATTTCAGTATTGTGCTATGGGGAACACATAAGTGGGATAACTTCCTATAATACAGACAAAACAGATAGGATGCAGTAATATTTTTTGCCTCTCTTGTTCAACATTTTAAAATAGTATGATTTAATATGTGGCTTAGAGCAGTGGTTTCAAACTAGCATGTTATCCCCAACACTTGGAGGGCTGGTTAAAACACAGATTACTGGGCCCCACAAGAATTTGCATTTCTAATAAGTTGCAATTTCATGTTGATAGCTATTCCCAGAACTTACTTGGAGAACTGGCCTAGACAATAAAACAAATAATATGAGTAAAGCAAAGCTTAATAATGAGATTAGGAAGCTTATCTCTGAACTTATCCCCCTGTGTGGGGTGTTCATGAGTTCTTTTTTTTTTCCCTAGGGGCCATTTTCTGGTACATTAGGAAACTCCTGTGCATTATTTGCAGGAAAAAGCTTAAGAGTAATAGGGTTAGAGTTCTATTAAAGAAAATCATGGCTTTAAAGAAGTATCTTAATACGTAAAATTGATAAAACATAGTAACAGACTCTTTTGGAATGCAGAGACATTGGGGGAGTTTAGAATGTGCCTCTATTTTATCTCTATGTACCCAATTTAGTACATAAGCATTTTCAATCAACTTTCAATTATATTGTACAGACTGTATCAATATTTTATTAGGTCTACTCATTGATTCTTTTGCCCTTTAAAATAATTAAAATAATATCATAAGCTTCCTTTTGGGAACTAGTTCTTACCTGTTTCCTTTTTTTTAAAAAATAAATTTACTTATTTATTTATTTTTGGGTCTTCGTTGCTCCGTGTGGGCTTTCTCTAGTTGCAGCGGGCGGGGGCTACTCTTTGTTGCGGTGTGTGGGCTTCTCATTGTGGTGGCTTGTCTTTGTTGCGGAGCACAGGCTCTAGGTGCGTGGGCTTCAGTAGTTGTGGCACGCGGGCTCAGTAGCTGTGGCTCGCGGGCTCTACAGCACACGGTGAGTAGTTGTGGCACACGGGCTTGTGGCTCTGGGGCATGTGGGATCTTCCTAGCCCAGGGCTTGAACCCGTGCCCCCTGCATTGGCAGGCAGATTCTTAACCCACTGCACCACCAGGGAAGTCCCTTACTTGTTTCCTTGCCACAAAACATTTAATATATACATTAACATAAGTGAAGCATTCATGGTTTTCCCAAGATTCTCATGAGAAAGGTTTTGGGAATACAAATTAAATAAAGTAACATTATTATAGGAGTAACTTTGATTATACTCTATTTTTAAAAAGTAAGCCAGTTTCAAGTTCTAAATCTATAATACATAATTATTATTAAACTAATTTATAATAGTTATATAACAATATAGTTTTATTATGATATATAATACAATGATTAACAATTAATCACAATTATTACTTTGCCAAAAACCTTGTGCCAAGAAACTTGTTATATTCCTCATATATTTATAATACCGCAAATTTTATACCCCAAAGTGAGAATTATTACTTTGGGAGATGTTTTGTGTTTGAACAGTGGATAGCCCAACCTACAGGTATTCCCTGGGTCTGTTATTGATGCTAATTCCATATGCCTCCCTCACAATACACATAGACATAATTTCAAATGTATGGTAGCTTGTTGGCATTCTTTTTCTTATATTGCTTCCTTTCTTTCCTTCATATTAGATTCAAGTTTATTTTTTAACCTATTAATCCACCTGAAATTTAATATGTTTGTTTGATGGAAAAGAAATCAATAGCTTTCCTACTAGGCCTTTATACAGTGATCAGATTGTACTTTATACACTGTACATTTCACCTTTCCTCATCGTTTTTACAGGCAGATTATTTTTATGGCCTAATGGTTCTTTAATAGGCCATAAATACCTTATACATTTTCAAGCTCCCTGATAAGAAAGCAAAAAGTGTCTGTCAGTTCTAAAAGCTTCAAAACCAGACCTTTGGTTAAAGTTTTCAATAAAACGAACCAGTACATCATTTAAAAAAGTAGGGTTAAATTTTGTTGCTGTCACATTGAAATGTTATTTTTGGGTAATGTTTAAATGAAGATATAAAGGGTTTCTTTGATAATCACCCTGTGAAAACAAGACTTACTGGAAATTTTACCCAAATGGACCAGTGGGACTTTGCACACATTTTTAGGACAAAATCTTGCATAGAGTTCTCTTTTCCTTCCTCTGGCTGACCACTGACTATGTCTTAAGAAACATCATCCTTATGGGACATTTTATCACACGATTGATTTTACCTATAGTTACCAGATCACCTTTTATACTTGCAGGGGACCTCTGATTCCATTTCTTTATTTTAAATAGTAAAACATGAACCAACTGCAAAGAATGCTGAGGTTGAACTTCTCATAGTCCATTTAGAACCTCAGTTAATTTCATGTTGTGTATGGCAATATTAACAGTAGGTGCTTTAGAAATAGAATAAGATATGGGAGATACTGCTTACAACATCTTATTATTTGTTAGTGAGTTTTGGCATCATTCTATTAGGAATTTGTTGGTTTACAATGTGCGTGTGTGTGTGTGTGTGTGTGAAACAAATCTATAAACTTCTTGGATGATGGGGGTAGATGAGAGGCTGGTGGTTTAAATATCTTTGTGAAATAAATGCCATGTTTTTCTTTCAAGGTGAAAATTGTAGGAATGTGTTGTGTTGACTCGCAGCAGAATTTTTGGATGAACTGGTTCCACATTAATCTTATTTTACTGGAACATGTAAAGCATTTGTAGAGGACTAGTAGCAGCTACACCTGTTCTGAAATCCCACAAACCTGAATTTCTCCTGGAAGAATTAGAGTAGAAGCTTAGCATGCAGGCAAATTCCATGTTGTGACGAGTGCCTCTTTCCTGGGCAGCAAGGAGCCTGCTCCATGGTTGTCTGCTGGGGCTCCAGCCAACTAGAACATAGAAACATAGATCTGCTTGCTCTTCTGGCCAGGAGACCCAAAGCACCCACTTATCCCTTTTAAAAACATCATTGTATAAAGCAATATAATACTTGCTCAATGCTCTCTGTCTCTCTCTCTCACTCTGTCTCTTCCTGTAAATGGCAAGTATGATCCAAAATGATATTGCTTCATTGAATGCTCTGGAAACATACTTTCATGGATTAGAACTAACTCGACATTTGAATTTTGTCCTGTTCTGTTGTTTAGAATTCAGTCAGCTCCAGGGACCTTGCAGAACGCACATATGGAACATTCATATGTGCTGCTTGATTCTGTATGCCACCCTCATATTTTGAGACTTGTCCATACAAGTCAGCTTGAATTTGATAATATCCTGTCAATTAAACTAAACCTTGTTTTCAAAGCGAAATAGCGCAAGTACCCCGGGCACCTGCAAAAAAAGCCAGGCGCACGGGCTCAAGTGGATAGTTAGGTGTGCAATTACTTGATTTATACACATGTGTGTTTCTGAAATTACAGCTGCAGGGTTTTGTGGTCTCTGTGGGGATGTGAACAGTTTTGCTGGCAAGTCTGGTGTGCCTTACTTTGGCAATTTGGCTCCCCACATGAATTCCCCTCCCATCACTTATGGAGAACAAAGTCTATTTGTCACTTTTCCATTTGCCTTGCACAGTGATTCAGAAAGAAAACAGTTTTACTTTGCTGCTCTAATTGGGAATTGCTGATTCATCTCACAAGTGCAATCATCTTTGCTATTCGTTATACAAACACCGGCTTATGGTACTGTGGATGTGGTAGAAGTTGGCATGGGGAGGGCTTTCCAACCCCATGACTGACCCAAATACTTGTAAATTTGCTTGAGGAAACAGTTCTTTACACAAAACTCTACTACATCAACTTAAGGTTTTGAAACTAAGACATTCATTCAAAAGAAGTTTCTGTTATTCTTTTGGTTTTGCAGCTATTTAAAAACAATGCTTGCCTTGAAGTTCTATGTATAATTTTAACCTTTTGGCTTCGCTGTAGAAAAGCTTATTACTGCAAGCAGATTCAATCACTCATGATAGTACAACACTCTGGAGACCTTATCCTTGCACCGTCTAGTTGAGTAATTAAATGTAGGGTAGATTTACAGTTCAGTGGACTCACTCACGGTAGGATGGCAGCTATGTTCTGTCTTCCTTTTGAATTTTTCAACTTCACTCTACAGCTTTGTATCAGGATGACTGAAGTCAAACGTGAAATCAAATATTAAGTAGCAAATATATACTATAAACGGGGTGGCACATTGGGAAAAGAGGGATAAGGAGACTGAAACATCTTGCCGTCCAAGCAAAGGAAAATTATTCTAACTTGTGTAACTTTGCAGCTTTGTTAATATTAGAAGATGTAGCTATTATTAGAATGCCTGTTTTATTAGGAAATTAAACAAGGTCATTTCAGTAACAGAGAACTCACACTTTCTGCAAAACCCCTATTTCCTCAAGGGGCTAATAGGAACTCAACGTGGATAGAAAAACCACTGATTTCATCTCTTCTCAGCATAGTTACCTAGAATCATAATGGCTAGAGATTGAAAAGCCTTATTCAGCTCTGGGCTCTAGCCTCCAGGAATCTGGGCAGCATTTTTCCTCATATTATAGTACATTTTCCACTGTTTCATATGGTTTTATTTTAATCGCCTCAAAGCCTTCTCCACTTCTATGGAAAACTTGTTCCAGAGGCTAGCCAATCTCATCATGAAAATTAATTTCTTACCAGAAATTAAAAGATATCTCAATTTTAGATGGTAAAAACTTATATTAGGTGAATAATGTACATAGGGATATTTAACGTCTTGACTAATTTAAACATTTTAGAATTAGCGATAACTTCTGTTTTTATTTCAAAGTGATAACAGTAAAGACTTTAAAAGGACTTTTTTATAATATGCAAATTTCAATACTGTATTTGGTGTATGTGGAATTGTGTTTTGAGCCAGTAAAACTAGAAACAAGCATAGGTATATCAAAGAAGAGAGTAAAGGCTCATTTGATGTCTTCACTCTTTTTTTTTTTTTGCGGTACATGGGCCTCTCACTGTTGTGGCCTCTCCCGTTGCAGAGCACAGGCTCCAGACGTGCAGGCTCAGCGGCCATGGCTCACGGGCCCAGCCACTCTGCAGCATGTGGGATCTTCCTGGACCGGGGCATGAACCCGTGTCCCCTGCATCGGCAGGCGGACTCTCAACCACTGCACCACCAGGGAAGCCCTGATGTCTTCACCCTTGAAATCAAAAAATCCTCTTGGTTTCTATTAACTAAAATATACCCCAACTTTAGCACTGCCCACTTGTATGTTTTTAAAATATATTAAAAAATCAAACAAATTACTGGTCATTTATTGCTTGAAGAAAGCTTTATTAGTCTGTTCCTTCTCCCCTTTTTTGGAAGCTTTACTCATATTTTATGAAAGGAATTAGCATTTTTTTCCTTCATAAGAGACAGACAGAATACTCTGCACTCAGTTTATAAATAGCAGTACTATAAACATGTCAGCTACCTCATATCACTTTTTAGAAACAGGCAAGTTATAAATACTACAGATGAATAAATATGTGTGTGGAATATTTGTCGTGGCTTGTTAACATGTTTGATTTGTCATTGCTATATAAACAATTATTTTTATCTTCTGAAAAATTTCCTAAATTTAAATATTGATTTCACTCATTTATTTATTCATTCATTTAAATAAAACTTGTTGAATACCTCCTAAGTGTCAAACACTGTTGTGAGCACTGGAGATTTAATGATGAATAAAACAAAGTTGCGTCCTTGTGGAACTTATGTTCTAATCGTGGGATATGAAATGTAAACAAACAAGTAAATAACATAGTCTGTCAAATGGTGATGTATGCTATGGAAAAAAGTCAAGTAGGATAAAGAAGATAGGATCTCGCTTATGAGTCCGTGTATGCACGCATGTGTGGATTCATGTGCCTGTGTGTGTGTGTGTGTGTGTGTGTGTGTGTGTGTGTGTTTATGTTGGAGGGAGATGGTTGTTTCATGCAGGTGGTCAGAATGACAAGGTGACCATAAGAGAAGAGGACACAAACAAAGACTGAATCCAAACTCCAGGTTGGGGAGATTGCTAAATAGAAAAGTATAAAATGCTGCTGTTATGGTTAAGTAATATGACAGTAGACTGTTGGACTCAGCAAAAAAGAGATCACTGGTGAGCTGGTTAAGAACATTTTAGCTGAAGTGGTAGGTGCAGAAGTCTAAGGATTCTGAGGAAAATAAGGAAGAGAGAAATTGGAGATATTATATCAAATGCCAGTCCTGAGAGCTTTCTCACAGGAGAAAGAATGAAATAGAACATTAGCTGGAAGGATTATGGGGTTATAGGATTTTCCTTTTTTCTTTTAACAGTGGAAGAAATAATAGGATGTTTGTACACTGTTGGGAAAAATTGATGTGTGTATGTGAGAGAGAGAGAGAGGGAAAGAGAAAAGAAGGAAGGAAGGAAGGAAAGAAAAAGAAAGAAAGAAAGGAAACAGGGAAAGAAAGAGAAAGGAAGGAAGGAAGGAAGAGAGGAAAGAAGGAAGAAAGGGAGGGAAGAAGGGAGGGAGAAAATGAATGATGGGGAGAGAGAGGCAAATTCCCAGAACAATGTCCTCATGTAGGGGAGCAGGAAAACAGGATGGAATCTGGAGGATAACGTGCAGTTGAGAGATTTTAGAATGACTGTATGCTGATAGTAGTGATCTAGTAGAGTGGGGAAAATCATGACAGAGAAGGAGAAAGGACAATGAAGGAGAAACGTGCAATGTCTTAGAGTAGCTAGCGGGATTGGGATCCAGTGCATGAACGGAGAGACCAGCTTTAATTTGGACAGAGAGTGTCTATCTGTAGTGACAAGAAGGAAGGTCAAAGGTATGGGTACAGATATGTGTTAATGGGAGGTGGGGTTGCAGAGTCTGTGAAAGTTATCTTCTGATTTTTTCCTTTCCTCAGTGAAATGGGCAGAAGCTGAGGATAAGGATGAAGGAGGAAGAGTTGGAATTTGGAGAATAGAGGCTCCACCAGGAGACAATAGTCTAGAAGAAAGGGAGGGGGAATAGACCAGGGGAAGTGGAATAGGCTGTAGTTAGTAGTCATGATTATAAAATGAGTCCAGTCATTGTGGTTTTGCTGTTCATATATTCAGCTCATGGGTGCAAGAGAAGCGTATGTGGATAGTTCAATTTAATTAGGCTTGGGATTTTTCCAGGGCCATCTGATGAAATGGGTGGGGAGGTGGTGCACAGGAATGATTATGTTGATTGACCATGGAATTTAAGCTGGGTTAAAGAGGGATGTGAGGACATGAAGGTATTGAGGAAAAGCTAAAAAAATGTTTGGATCCATGTCCCAGTCGGGTTAAAAATTGTAAGAATTAAAGTCATGAGGGAGTGAGGTGGATACGTAGGAGCAGTTGGTCAGAGATGAGGAACCTTGAAACATCATTCCAGATGAAGGACATTCTTAGAAGAAAAACTTGGTTTGTAAGAACAGATATTAATCGCACAACTTCTTGCCTTGTGATATGACATTTCCACCTTTATGCCTCTCCTCTGGTGAAATAAACATCCTAGGTAGACCCTGAGATTTAGTTTCCCCTTCCATGTCCCCCATATAATTATGACAGCTAGAATATTTATATTGGGCTCTAAGGTTAAAATTTTTTTTTGCATACAGTTTTTTATTTAGTTCTCATGAAAATGCTCTACAGCCACATTTTACAGAAAGAGGAAATTAAATCTTAGAGAAGCTTAGAAACTTTGCAAAGCTCAGAGGGTTATTTACTCCAACTCCAAATGCATAGTTGATCCCACAGATAATTTAGGCACCACACACACACACACACACACACACACACACACACACACACACACACACACACACACCCCACATTTTCAGAAAAGAAAATTAGAAAATTTAAGCCTTCCTTTGCAACTGACTTTGGCATTTAATAACATTTCACTTGTCTCTCTGTGTCTACTCATCCCCTTCCCTGATCAATCCATTCTCCTCACTGCAGTCACAATAATCTTTAGGACAAGCAAAGGTTACCATTTAGCCTGCCCATTCCAAAGCTTTTAATAGCTCCCCTATACTTTTAGGATTAGTAAAATTCCATAATCCGCCCTATCATACTCTGTATGATTTTGTCTTAAACTAACTTTCATTTACCCAATATTTTATCCCTAGCAGCTAGCCCTGGAACCTGGTAGTAACAGCTGACACTTAGCACACAGGCCAGTCTTTGTTCTAGGGACTGTATATCTGTAGGTGCCTTGTAATCTATTGTTCTCTCTCTCTCGCTCTATCATCATTTAATCCTCACATCAACCCAGGAAGTAGGTACGGTTATCATCCTTCACAAACCAAGGAACTTAGGTACAGGATAATCAAGCAACTTGCTTAGAGTTTCATACCTCACCTGTGTCAGAGGTAGGAGTGGGACCCACACAGGAAGGCTCCAGTGCCATGCCCTTCACCATTATGTATAGTCATTCACATAGTACATGGATAAATAAGTTAACAGATGAATGAGAGTATTGTCTTTCTTATGTCCATTCTACATGGATTATGCTGCAATTTCTCTTCTAGTTTTCAGTGAGGTATACCTTATCCCTTGCTGCTCAAACTCATTATTGACGATGTTTACTAAAAGACATCTCCCCTTGTCTTTGCAAACCGGAAACCTCTTCTCCTGACCATTTTCTAATAAGCAGTCAGTGCTGATAATAGAAACAAGAATTCAGTCTTTCACTACTGTAAAAGAAAAACACACAAGTACTTAGTACCCTACTTGTAGTAGAGAGGGGTAAATCAGGGCTAAAAATAAACAAAATTATGGGCAAAGTTACCTTATATTATTAAGGTTGTCAACTAAAAGAAAATTGACCAGAGCATGAAGTGTTAAATTCAGTAGAAATCACCACTTTCCTGCATACACAATCACCAACAGACCATTAAAAGTTTCTTTTTTTTTCAAAGCGTCAATATTTTTATTGTAAAAAGAGAACTTGAGACATTTTGAGTCCCCAGGGGCCATAGATATCCTGTTCTAAAATGACTTATTCTTTGTAGGAGTTCCTCCTTGCATCATGAGAGCTCCTCTGCCTGAACATCCTTTGTCATAAATTCTAACTATTTTGAGCAAAATAAGACTCTAAGATGTTCATAATTTTCCATGTTGAATCAAAGGACTCTTGAGAAGTATTTTCTTTTAGACCTTAATATTTTAGCTATCTCTGTATCATTGATTTATAATTGTATTGTTTTATAGCTAAAGGCTGTACAATATTGATTCTTAGGAATTTATTGAGACATTGTGGCCTTCTACAAGGTTAATTTCCTAATTTTGCTTGAAGCAAATTCAGAGTCTCTGTTGATATAAAGTTTATTACTTAGAGCTTTTTTGTATTCTATAAGAAATATATTTGCTTTTTTTTTTGGTCTGTTTGATTTATTGGCAGTTTTTAGTTAATAATCTCCAATTACAATTGTTGATTTTTCCGTGTTCCCTTGTAGTTCTGTGAGAAGTTATTATGTAGTATTTTCAGCTGTACTGTGGTATGGAGATAGATTCATGATGATTATATATATCCAATATATATAGTATCTCTTTTTTCTCATGGTAATTTTTATTTTAAATTATTTTGTTTGATTCTGGCTTTCTCTTTGTCCCCATATGTGTACAGTTACTTTTTTCTGTCCCTCAGCTTTCAGACTTCATGTGTTTTCCTGTTTAATATTTCTGACTCTTAAAAAAACAAATCCATCAGAGAGTCTTTTGATTAGTGGTAACCGACATTTACATTTCTCTTAATTATTATTATACTGGGATTTACTTCTGATAATGTATTCTGTTTTTTCAATTTATTCAGTTTTTTTTTTCTATTTTCTTAATATCCAATGAGTATAATGGATTTTCTTCTACTGATTTGAAAAATGGTTATCCTTTACTAAACCTTATGCTCAAGTCTTTTTTAATCAGTTTTTTAAGCTTATAAATATTCATAAATTCGATTTCAGTAGGTTAAACACTAACAAGCCCTCCATATGTACATCACCTAGAATTTTAATTCTTGAGTGTTAGGAATATTTTCTTCCGTTTTGGATTTTTTCTTATGGTCATTGCTGTTTTAGATAATAAAATATTTCCCTAAGTTATTTACTCACCCTTAGTTCCCATGTATTTGCAGCATCCTCTTGGGGGTAGTTCTTTACTTGCTGGAGAACATGTCAAAGGGGTTTTTGTGTGATAAACTTTTTGAAGCCCTTTGTGCCAATAATATTTTTATTTCGCACTCACATTTAGAGAAAATATTTAACTGGATGTAGAATTTTGGTATAATGTACTTTTCTTTCAACACTTTGAAGTTATAACTTCCTTGTTTTCTTGACTATAATGTTGTCATTGAGAATTTCAATGTCATTCTGATTCTAACTCATTTATGAGTGATTAGATTTTCCTCTCCAGAACCTAAAGAACCTTTTATTTTTACTTGATGTTCTTAATTTTCACTATAACATGTCTCAGTGCGGGTTTGTTCTAGTTTATCCAGTGTGCCATATATGTTCTTTCAATCAGAGGTCTTACATTTTTCTTAATTCATTATTTAAGTCATTATTTTTTTCTGAAATGTCTTGCACTGTCTTTATTTTTCCTTGTAAATTCATATATTAACTTATGTTGACATTTCTATCTCTATTCTCAATAGCTTTTATAACTTATCTTTCATTCTTTCCATTTCTGTCTCTTCTGGATATTTTGGGGGATCTTTTTACAACCAGATTATGATAGATACTGTTGGTGGCCTACGCAATAGCCATTTCCATTTCTTTCTTGTTCACTTTATTTGTATGACAGTGTACTCAGACCCAGGGAATGCATAATTATTGCTTTAAGGCAATCAAGAAAGTCCAGCTGACAATGAGCATCTAGGAGGGATCTGATGACTCTAGGAATGAGCACCATGCTTAAGGCTTAGGGTGCTCTGTCATTTTCCTGGGACCAAAGAAAGCAAGGGAGAAGGAACCAACCTGACTGATAGTGACTTTTTGCCAACACTGGCAAATGGAGTCTTGGAGTTTAGATGAGATATTTTTAGGAAAATTAAGAAATATAGTATTTTAGTATTGTGTTTGTCATTGAGCACTTCATTCCCACTCTTAACATATTTGAGTGCATTATTTTCTTTACCTAATTCTGGCTAATGAGCTATAAGGAAATGTATGTTGGGTACATTGGGAAATTTTATCTTTACTACTACTGCTGATGATAATACTAATAATTGCTGCTATTCACTATTACTATTATTACTGATGACTAGTATTGATATTTTAAAGGAATGCAAAGGAAAAACCCTTGGCCCTAGGGCTCAGCTCTTTCATTGTCTCCTCTCCTATTCTGGTCTCTCATTTACGTTGCTGGAACACTTCATGATTCATCAGCCCCGGCACTAGATGTTACCAGCTGATGTCTAGATTCAATCCAGGAGAACCCCTTAGATCTAAATACTGCCATTAGCCTGATGCAAAGTTTCACCACTGCCCACTGATTACTGTTGAGATAACCCATCCTACTGAACTGGATTACTTGATTAGTCAATATTTTGGGGTATTGGCCCAGCCACTCTCTTGATATTGGCTATTTTTTGTCTTAACATCCCTTCTTTGTCATCCTGTTATTGTCATCCTAGGTGTTCCAAAGTTGAGACTGCATGAACTAGAAATTCATGAACTAGAATATGTGCATGTTATGAACTAGAAATAGTACATGTCCGCAGAATATAATAATCTGGGGTAGAGACAGACAACTAAACAGATAATTACAATATAATCTCAAATATACTATAGTAATGACATTAAAATACTGTAGAAGTGAGGAGAGTAAGAGATTTCTTTACTTAGAGAAGTTGGGAATTAATTAATAGAAATGTTGACATATGAACTGAACCTTGAAAATTCAGCATTTTCATTCCAGAAGAAAAAATGTTATTTACAGATATGGAAATGGGATCATGAAAGAGGATGGTGTAATTGAAGGACTTAGATAGCACTTCATCTGCATGCTTTTTGAGAACTTGTGTTATGGGTATAACAAGGTGAGATATTGAGAATTCAAAAGTGTGGATGTACCAAACAACCCTGTTATTTATTTTCTGCTGCCTATTAAAAAATGGGCTTCATCCTTGGGGGGAGAGGGGACTGGTAGGTTGAGAGTCTGGAGTCTGACTTCATGAATCATTCAGTGCTGCTATATACCATTACACTCAACTGTTAAAGGAAGCAACCAAGGGAGAAATATTGGATCTTTTATCCAGTAGAAAGAGAGAACAGCTTGGGGCAATAACAAAATAATTCTCAACAGAGAAGAAAGGAGGGGAACAATCAAATAATGTTGCAGGTTTTTTTGTGAGGTAGGGAATGAAAACTCACTTGGATGTAACACCTTAAAGTAAGACATTTTTGAGTGGTAGAAACTGGCCACTAAGTTGGTTGTTCCCTGGGTCTCAACAAAGATCAGAGGAAGGGTAATAAAGAGTGGGGACCCAGCTCTGAGGGGAAATGCTTCATTGGCATAGTGCCACACAATGAACTATGACATCAAGAATGAGCACCGTGCTAGGGCTCAAGGTAAACTGCTGTTTTCCTGGGACCAAATAAAGAGAGGGAGAGAGGAGACAGTATGGCTGCTACTGTCCTTCTTGCCAACAGTAGCAAATAAAGGTTTGGAGTCTGGTTAGATTTGATTTCAGAAAATGAAGAAATATAATTTTTTTGCATCTTGTGTTTCACTGAGCACTTTGTCCCCATTATCAACATATATGAATGCATTATTTAATTTCACTTTATTTTTCTTTACAAAGTTTTGCCACCTTGAGAATAGTCATTGAATCTTAATTGCCTTTATAACTTCAGCAGCTCACATCATGCTGCATATAGAGCATGTTGCCAGCAAATAAGTGCTGACTAAACATACGAAATAAGTACTAGGAATTCAGAGAGGTTGATATCACTGTCTACTGTAGATCTTACCAGAGTAATTAGGTAAGTGTAACTTTCAGACCCACTTTTCACAGGACTGAAGATCTTTGTGCCTCAGATTCATTATGATTTAGACCATCCTAAGTGATGAAATAATGCATGCTTAATTGTAATAACAATTTTCTTTAGTTTCTCTGATGCCAGGGTTACTGTCAACATAGAGAAAATAGCATGGCCTTATTAAGAACATTAACATCATGTACAATACACAGGGGAGGACTGTATTCCTTTATTGAAGCACCATCATCATAAGTATAAGGAATACTTGTTAATACACATCTGTCGCTGTGTAAGTTTAAAGACTATGATCCCTGACCCTTGAAAAGTTATTTTTCCCCCATTTAACGTTTCATCTCCTAATATTACTTCTAGATATGGCAGGGTTTTTTAGTTCACATTTTTCATATGTGTAGGTCATCAACATTTTATTATTGAATGTCACATGAAAGGTGCACATCATCCATTAATCATGTAACCTCAAATCCCTGGGGAGCAATGACATATTAGTATTCTAAATGCTTTTTAAGAATTGAAGCAATGTCTTTGGCAAGGTGAAATTGTAAGTAGAAAACAAAACAAAACAACAGCAACTGTGCTGCTTTTAGAGGTGTGGAAATCAAAATCAGTTGAGCAGGATTTAAGAACTGCTTGTACTTCTCACTAACTGGTTGACTCTGGACAAATTATCTGTTTCTTCATTTTTGACATGGACATGATAACTGTGCTTATTTTACTGGGTTATTATTGGGTTAAAATGAAATAACATATGTGAAAGCACTTATTATTACTATTTTAAAAATCTATCTGCCCCTCTTTCATCTATTACTGGAAATATGTTGATTTAAGTAATTCAATTTGTATGTGTGTGAGGGGGTAAGTAAAGGTATGGTCCATTCTAAAATACAACTTTCTTATGGTTTTCAGAGATTGGTTAGGTATAATAGAAATTTTTTAACAGTTTCTAAGGTATATAGCAACTGTATTGCATTTACGTTCACATGTTGCCTAAAGGACCTCATACCATGGCCAAACGAGCAAGTTGCTTTCAATTAAGGATATCAGCTCAGTGCTTGTTGTTTACACATGACTATGTATGAGTTGGGGGTTCATACTTTCAAAATGGGTATCAGAAATAAGCAGCTTGATATTACATCAGATTTAGCCCTCTAAACTAATAAAAAGACTGTGACTATTATATGACAGTATTGTAGATTTTTTTTTAGTTAATTTTCTATTACTCATAATGTATGGATATTCCTAATGATTCCATTAGAGTTTAAATAACAGAATTCAGCACAAATGCATTTTTACTGAGCGGAAGAAACATAATTTCTCTGGAACTGCAGCTGCTGTAGTTGAAGATGGGGCTCTTCCTATCCCTTAGGGAGATTACTGTCTCTGCCAGCTGACTTAATTTTTATACAGCCAGCGATTTATTAGATTGCTTTGCTCTTAAGTGTGATAATAGGCCTTATGCTTAGCAAGGTTTAGAGACTTCCAGTGCATTAATATTTTATGGCAATGACAGGCAAGACACATTTTGTTTACCTAACAAGACAAGCCAAGCCAGAGCTGCTGTGTATTGGAGATTAGCACTTTCAACTCAGAGGAACCCTGCGAGTTATATATTTAGGGCTTTGCAATGGCTCTTATAATTGTAATCTAATTAGTAGCTTATTTGGTACCTTGCTATTATGTGCAAAGAAATCATCATAGCTTTACAGTCTGGTCTTAATAGGAAGTAACCTCACTATTAAGTGACTAATGTTAACCGTGTAAGGACAGTGAATTTTCTAATGACTTCTAGTAACAGATTTTATTTCATTTGGAAATCACTCAGCCATGAGCCAAAGCTTAGGTAAATACACATATAACCAATTTTATTTAGAAGGGCCACTCAATTGATTTGATTCACCTACTAAGGAAGGGTATGTTGTGTAACCCTTGATTTCTGAAATTTTGTTGTCATTGTTGCCTTCTTATTTTACAAGCTATGTAAGATAATGTAATTCTTGGGCCTCCTGCAGAATAGAAGTACAAATAACAATCACAAGATGAAATAGACCAAGCAAGTTACTACAGTACCATTTAAATTTTGTTGCTTTTCTTTATAAAGGAAAGTTAACAGTTGCATCAGTTTCCTTACTAGACAAACATCATTAGCCTCAGTGAGTAGTAAATGTTGGAATATTGATTCTCTCTAGTTTCAACTTCTCTTAGTATACCTAGCTCATATGTATATTTTAAACATAAAATTATATGTGCAACTTTTCTTCAGTGTTCTTAAAGACTGTGACTATTCCAACCAAATTATTAGGTAATTATTATTTGTAGCATTAAGCTGCATTTTATAGGTTAATTAATATACCTTTAGTTTAGATCCAAGATATTATAACTATAATTTAAATATACAGTGGAATTTGAAATTTCTCAGTTTGTTGACATCACCTCAGTGTAAGCCTAACCCTAGGCATCATCTGCCCTGAGAAGACAGGGACCTTTAGACAGGGACTGGAAATCTTCTATGAAATTGGCTAGAGTATACTTTGTGGGGGAGAGAAGAGGGGAAGAACAGACACAGGGTAGGAGTATGGGGATTGGACAATTGAAAGGGAAAGAAACCTGAACATGTTGAAAAGTGAGTCAATGTGTGTTCAAAGCCAAAAAATGTCAAGTACATGTAGATTTAGAAGACTCACTCATACCCACAGTGTTCCAATGAGTCATAAACACAAACCACGTCGTGCCCTGCAGGGTCCCTCTGTGTGTTCATTACTCTTAATGCCATTCTGTGCAAGCCTCAGAGGAACACAGCCAACTCCCACATCTTGGAGTTAGTGTATTCTTGCTGCGGCTGGCACTTTGCCTGTGCTTGACTAAGTCTGCTGATGTTTATGAGAGAGTGCAAGAAATGGAAAACATTTGGTTTGAGTTGACAGATTGCTTTCTTGTTTAAAGTGGGGGGTGGAGTGGTTGAGGGGGACGGGAATGAGTGTTATCACCTGGGCTGAAGTCTTGATAATTACAAATACGCGATAAGATGAAATCGATCCTTTGTGCAAATCATCAGGGTTTTTGTGGTTTTTTGGAGGTGGGGACTTCATGTGAAACCAGTGACAATTCTGAAGAATGCTCGACCACTAGGGTGTTGAAGTTGTGACTCCTCATTCAGGGCCTTTCTTCTTTCCCTGCAATTGCCTAAAGAGTGTTTATTAAAATGCTAGTTCATCAAATTTCAGTAAGGACCAATGCAGTCAGGTTTATCTCGGTCTCTTCATCTTCTGTTTCTAATTTAGCTTTTAAGGAGTGCTTTTTGATTGCAGACCCCACAGAAGAAAAATCAGAGAGCTCTGAGAGGAAGGCGTAGAGATTATGTTCAGCTTCATCAACTGGGAAATAAAGTGAAAGTAAATTTTTCAAGTACTGGAAAGGAGTAGAGACACATAGGCATGCACTCTGTATCAAGCATGATAGTTTAACTCTGTTCCCCGCTTTATTCATGGGTTCAAGTCACATTTTTTTCTCTGCCTCCCTCCCCTTCTAAGGGCAATACGGTTCTCAAACTCCAGAGAAGCTCAAAATGCACCACTGTTGGGAAAGCACTGATTCTGGCTTTCTTCAGGGAATTTAGAGGTCCCATGACTTGGAGCAAATCACATGGCTGGTGATTAGCTTTGTCTCTATTTTTACAAGTGATTAAAAAGAAAACCACTTCAATAATCCTCAGACCTCTGCTCTCTGCTGGGATCTCTTCCAACCAGGCCTGCTCAGCGGAACCCCTGGGAGGTAGAAAGCACACAGGCTCCAGGCCAAAAAATTAGGAAAAGCAACAAAGACACTGGAACAAAAAGTTCAATGTGAGCCAGAATTCAAGGGCATATTAACCTTTTCTTCCCTGGTTTGAGTCTCACTCCCATTTGTTTTTCGGATCACCTTCTCTCAGCTTTCAGGGGCTTTGCAAGACCTTATGTGATTATTTTATATGTGTTTGCTTTGAACACGTAGACAGTTTGGCTCTGAGTTGCCACAGGATGACAACGAGATAATTTAAGTAGACTGCGATTTTCAAGAGCCATAATCTTGAGTGCTTGGGGAAGTGGACGTGGCTCTTTCCTGGGTGAGCACTCTGAGATGAAGGAATTTCAAAACAGATTTCCCAAGTGGATGAGTTTCTTAGTCCTCAAACAAATAATAAAACCTACATTCATTTAGTATTCTCTATGTTGACTTTATATTATTTTTTAATTAAAATACCCACATAAACTTAAAAAAAAAATCTAACTCAATTGCCTGACCAGTGGGGAAGGCAGTGTGTTCCAGGTTCTGAAGTCTGAATGCTGAGGTTGGAATCCTAGCTCCACCACCTATTTTTTCTAAGATCTTAGGTGAACCACGGGCCTTTCTGGCCCCTCTTTCCTCATTTGTAAAATAGACATAATAATAAGGAAGGTGTCCTCCAGGGTTGCTTGGAGCCGTAAGGAAATAATATATATCACATATTTTACACAGTACTTAATAAAAATGACTATATTATCTTTGGGCAGGAAGCTTGCTTTATGCTTTTCTGTCTTCCCATATTATTGAGCTTTTTAGAGAAGACTGAATAAAGGATGAGAGCTGTGGAATATAGTGATTTATAGTCACTATAGATTTTCTTGAACTCCTTTTTCACTTACAGGTAGATGATAAAATTACTGAGTCTCTTTTTTTATAAGATGGTATTGGGAGAATATTTCTTTTAGACAATTATAGTGTGTCTTCCCTTCTGTAAATCCCTAAAGTACCACACAATTGTCCATCCTGGAATCACAGTGGGTTTAATGTGTTTGAGAAGTTGAATATTTTCTTGTCATATAAATGCAAACAAAGATGGACTAAGGCTATATAAAGTAACATCTGTACTTAGAATTGCATTCATTTAATAATAATGTGTTATATCACTTAAAAAATATATTGAATTGCCATTTTTGTCTCACCCAGAAATATCCTGATGAAAAGAAAATCCAGGAATAATTATATGAATTCTGCACATAAGACTTGCTATTTTGTTTTATGCTGTTAGCTATTTAATACAAGTATTTGTACAATGGTCAACACATTAGAAATAATTAGCCTAAATGTGTTTAAACCTCAACAGAAAACACTTGTGCTCTAAAAGATCTAAATATTTAATGAGATTTTTAAAAACCACAATTACAGCTTTTTATAGAAAAGGAACTTTACCTCTGAGACCTGAAAAAGATTGTTTATTATATATAGAAAGAGAGTTTTATATTTTTAACATATAATTTAATAAGAATTGTACCAGTTCAATCTTAAAATCTACAGCTTGAGAAGAAAAACAGAAAAGTCATGTCAGAAAAATATTTTAGAAGGGTAGCAGCTATGTATTTTTTAGGAAAATGTCCAAAGTATACAGAAGGCAGAAATCTTACTCAGACTGTTTTAGCTTATTGAATTTTCTGTGCCTCGAAAATCATAGCACAATTCTCTGGAGACACTTCTAAGGATGTATTACATCATAAAGTACACCAAGGATAGTAACCCATGTTATTAAACTGTCAACATATATTATACTACAATTTGTCCTCAATCCAATTCAACTAAAAAGCCACATTGTTGGCAGGAAGTTTAAAACATAAGACTGTTCTCTAATCATCTAAAGCCTAAGGTACTTTGGGGGGGAAATGCCGTAATAATCACTCTACTACTCCATAGCAGTATGTGTGAATTTCATTGGTTTTGTACAGCAAATGTTCAGCTATTACAAGAAAGGATTCACAAGGATTACCACTTAAAGGCTTTAACTAGTGATGCTGTAGATGTCTCATTTCACAGCATATTAATAGTGGTTTTGTATAATAGTAGTAGGGAGAAATAAATCTTAGAAACTAGAATTTAAATCATGTTTAATTTTCACACAAATGTTTAACATAAGATCTGACAATGTAAGACTGCTGATACCATCTAACCTCACAATTATAGAAAGTCAGAGTATCCTTTTAAACTCTGAAATTTATTAATCCACAGAAATGGGGACAAACTAGGTGCTGGTCAATATTTTTCACAAAACTTTATTTGTGAAATAGACAAGGTGTTCACAAAAAGGGGAATTTGCGAATGGAGATAAAATTTCCTGTTCACAGATGGTTGGTGGTTCACTTTCAGGTGACATGCTGTGTTATGTCATGACCTTTTTCAGATGCTTACTTGCTAGGAGGATTTCAAAGTTAAGGGGAAAAAAGACATAAACCAAGTGGCACAAAATAATTTTTATTAAGATTTCATCTTGGGAATAAGCAGAAAGGATGGGGGAGCAGTGGAATGGGGGACTTATTTTCTTTAACCTAAAGCATACCCACCAAAGAGATTGTAGGAATATCCCTGTGTACAGGTAGTGTTCAATATATATGGAAATATCAACATCATTTATTTTACTAGAAGCTATGTGTATAGTGTTGTGCTGTCTAATAGCATCAGGAAAATTTATGGCATGTGAAATTCAGTTCTTTTTTGTTTCTGTAAATAAGTTCTTTGTTTTCCCTTGCATAGTTCAGTTGAGTTGGCTTGAAAACTGGGAAAACCTGTTAGGATGAAGGCAATAGCTTCCCATGTGTCTTCCCTACATCCATTCCAGTCTTTGCCTGCTCCACCTGGGTGATTTTGGTAAAAAACAAATCCAGTGAAGAAAGTCTCTGCCCATTGCTTTCAATGTAAAAATGGAAATACCTAAGTGGCTTATAAGGCTTTGCCTGATCAGCCTTCTGTCAGATAATATAATTTCATTCGATTTAACATCACTGTATGTCTTATTTGCTATGTTCCAGTCATAGTCCAGAATTTGTCACTCTGACAAATTCTTGCATTTTCATGTTGAAACCAACTGCCTCAAGAAGTTCTTCCCTGACTTCCAGAGTACTGTGTTCTCATAGTTCTGTGTATTTTCTTTTCTACGACTTCTATTGGTTTGCTTTCTATATTTATGGGAATATTTGTTCAACTGTCTCCTCGTTTAGGATATCAATTTCATGAAGAGAAAGGTATTATTTTGGAGCTTTTGTTTGTTTTTAAATGTTATCTCTCTAGGACCAAGCACTGTCTGGCTCATAGTTGACACTGGGTAAACAGTTTTTAAATAAATGAAATGGTGAATAATTGCAGTGAGTTTAACTAAACATATGAATCAATTTTTCTAGCAGTAACTGGAAAGCAATTGTCAACTCTAACATGTGCTAGCATTTCTTCTGTAAAATTTGTGATAACTTGGTGTCCTGGAAATGTATAATGAAGACAGATTGATATTATGGTGGAATCTGAAGATTTTTGATATTTGCAGTATCATGGGAGTTCTGTTATGGATGAATGCTTCCTTCCTCAGAGGAATACATTTTGATTGCTATTTCACCATTACAGTAAGTCCCCTACATACGAACCTTCAAGGTGCGAACTTTCAAAGATGCGAATGTGCGTTTGCATGTCCAATCACATAAATTAGTTCACGTGCCTGGCGTACATTGTCACGTGCATACATCCTCTACAAGTGGTTGTGCCTTTGTGTACTTTACTGTACAGTACCATATATTGTACAGTAGTACAGTATCTTTGTTTCAAGCCTAGGATATCTGGAAGCAAGCACAAAAGCAGTGGTGATGTAGCTGGTACTACTAAGAAGCACCAAGCGATAACGATGGAAACAAAAGCGAAAATAATTGACAGAGTGGAGTGAAGCGAAAAGATAGTAGATGTCACTTGTTCTTATAACATGAATCGTTTAACCATTGGCACGATTGTAAAGAACAAGGACAAGATCATGGAATATGTGAAGTCTGCTGTGCCGATCATATTGACAATAATATCAAAGAAGTGTGGAAAAGTGATGGAGGAGATGGAGAAACTTCTCAGTGTGTGGATGCAGGATCAGCATCAGCGTCGAGTCCCAGTCAGCTTAATGCTGATTTGAGAGAAAGCTAAAAGCCTTTATGAAGACTTGAAGAAGAAACACGGTGAAGAATCAGAGGGCGCATCTTTTAATGCCAGCCATGGCTGGTTTCATCGGTTCAAGGCTAGAGCCAACCTTCACAATGTAAAAGTAAGTGGCGAGGCAGCGAGTGCAGATATGTAGCTGCCCAGGAATTTCCTGAAACACTTCGAGAAATTATTGATGAAGGCGCGTATTTACCCGAGCAGACTTTTAATGTGGATTAGATAGGACTGTACTAGAAGAGGGTGCCAGGAAAAGTTGATGCCAGGCTATAAAGCAGCAAAGGATAGGCTAAATGTTGTTTGGTGGCAATGCTTCTGGTGATGTGAAGCTGAAGCCTCTCAGTTTATCATTCAGAGAACCCAAGAGCCCTTAAAAACATAGCCAAGTGCTCCCTTCCTGTTGTGTGGAAGAGTAACCCCAAAGCCTGTGTTACATAGGCCATTTTCCAGAACTGGTTTTTCCACCACTTTATCTTGGAGGTAGAGAAATATTGCTTGGAGAAGGACTTCCCATTCAACATTCTTTTGCTGCTCTACAGTGCTCCCGGCCACACCCCATTTGTGGACAACTTTCATCCTAACGTCAAAGTAGTACATCTTCCACCAAATACTAAGTCACTCATCCAACCTATGGGAGTAACAGCGACTTTTAAGAAATATTATTTATGTCACACTTTTTGTCAGGCAGTAAAAGCAAGTGACGAATCAGGAACAACCTTGCGACAACTTTGGAAAGACTGTAACATTTACAAGGCTATAAAAAACATTGACTTTGCTTGGCGTGAGGTTATGGCCGTCACCATGAATGGGGTTTGGAAGAACCTTTGCCTGGAGTTTGTTCACGATTTTTGTGGATTTGAGAAGGAGTATGAGGAGTCCAAAGAGGTTTTCAGCAACTTAGTGTCCCTCAGGGAGAAGATGGAGCTAGATCTGCAAGAGGATGACTTCATTGAACTCCTTGCTATGCAACATGAGGAGCTTACTAATGAAGACCTGATGGAATTGGAGGCTCACAGAAAGGACAAAGAGACAAGAGGAAGAAGTATCTAAAGAACTGAAGAGATTCGCAACGCAGGAAATGGCAAGGGGATTTTCTTTGTTTGAGGAGGCACTGTTAGTTTTTGAGGCACAGGACCGGAACGTAGAACAGTGCACGAAGATTGCAGCAGCCATTCAGAATGCAATCCAGTGCTAGCATGTCATCTATGATGAGAAGAAAAGAGCTACTACCCAGACATCACTGGATTGTTTTTTCAAGAGTGTAGATAGAATTGAATCCAGCAAGGAACAAGAACCTGTGCCATCAGCGTCAGGCGTGAGTGAAACTGCAGCTTGCCCTCTGTCTCCTATTACTGACGATCCTTCAGCTCTACCATCTCCCACCTCCTCTCCCTCCTCCAGTCAGTAACTCTTCTTGCCTGTTCACTCGATGCCAGCCCCTGTATACCAGCTGTTGTACTGTACCACTGTACTTTTGAAGGTACTGTACTGTAAGATTAAAAATGTTTTCTTTATTTTTTATGTTTGTTTTTTTATGTATTATTTGTGTGAAAAGTATCATAAACCTATTACAGTACAGTACTATGTAGCCAATTGTGTTATTTGGGTACCTAGGCTAACTTTGTTGGACTTACGAACGAACTGGACTTATGAATGTGCTCTCGGAACAGAACTGGTTCGTATGTAGGGGACTTACTGTATTTCTCAACTTCAGGATCTATCTGTCACCATGACACCACTGGGGAAAGGGTCAGCCTGCTACTGTGATCTTTGTTTCTAATTTAGAGATGTTCATCTTCAGAGATCTCTAGTCTCTTGTGGAAGAAATCTCCTGCCCCATCAGCATTGAAGTATCATGGTTTAACTCTACACCTTTGACAATGACAGTACCAATTGGGTCTCATAAATGTGCAGTCATATATCTGAATTACTCAAATTCTACAAAACAGTTAAGGTCATGGTGAAATGTTTTATGACAAAAGGATACATAATGACCAATAACCCAGTATATTTCTAAGGAATATAGGATGACAGATACAGACTAGACAGTACATTGCCTAATCCTTGAGAACAAGCAAGGAGAAATAGTGATGACAGCTTCATCTTCAGACCTTTGCTGCCACGTTAGTAGAGAATCCAGAAAAATGTCCCTCTTTCTGTTAAAGCCATCCTCCATTCGATTTAGTTGAGCTTTTAATTTTTATGGGTTAAAATGCAAACATCACCAGATAGAGTAGATGATTCCTTAAGGGTATTGTAGAATATCTTTCAGGTATATTGACATATTTATAGCATAATTTATCTAACATTTTAAAAGCTATCAGCATTCCTTTTGATCTATAAGAATGGTGTTTAACATTTGTCCTTTTGAGTGTGCTATATGTAATTTTACCATTTTTTTTCTTGGAATGTTCCATTGACTACAGAACTGTGATCTTCCCAAACTCTTCAAGTTATTGTGCATGGAGGTTCCCACACTAGAATTTTCTAGTGATTCCACTTTTAGATTATCTCAGCACCTAGATGAAGGAGTTTCCTGAAGTTAGGTGTTTAAGTACTCATGATTTGAATTTTCCTGATAAGTTGAAAGTTTCTGTGGAAGAGACAGCTAGCTGTCTGCCAGAGATTCATGTGCTTCTTCCATGGTGTAGAATTGTCGAGTCCCTGAATTACCTCTGGCAGAGAGACACCCTTGAACAAGAAAAATATTTGTAATTTACAGGAGCAAAAAATAAACTTGTGTTCAGCCACTGAGATTTGTGTTAAGCTACTGAGATTTTAGGGTTTATCTGTTATAGTAGCTATTGTAACGTCACTAATATAATTCCTGACAATAAAAGTAATTGAGCTCAGTTTTAATACACAAATTTTTAAAATCAGAATGACTTCCTTAGCTGAAAAGTCGTAACTAGACTGTTTCTGACCACTCCTGGCTAATAATCCACTTCACACAGAAAAACACTGACCTACACTTATTTTCCTCTTAAATCTATCTCCAACTTCATGAAATATGTTTTCAGGGTCAAATTTTTTTAGTTGAATGTACAGTTTTCATACTTTTTTCCTATGAGTAATTTTTACTGAAAATAGGGGAAATTCATAATAAGCAAATGTGTATTTTTCTGATTCAGCCAGTGCCTTGCAGCATCCCATAATCTCTCTGTGATTCTGTAATTAAAGATACAAGACAGAGGAGTAAAAAAGATGAAAAGAATTCATGAGACAATCACATCTTAAAATATTCAAAGTGAGTAACTGCATGATCCACAAACAGCCTAAGTCTGTAACTCTTGCACAATGTTTTTTTTGTATGTTTGTTTTCCATCTGGTAGCTATGAATGTCAGACAATCAAATTAACATAGGATTGTGGACTCATGGTCTAAAAGAAATTAGGTTACTTCCTAAATTTTAGCTGCTGCCACAGTTTGTCAATTCAGATGAATGTGTGTGTGTGTATGTGTATTAACACTCTTGTTTCCTTGACTTTTTTTCAGTGTAGGGTTAGAGAAGATTATTTATAGACTAAAGTTTTAAACCTGTATTACCAACTCTTATATGTAACCCACTGTGTTTCATTGTTAGACTCAATATTAGATGCTATATCTTCATTCCTATATTTACAACTATTCAACATATTAATAAATTTTGTACATTGCTTGATTTCATAGAACTTTTTAATATGTTTGCCCTTTTTGTGCAGTAAGCATCCTCTCTTTTCCCTATACGACACATGAATGTGTTTACAGTTTCATATTTGTACACAGATTGGAGGATACTCAGCTTTTGTGCTCTGTGACCTGGGAATAAGAACCAGGACAAAATTTACAAATTTATTTACACGGATCATGTGTGAAGTTACATTTCCAGATGTGAATTTGAAAAGCAAAGAAGTAAGATGCTATGTAGGTGCAGCGACCAACAACAGCTGACTTCCCTTTAGTGTAGGGTGAGGCTGCTTTGATTGAGTTAAGCAAGTCATAGTAGTCACTAGTAAGTTAGATTTCATTTTAATTTTCTCTCTTTCAAATAAGAGGGTTATACTGGGTATACATCTTTGTGTTTGTGGTAACTGGTATTAATAATTAATTTTTTAAAAAAATTTATTTTATTCAAGTATAGTTGATTTACAATGTTGTGTTAATTTCTGCTATACAGCAAATTGATTCAGTTATACATACATATATACATTCTTTTTCATTTTCTTTTCTATTATGATTTATCATGGGATATTGAATATAGTTCCCTGTGCTATACAGTAAGACCTTGTTGTCTATCTATTCTATGTGTATTAGTTTGCATCTGCGAAGCCCAAACTCCCAATCCATTCCTCCCCCCATACCCCTCCCCCTTGATGACCACAAGTCTGTTCTCTGTGTCTGTGAGACTCTGTTTCTGTTTTGTAGATAAGTTCATTTGTGTCATATTTTAGATTCCATATGTAAGTGATATCGTATGATATTTGTCTTTCTCTTATGGACTTACTTCACTTAGTATGGTAATCTCTAGGTCCATCTATGTTGCTGCCAATGGCATTATTTCATTCTCCTTTATGGCTGAGTAGTATTCCATTGTATATATGTACCACATCTTCTTTATCCATTCATCTGTCGATGGACATTTAGGTTGCTTCCATGTCTTGGCTATTGTGAATACACAATAATTCATTTTAAATTATATTATCTTTCTTAAGTCTTGATTTTTTTTGGGGGGGGAATAGACTTTAGCATGAGTTCATTTTCATACCTGCCTGCAGGCCATTTACTAAGAATTAGTGAAACATATAAATTCATTATTTTGTCTACGTGATTATCTTATCATGATGCCAAGAGACTTTCTTAACAAATGCTTCCGGCAGCTTGATTGACTGGCTGAAGTATATTTTGGGAGAGGGCAGAAATAGCCACAGAGTAGCTACAACTGAGGTTTTGTGGTTTCTTAGTTTGTAACATTTAAAAAATCTTTTAAAAGTTGTGAAATACAACCCACTTATATAAAAGTTTATAAAATGTAAACACATAGCAAGGTGAATAATTATAAAATGCAAACCCTTGTAAGCACTACCCAATCCAAGAAACAGAATATTGCTTATGGCCTTTATATTGCAATACATTTATGTATTTTTTCATAGATTCATATTTGGTTTTAGCTATCCTGTATTATGGTCTATCACTGATATGTGCACTTTTGAAAATAAATTATAAACCTTTTACCAATTATAGAGCAGAATCGTCTTTCTCAGATAAAACAGAAGAGTTTTCAGTTCACTTTTGGCATCAAAGATATGTCAGTGATAAGTTTGTTGATTTTCTTATCCTTTTTCATTTCTAAGTATCTCATCTAAGTATTTCTAAAGTTAGGTAATATACAAATCAAAAAAATAACGAGACATTCTACTCCACTCTAATTCAGGATTTGGATCACTATAGGAGATTGATGCTGTCTGTTCTCCTCTTTCTTTTTTTTTTTTTAACGTCTTTATTGAAGTATAATTGCTTTACAATGGTGTGTTAGTTTCTGCTTTATAACAAGCTGAATCAACTATACATACACATATATCCCTGTATCTCCTCCCTTTTGTGTCTCCCTCCCACCCTCCCTGTCCCACCCCTCTAGGTGGTCACAAAGCACCGAGCTGATCTCCCTGTGCTATGTGGCTGCTTCCCACTAGCTATTTTACACTTGATAGTGTATATATGTCCATGCCACTCTCTCACTTCGTTCCAGCTTACCCTTCCCCCTCCTTGTGTCCTCAAGTCCATTCTCTACATCTGAGTCTTTATTCCTGTCCTGTTCTTAGGTTCTTCAGAATGTTTTTTTTTTTTTTTTTTTTTTTAGATTCCATATATATGTGTTAGCATACAGCGTTTTTCTCTTTCTGACATACTTCACTTTGTATGACAGTCTCTAGGCCCATACACCTCACTACAAATAACTCAATTTCGTTTCTTTTATGGCTGAGTAGCATTCCATTGTATATATGTGCCACATCTTCTTTATCTGTTGATGGATACTTAGGTTACTTCCGTGTCCTGGCTATTGTAAATAGAGCTGCAGTGAGCATTTACAATAGAGCTGAGCTATATTGTAAATAGAGCTGCAGTCATATATGACTCTTTTTGAATTACGGTTTTCTCAGGGTATATGCCCACTAGTGGGTTTGCTGGGTCGTATGGTAGTTCTAGTTTTAGTTTTTTAAGGAACCTCCATACTGTTTTCCATACTGGCTGTATCAATTTACATTCCCACCAACAGTGCAAGAGGATTCCCTGTTCTCCACATCCTGTCCAGCAGTTATTGTTTGTAGATTTTTTGATGATGGCCATTCTTGCTGGAGTGAGGTGGTACTTCATTGTAGTTTTGATTTGCATTTCTCTAATGCTTAGTGATGTTGAGCACCCTTTCATGTGTTTGTTGGCAATCTGTATATCTTCTTTGGAGAAATGTCTATTTAGGTCTTCTGCCCATTTTTGGATTGTGTTGTTTGTTTTCTTGATATTGAGATGCATAAGCTGCTTGTATATTTTGGAGATTAATCCTTTGTCCATTACTTCATTTGCAAATATTTTCTCCCATTCTGAGGTTTCTCTTTTTGTCTTGTTTATGGTTTCCTTTGCTATGCAAAAGCTTTCAAGTTTCATTAGGTCCCATTTGTTCATTTTTGTTTTTATTTCCATTTATCTAGGAAATGGGTCAAAAAGGATCTTGCTGTGATTTATGTCATAGAGTGTTCTGCCTCTGTTTTCCTCTAAGAGTTTTATAGTGTCTGGCCTTACATTTAGGTCTTTAATCCATTTTGAGAATATTTTCGTGTATGGTGTTAAGGAGTGTTCTAATTTCATTCTTTTACATGTAGCTGTCCAGTTTTCCCAGCACCACTTATTGAAGAGGCTGTCTTTTCTCCATTGTATATTCTTGCCTCCTTTATCAAAAATAAGGTGACCATATGTGTGAGGGTTTATCTCTGGGCTTTCTATCCTGTTCCATTGATCTATATTTCTGTTTTTGTGCCAGTACCATACTGTCTTGATCACTGTAGCTTTGTAGTATAGTCTGAAGTCAGGGAGCCTGATTTGATTCCTCCAGCTCCGTTTTTCTTTCCCAAGATTGCTTTGGCTATTCAGGGTCTTTTGTGTTTCCATATACATTGTGAAACTTTTTCTTCTAGTTCTGTGAAAAATGCCATTGGTAGTTTGATAGGGATTGCATTGTATCTGTAGATTGCTTTGGGTAGTATAGTCATTTTTACAATGCTGATTCTTCCAATCCAAGAACATGATATATCACTCCATCTGTTTGTATCATCCTTAATTTCTTTCATCAGTGTCTTATAGTTTTCTGCATACAGGTCTTTTGTCTCCTTAGGTAGATTTATTTCTAGGTATTTTATTCTTCTTGTTGCAATGGTAAATGAGAGTGTTTCCTTAATTTCTCTTTCAGAATTTCATCATTTTTTCATTAGGGTATAGGAACGCAAGAGATTTCTGTGCATTAATTTTGTATCCTGCTACTTCACCAAATTCATTGATTAACTTTAGCATTTTTCTGGTAACACCTTTAGGGTTCTCTATGTATAGTATCATGTCATCTGCAAACAGTGACAGTTTTTCTTCTTCTTTTCCTATTTGGATTCCTTTTATTTCTTTTTCTTCTCTGATTGCTGTGGCTAAACTTCCAAAACTATGTTGAAGAATAGTGGTGAGAGTGAGCAACCTTGTGTTGTTCCTGATCTTAGTGGAAATGGTTTCAGTTTATCACCATTGAGGACGAGTTGGCTGTGGGTTTGTCATATATGGCCTTTATTATGTTGAGGTAAGTTCCCTCTATGCCCACTTTCTGGAGGGTTTTTATCATAAATGGGTGCTGAATTTTGTTCAAAGCTTTTTCTGCATCTATTGAGATGATCTTATGTTTTTTATCCTTCCATTTGTTTATATGGTTTATAACATTGATTGACTGTGTATATTGAACAATCCTTGCATTGTTATCCCCAAGTGGGATAAACCCCACTTGGTCATGGTGTATGATCCTTTTAATGTGCCGCTGGATTCTGTTTGCTAGTATTTTGTTGAGGAATTTTGTATCTAATCTCATCAGTGATATTGGCCTGTAGTTTTCTTTTTTGTGACATCTTTGTTTGGTTATGGTATCAGGGTGATGGTGGCCTTGTAGAATGAGTTTGGGAGTGTTCCTCCCTCTGCTATAGTTTGGAAGAGTTTGAGAAGGATAGGCGTTAGTTCTTCTCTAAATGTTTGATAGAACTCTCCTGTGAAGCCATCTGGTCCTGGGCTTTGTTTGTTGGAAGATTTTCTTTCTTTTTTTTTTTTTTTTTTGCTGTACACGGGCCTCTCACTGTTGTGGCCTCTCCCTTTGTGGAGCACAGGCTCCGGATGCGGAGACTCAGCGGCCATGGCTCACAGGCCCAGCCGCTCTGCGGCACGTGGGGTCTTCCCAGACCGGGGCACGAACCCGTGTCCTCTGCATCAGCAGTCGGACTCTCAACCACTGCGCCACCAGGGAAGCCCTGTTGGAAGATTTTTAATCACAGTTTCAATTTCAGTGCTTGGATTGGTCTGTTTATATTTTCTATTTCTTCCTTGTTCAGTCTCAGAAGGTTGTGCTTTTCTAAGAATGTGTCCATTTCTTCCAGGTTGTGCATTTTATTGGCATATAGTTGCTTGTAGTAATCTCTCATGAACCTTTGTATTTCTGCCATGTCAGTTGTTACTTCTCCTTTTTCATGTCTCCTTCTGTTGCTTTGAGTCTTCTCCCTTTTTTTCTTGATGAGTCTGGCTAATGGTTTATCAATTTTGTTTATCTTCTCAAAGAACCAGCTCTTAGTTTTATTGATCTTTGCTATCGTTTCCTTTATTTCTTTTTCATTTATTTCTGATCTGATCTTTTTGATTTCTTTCCTTCTGATAACTTTGCGGTTTTTTGTTCTTCCTTCTCTAATTGCTTTAGGTTTAAGATTAGGTTGTTTATTTGAGTTGTTTCTTGTTTCTTGAGGTAGGATTGTATTGCTATAAACTTCTGTCTTAGAACTGCTTTTGCTGCATCCCATAGGTTTTGGGTCATCATGTTTTCACTGTCATTTGTTTCTAGGTATTTTTTGATTTCCTCAGAGATCTCTTCATTATTTAGTAGTGTACTGTTTAGCCTCCATGAGTTTGTATTTTTTACAGATTTTTTTCCTGTACTTGATATCTAGTCTCATAGTGTTGTGGTCGGAAAAGATACCTGATATGATTTCAATTTTCTTAAATTTACCAAGGCTTGATTTCTGCCCCAAGATATGATGTATCCTGGAGATGTTCCATGAGCACTTGAGAAGAAAGTGTATTCTGTTGTTTTTGGATGGAATGTTCTATAAATATCAGTTAAGTCCATCTTGTTTAATGTATCATTTAAAGCTTGTGTTTCCTTATTTATTTTCAGTTTGGATGATCTGTCCATTGGTGAAAGTGAGGTGTTAATGTCCCCTACTATGATTGTGTTACTGTCGATTTCCCCTTTTATGGCTCCTAGCATTTGCCGTATGTATTGAGGTTCTCTATGTTGGGTGCATAAATATTTACAATTGTTATATCTTCTTGGATTGATCCCTTGATCACTATGTAGTGTCCTTTGTCTCTTGTAATAGTCTTTATTTTAAAGTCTATTTTATCTGGTATGAAAATTGCTACTCCAGCTTTCTTTTTTTTTTTTGCGGTATGCGGGCCTCTCACTATTGTGGCCTCTCCCGTTGTGGAGCACAGGCTCCGTATGCGCAGGCTCAGCAGCCATGGCTCACAGGCCCAGCTGCTCCGTGGCACATGGGATCTTCCCGGACCAGGGCACGAACCCATGTCCCATGCATCGGCAGGTGGACTCTCAACCTCTGCACCACCAGGGAAGCCCTACAGCTTTCTTTTGATTTCCATTTGCATGGAATATCTTTTTCTATCCCCTCACTTTCAGTCTGTATGTGTCCCCAGGTCTGAAGTGGGTCTCTTGTAGACACCATATATATGGGTCTGGTTTTTGTGTCCATTCAGCCAGTCTATGTCTTTTGGTTGGAGCATTTAATCCATATATATTTAAGGTAATTATTGATATGTATGTTCCTATTACCATTTTCTTAATTGTTTTGGGTTTGTTATTGTAGGCCTTTTCCTTCTCTTGTGTTTCCTGCCTAGAGAATTTCCTTTAGCATTTGTTGTAAAGCTGGTTTGGTGGTGCTGAATTCTCTTATCTTTGGCTTGTCTGTAAAGTTTTAAATTTCTCTGTCAAATCTGAATGAGATCCTTGCTGGGTAGAGTAATCTTGGTTGTGGGTTTTTCCCTTTCATCACTTTAAATATGTCCTGCCACACCCTCCTGGCTTGGAGAGTTTCTGCTGAGAGATCAGCTGTTAACCCTATGGGGATTCCCTTGTATATTATTTGTTGCTTTTCCCTTGATGCTTTTACTGTTTTTTTCTTTGTATTTAATATTTGATAGTTTAATTAATATCTGTTTTGGCATATTTCTCCTTGGATTTATTCTGTATGGGACTCTCTGTGCTTCCTGGACATGATTGACTATTTCCTTTCCCATACTAGGGAAGTTTTCAAATATAATCTCTTCAAATATTTTCTCAGTCCCTTTCTTTTTCTCTTCTTCTTCTGGGACCCCTATAATTTGAATGTTGGTGCATTTAATGTTGTCCCAGAGGTCTCTGAGACTGTCCTCAATTCTTTTCATTCTTTTTTCTTTATTCTGCTCTGTGGTAGTCATTTCCACTATTTTATTTTCCAGGTCACTTATCCATTCTTCTGCCTCAGTTATTCTGCTATTGATTGCTTCTGAAGAATTTTTGATTCCATTTATTGTGTTGTTCATCATTGTTTGTTTGCTCTTTAGTTCTTCCAAGTCCTTGTTAAACATTTCTTGTATTTTCTCCATTCTATTTCCAAGATTTTGGATCATCTTTTCTATCATTACTCTGAATTCTTTTTCAGGTAGACTGGCTATTTCCTCTTCATTTGTTTGGTCTGGTGGGTTTTTAATTTGCTCCTTTCATTTGCTGTGTACTTCTCTGTCTTGTCATTTTGCTTAACTTACTGTGTTTGAGGTCCCCTTTTTGCAGGCTTCATGTTCGTAGTTCCTGTTGTTTTTGGTGTTGGTTCAGTGGGTTGTGTAGTCTTCCTGTTGGAGGGGTCTGGTGCCTGTGGGTGAAGTTGGTTCAGTGGGTTGTAGGCTTCATGGTGTAGGGGACTGTTGCCTGTGTTCTGGTGGATGAGGCTGGATCTTGTTTTTCTGGTGGGCAGGACTGTATCTGGTGGTGTGTTTTGAGGTGTCTGTGAACTTATTATGATTTTAGGGAGCCTCTCTGCTAATGGGTGGGTTGTGTTCCTATTCTGCTAGTTGTTTGGCATGGGGTGTCCAGCTCTGTATCTTGCTGGTCGTTGAGTGGAGCTGGGTCTTAGCGTTGAGATGGAGATCTCTGGGAGAGCTTTCGCCCTTTTATATTACATGGGGTCTGGAGGTCTCTGGTCGGCCAATGTCCTGAACTCGACTCTCCCAACTCAAAGGCTCAAGCCTGAGACCTGGCTGGAGCATCAAGACCCTGTCATCCACACAGTTCAGAAGAAAAGGGAGAAAAAAAAAGAACGAATGAAAAAAAAAAAGGTATTAAAATAAAAAATATTATTAAAAATAAAAATAAATAATGAAAAGAAAGAAAGACGAGAACAACCAAACTAATAAACAAATCCTCCAGTGATAACAAGCACTAAAAACTATACTAAAAATAAAAAACCCAAAAACAAACAAAAAAGACAGACAGAACCCTAGGACAAATGGTAAAGGCAAAGCTATACAGGCAAAATCACACAAAGAATCATACACATACACACTGACAAAAAGGAAAAAAGGAAAAAAATATATATATATAAAAAACAAAAAGGAAGAGAGCAACCAAATCAATAAACAAATCTACCAATGATAATAAGCTCTAAATACTAAACTAAGATAAACATAAAACCAGAAACAAATTACATGCAGAAAGCAAACCCCAAGTCTACAGTTGTTACCCAAGTCCACCGCCTCAATTTTGGGATGATTTGTTGTGTATCCATGTATTCCACAGATGCAGGGTACATCACGTTGATTGTGGAGATTTAATCCGCTGCTCCTGAGGCTGCTCGGAGAGAGTTCCCTTTCTCTTCTTTGTTTGCACAGCTCCTGGAGTTCAGCTTTGGATTTGGCCCTGCCTCTGCATGTAGGTCACCTGAGGGTGTCTGTTCCCACCCAGACAGGACGGGGTTAAAGGAGCCACTGATGAGGGGGCTCTGGCTCACTCAGGCTGGGGGGAGGGAGGGGTACAGAATGCGGGGCGAGCCTGCACCGGCAGAGGCCGGCGTGACGTTGCAGTAGCCTGAGGTGCGCCGTGTGTTCTCCTGGGGAAGTTGTCCTGGATCCCGGGACCCTTGCAATGGCAGACTGCACAGGCTCTTGGGAGGGGAGGTGTGGATAGTGACCCGTGTTTGCACACAGGTCTCTTGGTGGCTGCAGCAGCAGCCTTAGCGTCTCATGCCCGCCTCTGGTGTCTGTGCTGATAGCTGCGGCTCGTGCCCATCTCTGTAGTTCATTTAGCCCATGCTCTGAATCCCCTCTCCTCTTGTACCCTGAAACAATGGTCTCTTGCCTCTTAGGCAGCTCCAGACTTTTTCCTGGACTCCCTTCCAGCTAGCTGTGGCGCACTAGCCCCCTTCAGGCTGTGTTCATGCAGCCAACCCCAGTGCTCTCCCTGGGATCTGACCTCTGAAGCCCAAGCCTCAGCTCCCAGCCTCCACTCTCCCTGGTGGGTGAGCAGACAAGCCTCTCAGGCTGGTGAGTGCTGGTCGGCAGTGATCCTCTGTGTGGGAATCTCTCTGCTTTGCCCTCTGCACCCTGTTGCTGCGCTCTCCTCCGTGATTCTGAAGCTTCCCCCCCCCGCCCATCCCCCATCTCCACCAGTGCAGGAGATTCCTAGTGTGTGGAAACCTTTCCTCCTTCACAGCTCCCTCCCACTGGTGCAGGTCCCGTCCGTATTCTTTTGCCTCTGTTTTTCCTTTTTTCTTTTGCCCTACCCAGGCACATGGGAAGTTTCTTGCCTTTTGGGAAGTCTGAGGTCTTCTGCCAGCCATCAGTAGTTGTTCTATAGGAGTTGTTCCACATGTAGGTGTATTTTTGATATATTTCTGGGGAGGAAGGTGGTCTCCATGTCTTACTCCTCTGCCATCTTGAAGGTCCCCCCTCCCCCCAGCTCCTTCTTAACAGTATTCACAGCTGCTTAGAAGACGTGCCAATCTAATTGTTTTTACTGCTTATTATGAACATGTTGCTTCTTTTCTCAAGGAACTATACTTGTTACCTGTTAGCATGAGGATTTGATTTAAGCTGTTCATTTTTTATACTCAAAATGAGCTACTCAGTTGTCATTATTTAATCTCTTGCTGCCCTTAGAAGGGAATAAGAAGTTCTCGTTTGTTAATTATTCACATCACACTTTACTACAGCATTTCCTAACTATTGTCTTTTTGTTGTGCTATTTGGACTTTGTAAATGTGCTGCACAACTGTTTCTCAGTGGGCTTTTTCTCAACAGAGGGTAGAGTTGATTTCAGTTAAGCATGTTGCATCAATCATTAGAAAGTAGTTTTCATTTTATTTTCTCTGTTTCAAATACAAGGGTTATATTGGTTGTACAATTTGTGATAAACTGGTGTTTGTATGTACATTTTCAGTTATATTTTCCTTGTCAAATCTTGATTTTTAGTAGATAGGTAAAGTTTTAGATGAGTTCATCTTTGTACTTACATCCTGGACACTTAAGAGTTAGTGAAATATATAAAGTCATTATTTTATTTCACCTTTGCCATTATGTGAGCTTTTATAGAAAATGTGCACAAACTAAGAAGTATACAGAAAAAGTAAGCAAAAGCTCTACTGCATTTAAGTGCAAAGTGGATGTGTTTGGTTTTGATATACAGTTTGAGATTTATAGCACAGAGGAAAAAAATTAGTTTGGAGCTCAGGATAAGGTTGGGACTAGAAATCCATGTTTACGATTTACCTATAAAAAATGAAAAGATGCTCAACATTGCTAATTATTAGAGAAATGCAAATCAGAACAGCAATGAGGTATCACCTCACACTGGTCAGAATGGCCATCATCAAAAAGTCTACAAATAATAAATGCTGGGGAAGGTGTGGAGAAAAGGGAACCCCCCTACACTGTTGGTAGGAATGTAAATTGATGCAGCCACTGTGGAAAACAGTATGGAGCTTCCTAAAAAATCTAAAACTAATTACCATATGATCCAGCAATCCCACTCCTGGGCATATATCTGGAAAAGATGAAAGCTCTAATTTGAAAAGATACACACACCCCAATGTTCATAACAGCACTATTTATAATAGCCAGAATATGGAAGCAACCTAAGTGTCCATCAACAGATGAATGGATAAAGAAGATGTGATACACACACACACACACACACACACACACACACACACACACACACACACAATGGAATATTACTCAGCCATAAAGAATGAAATAATGCCATTTTGCAGCAACACGGATGGACCTAGAGATTATCATACTAAGTGAAGTAAGTCAGACAAAGACAAATGTCATATGATATCACTTATATGTGGAATTTTAAAAATTATACAAATGAAATTATTTATAAAATAGAAATAGACTCATGGACATAGAAAACAAACTTATGATTACCAAAGTGGAAAGGGGGGTGGGAATGAGGGATAAATTAGGAGTTTGGGATTAACAGATACACATTACTATATATAAGATAAATAAACAACAAGGACCTACTGTATAGCACAGGGAACTATATTCAATATCTTGCAATAACCTATAATGGAAAAGAATCTAAAAAATAACATATATGTGTATGTAAATATATATATATTTGAATCACTTTGCTGTATACATGAAATTAGCACAACAGTGAAAATAAACTGTAATTCAATAAAAAAATAGAATAATAATCAAAGCCATGATTTTGACTAATGTTTGTATCATGTTCATAGGTACAGAGCTTACCTTAGCCTCCAACCCCCAACAAATTATTCTAGGCATTAAAAATAAGAGGTGAAATTCTAACAAAATAATAGATTTAATGTTATATTCCTATTGTCATAGGTCCTTGCTTTGGCCATAGCTGAAGGAATGAAATTGAATTATTTGGGACTTACTATAGTCAGGTGGCCCATGAAGTTTATCCTTGTTTCAGTTTATGGTAGTCATATAGATGTGACTTTGCTTAGTTTACAACATTCCACTGAGGTTTATACTATGTTGATTATTTAGAAATACATCTGTTGGATTTAGAATTCCAGAGAGCTGAAAGCACATAATGATCTTTGAAATATATATATATTTTTCCTTCTATTCATCATCTTATTATTGTGATTTGAAAAACATCTGAGTTTTCTTATTTTATGTTCACAAATGCCATGGGAGTGAAGTATTGTAGAATATATATTATTAAGCACTTTTGATGCATGCAGAAATAGACACTCAGAAACATAAAATGACATGGCAAGATGACCCAGTTTATAAGTGACAGAGTCAGAGCTTGAATTCAGGGATTCTGCACTCAGGATTTATATTTATGCAAACAAGAATTTATTATACATCATACTGAGAGATGTAGTCAGTTGTATTAGTTGACAATTGAAGGTTTTCGTTAATATATATTTTTAAAAACATGTATTTCAAGATATCAATCTGTTTTATAGCTGAGAAAGTTATGGCAGAAAAAGTGTCTGAGTAGCTCAGGGTCAATGTATTCAGAGGGAGTAGTTGTTGGCACACTAAAATTTTTACTTTTAGGCCACAGAGAATGATGGAGATTGTATTTTTGAACCTAGAAATACGCTATACATTGTAGTTCATTATAAAACCGATGTTAGCCCAAGTTGAAAGGGAAATTTATGTATGGAAGCAATCTTTTTATTTTTAAAAATGCTTATCAATCTTTTAATAAAACATAATAAGTAAAATTGTAATAGTGCAATTAGCTGTATTTTTATATTTTAAATGTTGCAAAAATAAAAATATCAAGTGGGTTAGGTTATCAAACATAACCTTTTAAAAACATGTAATGTAATCCAAAGTCCCAAAGAGACTTTAAACTGGGGTTCATAGTAAAGTGTGCCATTTGGTTATAGAGAAATTAAACAAAGAAATCAATTGTCATTATTAGTGCAGGGCTTACTCTAAATTAATGGTGTACGCTGTTAATGAACTATTGCTGCAAAACTAATAGAGCCGGAGAAGGAAGTGCTATTTCCAGCACTGTACACATTCTCCTAACATAATCAGGTAGTCCAGTACCCAACTATGAAAGTTGTATTGATTTGGGCAGTTTTTAAAAACAGTTAGTAAAAAAGGCAATGTCTTCCATAGGGGAAAATGATGTGATTAACAAAAGTCATTTTATTTTCAATTTTCAAAATATATATCTCAGCCTGCAGAGAGCGTGAAGAATACATCTTAACATAATTGGCTCAGGAGAGCAGCCAAGGAAAAACTTCATATGCAGGTAGCAGAATAAACATGATAATTATTTGTTCTGTAGAATACATTCTTCAAAACTTCACTGGGATTTTAGAACTCTCAATTACCTTTATCTAATTTTGGTAAATGGCACACATTTGTCACTGAAACTGTTTTCAATATTTAATATTTAATTATAAATGAAGATCATTCATTTTTTTAAAAGAATACTCCCTCTTGAACCAATGGCATGCATTTCAAGGGATAATATTCAGGAGAATGTTCTAGCATAAGTAGAAGCTGTGGCTTCCCTCATTTAATTAATAGTGGTTTTATCTACATCTTTTCTCTTTATGTTGGTAGGTAAAGCAGAGAGACCTTGTCTTTTCTCAAGTATGTTTGTAGTTGGTTGTGGTGTTGGCAGTGGTGGTGGAGAAGGTCCTGGGTTTTTGACCCACGTGGAGGAGCTTGACGCTGCCTAAAGTAGGTAACCAAGTATAGATTTCATGACTTTTGAAGTTGATCCAAGGTATCATCCTCTCTTCTTCCCCAGAAAAAAACCCTAACATCAAACCTTCCAGTCAGGAACACGACAAGCTGTTTTCACGCTGTTTTAACACAGAGGGAGTAACCATAAATAATTTTCCAGGAAGGATTGAATTTTTAGAAGTATCTATTCATACCGACTCTAAAACTAAATTTTTCAGAAAGGAAAAAAATTGGAATTTCTGAGGGTAATTAACCCAGTGGTTCTTGATCTTACCAGACACAACACTCTGTTAAAAAAAAAAAATAAAAAAAAATGAGGAATGCCTTTTTACTATCCTGCAGTGAAAAGCATACATAATATAAGCTATCCACCCACCCCATTAAAATATTGATAAAACATCTTAATTACAATAGAAAGGAGAAATTGTGGAAAGCAATTTATAGTCAAGTATTTTAATATATATGTAAATGCATATGTATCTTTATACCCGAAGATCTGTTGAAGTAGTGGGATCCTCACACCCACATGGAGAATCACTATGACTATGACAGCTGTGCACGTGGACTGCCATGACAACACCAGTACCACAACACAATTTTCTGAATTGGTGGGCCATTCTTAGTAAACTTGCAGACAGAACAAAGTGCAGTTGTCCTTTACTTTACACGGGAGCTGTATTTTTGGAAAAATCATTGCATACTAAAACTCTGTATAAGTAATTTGCTTTTATATGTAAAACATGACTGGTATCTAGGTTCACAAAATTATAAACAAGGTTTTTACCTACGTGACATTTCAAACTTGTATGGGGACATGGGACAAGACTTGATTTTGCAATATTCTCCATAATGTTGCAGGATGTCAAACTTCCCCAGCCCCTGGCTTCCAAAAAATTCTGGTACCATCTGCCATCATGGAGCAAACAAAAAGTGCCCTTACATGTTTGCTCAATTTGAGGGAACATTTTCTTTTTTTTTAAATTGTAAATTCTGATATGCCTTTTTCTATTAGTTATTAAGACATTGTTGTTGCTGGAACATTCATGGTATTTTGATCCAGACTTTACATGTAAGGAAAATTAAGGCCAGAGGGAGTAATTATGTATTTTCAAAATATTAAAACAGAACATTTAGCAAAATAATATCAAAGCACCAACCACATATCTACCAAAATAGCTATCTGGCAGAGTAAGTGAAGAATTATAAAGAAACAGATCAGGCAACACATCACTCCAGCAATAATTTTCACTTTTCAACCATGTGTTTTGGCAACATATGTTGGCCTAGTAATACGCCCAAAGCAGCACTGGGCTGGATCCAGTCCCAGCTCTGTCACAGATTAGTTATGGTACTTGGATAAGTCACTTACCCCCTGTCTGTGTACTTTTCTCCTCTACAAAATGGAATAATGCTCACTCCATCTACCTCACTCTTAGGACACAGTAATACCTCATGTGAAAATATAATATTTAGTACTGACAGTCCAGAATGCATCTTGTTAAGTCTCCATTTAGTATGTGATCTATTTATCTTCATTGCCATTCTGGTTTGCAATATGTGTTGCAGGCTTTATACAGCTGAAACAAATGAAACAGTGAAGGATGTTTGAACTTATGCTATAAAATGATCTACCTACAGGTTAGTAAGTAGTTAACCTGAGAAGTCTATATACAGTATGTGGATATATGTAAATATCTGTAAATATATTGGACACACAAAGTTTTTTTCAGCTCCTTGTTTTTCAAAGTACAGTTCGGGCACTCCTCTGGGTCCTTGTCACTCTTTAAAGATATCTGCAAGGTCTAACGTTTCTCATAATAGTACCAAGTCCTGGTTTGCCTTTTCGCTCCTTCTCTGGGAGTGGACAATAGCATCTTCCAGACGCCTAATGACATTGTAGGGGTTTGGATGTAGAAGCAGATGGGAGGATCTACCTGTCTTCTGTTCAGCGCCATGAGCTGCAAAGTGTAATGTCACTCTTCTCACTAAATTTATACATATATCTGAAAAAATATCTTACTTTAAATTTCTAATGCAGTAAACATCAGTAAGTACAACCCCACATTCTTGAAGTCTTTTATCCTCTTAACTTTTAAGAGGTTAGGTGTTCCTGAGACTCAAAAGTTTGAGAACCACTAATTTAGATTATACTCACATTCTCTCCTTATGAAAGAACTGGCAGAACTGGATTTTCTATGGGAAGTGTCTATTTCCTGGTCCTGTTTGAAGGTTCATCATCATAGTCCTCATTCTGCAATCTCTTTAGGTTCTTTGTGAATCATTTTGATCTCTGTGGGAACAGTTGCTTTTTTATAACAGAATTGTTATAGCAAATGCAAAAATACTTCAGCCCTCTATCTGTAAATGCTATCTTCTCAGGTGGCAATCTGCATTCCTCTGGTCTACATAATCTGCAAAATGCCCAAACTTGCCTCCTCTTCATCCACACTGATGTAACACACAGCTCATGCTGCCTCAAGAGTTACAGTGAAGCAATGGATGGATTTTATCATCATTGACTTTTTGGCAGAAAAAAAAATCACACCTATGAACTGCAGTAATGGCACCACTCTGCAGAAATAATTGAGTTTGTGGGCTTCTTGTATGTGGGTCCCTGCCACATTCCTGGTTGCTGCAAACCAGCGACTGAACATTTCACTCTGTGACCATGTTGCACAGTCTGTAAAGTCTAGTATGAAATGTGTAAAGCACCTGATGAATACAAAGATAGATTATAAATCAGGTTTCTTTTATTTTTCCTTTTTATTCAGATATTTTTCTTTTCTTTAAACAGGGTTAGTCTTGAAAGGTAGATTGCTTTGTTATGTTTTAATCAAGTCCCTAGGTAGCTGCTATATATTTGCAATAAATTAATATGTACCTACTGCACAGCTGATGGTATTCTCTGCAATGGATCTAATCCTACTTTTAAGCAAACAGAACTGTATTGGCCAGATTGTGTAATCGTTTTTTCCCACATACTTTTTTTTTTTTTTTTTTTGGTACCGTCATGTTAGGAGGTGCTGACATATTTTTATAAATTATTTTGCCCAATAAAGGAGGATCTTGTCAGTTCCCAATTTATGAATGGTTTACATACACAAAGAGATAGCAGAGACCTCAAATGGAAGACTCGACCCAGGTCTCTGTGGAGGGGGCTCCTCGTGTCCCCGCTACTGCCAGCTGAGGATGCTTAAACAAGGAATAACCAGAACATTTCCTACTTGCTGTTTCAGAGAGACCTAGGGCCCTGTAGAGCCCTGATCAGAGGTTCTGAAATCTCATAAGTCAAGGGAACCCTGCACACTATGGTCCCCACTTACAGATTCACAGAGGATGTCCCACGTTAAAAATCCTAAAAATCCCAGAGGACAGAACCCTGCTTCACTATGTTTAATCCAACACATCTTCAACTTCGTTAGCCACGAAAAGCTTTTATGAAAGAACGTGTTTAAACAAATCCTAGGATACTTCTGTATGGCAGGACATCATTTGGAAAATAAGGACTAAGAGGAAATCCAGCTCTTAAGTAGTTACGGAGAATTACCATATTTTTGTTGCCCATAAGTGTCCACCTTGCCTTCTTCTTCCTACCGGACTTGTTTCAGGTACCACCAAGCAGAGATTGATCTTGTAGCCATAGCTAGAGAACAGGGTGGATTTTCTGACAGGAGCTATGATATCCACATGTGTATGCCTGGCTGAACTAGTTAGCACAGTACTATATGGCAAATATGTGATGCATTTTATGGACTGCTACAGAAGAGCTTGTTCTGAATTGTAAATATCTACTTAATATTAAATGCTTAAAAGATAACTAGTTAGCAAATTGGAAACTGGTGATATTAAACTTTTACCTTAATGTTTGGAGAGTCAGTATAACTTCAGTGTGTTATTTAAGAGCAAAGGAAATATTTTAGCAAAAGAAAGGGGCAATTTAGGATGAGAAGAAGAATGACGCTTTTTAGTCCAATGCACTATTGAATTTGGGTCACAAATGGCAAGCTTCCTTATATATGTCCTGTAGAGGGGCCAATCATCATCAACAAATATTTCTTAAAAAAATATCTGGCTATGTAACACTAAATTCATTTTTCAGAGGCAAGACTGTATGATGGAACATATCCATGTGAACATATTGTACATAGCTTGTAGGACCTAGGAAAATATACATTCATCCATTGTTAGTTTTCTCTTCCAAATCTCCCACTACCAGAATTGTAATTTTAGAGCAATTAAATGCCAAGAGAATAGATCTGTGAAAATGCTGACTCAATATAAAACTGATATTACATCTTAAATATATCTGAGCTGCCAAGCCTCCCCTGGAATTCAGCTAACATGTTAACTGAAAGAAAGGGTACTCCAAAATTAACTTCAAAAATATACTTAAAAAATCCTTTGGAGGCTTGTCTATCCAAGCGGCTCCAGGGAATTAACTTATCCCAAATAATTCAGCTATCTTAGTGATCTCTTCTTGAGCAGTCTTATCAATTATGTGAAACTGTAGTGTAATTTCTATATAATTTTTATATAAAACCAACTTCACAATTTTTCAAAGTTTATTATCATTGGGCAAAAGTTCTAAGTATCTAAGGTCCCTGGGAGAGGAAAAAAAAAAAAAACAACCTCAGTATAGTGAATTAAAAATATGAACCACCTAGTCCTCATATTAGGGCAGGAAATTTAGCAGTTTGGAGTAGTTGAGATTGGTTACTTCTCTCCCTGGATGGGATTGGTGCTTTCCCTCTGTGTGCTCAACTTTAAAAGGGACATCCTAATTTTATTTTAGCCAATTGGAAAAATAATTAAGGAAAACCTGAATCACTTAGCAAAAAACAAAAAAGGTAGTATTTTATACTTTTTAATCCTCTTTTTTTCTTTTTCTTTTTCCATTCTTTTCTTTCTTTTCCTTAGTGGTAGGTTTAAGGATACTTACTCTGGGAATTCTGATAGCATTAATTTTCAGCACCATATAACCAACTGATTTATAATAAATATTTGCTACTTTCTTTACTTTCTTTATTGAGAAAATTAGTACTGCCAGTACTAGGGAACTACTTTCAGCATACATTTTCACAGTTGTTCATTTGTTTAATTTCTTTGACAAGTTGTAGTTCTCTGTTAACTGGATATAAGCACTTAATGGACATATAACCAGATTACCTGAACCAAATTCCTATAATCCAGTATTATCAAGGGAGCATCATAGAAATGCTATTCCTGTCTGCAGTCTCAGCACCTCAGAAATTCCATACATAAATGGTCTCCTGCTCTAATTCTTGATATAGGATAGGTTTGCAGTGAGCCTGTCTTAATGCTTATTTCACTTATATTTTCATTTTCAGAGGCACTACAAGGCTTAAATTCATTTATAATGGCTTAATCAGCTTCTTCTCAGGGAAAAATCCCCTTTTAGATATGGAGTACCTGCATGAGTCCCACTGTTTTTTTTTTTTAGTAAGAACTCATTAGAGATTTGGAAAGATGACTGCAAGAAAACAAGTAACTTTGCTTCATGGAAACATCTTGAAATACTTTACCATGCTTTTGGGTCATGAAAACTCCAACCATATTTTGTCAAACACTCGTTCTTCAACTTTGAAACCGATGTGGATAGCCAGGGAAAAGCAATCTGTATGTTTCTAATTAATTTACACTTAACTCATCAAAATGTTGTTTTCTAAGAGCTATTTGATGTGTAAGACCTCTTATGAGCCTTTCAAATATGGCTTCTAAGCATTTTTCCTCTGAACCAGAAAGTCACTTTTTTTTTTTCCCCTGAAGCAAATGGAATTCAATTCTCAAAAGGCTTAGTTTGGTTCAAAAAATTGTCAGACTCACACAATCTGACAAAACATGTTCTCTCCCTTAAATGGATTAACTCATGCAGTAGGTGCTAGGAATTAAAGGGCACTTCATATTAGGCAAAGATTCACTTAAAATGACCACAGTGTTAATGAAATTTTTGTTTATTTAGCATTCCCTCAGATAAAATAACATTAAATACACTCATGTGAATGGGCTTAAGTACTGCTGCAGGAAAATGCAAAGGAATTAAACATTTTTATCTTAAAAGTTCACACTGGTCTTTACAGCGTATGGGCAAAGGCTTTTAGATATTATCTCCCTGGTTTCTCCCCTAAACTCAATGTTGTATACAGGAGGCTCATAGATTGGCATCATCCAATATTACTTCTCTCACCTTTTATATCAGGATCCTAAAAGCAGTGATTACTACAGTAAAATACAATGACAGATCTGGAGCACAACCCTTGACAAATGTCCCAGGTGTGTCACGTTTTATTATTTTTGCATAGTCCAAGTGTGTATGAGTATTATATTTTAATCTAAATTCCTTCCTTGATATTAGTCTTACAAGTACATTTTTGCTTTCTATCTAATAGCCACTTAGTTTGAAATATCCACATTGATTTTCAAATTCATTGTGTCATAATTGCCTGACTTACTTTTCACCTATTCATTGTAACAAAATTTTGTTAAGAGACCTCCTGTCAACCTACATATTACAGAAAACACGCTTGGAGTTTCCTTTAACTATTTTCTCTGTCTCCAACATTGAAAAGTCCTTAGATATGCCCTTGTGATTTCTTCTACTGTTTATACCCAAATTTCTCCTTCAATTCAGGCACACACTAACTCATCCCTTTCTAACTTCTGGTTAATGATTACTTATTTAGATTTTTTAGCTTCTTGAAGGACAATTTTAGTTTGCAGATAGGAATTCATAGAGGATTTTGCATTATCACCACTGAATTTCTTGGGTAGAAATTATGATACTATAATTCTTGGGTACTCTTATGATACTATAGCCAAACAGTTGATCCTATTGAATGCCTATAAACCATCTAAATACTACATATTTGTATTGTCAGGCAGCTTTCTTTTAGTTTTCTTCCAGAACTATTTTGGTTGGAAGTAACATGAAAACCAAGGCAATTTGAACATAATATAAAGACAAATTCAAATCTCATAGAATTGAAAATGCTTTGGTATAGAAGCAGGTATTGTATAACTTCTGAAGTTTTTCAATATACTAGTTATAAGAGAACTTATTTCATAAGCTAAATTCCAAAATATTTTCATAGAGGTAATATCTCTGATTTCAGTATACACACAGATATTTTAAAATGAAAAATCCACTCAGTTCATGATTGTCATCATCACTGAAGCACTGGTTGCTTGTTGCATCCATGTATTTCTCCGTGGGCAGATTCAGAGAGTTTGGGCAGCACGTGTGCCCTGATTTCAGTTGAGTTTATAACTGGGTTATAACCCATTCTCCAGAATCACTATAAAGGGCTATCAGGACATATTTTTCAATTTTATCTTTTACTGTTCATTGCTTGGCCTCTGAAATGAAGTTTAAAAAGTCATTGCAAAACCCCTCAAAATAAGTCTACTTCTTTGAGTTAAGGGTGACCTTAACATATCTCTCACTGAAAGAGCTCATTCCAAGAGAGAGGACTTTTAAAAGACATTATGACCAGCCCCGCCCCGAATCCTGCCCCCTAGACTTTGATCTTTTGTTTTTAGGCAGCATCAAACGTGTAAGACGAAGTGGCTCTGGAAGTTTTTGTAACAAGTCAGAAGGACATTTAAAAAGAGTACTACATGTATGTTTCGTAGCCTTATTCCCTGATAAGCCATAACAAGCTTAAAGCATACTTTCCACCGGTGGCAAATTGCTATTGGGAACCACTCTAGTTCACTTGTGGCTTAAAAACACAGCAGATGAATCAATTCGCATATAGGCTAAAATTCAAATGATTGTCAAAGAACAAGGAGGTACTAAGTGATTACCTTCCAGGAGATCCAGTGTGATTGCAGTTAGAATTCAGATGAATAGGATCTTTGGGAGGTCGGGGAGAAAGATAGAGGAAGAGGGAGGGAGGGGAAGGGAGAAGAGAGAAGGGGAAGGAAGGGAAGGGAAGGGGAAAAAGGCAACCTCACAGCACTTGACAGTGAAGAGAAAACAATTTTTTTTTTTTTTTAGCTTTCAAAATGGTTTCATAGATGTCTACCTATCTATTTGAGTTGGAATTATGTTTAAATGGGGTGAGAAAACTACCAAAATAAGATTTAAATTATTCATCCCTGATACAAATATCAACAGTCTCTTGTCTCTTAGTAACTACCTTTAAACATACCAGAAATAGAATTATTTACTATGGTATTAGAATCTCTTTCAACTGGTTAATAATCTTGCTTGTTAATAGAATTAATCCAGACCAGAATTATATATTCTAATTTTGCTGTAGGGAGTATAAGTAAGATTTCACAAGAACAAAGCAATCACAAAAACCGATCTGAGTGGTCTGAGGGCTGTGTTTGCCAAATATACATTTAGTGTAGCAGGTATCAGGCTTCTGCTATGTTGTCCTTTCTTTGAACTCAAGGGTAGGCTAGGGGAATGTTATTGGAACCGCATGCTTTCATTCAAGTCAGCAGTGTTCTTCAGAAGACATAGTAGGGTCTATATGATTTTTCTGAGGTTGCAAGACAGCTGTCCTATTGTGAAGAATCATACATATGTTTCAGTGAGTTTATGCTTAAAAACCCTCTCAAGATATTTGTTTGTCATTGTTTTAGGTGTAAAAGCATGATATCCCCAAACACAATTATGCTAAAGTTGACTTTACAATGGAAATGTTTTCAAATACAACTAGGTTGTTGAATTTTCAGAGCATAATGCTTTTCATTGTTTTCATGGAAAAGGACAAATATTTAAAATATTCTGGTGTTTGTTTTCACCAAGGGAAAACTACTCTAAAAGTGAGAGGGCAGTTTGATGTCTAAAATTGAAAGGGTAAATTGCTGCTCTATCACATAAGTGGCTTTTGTAGGTTGGAAGTGAAAAATATTTTTCATATAAAAGTGAGTTTGGAGATCCGAGCATGCTCACTGTACAGCACTTTAAAATTATTAAAGTAGGTTGATTTAATAGAGTGAATCTTCTCAGGCTGAGGAGTACTTCATTTTGCACTGCATAAGCTCAGATGTTAGAACCCGATCACTTCCCAGCTGAAGAGCTTATAAAAAATGTGAAGTACTCTAATAATTTTAAATTACTCTATATTGCACATTTTCAGATCACCTCCAAATTCAAGTGCTTATAAAACTGCTCCCATAATTTTAAATTGCTATGTGCACAGTGATTTAAAATTGTGAGAGTGCTTCAAAGTTTTTTAATAAGAGCTTTAATTTAGAAGTGAGTTGAGCAATACTCCAGTAAAAGTTCAAGAAATTATTAAACTGATATAAAAATTTATCCTCTGGAAAGAAAATTACATTATGTCTAAAAGGGTGAGGCTGCAAATGAATATATATAAGGATGAAGGTATCAAATGCTCAGGAACAATCAGTAAATGAAATGAGATAATCAGGTCCTGGGTAGGAGTTTGTTTGGATAATTTTGCTCACTGCTTGCCTGAAGCTGCAGTTCTTGAAGATCTAACAAGTATTTCAGTTCCTTTAAGGTGAAAAATTGCATATAGAGGATTTCATTTTCGATGCTCAGCATTTTCAAAGATGTCAGGAAATTTCTCCTGAAACTATGGGAAAATGGTATTGTTAGATGAAAGGAGTATATTTTAGAAAAAAGGGGAGCAGAAGAGAGAGAAAAACAAGGGAGAGAGAGGAAGGGAAGAGAGGAAGAGAGAGGCTGGTGGGAGAGAGTTTATTGTTGAAGAGGTCTTTCTCCACTTGCCAGTAAGGTAACTTCTGGACATTCCTGACTCTTTAATTTCTCATTTTTCAAAGGTAAACATGGCATGTTTTAAATTGGACTCATGGGTGAATGAAATTGTTTTCATGAAGAACAGAATTCTTTTCATAAACCAATGGTTCTGTTCACCCTAGGGAAGCACATAGATTTTGTTTTCTGACCACCATACACCATTATTGTTACGATGCACCAGGTGATTTGACATTAAGCAGGCTACCACCCTACACAGATCTAGCATTGTCCCACATATTTGGGGGATAAAATATCTTGATATGTGCCAGCTGCCAACAGCTTGTTTTCCATGTCTTCTCCAGCTTATTTTTGATGCTGTTCAGGGCAACATGGTGGTACGTTTTGACTTAGTCACTTGGTTTGCCTGACTGAACTACCCAATGTATCTGAAATATCAAACAGTTTCACAGGAACACAAGGCCTCGCGTGTATTTAACTAGAATTTTACAAAGTCTTTGATGAATAACATTGGACTGAAACACATAAAAGATGAGGATGTTCTTTTGTCAAATTGTTGAAGTTTTGTGATTTATATTATACGCGTATTGTGATTTTTTGTATTTTTCCAAATTTTGCGAAACCCTCACAGCCTTACTTCTAAGGAAAAAGAATTTATATTTTACTAAGTTGAAGATGAAATAAAGGTAAACTGCATGTTTCAGCAGTTCATGTTTTTGTATGGGAAATTATATATATCACTGGGTTCTAAAGTATAATAAATGGGTGAATGTTAGTTATATCTCACATTGCTATAAATATTACTGTGCATCAAAACATTTGAAATTGTTTTCCTCATCTTTTTTTCACTTATGTAAATAGTCTTGAAAATAACTGTATCTTCCTATATTTTTTAAAGGTAGAAGATTAATCTCTATAACTGCAGGGAAACAAGACTTTCTGAAATGTAATACTATATACACATACAAAGTAAAGAACAGTAAGACTGTATGTGAAATCTTACAAAGAGATTGACTTTTTTTAGGACAATTTATCATTTGTCGTGTATCACCATTTTCTAGAACTTTTCTAGCATTGTTAACACAAATTGCATTCTGTGTCCCCAGTAGAACCCTTATTAGTGGCCTGGAAATAAGGGTTACTCTGATCATCAGGCCTCAGAGAAAGGAGTTGTCTGGTTCCAAGAAAGTCATTGGTTTGCTTTCACTGCCAGAGTCTGATATTTCAGTGTAGAATTACCTCATTGTTTTCTGCCTGACATGCTTTGTTTCAACTTCTCAAATCTCAGCAGACACTCATTTAAAAAACCCTCCACAATGGTTTGTTCTCAGAAGGATTTTCTTTCTTTTTCTGAGTCAATTCTGAGCAGTGAATAAGATGTGTTTTTCTTACAGTTGTCAATGAAAGACTATCCCTTTAACTGCCCAGCTTATTAGTCATATGCATTGCCTTAAGATATTGCCCCAAAGATCAATATCCTGATATCCTTTCCATCTGCCTAGACCAAGATAATTAGGCTCTTTACTTTGTTTTGTGTGTAATGAAAGAGGCAACTATTGCTCGTAGGGAAAAAAGGCTACATCCCTGTGGTAAACGTATTGACATTTACAGACACTGGCAGAGCACAACATGGGGAGAGTAATGAGAAATTTGACTGCTTTCCTCTCTCTCTCTCTCTGCTTCCTGTTTTAGAGCTGCTACATCCCACAGTGAATTACTAGCTACAAAGAGAAGGGACTGCTTAGGGACTGACAATTGAGAGCATTTACAATTAGCTGAATTGATTAACCTTTACAAATGCTGTTACTTTATGAGGTGTGTTTCTCAGCCCTGGTTGAACAGTATGCGTTATTGATTCAACATACTCCTTTACGGAAGCCCTGATTGGTCTGTGACGCCACCCGTCATAATGCCTGCCTTGGTAATCGTTTCTACATGTTCTTGGGAAAAGTTGACACGGAAGGCTGACTGGCATTATGTAAATGGGGTCCACGTCTCCCTCTCGGAAGGCTGTACAGCCGGCGGAATCCAGGGCATTGAACTGCATCCCTATCGCCAGGCGCATACACAAAGAATACCAGCCTCCGTTCCAGCCTCTCACTGCAGCCAGTTCACAGCCTCACTCCCAAAAAGCAGCCTGCAGGAGGGAAAGAGCCCCAGACACTCCTCCGATATTTCCATGTCCTCTGTATTCCCTGATTTTTTACGTGTGTGTGTGTGTGTGTGTGTGTGTGTGTGTGTAAGGGAAAGGGGTGGTGGTAAATTATCCAAAAAATTGAATTGTATTTAGCTTAATTTTTTTTTTTTTAAGATTGCGGACTGACTTTGAGTGCCACTTCGGCCGGTGATTCCAAAATCTATAGTGGAAGGCATTTTCCTTTAATCAGTTTCATTCAAAGAAGCTCGGTGCTTAGAAATAATAAATAATACCTAGGAATGGCTGCCTTCCATCCCTCATGCCCCAAAGAACTATATGAATACAAAAAAAAATACTATTTGCTTTTCCCTCCCTTCTTGCTTCCCTCTCTCTCCACTTTCTTCCTTTTATCCTTCCTTTCTTTTTCATTTCAAGGTGTACATTTTTGTGATTGTAAAGATAAAAAGACTAAAAGCTTGAAATACATACTACAGAATAAATCCATCAGCTGTTCCGTCAGCATTCCTAAAATGCATACCGCATCTAAGACCAGTTATATGATTTGCGGGGTGTAGGGCAAAATGAAGATGCAGGGCCCCTTGTTCATAAATTATTAAAAATTTCTAAACAGCAACAGCAGAGTATTTAAACCCAACTCAGCTCTTCTAAGTATGAGACTTAAGTGACGGCACAGGTCACATGCCCAGGAAGTAGGCTCTGCCTTCATCTTTGACACTGTTATTTGGGAAAAGATTGAGGGAGGCATGGGCCTGGGAGGGTGGTATTTGTTTTCTTTCCCAACTCAAACTTAAACTTCCCTGTTGTGAGACTGGTGTATTCCAGATCATGCTGAATTGCATATGCTTGTTTACCACTTAAACTGCTGCTTAACTGGGTCTGAACTGAGAGCACCACCCTTATGCCCATCTTCTGCACAGCGGATCCCAGCGACTTGAAGCACTTTTATCCATGCCAGAATTCTGAGATTGGAGCGTTTGTCACTTTGTGCATCCAGTAATGGCTGAAAAAAGTTTGTTTTGCTTTATGTGATTAAACTGAATACTTGGCTTGATGCACATGCAAATACATGTGCATTTATTCTAATATAATACATATATATATTCAAATGCACGGGACTTTTTCATACATGAATGTGCGTAACAGAATTGAGTTTATGGCATTCCAAGAAACAGATGAACAATGATGGAAGACAGCCATTTTTTTTTAATGAAGAATTGATGCATTTTTAAAGGAAAAAAATCAGGAAGCTGCTCTAACAAAGTCTGCAGCATTCACAGCATGACAAACAAATTAGAAAACAGCAGATGCAGCACAAATTAAGATGTATTTAGCACAGCAGCCCATCAGATGTGTGAACGTCTTTTGTAAGTCAGCTCCGCAAGGTTGATGTATCGCACTTTAGACAGCTGATAATGAACCCTCCTAGCAATTAAAAGTGGAAATACCAAGGAGTCAAAATTGTGCTGTTCCCAGTGGGCCAAAAAAGGAAAAAAAAAAAAAACCTGTGTGAAATTTACTTCTTTATGTGCTTGCAAAACAAAGAGAATGTTTCAGTTTATATACTGGTGTGTTTGAATTCTCCTGCCTTTTAAAAATTCCTACTTCATTTTAATTACCATCTGATTCTAAAGTGTCATTAAATAAGCATGAATTCTGTTGCAGTCAAACACGTTTTATGGCCAACACAATGTCTCTCCTTTATGGGATGCATTATTTAGTAATCTTACATTAAGACAATAACTTCAATCATTGTGCCTTCAAATGGCAATAAGCATGGTAATAGCTTTGCTGAGCTCCTTCCTGACTTTTCTATCATTGTGTTTTCCCTTTAATATTAGAGCATTGCTTTTATTTGTATGCAGAGTGTGTTTTCCCCAATTTCTGTTTTCTGAGAGTGGAAGCACTTTTGCAGTAGGGAACAAAGCATCAAAGTCCATTTAATAGGCCAAATTCTATCCCAATCCAGTGTCAGGCTAAACATGCACTGCTAATGTTTGCTTTTTTCCCCCATCAATATTTGATTTAAGCAAGCATATCATTTCCTAGGAGGAAGAGGTGCCTGGTAGTCACTCCTTAGTGCTAGCAACAAATAGTCCAGCATTTTGTCAAGTATGGATTTTGACAACCCTAGCTTGAAAGAAATCACTGGGGAATAAACCAAACAACAGAAAGGTAACAGATAAGAAAAGGAAACCTAATTGGTGTACTCTGCCTAGGAAAGAGAGGTCTGATAGGTGATTTAAAACGTAACCCTCTTATGTGAATAACCTCAGATGATTCTGATGTTCATGATCTTAGCTAAATTAGCATCACAGTTACAATTTCCTTTTGAGTCTGTTTGCTGCTATTATGTTGTTGAAATCTGTATTCTTAATCTCTGACCTCCAAAGAGCAAACTCCCAGGGTCAATTCTAAGTTAATTTAGAGGAACGTAAGGCTCAACTGAAACATACACTCATATTTCTGTAAGGCTAATACAAATGTCCAAGTGCATATGTGCTGATCCGTCATATTGTGAACACAAAGGATGGAATTTAGTTCTCAAGGTGGCAGCCTTTCTGAGCTACCCAGAGACGTGTCCAAATGGCATTGCCCTGGGTTCTGGTCATAACAGGGAAACATTCACAACGTCCAGAGCCCTTCATGTCCCGCGGATAAAGGAGGAGGCAGTCCTCACAGTCCCTGCAGCAGGAACCCACTTGGGTGGCACCAATCTTGACTTCCAAATGGAACAGTTCATTTACAAAAGGAAAAGTGATGGCATCTACATCATAAAGCTTCAGAGGACCTGGGAGAAGCTCTTGCTGCAGGCTGGTGCCATTACTGCTATTCAAAACCTGGATGGTGTCATGCCATATCCTCCATCTGTGCTGAAGTCTGTGCTGCCTCTGGAGCTGCTCCTATTGCTGGCGCTCCACTCCCAAAACTTTCACTAACCAGCTCCAGGCAGCCTCCCAGGAGCCCCGACCAACTTCCAGTGGTTACTGATCCCAGGGCCGACCACCAGCCTTTCACAGGTTATGTTAACCTGCCTACCATCACTCAGGGTAAAGCAGACTCTCCTCTGCGCGGTGTGGACATTGCCATCCCGCGCATGGGAAGGGACGTCCCTCAGCGGATGTGACGTGCTGGAGGCCGGCCGGGAAGTTCGACGCCTGCGCGGCTCCATCTCCCGTGAGCACTTGCGGGAGGTCTCTATAGAGACCCTGAAGAGATGGAAAAGGGTGAGCAGGTCGCTCCTGAAAAAGTGTTGGCCCTGGAGGAAATTCAGGGCATATGAACTGCTCCCACTCTCGAATTTACGACTCCTCAACCCGCGGTGGCAGACCGGCCTGAAGGCACAGGTGCCCTCGCAGCCTATTCATCATTTCCTGCTGAACAGGAGCCCAGCCCGCCTCGGAGAAGACTTGGGCAGTGGCTCCCACCGCTCAGGCCACTGAATGGGTAGGAATGACCACTGAGTGGTCATAAGCTGTTCTTCCTTAGGCTCTTAAACAGAAAATGAAGCAGAGACTATTAGAAATTATGTGACAGAGTCCAGAGGGCATGAACTAGCAGGGTGGAGAACGGAATAGGCCTGCAGCTATTTGATTGATTTGTTTGTGGATTTTTTTCCCGTGTTTAAAAGTTAATGCAACAATTTTAAAATCAGCAAATTTTCATGCAGAAATTTGGATTTTAGCTTTTTTGTTACTTCAGCTAGCAAAGGGCTTGTATTCTCACATGGTCACAATTGGGGGACTCTCTGCCTTCAGATGGGCTGGCACTCTCCAAGTTTCCACAGTCCCCCACCTCCGCTGCCTCTTCCACTGAGCCTGTGTGTTAGTTACTATTCATCATGCTGCTTGCGCTGTTGTTTTCTCAGGCCCCAAAACTTTTCTTACTCAACTGATTTTCTTATTTATGTTACCTGTCCAGCCCTTATAAACATTTATGTTTATGGCCCCAACTGTTCTTAGTATCCTCATTTATGAAATCAGAGGGATGAATTAGGAGATATATTTTTCAAATCTAACATCCTATGATTTTGTTTTCTATTAATATTTATACAAAACTTGAGGGGAAAATAGATTCATTAGAATAAGGAGACATTTAGGGTAGTCATGAGAAAGAAGTGCTAGAATAAAATGTGAAAGAAACATTGTATTTTTTTCCTGCTGGCTATTTTGAACTCTCTTTATCCTTAAAGAATGATAATCCCTTACATCTGTGCAATGCCATAGTACTTGTGAAAGTGCTGTCATATAAAAGAACCTCTTTGAGCTCATTTTATGAGGCTCTTTTTTAGAAAAGACATGGATGAAAGGTGATAGATAATCCCATCTAGGATGAACTCCTTTCTGGGTGTGGGGGGTAAATTAATTGCTTTATCATGGTTTCTTCTGGCTGTGTAATTCCATTTTTCATCAGGGCTATGACCTTTCCTAAAAGAGAAGTTATTACTCTGAGAAGGAGTGAAGCTGTCAGAACCTGTTTGCTCCTTAGGAAGATGGTTTAACCCAGGTTTCCCCTTTTATACTGATTTATGAGGCAGGTGGTACTAAGCAGTCTCCAAGCTTATTACAGCTATTTTCATTTCAGTATTGTGAATCTAAAACAAACAACGATGTTTAGAAATAGCTGGAGAGACTTGGGTAATTTCTAAGTCAGTCTCCAGTTATGTACTGTCATGTGTGTAGAAGTCATCAGCAGATTTCTCTTTTCTCCATTTCCACCTTAGCTGGGATTTGCATGGAGAACAATGTTGGGATGAGTATCCAAACCTGTAAGGATAATGTGGTGCCTGAAAAAGACCTCTGGCCACAGATTTCAGCAGCCAGGGTCCTGGGCTTGCCACTTACCCTTTGTGTGAACTTGACTCATCTATGAAAGAGGAGTGTTACTTCAGCAAAACCTGGCTTCCCCTCTGAGCCAGACACATGGACCCCTGAATGGCTTCCATTACCCCTCCCACAACTTCCCACTACTCATTCTCAAAACTGGTGAAGACAATAAGTGTTGTAAAGCTTCGCTGAGGGAGAAGTGTTTTTGTTCACAATTACTAAAAACTTTTTCAGAGACAATATTTAATCATATTTGAGCTTCAGAAAGTTGCTTATATCAGATGGTGGTGGGTACAGTTAGATTCAAGGGTAATCTGAACACAGCAGTGAGGTAGTATATTTTCAGCTCCCTTTCCCTCTTCGCATCTTCCCCTCCAGTAGTGCTCATATCTGTAACAGTCCAAAGTTCTTTGATCACCCAGATCTCACAACTATGCCTATTGAACTAGGATCTTCTCCTCCAGATCCTAGCCCATTTGCTCATTCCACCAAAATTGGGATGTTCTGGTTTAGTGAAGCCTGTGTTCCTAAACCGGTACAGCAGTTTACATGTAGCTGTTAAGGCAAACAGTGACTTAAGATCGTGTCCGTCTGTTTCCTTTGCATTCTAATTAGGGACATTCACAACCACAATCCACAAACACATTATTGTTATTAAGGGGAGAATTACAAATACCAAATGGTTGAATAGGGGGCAGAGTCAGCAGTCTTTCCAACAATCAGCAAAAGGCTGATGAAAGGATAAGACTATAGGATAGCCCAGAACACTGTAGTATTAATGACATTCAAAAATTATCTTCTCACAGGTGCAGTCTTCTGGAGAGGGACTTTTTCATAGGAAAACTCCAGGTTTCTTCTTTGATTGTGTGTGCATAATACCAGCATTAGAAAATTTTATTATTAGTAAAAGTTTTGACTTCTTTTGGAAAATTCTCTACCTGATTTTTGGGGATGAAGGAGAAGGCAATCATTGCAGGACTGACTTTATAATGATAGACTGTAATGTACTGAGCCTCATGATGTTAAATGTTAGAAAAGAAACTCAGTGATTGATGCCGAAATTCAGCCTCTGTACACGGGTTCCAGATTGAATCTCGGAGACAGAGTTATGCGTGAAGTAGAAGAGAATAGCTTTACTCTTTATTCTGCTGTGGCAAAGGGGGCCACAGAAGGCTAATGCCCTCAAAACTGTGTCCTGACCTGGAGGGGTTTTATTGTAATGGTGCAAAGAGGAAGGCATGATCAGCTCATGGACATTCTTCTGATTGGTTGGTGGTGAGGTAATTGGGAGTCAGCATCATCAACCTTCTGGTTCCAACCAGTCTGGGGTCTGTGTACCTGTGGGTGACATACAGTTAATTTCTTTCACCTGGTGGAGGTTTTAGTATCTGCAAAACAGTTCAAAGTTATTGTTATGTATATTCGTTGAGGGGGAACCAGGACCCTGCCCTAAGGCTGCACTATTGTTTCTTGACTGCTCTTCCTTTGTCTCTACATCCCCTCCCTTCCCTGATTAGCAACTGTTTGAACTGGCCCTTTGGAACTCAGGGAAGGTCATGGAGGCTGAATGAAGCCTATTTCCTACGAACAAGAAACAGGGGACAAAGAAAAGCTTTGTGCCCAGGAGCCCCACAGGGTCCTGCTCTGTTCCATGATGATGACAGGACAGTCACCATTACTAAACACTGGAAAAGAAAGTATGGCTGGTTGTGTGGTTTAGGAGCACATTTTTAGAGTAAATTTATTGTAAGATGAGCAAAATTTGCCCTGTTAAAAGCTGGTTATATTCTGAACCTTATTTAACATCCAAAATGTAGTATTTGACCTTCATTTTCACGATGTGTAATATTAGTAGTTATTAATGGTTATCATTTGATATGATAGTTCTAAAATTAGACCAGATAGCCCACCAAAGTACTCATCACCTTTAATAGGAAATGAGGAGGATTCTCTGGGCAACGAGGTACATTCTTAGGCTCCTAAAAAGGGAATTAATCCAATTGTTTTGTTCTTGCTTTGCTGTTGTTGTTTTGCTTAATTTTAGGTGTTTCCTTTCTACCCACATCACATCTTTGACTTATTGTCTACCAGTATGTAATGTCCAATAAAAGGAAACATAAAATACTGTTGCATTTTATTTAAGGAAAAAGACCCTTTAGACATGAAATCTTTTCCAGATAAAGGCCAAATATTACTGTTTCTTTGTTGAACTAGATTGTTTTCTGTTTCATGTTCAGTTCATTCTGCACTTTTATCTTTGTGTTCTCTACAACCTCTTAGCTAGCACAGGTTTTGATATGTATTGTGTAAATATAAAAGTTCACTGCCAAGTTGAATAGACAAACTGATAACCAAACAATGGCATTGATAGAGCAGACTTGCTGGTAACAATGCTGTAACATGCCTGCTCTTAGAAAGGCTAGGTTAAATAAACATGGGGGTTTAGGACTTTATTTAGTCTTTTTGCATTATGTCCATTAAAAAAATGATTTTTTTCTTGCATGTCTAAAGATGGATCGATTATAATAATAATTTCTAACATTTGCATACGTTTTTAAAGTTTATATCATTTTTACGTAAATTATTTCTTTTAGTCATCACCACAGTGATGAATTGTCTCCATTTTGTGGATGTTGAATATTATTGTCTCCATTTTGTGGATGAAAATCTGAGACTCAGGAATATTATGTCATTTCATTAACATCAAATATCCAGTAACTGATGAATCTAATACTTGAACATTGTCTTCTAACTCCTAGCTTGGCAACTGGGAGACTAATTTCTTGTAGTTCTTTCCATTACATGTCTGTTAGTGCTATTTTTCTTCTGTTGAAACCTTGGTTTTCTTATATTTTCTTCTCTATTGCCTGAAAAGAATCCTGAAATATTGTGTGTTCTTTTTTTCCCATTTCCTCTTCCAAAATTGCTCTTTCCATGCTTGGCAAAAGAGACATAATTCCTATCCATCCTGAATCTTACTACTCTCTCTTGCCATGGGATGCAAGCCTTCCATCAGCCCCTAACAGATACTTCATAAATGCATTCTTTTGAGAAAACTATTTGTAACAGCAAAACAAGGAGATATCCTAATGGATCGTTGAAGGGGGTGGGACCTTATTTCATCCATATAATAAACTCAAGTCCGAGAACTATTGCTGACTGTATACCCTCTGAGGAAACATGTGGAAGAATTTCCATGTCGAGAATTTTTTCACATTGAAATGGGAAATCTGGGATGCCTATTCTCTGATATTTATCCCTTCCTGATTGAAAGGTGCTATTGAGGGCCTTAAATCCCACGTACCACAGGCTGCTCAGCCCAGGACTGAGCAAGCTCCCATGGCAGTGAATGAGGCTTCCAGGCAGAGAATTTCAGAGACACACTGCTTCAGGGTGGAAGTTGTCTGTGTGCTGGGAGCTGTCTGATGTTTCTCCAGGTAAACTCATAGGTGGGCTGAAGCAATGTGTAGCAGTGTATGTGTGCACATGTGAGTGTGTGTGTTTGTTCATTCAGATTTGAGTGAGATTTTGATGGATGACATTATATATTAAGATGACATTATGGAATAGAGACTAGATTCAGAAATTCCAAGATCCTGCCTTGGCCAATTTACCCTCATCACAGAGTTTCCTGAAAGAGGTAAAAAGGAGAGCTGTAAATGACGAATATAGTGTTGCTTTATTATTAGATGAAAGCCTGTTACCTCAGTGCAGAACTCTCTGGAAAATTGGGCTGGAGCTCATGACTTTAGCTTAAATTCTAAGTGGGGCCTCTTTCTTACCTTATACCAAAATTCTACTACTTTATGGTTATAGGACTTGAAAGGATGATTATGTATAATTGAGGATAATTATAGTACATATATATATATACACACATAAATTCATTGCAAGGAGTAGGTTTACATGATTAGGGGCTGCAATCATGTAAACCTACTCCTTGCAATAAATTTTTTTCTTATGTTCTGAAAAGAAAGTATTAGTGGAAGCCATATAGTTACACTTGACTTTTACTCTAAGCCTATCCAACTGTAAGTGTGGTTCTATTGGTGGCATGGAATTGACCTGGTTAGACTGGTATTATTTCCTTTATGAAAGAACTGAGTTGTGGTGTACAATTCTGATACCAATTCTGACTTGTGTGGTGGTTTTACTTCCTCACCAGCAAGCAATTCTCAGACCCTATCTACCTGGAGATAGTGTCAAATCTTATAGGTTAAGGGTTCAGCCCTACAAGAGTGCCTCTCCCTGCAACTTCAGATGCCAATTGCAAGTACAGGTTGCTCCTGTGCTTCTGACCTACTGGCTGTTGATTGGAGCCTCCAACAACCCCCTCCTTGGGTTCGATTAATCTGCTGGAGTAACTCACAAAAATCAGAGAAACATTTTACTTACCAGATTACTGGTTTACTATAAAAGGATATAACTCAGGAATAGCCAGATAGAAGAGATTCAGAGGACAAGATGAGGCGAAAGGATGAGGAGCTTCTATGATGTCTGAGTTTGCCACTCTTCCAGCACATCCATGTGTTCACCAGGCAGCTCTGCAGTCCCCATCCTTTTGGGTTTTTATGGAGGTTCCATTACATAGGCATGACTGATGTAACTCATTGGCCATTGGGTATTGATTCAACTTGTAGCCCCCTTCCCTCCCTGGAGGTCAGAGGTGGTGGCACTGAAAGTTCCATCCCTCAAGTCACATGTTTGGTTCTCCTGGGAACCAGCCCCCATCTTTAAATGCATCCTTAGGTGCATTTCAAAAGTCACTTTATTAACACAACGAAAGATGCTTTATCTCTCTAATCATTTAGGAGCTCTGTGCCAGGAGCTTGGACTAGGATGAAGATTCAATATATATTACTTATTACAAATTACAATATCACAGGTGGTTAGAGGAGTGTTTCCCTACTTGCCTTCCCCAGGGCTCTGTGTGTGAATGTGTGTATGTTTGTGTGTGTGTATGTATTTTAAGCAGTTAGGCTGAAAAGTCATACCCATTGGAAACTAGATATATATCTGGTCCCTGCTCTTCACAGTAGGGTATCAGAAAGTCCTTCATCTCCCTCTATGTAATTACTTCTCAAGGTACATAGTTCTTACACGATTGTGTGGGATCAGTGATGAGTTGGGCAGTTCTGGCTTGCAAAGAATGTTTGTCTGCTATTGTACAATAAAATCTCTAATGGGTCTTATTAAGGCATCCATTAAGTTAACTGCAAAGTTACATTAAATTTTGATTATTTTCTTTCTTTTTATTCTGCTTTACACCTGTGTTGTCTAACCTACTGTATTCAAACAGGTTATACAATGAACAATTCACAATTCTGCATTCCTCATTAATTGCATCAATTCAGAAAGGGCCCCAAATTTAAACAAGATGAGTATATTTTCTATTAATAATTTTTCATAAAAATATTAAAGCCCACAAATTATATCATTCATCTTGTAGAAATTAAGTGTTTAGTACAGTTCAAGTCTGAAAATATTCCCTACCAATAGAGGACACTCATACGTGTGCCTAATTCATGACTCAATTCCTTCTTCAGCAGTTGTGTCCTGAGCTGTCCTCCCTCCACTGGATCTAGTATAGATATTTCATGATCTCCAGAATTGGATTCATCCATCATTGAGTCCATAGTTTCTAAATTTTCAAAATCTAGGAAGATACATAATATCTTATCACTGGCCTAACATCCCTAAAGTTTACAACACACAGATCCTGAGCCATCATAGCAGTTATGTCAAATAAAGAATGATATTCAGGGGCTTCCCTGGTGGTGCAGTGGTTGAGAGTCTGCCTGCTGATGCGGGGGACGCGGGTTTGTGCCCCGGTCCAGGAAGATCCCACATGCCGCGGAGCGGCTGGGCCCGTGAGCCGTGGCGTCCGGAGCCTGTGCTCCGCAGTGGGAGAGGCCGCAGCAGTGAGAGGCCTGCGTACTGGAAAAAAAAAAAAAGAATGATATTCTAAAACTCAGTGTGTTTTATAGACCCTCACTGTAATTTCCAACCATAAGCAACGCATGAGTCTAAGGGGTATTGTGAAAAAGAGGAACTCTGTCATCAGGCATTTATGGAGAAATTGTGTTTCTCTGTTCCTGGTGGAGTGGGGGGTGGGGGAGGGGAGGGGGACGCTCATCCATAAATACGATCCCTGCTTTTCTCAGAAAATAGTATTGAAAACACACTTTTCTACTTTTGAGTTTTTCCTGAGGATCTTTTATACTCTTTAGTTGTCAACATTTTGAAAACCTCTTAAGAATTTTTTTCCCTGAGTTCTTGGAACTTCAATCAAAAAATAAAAGGAGAGATTAGGGAAAAGGACTCAGTGCCAAGAAGTGGTAGAACAATAAAAAAGAATTATAAAGCTTGCAAGACTGACATAAGAGAGTAATTACTAAGAAGAAAACCAGACTTTTTGAAATTAAAAACAAATGAATAACTAATCCATAGGTCAAATAGGGAATCATAATGGAAATAAAAAAATACATAAACCTGAATAACAATTAAATACCAAAAGTGGTATTTGAGAACAGTTTATACTTTAATTGTTTACATTGGAAAAAAAAGGCTAAAAATTAATGAGGTTAGTACTTCAGAGGTCAGAAAATAAAAAAGAATGAATTTAGAGAAAATAGAAGAGAAGATAATGAACAAAAATCAAATATCAATAAAATAGAAAACAAAATTATAATAAAGAGGATCAAAAAACTGTAAGTGACTTCTTGAAGAACCCATTAAAGTGATAAATCTCTGATAGTGTTGATCAACTTAAGGGAAAAAAAATGAATGAATGAATGGATGGAATGAAAAAAAACTATATATTTGAATGGATAGTAAAAATGTAGAGAATTCTACAAGTGATTCTACTCCAAATAATTTGAAACAAACAATAAAACGCTAGAAGAATACTACATCAAGATTGACTTGAGAAATAGCAAGAATAAACCTATAACTATTAGGGAAATTTAATCTGAAGGGCAAAGTCATAAAAATATAAAAGCAAGCTTTGTGGGTGCCTTCTACCAAGCATTCAAGAGACATGATTAGCAGTATTACTGAAAATCTTCTAGAGTACAGATACAGAAAAAATAATCTTTAACTCATGCTATGAACCCAGTATACACTGTGATCAAACTAAGAATACCTATTTGAGAAAAATTAAAAGCCAAATTTAGTGATGAAGGTAGATGTAAATATCTGATAAAAGGAATAAATGTAACCAAATTGGTGAAATATTTGCACACTAAAAATTAGAAAACTTTGATGTAGGAATTTAAAAAGGACACAGATAAATGGAAAGACCTCCTGTGTTCATGGATTGGAAGAATTATGAATGTTAAAAAGCTCATATTACCCAATGAGATCTACAGATTCATTGTAACCTCTATCAAAACCCCAAAGGCATTCTTTCCAGAAATAGAAAAAAAATCCTAAAATTCAAATGGAACTGCAGAATGGCCCAAATAGTCAAGGCAATCTTGAACGAGAAGAACAAAACTGGAGGTACCACACTTGCTGATTTCAAACTACACTTCTAGAGTAATCAAAACAGTATGGCATTGATATAAAACCAGACATATAAATCAATGGAACAGAATAGAGAGCCCATAAATAATAAATGTGTGGTCAACTGACCTTTGACAACAGTGCCACAATAAGTCCAAAAAAATGGTGTTGGGAAAACTAGATATCCACATGAAGAAGAATGACATTGGATCCTATCTCATACTGTATTAAATCAATTTAAAATGGATTAAAGACTTAAACATGAGATAGAAACTGTAAAACTCATAGAAGAAAACATAGGAAAAAGCTTCTTGACATTGGTCTGGACAGTGATTTTTTTTTTAATATGATCACAAAATCACAAGCAACAAAAGTAAAAATAGACACACAGGATTGCATCAAACTAAAAATCTTCTGAAACAACTGCAGAAGAAACAATAGAGTGAAAAAGCAACCTATGGAGTAGGAGAAAATATTTGCAAACCATGTATCTGATAAAGGGTTAATTATCCAACATACATAAGGAACTCATAAACTCAATAGAAAAAAAACCCCAACAAAACCCTGATGAAAAAGTAGACAAAAGACCTGAATACACATTTCTCAAAAGAAGACATACAAAAATCAACAGATATATGAAAAGGTAATCAGCATCCCTAATTATCAGGGGTATCCAAATCAAAACTACAATGAGATATAACCTCGCATCTGTTAGAGTGACTATTAGCAGAAGACGAGCGGTAACAAGTATTGATGAGGCTGTGTAGAAAAAGGAATCCTGATGCACTAATGGTGGGATTGTAAATTGGTATAGCTATCACAGAAAAAAGTATGGAGGTTCCTCAAAAAGTTAAAAATAGAACTACCATATGATCCAGCAATCCCACTTCTGGGTATATATCCAAAGGAAATGAAAACAGGATATCAAAAAGATATCTGGACTCCCATGTTCATTGCAACGTTATTTTCAATAGCAAAGATGTGAAAACAACTTTAATATCTATTGATAGATGAATGGATCAAGAAAATGTGACACACACACACACACACACAATGGAATATTATTCACCAGAACAAAATTCTGCTGTTTGTGGCAACATGCATGATCCTGGAGGACATTATGCTAGGTGAAATAAACCAGACACAGAAAGTTAAGTAATACATGACCTCACTTATATGTGGAGTCACAGAAGTGCTTTCATAGACACACAGAGTAGGTTGCCAAGGGTTGAGGGGAAGGGAAAATGAGGAGATATTGACCAAAGGCTACAAAGTTTCAGTTATGTAAGATGAATAAGTTCTGGAGCTCTAAAGTATAGCATGGTGACTATAGGTAACAATACTGTATTGTGTACTTGAAATTTGATAAGAGGGTAGATCCTAAGTATTTGCCCCCCGCCCAAGCTGCCCCACATAAATGGTAACTATGTGACATGATGAATATATTAATTAGCTTGATTATGCTGATCATTTTACAATGTATACTTACATCAAAACATCAAGTTGTATACCTTAAATATATACAATTTCTATTTGTCAATTATATCTCTTAAAGCTGAAAAGAAAAAAAATTGTGTACATAATTTGGGCTATACTTTTCCAGGAAGTTCTTATATATTATTACATAATATTATGTCTATGTATGTTTACTCCACTAATCTGTGAGTGAACTTGTTGGCAAAGAATATAAACTACTCATCTTTGTATGAGTAAATTACTCAGCATGTAGATGCTCAATAAATGTTTGGTTGAATTCATGTATGAATACTGGGGTAAATTTGAGATTGCCAAGTATGATTATTTTTAAGATTCCTAGATTATATAAATCACACATCCAAACTTTTATCATAAAAAGCCCAGTAAGTTTACTCGGGGTTTCCATTTCCTAGCTACTGAAATGAAAAAGAATTTGCTCCTTGGAGAATAATAATGCATTGTCCAATTAGTGTAACTAATGAATGTTGTATTGAAAAGTTAAGTTACAGAACGAAGCACTTAATGAGAATTTAGGTATTGGAACTAAGGAAAAGGAGAATTAGGCATAGTCAGTAAGAAGGAAATCATAAATCTCTTAGGATGAAACATTATAATTTATTATTTATGAACCATTCACTTGGGAAACAGGAACTAATAAGTGGTATGTATGTTATAAAGTGATTAGCATGCTGCTAGCTATGCCACTAGCAGACAGTAACTCATCAGTAATATGCATGTTATAAAGTGATTAGAATGCTGCTACCTATGCCATTAGCAAGCTGCTTAGCTTTGTGCCAATTATTTAATCTCTTTGGACCTTAGGTTCCACCTCTGAGCATTAAATATGTTGGCCCTACAACAGCTTAGGTCCCACCTGTTATTATATGCCATGGTTACTTTTGATATATTCTTTTCCCACATATTAGAAAAACAGGTAGTCCACTCAGTTTCAATGACCCAGTAATCCAGAAAAACATCAGTTTTATATATATATTGGAAGTGACATCTGCAAATTGAATACACCCCAATAATTTAAATATAAAATTTATGGAGATGAGATGTCTTTAAGGGTAATGATATTTAATCATAATTCCAGACAGTTTCGTGACAAGGACATTGAAACACAAATAATGTGAATGCAGTACTTCCGACAGGAATTGCTTGTTTCCTGAATGTGCATTCCAGCACATGGAGAGATAAGGCAGAGGAGCACACTGGAGTTCAAAGAATTTTATTTTTTTATTTTTTTCATTCATTATAGGCTTAAAAATTTTTTTTTTTGTTTTCTTTTTTAAATTTTTATTTTATATTGGAATATAGTTGATCAACAATGTTGTGCTAGTTTCAGGTGCACAGCAAAGTGACTCAGCGATACATATACATGCATTTAAATTGCAGAGTTTGTGAAGATTATCTAAAGCTATCTATAAATCAGAAGTGCTCCCCCTAGGGCAGTGTGGTACAGTAGATAGGTCTGAGTTCAGAATCAAATGGAAATGGGATTAAAATTCATCTCTGCCATCAGCAGCTAAATTTATAGAATTTACTTAATTTCCCTGTATCTTAATTTCTTCATCTATAAAATGGGGATCATGATACCTACATTACATGGTTTTATAATAATAAATAAAACACCTTAAGTAAAGTGTTTGGTACATAATACGTACTTTAAAAGGGTGTTTCGGCTTCAGTTTTATTTTTTTTCATTGACCTTAAAATCTACCTTGAAATCCACAGCACTGACAAGTGAAAACACATGAAATAACTCAAGAAATATTTACTCAGAGTCCTTTTAGCACCAGATAATTTTTTTTGCATTTTATTTTATTTTTTATACAGCAGGTTCTTATTAGTTATCTATTTTATACATATTAGTGTATATATGTCAGTCCCAATTTCCCAATTCATCACACCACTCCCCCACTTTCCCCCCTTGGTGTCCATATGTTTGTTCTCCACATCTGTGTCTCTATTTCTGCCTTGCAAACCAGATGATTTTTTTAAATGCTAGAGATACAATGGCATCTCTAGACAGACATGATTCTTTCCTTCATGGAGTTTATTCTAGTAGGGGAGAAAGACAAAAAAAAGAAAAAGAAAAAAATATCACTGGAAGTTGTGATAACTACTCTGAAGGAAACAAATAGGAATTATGGGAAAATAGTGAAATATTGGGTAGTAGGGATCAGAAGAGAAATCTACTGTATTAAAAAACGAAAATGTATCAGTTTAAGTTAAAAGTAATAAATTATTACACTAAATTCAGGAGGATATGCACGGATCAGCAAGATATTGTAGAGAAGCAGAGTAACTCAAGCAAATGAAGTCAATAGTGATTTTTATCAGAAGTTGAGCAACTGTGATCTAGGTAGTTTCACTTTGGAAGAAGTCTGGGGCTGGATTTGGGAAAGAATTTAAGATCATCATGGTTGTAGTCTGGATTATAGGTAAAAAAGGTCTGTAGCAAGCCTGACCACTCCAGAACTTCTTGGATACTGAAGTTCTGCTATACCTTTCATGACTTGGTCAGGATGAATAAGTAAGTTCTTTGTGAATCATGTTGCTTCCGCTATTATGTCTAATACTACTATTCTGCTAGGAAAATTTAGAGGGAGCAAGACAGTTAATTAAAAGTAAAACATCAGGGCTTCCCTGGTGGCGCAGTGGTTGAGAGTCCACTTGCTGATGCAGGGGTCCCGGGTTCGTGCCCCGGTCCGGGAAGATCCCACATGCCGCGGAGCGGCTGGGCCCGTGAGCCATGGCCACTGAGCCTGCGTGTCGGGAGCCTGTGCTCCACAACGGGAGAGGCCACAGCAGTGAGAGGCCCATGTACCACAAAAAAAAAAAAAAAAAAAAAAGTAAAACATCAGGTATAAGGAAGAATTAATATGTGAGGAGTAAATGGGGCTTCGAGGTAACTGTGGGCAAGGTAATTTACCAACCATGATTTCATTGAGAATAATAAAAAAATTTGTATAAAATCTTAAACAATATCTCCTTGAAAGCAGCAGAGAGCTACAAGGAAATGAAAAATTAAAGGAATAAGATCTTGGCAAAGAAAGAAACTGCAAGAGATGAGCCCAGTGTTTGACTTCTAAGACAAATTTAGAATTATAAAGGCAACATGTATATGTATGTCATTGAAGTATTGCCTATATTACCATGAGAGTCCAATGTCCTATCCTAAAGGATGATCAGTGATTGAATGGACAGACAAAATTCATAGTCATAGAATACTGTACAAAGCATACATAGAAATAAGTTAAACAGAACTACATTTATCAGCATGGGTGGATTTGCAAATCCAACATTGAATGAAAGTAGGAAGTACAGTGAAATGCGTAGATGTATTTATTTTACAAGCATGCACAAGTAATTGTATATATTTTTGTGTATATACAAATGCTTAAGAAAAGTATAAATAGTTGTTTATTGCTTTGGAGTTATCTGGTAAGATCCCATGTTAAATCATTGCTGGAACTAAAAACATACTAGACAGAGTTACAGACTAACAAAGATAAAAAAGCCCACAAACTAAGAGCATACATAATACTACTCAAACTATTAAGTTTTTTTACCTCTTAATGAACTAAGATCTCATTTGGAAATAATAGCTTACAAGAAAACCTGTCTTTTCATCTGGATATAGATTTTTTACCCAAATATAATTTAATATATTTTGATGAATATGTAAGAGTAAAATAATGGAAGGAAGTTTAGAAGGGTACACTTTAATACATGGTGGAGATAGGGATGGGACAGATAACTTATCTGTTATCTTTTATAACAGATAAAAGAAATGCACACTCAAAAAATCTGAGATTATATCTTCTCTGATAATGATATTATGTCATCAGCTGGAGGGTATTTTTGATTGAAATCTGCATGTTTAGGGTCCATGAATACCTATAGGAAGAAGAACACACTTTTCAATTCAGAATGTTGTTCAAAGTCTTAGGGAAATGAAGAATAGAGTTTTCAAAGGGGAAGAAATAATCTACTCTGTCAAATCGGTTTTTCAAGGGAAATAAGTGAACTGAGTGTGAATAAGCAAGACAAGTCTTGGGCCTCTTTGCGATCTTCGGTTCTGGTGAAGTTCCTAAAACAATAATTTCAACTATTTGTTACCTGGGCACCTGTTAGTAAACAAAATGTGTATTAAAATGTTTATAGGATTAATTGATCAATAATCAGTATAACTTTCAACTCTTAGAAATGTGTTGTAGTGCACACCTTAAGCAATGATTTAATCAGAGCTCCCAACGATGGAAAATATCACATACTCCCATATTTAGTCAAGGTGGTTTGTGTAATAGACAAGCTGTCTCCGGTAGTGGATAGATTGAAATTTTCATCCAGAGAGTATTTAATGTTTTCATTTAGTGTGCTTGCTTATCACCAGTGGTCTGCCCTGTAGCACACTTGTGTTCTTCTATGATCACCACAACTTGCATTTGTTTGTCTTACTCTGTTGTGCTCTTTGATTGCCAAAGCCTCTCTCCTCCTTCTTTTCTCAGCTCATATTCATTGTCAGGTAGTATATTATAGTACATGTGGTCATTCTTTTAGTGTCATATCAGCATTTCTTCTCCTGTTTCTCAGAGTTATTTATTATGGTGCCATTTTGTTCACTTCTTAAAATCTCTGATCATGTAAATAAATGCTCAGATGTGCATCGTGTTTCTAGGTTAATATAAGCTCTAAGAATCATGTAGAATAGAGTTACATCTTTTGCTTACTACATACATGCACTCAAAAAGAGAGTTGCTCACGTTACAGGAGACACTCAAGAACTGAGGCCAACTGAGGAAACAGCAGAGTCATGTTTTCTATCTAATGTTCACACCTGGGTATGTGTCAATGAGTAGAATGGTTGGGAATCAAACACACTATTTAATCGTCTTTGCTGTTTCTCTCTGTCTCATTAATTTGCGTTTCTGTCCTCCCCATCTCCTGGATGCATAAAAAAATGCACATATAATGTCTACAAAGGGTGATTTACTGAAACAAAGTTATGAATTATTTTATACATTGAGTTAATTGTAACACAGCTAGATTTTAACTGTGAGATATAGAAATTTCAAGCTCATGTTTATATGGATGAAATGATAAAGCTCAGAGACATTGTAATTCTCAGTCATCTCTGCCTGTCAGCATTTATACATGAGTGTGTATACTTTTCATGTAATTTTCAGGGTTCTGACATTCACTATTTGATGTGATCATGTAGAAATGACTTCCAAATGAGTCTTGGAAAAACATAGATGAATTTTTTTTCTGTAGTAGTGTTGAATTGATGTTCTTTCTTTTTAAATATTTTGTAGAATTTGCCAGTAAAACAATATGGACCTGAAAATTTCTTTTCTTTTTTTTCTTTTTGGAGTTTTTTTTTAAACTTTATTGACTTTTTTTTTGGTAAGAACAATTAACATGAGATCTACATTCTTAATAAAGTTTAAGGATATGGTACAGTATTGTTAACTATAGGTACAAAGTTGTAGAGTACATCTCCAGAGCATATTCATCTTGTTTAACTGAAACTTTATGTCAATTAGTTAGTAACTCCCATTCCTCCCTCTCCCCATCCCCTGGAAACCACCATTCCACTCTTTGATTCTGTTAATCTGTTTTCGATACCTCATATATGTGGAATCACGCAGTTTTGTTTTTCTTTGACTGGTTTACTTTCTTTTGTTTTTTTTAACATCTTTATAGGAGTATAATTGCTTTAAAATGTTGTGTTAGTTGCTGCTATATAACAAAGTGAATCTGCTATACATATACATATATTTCCATATCCCCTCCCTGTTGCATCTCCCTCCCACCCCTCTAGGGGGACACAAAGCACAGAGCTGATCTCCCTGTGTGATGCAGCTGTATCCCACTAGCTATCTATTTTACATTTGGTGGTGTATATATATCAGTGCTACTCCCTCACTTTGTCCCGGCTTACCCTTCCCCTCCCTGTGTCCTCAAGTTCATTCTCTATGTCTGTGTCATTATTCCTGTCCTGCCTCTAGGTTCAGCAGAACCTTTTTTTTTTTTTTAGATTCCATATATATGTGTTAGCATCCAGTATTTGTTTTACTCTTTCTGACTTACTTCACTGTGTACGACAGACTCTAGATCTGTCCATCTCACTACAAATAACTCAATTTCCTTTCTTTTTATGGCTGAGTAATATTCCATTGTATATATATGCCACATCTTCTTTACCCATTCATCTGTCGATGAACACTTAGGTTGCTTCCATGTCCTGGCTATTGTAAATAGTGCTGCAATAAGCATTATGGTACATGTCTCTTTTTGAATTATGGTTTCATCAGGGTATATGCTCAGTAGTGGGATTGCTGGGTCATATGGTAGTTCTATTTTTAGTTTTTTAAGGAACCTCCATACTGTTCTCCATAGTAGCTGTATCAATTTACATTCCATCAACAGTGCAAGAGGGTTCTCTTTTCTCCACACCCTCTCCGGCATATAATGTTTATAGATTTTTTGACGATGGCCATTCTTACTGGTGTGAAGTAATACCTCATTGTAGTTTTGATTTGCATTTCTCTAATGATTAGCGTTCTTGAGCATCCCTTCATGTGTTTGTTGGCGATCTGTATATCTTCTTTGGAGAAATGTCTGTTTAGGTCTTCTGCCCTTTTTTGGATTGGATTGTTTGGTTTTTTTGATGTTGTGGTGCATGAGCTGCTTGCATATTTTGGAGATTAATCCTTTGTCAGTTTCTTCATTTGAAAACATTTTCTCCCATTTTGAGGGTGGTCTTTTCGTCTTGTTTATGGTTTGCTTTTCTGTGCAGAAGCTTTTAAGTTTCATTAGGTCCCATTTGTTTATTTTTGTTTTTAATCTCCATTAATCTAGAAGGTGGGTCAAAAAAGGTCTTGCTGTGATTTATGGCAAACAGTGTGCTTCCTGTGTTTTCCTCTAAGAGTTTTACAGTGCCTGGTCTTACATTTAGGTCTTTAATCCATTTTGAGTTTATTTTAGTGTATGGTGTAAGGGAGTGTTTTAAATTCATTCTTTTACATGTAGCTGTCCAGTTTTCCCAGCACCACTTATTGAAGAGGCTGTCTTTTCTCCACTGTATATTCTTGACTCCTTTATCAAAAATAAGGTGACCATAGGTGTGTGGGTTTATCTGTGGGCTTTCTATCCTCATCCATTGATCTGTATTTGTTTTTCAGCCCATACCATAGTGCCTTGATTACTGTAGCTTTGTAGTATAGTCTGAAGTCAGGGAGCCTGATTCCTCCAGCTCCATTTTTCTTTCCCAAGATTGCTTTCGCTATTCGGGGTCTTTTGTGTTTCCATACCAATTGTGAAATTTTTTGTTCTAGTTCTGTGAAAATGCCAGTGGTAGTTTGCACTGTATCTGTAGATTGCTTTGGGTAGTATAGTCATTTTCACAATGTTGATTCTTCCAATCTAAAAACATGGTATATCTCTCCATCTGTTTCTATCATCTTCAGTTTTTTCATCAGTGTCTTATAGTTTTTTGAATACAGGTCTTTTGTCTCCTTAGGTAGATTTATCACTAGGTATTTGACTCTCTATGTTGCAGTCGTAAATGGGAGTGTTTCCTTAATTTCTTTTTCATATTTTTCATCATTAGTGTATAGGAATACAGAAGATTTCTGTGCATTAATTTTGTATCCTGCTACTTTACCAAATTCATTGATTAGCTCTAGTAGTTTTCTGGTAGTATCTTTAGGATTCTCTATGTATAGTATCCTGTGATCTGCAAACAGTGACAGTTTTACTTCTTCTTTTCCGATTTGGATTCCTTTTATTTCTTTTTCTTCTCTGATTGCTGTGTCTAAAACTTCCAAAACTATGTTGAATAATAGTGGTGAGATTGGGCAACCTTATCTTGTTCCTGATCTTAGAGGAAATGTTTTCAGTTTTTCACCATTGAGAACAATGTTGGCTGTGGGTTTGTCATATATGCCCTTTATTATGTTGACGTAGGTTCCCTCTATGCCCACTTTCTGGAGGGTTTTTATCATAAATGGGTGTTGAATTTTGTCAAAAGCTTTTCCTGCATCTATTGAGATTATCATATGGTTTTTCTCCTTCAGTTTGTTAATATGGTGTATCACATTGGTTGATTTGTGTATATTGAAGAATCCTTGCATTCCTGGGATTAACCTTGCTTGATCATGGTGTATGATCCTTTTAATGTGCTGTTCGATTCTGTTTGCTAGTATTTTGTTGAGGATTTTTGCATCTATGTTCATCAGTGTTAAGGGCCTGTAGTTTTCTTTTTTTGTGACATCTTTGTCTGGTTTTGGTATCAGGGCGATGGTGGCCTCGTAGAATGAGTTTGGGAGTGTTCCAACCTCTGCTATATCTTGGAAGAGTTTGAGAAGGATAGGAGTTAACTCTTCTCTAAATGTTTGATAGAATTTGCCTGTGAAGCCATCTGGTCCTGGACTTTTGTTTGTTGGAAGTTTTTCAATCACCGTTTCAATTTCAGTGCTTGTGATTAGTCTGTTTATACTTTCCATTTCTTCCTGGTTCAGTCTCAGAAGGTTGTGCTTTTCTAAGAATGTCCATTTCTTCCTGGCTGTCCATTTTATTGGCATAGAGTTGCTTGTAGTAATCTCTCATGATCCTTTGTATTTCTGCAGTGTCAGTTGTTTCTTCTCCTTTTTCATTTCTAATTCTGTTGATTTGAGTTTTCTCCCTTTTTTTCTTGATGCATCTGGCTAATGGTTTATCAATTTTGTTTATCTTCTCAAAGAACCAGGTTTTAGATTTTTCATCTTTGATACTGTTTCCTTCATTTCTATTTCATTTATTGCTGGTCTGATCTTTATGATATCTTTCATTCTGCTAACTTTGGGGTTTTTTTGTTCCTCTTTCTCTAGTTGCTTTAGGTGTAAGGTTAGGTTGGTTATTTGAGAGATTTTTCTTGTTTCTTGAGGTAGGATTGTATTGCTCTAAAATTCCCTCTTAGAACTGTTTTTGCTGCATCCCATAGGTTTTGGGTTGTCACGTTTTCACTGTCATTTGTTTAGGTATTTTGTGATTTCCTCTTTGATTACTTCAGTGATCTCTTGGTTATTTAGTAGTGTATTGTTTACTCTCCATGTGTTTGTATTTTTTACAGATTTTTTTCCATAATTGATATCTAGTCTCATAGTGTTGTGGTTGGACAAGACATTTGATACGATTTCAATTTCTTAAATTTACCAGGGCTTGATTTGTGACCCAAGATATGATGTATCCTGGAGAATGTTCCATGAGCACTTGAGAAGAAAGTGTATTCTGTTGTTTTTGGATGGGATTTCCTATAAATATCAATTAAGTCCATCTTGTTTAATGTGTCATTTAAAGCTGTGTATCCTTATTTATTTTCATTTTGGATGATCTGTCCATTGATGAAAGTGGGGTGTTAAAGTCCCCTACTATGATTGTATTACTGTCGTTTTCCCCTTTTATGACTGTTAGCATTTGCCTTATGTATTGAGGTGCTCCTATGTTGGGTACATAAATATTTACAATGTTACATCTTCTTGGTTTGATTCCTTGATCGTTATGTAGTATCCTTCTTTGTCTCTTGTAATAGTCTTTATTTTAAAGTCTATTTTGTCTGATATGAGAATTGCTACTCCAGCTTTCTTTTGATTTCCATTTGCATGGAATATCTTTTTCTGTCCCCTCACTTTCAGTCTGTATGTGTCCCCAGGTCTGAAGTGGGTCTCTTGTAGACAGCATATATATGGGTCTTGTTTTTGTATCCATTCAGCCAGTCGATGTCTTTTGGTTGGAGTATTTAATCCATTTACATTTAAGGTAATTATCGATATATATGTTCCTATGACAGTTTTCTTAATTGTTTTGGGATTGTTATTGTAGGTCTTTTCCTTCTCTTGTGTTTCCTGCCTAAAGTAGTTCCTTTAGTATTTGTTGTCAAGCTGGTTTGGTGGTGCTTAATACTCTTAACTTTTGCTTGTTTGTAAAGGTTTTAATTTCTCCGAGGAATCTGAATGAGATCCTTGCTGGGTAGAGTAATCTTGGTTTTAGGTTTTTCCCTTTTGTCACTTTAAATATGTCCTGCCACACCCTTCTGGCTTGGAGAGTTTCTGCTGAAAGATCAGCTGTTCACCTCATGAGGATTCCCTTGTATGTTATTTGTTGTTTTTCCTTTGCTGCTTTTAATATTTTTTCTTTGTGTTTAATATTTTTTAGTTTGAATAATGTGTGTCTTGGCTTGTTTCTCCTTGGATTTATCTTGTATGGGACTCTCTGTGCTTCCTGGACTTGATTGACTATTTCTTTTCTCACGTTACGGAAATTTTCAAGTGTAATCTCTTCAAATATTTTCTCAGTCCCTTTCCTCTTCTCTTCCTCTTCTGGGACCCCTATAATTCAAATGTTGGTGTGTTTAATGTTGTCCCTGAGGTCTCTGAGACTGACCTCAATTCTTTTCAATCTTTTTTCTTTTTTCTGCTCTGCGGTAGTTATTTCCACTATTTTATCTTCCAGGTCACTTATCCGTTCTTCTGCCTCAGTTGGTCTGCTATTGATTCCTTCTAGAGAATTTTTAATTTCATTTATTTGTGTTGTTCATCATTGTTTGTTCACTCTTTAGTTCTTCTAGGTCCTTGTTAAACGTTTCTTGTATTTTCTGCATTCTATTTCCAAGATTTTGGATCACCTTTACTAACATTACCCTGAATTCTTTTTCAGGTAGACTGCCTATTCCCCCTTCATTTCTTTGGTCTGGTGGGTTTTTACCTTGCTCCTTCATCTGCTGCATATTTCTCTGTCTTCTTATTTTGTTTACCTTACTCTGTTTGGGGTCTCCTCTTTGCAGACTGCAGGCTTGTAGTTCCCTTTGTTTTTGGTGTCTGCCCCCAGTGGGTTAGGTTGGTTCAGTGGCTTGTGTAGGCTTCCTGGTGGAGGGGACTGATGCCTGTGTTCTGGTGGGTGGGGCTGGATCTTGTCTTTCGGGTGGGCAGGCCTGTGTCTGGTGGTGTGTTTTGGGGCATCGGTGAACTTAGTATGATTTAGGTAGCCTCTCTGCTAATGGGTGGGGTTGTGTTCCTGTTTTGCTAGTTGTTTGACATGGGGTGTCCAGCACTGGAGCTTGCTGGCCATTGGGTGGAGGTGGGTCTTAGCATTGAGATGGAGATCTCTGGGAGAGCTCTTGCCCATTGATATTACGTGGTGCCGGGAGGTATGTGGTGGTTCAGTGTCCTGAACTTGGCTCTCACTCCTAAGAAGCTCAGGTCTGACACCAGACTGGAGCACGAAGGCCGTGTCAGCCAGATGACTCAGAAGAAAAGGGAGAAAAAAGATAGACAAAATAATAATAATAATTAAAAAAAACAGAAGAGGAGAGCAACCAAACCAATAAACAAATCCACCAATTACAGCAAGCACTAAAAACTGTACTACGATAAACGTAAAAATCAGAAACATTTCAGTTGCAGACAGCAAACCCTGAGTCTACTATTGCTCCCAAAGTTCAGTGCCTCAATTTTGAGGTGATTCATTGTTTATTCAGGTATTCCACAGATGCAGCTACATCAAGTTGATTGTGGGGATTTAATCCGCTGCTCCAGAGGCTGCTAGGAGAGATTTCCCTTTCTCTTTTTTGTTCGCACAGCTCCTGGTGTTCAGCTTTGGATTTGCCCCCACCTCTGCGTGTAGGTCGCTCTCAGGCATCTGTTCCCACCCAGAGAGGACAGGTTTAAAGCAGCAGCTGATTAGGGGGCTCTTGCTCATTCAGGACATGGGGACGGAGAGGTACAATTGTCATAATTGGAATGTGGGGGAAGCCTGCAGCGGCAGAGTCCGGCATGACATTGCAACAGCCTGAAGCATGCTTTGTGTTCTCCTGGGGAACTTGTCCCTGGATCATGGGACCCTGGCAGTGGTGTGCTGTACAGGCTCCCGGAGGGGTGTGGATTGTGGACTGTGCTTGCACACAGAATTCTTTGTGGCTGCAGCAGCAGTGTTAGCATTTCATGTCTGTCTCTGGGGTCTGAGCTGATAGCTGTGTCTCATGCCCATCTCTGGAGCTTTTTTAGGTGGTGCTCTGTCTTTTGTGGGCATCAGGGAAGGAATTCCCTCTCCTCATGTACCCCAAAACAATGGTCTTTTGCCTCCTAGGCAGGTCCGGACTTTTTCTGGACTCCCTCTTGGCTACCTGTGGTGCACTAGCCCCCTTCAGGCTGTGTTCACACAGCCAACCCCAGTCCTCTCCCTGGGATCTGACCTCCAAAGCCCGAGCCTCAGCCCCCATCCCCCTCTCAGCCCGGCGGGTGAGCAGACAAGCCTCTCGGGTTGGTGAGTGCTGGTCGGCAGTGATCCTCTGTGCGGGAATCTCTCTGCTTTGCCTTCTGTACCCCTGTTGTTGCACTCTCCTCTGTGGCTCCGAAGATTTGCCCCTGTCCACCCCACCCCGTCTCCTCCAGTGAAGGGGCTCCCTAATGTGTGGAAACTTTTCCTCCTTCACAGCTCCCTCTCAGAGGTGCAGGTCCTGTCCCTATACTTTTATCTCTGTTTTTTCTTTTTTCTTTTGCCCTACCCAGGTATGTGGCAATTTTTTTGCCTTTTGGGAAGTCTGAGGTCTTCTGCCAGTGTTCAGTAGGTGTTCTGTAGGAGATGTTCCACTGTAGATGTATTTTTGATGCATTTGTGGGGAGGAAGGTGATCTCCATGTCTTATTCCTCTGCCATCTTGAAGGTCCCTGAAAATTTCTTTTTTGGAAGGTTTTAAACTATGAATTCAATTTCTTTAATAGTTATAGGACTACTTAGGTTATCTAGTTCATTGTGGGTGAATTCAAATAGTTTGTGGGTTTGGAAGAATTGGACCATTATACAAGTTGTCAGATTTATGTGCCTAGGGTTAGTTGTTCTTAGTATTCATTTATTATCCTCTTAACGTCTGTGAGGTTTTCAATGATATTCCCTATTTTATTTCTGATATTATTAATTTTTGCCTTCTCTCTCCTATTCTTTGTTTTCCTAGAGGTTTATCAATTTTATTGTTCTATTTAAAGAACCAATTTTTGGTTTCACTGACTTTCACTATTGTTTTTATGTTTCCAAATCATTGATTGCTGCTTTTATTTTTATTATTTCTTTTCTTCTGCTTGATTTGCTCTTGTTTTTCTAGTTTCTCGAAGCAGGAGTCTAGATTATGAGTTGAGACCTTTCTTCTACTCTAATATTAGTATTTAATGTTATAAACTGTCTACAAGCACTGCTTTTATTGTGTCTCACAAATTTTTATATGTTGTATTTTTACTTTCCCGCAGTTCAAAATATTTTCTAATTCACCTTAAGGCTTGTTCTTTGACCAAGTTTGAGTATTTTCTCTTGTTTTTCTGTTATTGATTCCTAGCTTAACTCCATTTCAGTCAGAGAACATCCTTTGCATGATTGCAATTCTTTTAAATTGGTAACGTTTGTTTCAAGACAGCATGCCAGACGTTTGTTTCATGATTTATCTGGATAAATTTTCAATGTGCACTTGAAAAAAATATATGATTTGCTTTGGTTGGGTGCAGTATTCTATAGATGGCAATTAGATATAGTTGTTAGATAGTATTTTCTTAGTTCATCTATATGTTTATTGATTTAGTGTTCCCTAGTTATATCTATTATTGAGAGTATTGATGCCTACAGCTATGATTGTGGGTTTAGCTATTTCTCCCTTCAGTTCTGTCAGATTTTGCTTCTTATTTTTTGAAATGCTTTTGTTAAATGCATGAACATCTGTTTTTGAGAAATAGGATTTGCGTTACATGAACAAGACTATTAGAAAAAGAGAATAAGATGTGAGGGATTTGTATTTTATTTCACGACAATATATCATATATAGGACTTACTAGAGATGAAAAGCTTACAGTTTTTGGAAATACAGTTACAGAAATAACCAAATTGTAATTTGTGAAACAATTCAAATCTGAGCAAAGTGTGATCTCTTTTTAGTATATCATAATGAGGATTCATATAACATTTCCAAGAGTTATAAAGAAACACAACCGATTTTGCCACCTGGAGAAGATAATTACAGTTTTAAAAAATGATTTTTTGCAAACTACGTTGTAAATGAGAATGTCATGAACTTAGCACCAAGTAGCTTGCTTTGCAAGACTGTTCAAAGTAGAAGAGTCTTTTTCCATTAAAAAGACTTTTCCATTAAAAAGAAGAGTCTTTTTCCATTAAAAAATGAATATTCTGGGTGAACTCCTGTTCTGTGTGTGAGGAGCTTAGTAGTCAACACACCATCCAAATAACATGTGAAAAGGTGAATGGACTGAAAAATCAACTCTTCTTGGATCTGAAAGAGAGGGGAGGACACAGAGTAAACAGCTGCCCCTAAGACTGGAGAGATAAGCAAGTGAATACAGGGAGTCACACCATACTGGAGAGGAGACACATGAGTGGAAACCAGTGCCAAGGTAGGAACAACTGAAAAACTGAATTGAAATTGGTAAATTGCTGGAGCTCAATGAGGACAACTGTGAGAGTTATAAACTCCAGAGGGACCCAGTCATGCGAGGCGGAGGGCTGGGGGGGGGGTGCACTTCAACATATTGTAAGAATTACCTCCATGAGCTCAACCAGTTTCCTACAGTAAATATCAGAGGAGAATCTCCTCTTGCTTCTGGCAAGGGGAGGGGAAATGGAACCATTTTGAAATCCTCCAGAGCTCTGTTCTTAACAAGGCCTGCCTTTAGGAGAAACTAGTTAACCAGACTCTAACCTACTGGGATATTATCGTATCCCAGCTCACCTGGGGCAAGGGAAATAGCCATCTCCAGCCCACAATAACCATCCAGTCCCATTTAATGGGGGAGGAAAAAATGCTGAGAAACACTTGTGAAGTTCACAGTCCAGAAGCCTAGGCTCACTAAAACACTGAGACCTAACATAGGGCTATAGAACATTTCCTCTCCCCCCACAGCTCACCACCACATTACTGAAGTCCTATTTACAGCATTTCCCTTTATTCAAGACATTATATTTGGTTATCAAAAGTTATAAGGCACACCAAAAGGTAAAAAAAACAATTTTAAGAGACAGAGCAAGCATCAGAACTAGATAGGGCAGGGATGTTGGAATTATCATACTGGGAATCTTAAACAATGATAATTAATATACTAAGAGTTCTAGTGGATAAAGTAGGTACATGAAAGAACAGATGGGAAGTGTAAACAGAGACATGAAAATCCTAAGAAAGAACCAAAAAGAAATGATAGATATCTAAAGAATTATAACAGAAATGAAGATTACCTTTGATTGGCTTATTGGTAGATTGAACATGGCTGAGGAAAGAATCTGTGAGCAACAGGATATATCAACAGAATCTTCAAAAACTGAAAAGCAAAGAGAAAAATAATAAAAACCAGAGCAGAATATACAAAGACTGTGGGACAATTACAAAATTAAAAACACACATGTAATGGATAACCAGAGGGAAAGGAAAGGGAGCAAGGAACAGAAGAAATATTTGAAACAATACTGACTGAGAATTTTCTTAAATTAATGTCAGACGCCAAACCACAGAGCCAGGAAACTCAGAGAATAAGCAGGATAAATGCCAAACAAGCAAACAAACAAAACCCCCCACAAAAACTGCATGTAGGCATATCATTTTCACAATACAGAAAATCAAAGCTAAAGAAAAAACCCTGAAAGAAGCCAGAGGATGAAAATACCTTACTTGTAGAGGAACAAGAGAAGAATTACAGCTGATTTCTCAGAAACCATGCAGCAAGAAAACAGTGGATTGAATATTTAAAGTGCTGGTAGAAAACCCCACCAACCTAGAATTCTGTACCTAGCAAAATTTTCTTTCAAAACTGAAGGAGAAATAGACTTTGTCAGACAAACATTGAGGGAATTTGTTATCAGAAGCCCTCCTTTGAAAGATGTGTGAAAAGAAATTAGAGAGAAGGAAAATAATATAGGTCGGAAAACTCAGATCTACATAAACTAAGGAAGAGCATAAAAGAAAAAATAAATGAAGGTTAAAAAAAACCTTTTATTTTTCTTATTCTTTGATTGACCTAACAGATAACAGTTTGTTCAAAATAATAATACTGACAACATATTTGATTATGTATGTGTATATATATCATATGTGTATGTATTTAAATATATGCTCATGTATTCTTGTATATAAGTAAAAACAATGATAACAATAATAAAGCGATGTAAGGAACTAAAAATATTTTGGTATTATAAGGTACTCACACTACCCATGAATTGGTATACTGTTATTAGAAAGTGGACTTAGGTTAGCTGTAAATGTATATTGAAAACTCTAGGTCAACTACCGAAAAAAAGTGAAAAAAAAAGTATAACTGATGTGCTAAGAAAGGGGAGAAAACGGAATCGCATAAAATGATCAATTAAAATCACAAAAGGCAAAGGAAGAGTGAAAAAACAGGAACAAAGAACAGGACAACAAATAGAAAACAAAAGTGAATTTTGTAGGTACTAATCCAACTATATTAATAATCACTTAGAACATCAGTGGTCTAAATGCACCAATTAAAACACAGAGATTGTCAGAGTGGATCTAACACAAGACCCAACTATATATTGTCTACAAGAAATCCAATTTAAATATAAAGACTCATCAAGAAAAGAAGGGAGCACACTCCAATCAACAGAATTAGAAATGAAAAAGGAGAAGAAACAACTGACACTGCAGAAATACAAATGATCATGAGAGATTACTACAGGCAACTATATGCCAATAAAATGGACAACCTGGAAGAAATGGACACATTCTTAGAAAAGCACAACCTTCTGAGACTGAACCAGGAAGAAATGGAAAATATAAACAGACCAATCACAAGCACTGAAATTGAAACTGTGATTAAAAATCTTCCAATAAACAAAAGCCCAGGAGCAGATGGCTTCACAGACAAATTCTATCAAACATTTAGAGAAGAGCTAACGCCTATCCTTCTCAAACTGTTCCAAAATGTAGCAGAGGTAGGAACACTCCCAAACTCATTCTACGAGGCCACCATCACCCTGGTACCAAAACCAGACAAAGATGTCACAAAAAAAGAAAACTACAGGCCCTTAACACTGATGAACATAGATGCAAAAATCCTCAACAAAATACTAGCAAACAGAATCCAACAGCACATTAAAAGGATCATACACTATGATCAAGTGGGGTTTATCCCAGGAATGCAAGGATTCTTCAATATATGCAAATCAATTAGTGTGATACACCATATTAACAAATTGAAGGATAAAAACTATATGATCATCTCAATAGATGCAGAAAAAGCTTTTGAGAAAATTCAACACCCATTTATGATAAAAACCCTCCAGAAAGTGGGCATAGAGGGAACCTACCTCAACATAGTAATATGTGGGCAATACATGAAAAGGCACAGCCAACATTGCTCTCAGTGGTGACACACTGAAGCCATTTCCTCTACGGAACAAGACAAGGGTGCTCACTCTCACCATTATTATTCAACATAGTTTTTGAAGTTTAAGACACAGCAATCAGAGAAGAAAAAGAAATAAAAGGAATCCAAATCGGAAAAGAAGATGTAAAGCTGTCACTGTTTGCAGAAGACATGATACCATACACAGAGACTCCTAAAGATGCTACCAGTAAACTACTAGAGCTAATCAATTAATTTGGTAAAGTAGAAGGATACAAAATTAATGCCCAGAAATTTCTTGCATTCCTATACACTAATGATGAAAAATCTGAAAGACAAATTAAGGAAACACTCCCATTTACCATTGAAACAAAAAGAATAAAATACCTAGGGATAAACCTACCTAAGGAGAAAAAAGACCTGTATGCAGAAAACTATAAGATACTGATGAAAGAAATTAAAGATGATAGAAACAGATGGAGAGATATACCATGTTTTTAGATTGGAAGAATCAACATTGTGAAAATGACTATACTACCCAAAGCAATCTACACATTCAATGCAATCACTATCAAACTACCAATGGCATTTTTCACAGAACTAGAAGAAAACATTTCACAATTTGTATGGAAACACAAAAGACCCCAAATAGCCAAAGCCATCTTGGGAAAGAAAAATAGAGCTGGGGGAATCAGGCTCCCTGACCTCAGACTATGCTATAAAGCTACAGTAATCAAGACAGTATGGTACTGGCACAAAAACAGAAATATAGATCAATGGAACAGGATAGAAAGCCCAGAGATAAACCCTCACACATATGGTCACCTTATCTTTGATAAAGGAAGCAAGAATATACAATGGAGAAAAGACAGCCTCTTCAAAAAGTGATGTTGGGAAAACTGGACAGCTACATGTAAAAGAATGAAATTAGAACACTCCCTAACGCCGTACACAAAAATAAACTCAAAATGGATTAAAGACCTATAAAACTCAGCTCTATACGTATATATATATATATATATATATATATATATACCCATATCCCCTATAAAACTCTTACGGGGAAACATACCAGAACACTCTGTGACATAAATCACAGCAGGATCCTTTTTGACCCACCTCCTAGAGAAATGGAAATAAAAACAAAAATAAACAAATGGGAGCTAATGAAACTTAAAAGTTTTTGCGTAGCACAGGAAGCCATAAACAAGATGAAAAGACAACCCTTAGAATGGGAGAAAATATTTGCAAACGAACCAACCGACAAAGGATTAACCTCCAAAATATGCAAGCAACTCAATATCAAAAAAACAAACAACCCAATCCAAAAATAGGCAGAAGACCAAAATAGACATTTCTCCAAAAACGATATACAGATTGCCAGGAAACACATGAAAGGATGTTCAACATCACTAATCATTAGAGAAATGCAAATCAAAACTACAATGAGGTATCACCTCACACCAGTCAGAATGGCCATCATCAAAAAATCTACAAACTAATAGTGCTGGAGAGGGTGCGGAGAAAAGGCAACCCTGTTGCACTGTTGGTGGGAATGTAAATTGATATAGCCACTATGGAGAACTGTATGGAGGTTCCTTAGAAAACTAAGACTAGAACTACCATATGACCCAGCAATTCCACTCCTGAGCATATACCCTGTGAAAACCATAATTCAAAATGGGACATGTACCACCGTGTTCATTGCAGCCCTGTTTACAGTAGCCAGGACATGGAAGCAACCTAAGTGTCCATTGACAGATGAATGCATAAAGAAGATACGGCACATATATACAATGGAATATTACTCAGCCATAAAAAGAAATGAAATTGAGTTATTTGTAGTGAGGTGGATGGACATAGAGACTGTCATACAGAGTGAAGTAAGTCAGAAAGAGAAAAACAAATACCATATGGTGACACATATATATGGAATAAAAAAAAAAGTGGTTCTGACAAACCTAGGGGCAGAACAGGAATAAAGACGCACATGTAGAGAATGGACTTGAGGACTCGGGGAGGGAGAAGGGTAAGCCAGGATGATGTGAGAGAGTAGCATTGACATATATACACTACGAAATGTAAAATAGATAGCTAGTGGGAAGCAGCCACATAGCACAGGGAGATCAGCTCAGTGCTTTGTGACCACCTAGAGGGATGGGATAGGGAGGGTGGGAGGGAGACGCAAGAGGGAGGGGATATGGGGATATAATATGTATAGCTGATTCACTTTGTTATACAGCAGAAACTAACACAACATTGTAAAGCAAATCTACTCCAGTAAAGATGTTCAGAAAAAAATCTGGCTAGCACTTATTGTCTTTACTTTCATCATGCTATATACTTTTCTTTTAACCATAAAATTTAACTTAACGATAATTTGTGTTGACATTGTCCAGATGTCCAAACTTGGTAAAGTTTTAGTTTTATTTTCTAACTGTTAAGTAGCGAATAGTTTTGCTGCTCTAGATTTGAATAATTCCTTCTGTATATCAAGACTAATCATGTGGATTTAGAATTTAGATATCTCTTTTACTTATGATGTGTACATGGAAGTGCATAAGACACTTATCAATCAATATTGAATTTATAAAAAAAAGTTTGCCGATTTTCTTTAGAAATGTAATAGTGGAGCATAAATGCTGTATTTAACATTCTGTAGTGATTATAAATAAAAATTAGCATTTCTGAAATACCACAACCTTATACATCTTTCAAAGTTTAGCACAAATCAGTTTGCTATGAAATTTCTCTGATCTGCTATTATGGGTATCAGTTACAGCAAACAGAACACTCATGCACACACTCAGGGAAATAAGTAAAAAAATAAACCAAGTAATCCAATACTAAAAGTGTGTAATAAAGGAATAAAATAGTCACTTATTTTTACAAAACTGTCTGGTACAATCCTACACTAAATTGCTCTCAATTATTGGAATTACATTAAAAAACCAGGCAGAAAGAGAAACACAAAAGAAAAAAACTCACCAAATCATAGCATACATAATACTCTTCAAAGCACTAAGTGTTATACCCTTTTCTTTTTTTTTAATTATTATTTTTAACATCTTTATTAGAGTATAATTGCCTTACAATGGTATGTTAGTTTCTGCTTTATAACAAAGTGAATCAGCTATACATATACATATATCTTTATATCTCCTCCCTCTTGCATCTCCCTCCCACCCTCCCTATCCCACCCCTCTAGGAGGTCACAAAGCACCGAGCTGATCTCCCTGTGCTCTGTGGCTGCTTCCCACTTCTTAACTCCATTAGATTTCATTTGGAAATTATATAACGGCTTGCATAATAATTTTTCTTTTCATTTGGGTATAAATTAGTTCCAGAACATACTATTTACTTTTTTTTTTTGCGGTACGCGGGCCTCTCACTGTTGTGGCCTCTCCCGTTTCCGAGCACAGGCTCCGGACGCGCAGGCTCAGCGGCCATGGCTCATGGGCCTAGCCGCTCCGCGTCATGTGGGATCTTCCTTGACTGGGGCACGACCCCCTGTCCCCTGCATCGGCAGGCGGACTCTCAACCACTGCGCCACCAGGGAAGCCCACTATTTACTTTTTAATCACAGTATTATTTCTAAATCTTTTTGGTATTTTCCAGAGTGTATTAGTGCTCTGTGTAATAACAAATACTGTTTTTAGTTAAGTAGAGAATAATTAGTTTTCTCAATAATTTCTTCAGAAGCCTAAAAATAAAGTGACATGACATTTAAGATCATGTTTACTTGAGATATTGAGAGAGAACATGAGGTTAAACATCAGACTTTTAGGGAATATATATTTGGTAAGATAAAATATATTTTTTAGATAAGTTCATCAACTTTTCTAAGAGTTTGGATATAGGGATATATTAATACAAATTAAAGCATGAAATTAAATTTTTAAATCAAATCTCCACAAATATCTTGACAGCTAAAATAATCTTGAATTACCAGCTGTTTCACTTAACATGAATAAATACTTTTTGTTATGAAATTTGTCTAATTTAAGAGGTTGAAATCAGTTAATCAGATTAAAGAATTCCTCTGGTCTTCTAATACTTTTATTAAGGCATTAATTTAATGACTTTTTTCTGAAAGTTTTCATAATGTACATTACTAGTGTACATTATGATACATTACTAATATACATAGTATACATTAATACCATTTATCGCCGTGCAAAATTAAGCTAGCTTAGTCTTTTCATTGAGGAAAAAGCTAAATATGTTGTTATTTTGTTTTGTATTTTCATTCACATATCCAGCATATATATCAACTCTGACTGTATCCATATTATTTAATCCTAGAAAAATAAAATTGGCCAAAAGTTGAATCATAGGTTATTGGCTATTCAGTGTTATTTCTGGGTTTTTGCTTGGTCACCATCATTGAGTATACAGAAATGCAAAAACTCAGTTTTTGAGAATCACTCTGATGCAAGTTAAATAAAAATAGCAAACTTCTGACCAACTTGTCAGTAATAAGCTGCTTTTCTTTGTCTTAAAACATATTTTTAAAACTGAAATTTATCAGTGTACTTTAGTTAATTGATCTCTTTAATATATGTGCTGAAATCAGATCACAAAACTTTAGAATTATATGACAATTTCAAAATTTATAGGAAAAAGTTTTCAGTAGGTTTAAAAGGTTATTATTATTTGGACAAACCTCATTTACAATTTGAAAACTAGTGTCTCAGTATGTGAATAGAGGATATGCTATGTGTGTCACAAATAGGTATAGCATAAATTTTATATATTTACTGATGAACTATTTATTTTTATGCAAAGATAATAAATGTATTTTCTGCCATCTAATTTATAGAAAAAAATCATGCTATGACAGAAACAGATCTTCCCAAAGATAGTGATATTTATGTTAAATTTCATAAACTTATGTAAACATTATTCTTACCTTGCTTCCTCAAAGAGAAGCGTATCTACACAATGTCCAAGTATCTAGATAAAAATAAATAAATTCAATTCATTATAAATTCACTCTAGCCATGGAGATGGCAGACATCTGGATATGGCAATAACTAAAAGTTTAACACTAAGACCTTTCCCATTGCTCGTATGGTTGTTTCAATAAAGATAAATCCCAGAAGAATCAGTTAGGAAATGTGCTTAAGAGAGAGGGAGAAAGAGAGAGAGCGCAAAGTTAGAAAAATAAAACCAAATATTCATGAATAGTGGTCCATGTCAGTGAAATCTGAAAGAACAAGCAAGAATTGGAATACTTCTCGTATGTTGTGAAAGAGATCATGATGTTAGCTGTTATGCCAGTTTACCAGTACTAAATGGTGAGCAGTAGGTGATTATCCCTTTCCTGAATTGAAGGCTGGATCAATATTGTAGAAAGTCTATGTATTTCTATTTTCAATTCAGAAAAATCAGTTTTTTTTTTGGAGGGAGAGTGGTTATACCCCCACGGGTTGCTGAGATGGCTAATATAATCTAGATTTCCTTTATTAGTTTTGGTCTTACCTGGCAGGTAAGGGAGGAAGTAGCCTTTAATTTGGAGCCAATTTTGCTTTTCATTACAAGCTCTTGACTCTTATCTTCTTCCAAATTCTGGGTTCCCAAACATTAGCATTGCCTTTTTGGTCTTGATTTTTTTCCTTTTCTTAATTTGCTTTCAGAAAGTTTGCAAAGTTCTAGGACCTCTGGGAAAGCGTGGCATTAAGATTGCTTTAAAACACACACACACAGAAAGAAGTAGATGGAAGTGTGATTTATACTCGAAGCTTTATAAACCAGTGTTGGACAGAAGGCAGTAGCTAAGATAATTCAATGATTGTGTAGTTAAAAGCGTGGACTATATAGTGAGGCCCCTCATGTGGGATGGATAAAGTAACTCAAGGGTGCCCAAACATAAAAACTTGGAAAGAGAGGGAGAGTAAAAGGCTTATAAAGGAGGAATAAACAGAATACTGTGTAGAGACCACCATTTAAGCAAATTAAGCTCCCATCCCTGTTATGAAATCTGTGTGCATCTAGCAAGCTGGGATTCATGGGGTGCAACAGGAAAGTCTGCCTGCAACACTTGTGGTGCAAGAACTTCTTGAAGTTGGCAGAGATGGCAGTACATTGAGGTGGTTTGGGGCAGTTTGCTTGCTTGCTCTGGTATTTGGTGTCTATAAGGGCTGATTCTACAGAAAATTAAATTTCCCATTTTAGATGCTTTTAGCATGAAGTTTAGATAAAGCCAGAGTCTCCACCTTCAGTAGCATTATCCGGGTGCTTGGAGTCAAGCCCCTATAATAGTGCTAAATGGTGAACATCAGCTGATCAGCCGTTTCCTGAACTGAAGGCTGGATCACCATCATAGAAGTCTGTATATTTCTTAGATCGTTATGTTGCATGCACTTCAAGTTTCCCAGGAGGGAAGAAAGAAAAATTCTGGGGCAAGGTGAAGAAAATTTGGTTGCCCAAGAATTTTTAGTATAAGTATATCTATATGTATAATACTTGATAAACTATATTCTAAGATACACATTTGTTTGACATTTTAACCTTTGGAATTGTAATGTGTCGTATTATTAACGTGCATCTTTAACGTAGTGGTGTTTGTTTTTCTCAGAGAAACTGTTATCTTGGAATCACACAGGTAGAGCATGCATGACCAGACATAGGGAAGTGCATTCCTACTCCCATCCCTTTGTTGTTGAAGGTAAACAAAAGAAACTTTTGCTGTTCCTCATAATGTCTAGTGTGTAAATTTTGCTAAACTCAGGCAGTGAATGATTGCTCTTCTCGTAATATTTCTTAGGAAAAAATATACTTCTTTGAGATTATAGGAAAAGGCAGAGAAGTTAGGGGAGAAAGAGAGATTGGTTCATGGAGTCAGGTGATTGATTCTCATTAGAAGGACAGTCCTGCTCCTAACTGGGTCCTTCATTCCTTATTTATGTTATTGTAGACTGATTTCCTCTGATTTGGATATGAACTATTTGGGACCACTGTATGTTGTAGATTACTGGGGTGGGGTTGGTTTGTTGCAGGGGAAAGGAAGGGACTTCCATGGCTAGGGAGTTATGAATGGGCATTGTTCCCTAGGTGGAGTTGTGGCTTGTGCAATTGATGTTTGAAGGAGGAACTGTTGAGATGGGAATAAGAACAAGGTCAATGAAACTAGTCTAGGACTGTATTCATCTTTAAGGGAACCCCTGTGAAGGATTTAACATTTTAATGCTTTCTTCTCTATTTATGGAGATAATTTTTAAATTTGCTACATTTATATTTCACTTTTTTTTAAATGGAATGCCTTTACTTTTATTAATTAATTAATTTATTTTTACTGTGTTGGGTCTTCGTTTCAGTGTGAGGGCTTTCTCTAGTTGTGGCAAGCGGGAGCCACTCTTCATTGCAGTGTGCGGGCCTCTCACTATCGCGGCCTCTCTTTTTGCGGAGCACAGGCTCCAGACGTGCAGGCTCAGTAGTTGTGGCTTATGGGCCCAGTTGATCTGCGGCATGTGGGATCCTCCCAGACCAGGGCTCGAACCTGTGTCCCCTGCATTAGCAGGCAGATTCTCAACCACTGCACCACCAGGGAAGCCCCTATATTTCACTTTAATTGCATCTTTTCAGCAAAGTCTTACACATGTACTGTAGTGTTGGGAAGAATCAAAAAACAATGTAGGGCAGGCAGACGTGTCCTGTCCCACATTTACCAAACCTTTCAACATTGAGTCTGGAATTGCAATAGCAAAGCCCTATGTAGCCTACTTTAGGACCCCAAGTTAGTGACTAACAGTGAAGTTGACGTTGGCCCACAGTGAATTTGAGAACCTTCAAAAGATGAGATTTCAGGAAGGAGAATTAAGAGACCAGTTTCAGACAGAGGCATCAGCCAGTCCTATCTGGAAGTCCACTGATAAATATCATTTTGGCTTAGGCCCTTTACAGCTGTTTTCTTCTTCCTTTCAGAACCCAGAGATTTTTATGAAAACTCCAAATGGTTTCAATGAAGACTTCTGTAGTGCTGCCAACTTTGGATTCAGGGGTGGGAGATGGAGATCAGGGAACAGCAGGAGAAAGAGGGAAAGGGGAAAGCAGCAAGGTGGTTTGTGGTTGGAATGATTCTCATGGAAGACCATATTAGGCCCTCCTAGCCAGAAAGGTCTTCAGAAAATAGCACTTCACTGACAGGTTAGGCAAATGAGATTCAAAGAAATTGAGACATACTTGAAAGTATCACTATTTAGTGAAGTACTCAAGTTTCTGACTCTTAGAAACTTTGGTGTTTTGTTGGCTATTCTCTCATTGCCAGTATTTAGCCTGGTCTATTCCTCTATCAGGTTTGATAGATTTCCTCATGTACCTGATATTTTAAAATATTACTTAAAACCCCTCAAACTTGGTTATCTCCATTTAGGTTTATGTGTTATTCTACTAATAATGCCAAAAGACATAGTCTATCAAATTCCATACCAATTTGGAGACTCAAGATGTCAAAACTCTATTCTATTAAGTATATGGTATCTCACCCCTGGCCAGTTTAATTAAAAACCCCCCAAATCCTAGTATGAGATTCATGTATTTGTTATGAAAAATCTTCCTGCATGGTTCTGATGCACAATCAAGGAATAGAATGGTTGATTTACTAAATTATGTTGAACAAATTAAAGACATTCTAACCAAAAGACAAGTTACCTCCCAACAGTTAACACTTTATACTAGAGAAAAACATATCTACTTAGAAAAAGTAAAATGTCCTGATATTTTGGTCTTTTAAATCATTATAGCCTGAGAAGTTTAAAGTGTTTAATCTTCACAGTTCTATGTGCAAGAAAGATATAATCAGAAAGACAGGTCAAGTAAATTACTTGAAATCTCTGTGAGCCACAGGCTTGAGGGTTTTCTGCTTCCAAATTCAGTGCTTTGTCTAGTACTTGTTTTTGATGATGTTGTTACTGGTGTGTGTGTGTGTGTGTGTGTGTGTGTGTGTGTGTGTGGTTCATCTGCTGTTAGTTTATTTGGAATGACTTAAAATCATTCAACTTCTAGGAAATTCTGAGCTCTCTTAAAATTTTAAAACCATAGGTTGCAGAGCAGAGAGACTCATAGACCAAATTAACACACTCGAATCAAATTATTTAATCAATTTCCAAAATGTTACAAGTAGTAAAGGCAAAGTATTTGTGTAGGTTAACACACTCCCAATAGTAGGATGCATCTGGAGTAGAGGGAAAACAGAACCTGAAGCCTGAGTTATGCAGTGTTCAATGTCCATCTCTCTCTCTGCCCATCTCTCTCTCTCTCTCTCTCTCTCTCTCTCTCTCTCTCTCTCTCGCGCTCTCTCTCTCTCGCTCTCTCTCTCTCGCTCTCTCTCTCTCGCTCGCTCTCTCGCTCTCTCGCTCCCTCGCTCCCTCGCTCCCTCGCTCCCTCGCTCCCTCGGCCTCATCAGCCTTCTCTGCTGACAGCTGTAGTTACAAGAACCAGAGCTGAGGTTTAGAAAGGATTTTCAGCAGATATAAGGTCCTCTGACCCATCACTTGCTTGTTCGATTAGAGAGACACAGGGGCAAGCATGCCTGGCCAATAGCTGTAGATCACAGATGACTTGCTGAGCAGCTATGGATTTTATCTGCATGTCTCTGTCAGAGGTCACATGGGACCAAAATGGGTGTCATCAGTGGGTGACAGTGTCACAATAGTGATCACATTACTGACAACTGGGAATAATATGATCCATGATTTATGAATATTTAAGATTTAATTGGTCCTTCCATCCTTGTATATCTACAAATTAGCTCTCATTTGTTCCATCTTTTTTTATGTGTTCAGATAAAAAATGTATTTATTCTATGTCTAACATATCTTACAGGTTAGCAACCTAGCGATTATGGTTAGTAGACCTTATACATTTCATCCATGTCATTTGTTTATCTTGCTCTCCATAGAAGAGTTGATTTTCTTTAAATAATAAACACACTTGATAGCCTGCCTAGGGTCTTGTGTTATATTTTCAGGATTTAGAAACATTGTGTCTTTATTTCTAGAAAAAGCAACCAAAAAGGGAAAGACAAAGCAGTCTGCTGTTTTCAACAATTTAGAATAAAAACATGGGTGGATGGGTTGGAGAAGGCTAACAAAAACAAACAAAACAAAAACAAACAATCTAGACATGATCTGTGTATAATTACCTTCCTTTCTCCTTCTCCCCCTTCCTCCCTCTCTCCTTCCTACCCTCATGCCCTTCCTCCTTCCCTTTCTTCCTTCTTTCCTTGCAATATGTTCAATAATGATTTATTTATGATGTGTTAAATTATACAATTTATATTTGCTTTAGAATCCAGAATATGGTCTTTTCGGGTGAATTTACCATCTATACTAAAAATGAAGGTGTATTCTGAAGTAAATGGGAATAGTGTTCTCAAAATGGCAGTTAGGTCAAGTGGTTGATAGTATTTTTTTCAGGTAATCTATGTCTTTACTGATCTTTTGATATGATAAAAGGGTGTTAAGATGTAATTGTGATTTTATCTCTCCTTTTAATTCTTTCTCTTCAGCTCTGAAGTTCTGTTTTAAGGTGCAGTTATAGTTATGATTGTTATATTATTCCTGCTGTACTGATATTTTATTACTTTTAGATTTCCCTTATTATCTCTAGTAATACATTTTTTCCCTTGAGGTCTATTTTAGCTGATATTAAAATAGCAACTCCAGGCTTCTTATGCTGACTCTCTATGGAAAATATTATTTTCATCTATTTACTTTCAATCTATCTGTGTCTTTATATTTAAAGGTCAAACTTTTTTGAAGGAATGTAGTTTGGTTTTGTTCTCTTATTCATTCTGACAAACTTTTGTCCTTTAATTGAAGTGTTTAATACATTAATACATTTATTACATTGACATTTAACAGAATTACTGATATGATTGAATGAGTCTACTTTATTGTCTGTTTTTGATTTGTTACCTCTGTTTTATTTTGTTTTTGTTTGTTGTGTTGTTGTCATTCCTCTGTTCTTCCTTTCTTTCCGTTATTTGAATATTTCTGTGATATATATCTTACTTTACCTATTGGATTTTTACCTTTACCTTTTTGCATTAGTGTTTTAGTGGTTACTCTAGCAATTAGAATATAAATCTTTAACTTTTCTTTCTATTTAAAATTACTGTTCTACCACTTCATATAAAATGTAGAAACTTGCATTTGTAGTGAGGTGGATGGACCTAGAGTCTGTCATACAGAGTGAAGTAAGTCAGAAAGAGAAAAACATCATATGCTAACACATATATATGGAATCTAAAAAAAAAAAAATGGTTCTGAAGAACCTAGGGGCAGGACAGGAATAAAGATGCAGATGTAGAGAATGGACTTGAGGACATGGGGAGGGGGAAGGGTAAGCTGAGACGAAGTGAGAGAGTGGCATTGACATATATACACTACGAAATGTAAAATAGATAGCTAGTGGGAAGCAGCCACATAGCACAGGGAGATCAGCTCGGTGCTTTGTGACCACATAGAGGAGTGGGATAGGGAGAGTAGGAGGGAGACGCAAGAGGGAGGGGATATGGGGATATACGTATACGTATACGTATAGCTGATTCACTTCCTTATACAGCAGCAACTAACACAACAATGTAAAGCAATTATACTCCAATAAAGATGTTAAAAATAAATAAATAAAACTATAACACTACAGAGATTTTAGAAAATGTCAATAAATGTACAGAGTCTATTAAAAAAAGGGGCAAAAATTTTAGTTGGAACCTAAAACTAATGTCATCTCACTTTGTCAAGTCCTCCCCTAAATGTTATGACCTCATGCATTAATGTTTTACCAATCCAATTTTATGACAGGGTATACAAGGAAGAATTCTTAAGTTTATTCATGATGCTTTAAGAATATAAAACATGTCAATTTCTCAAAAAAAATGTAGAAACTTTCATCCATATAGTTCCCTTTATTCCCTATTCTTATTCTACAGAAGCTATATACATCCACATACATATAAAACCCACAAGACAATGCTATAGTTTTTGCTTTAAGCATTCATGTGCATTTTTTTAATTAAGAGGAAAAAGAATGTTTTCTATTTAGTTGAATATTTTTTGTTTCTGATGCTGTTCATCCCTTCCTTATGATTGGAGTTTCCTTCTGGTATAGTTTTACTTTCACTTGAATAACTTTCTTTAGTGTTTCACATAGTATAAGTCTTCTGACAAACAAACTCAGTTTTTAAAATTCTGAAATGTCTTTATTTGTTCTTCATTCTTGAAGAATTATTTCACTTGAAATAGAAATCTGGAATGATAGTTCTGTCTTTTGACATTTTGTAGGTATTTTCCCACTGTCATATGACCTCATTTTTTTTTTTTTGATGAGTTCAGTGGTTTTTGAATCACTGTTGTTCCCTGTAGGTAATATGTTGTTTTCCTTTGAATGATTACCAGATTTTGCCTTTATCTTTGGTTTTAGCAGTTTGACTGTGATGCACCTAGACATGGTTTTCTTTGTGTTTATTCTGCTTGGAGTTTGCTGAGCATCTTGCGTTTATATATGTATCTTTCTCCAAATTGGGGGACAAATTAGCCAAACAGTTTTTTAAAGGCTTTTTTTTTTTCCTCTCTCGTCTTCTCTTGTGACTCCAGTTACATTTATGATCAACTTCTGAAATTGTTCTACAGGTTCTTGAGGTTCTTCTTATTTTTTAACACCTTTTCCTTCTCTGTGTTCTTCAGATGGGATAATTTCTACTGATTTATAATTAAGTTGAGTGACTCTTTGCTGTGTTATTGTATTTTTCAGTTACATAATTTCCATTTAGATGTTACTGTAGTTTCTATTTCTCTGCTGTGATTTCATTAATTGCAAACATATTTTCTTTTCATTAATTGCAAACATATTTTCTTTTACAATTATTGAGCATAGTTATAAATAGCTGGTTTGAATCCTTGTCTGCCTCTTCCAATATGTCAGTCATCTTTGGATGGGTTTTAATTGATTGTCCTTTTATTAAGAATTGGTCCTATGTTCTTCTTTTTTGGTATATTTTTATCCTGGATATTTAAAATGTTATGCTGTGGAGATTCAACATTCTTTTATATCCCTCTGAAGAATGTTGGATTTTAGTTAGTTTGTTTTAGCAGGCAATATTCTTGGTCAAACAAAAACTGTAAACTGTTTCTCTTGGGCTGTAGCTAAAATTTTAGTTGAGTTCTTTTATCTTTAGCTACATGATGTTGTGTCTGCCACAGGCCTGTGTAGATCATGAATCAGTCAGAGATTTGGGCAGAGTTTATACAAAAAAAAAAAAAAAATTAAGGCTCCCCTTCTCTGGCTCCCTTTTCCTATGAGATCCTTTCTCCTCATATTCCAGAGACTGTAGTTGCCTCACATTCTATTCTCTGAAAGACTGCATGTTTTCTGTTGGCATTTTATCTACCATAAAATGTATATTGCCGTCAGGGTAAAAGTCTTAAAAACAGGAAACTCACACCATGCTTTACTTTTTTCCAAGTTTTGACTTCCTTCTAGATTTGTCTGCCTTTTTTCAGTCTCTAATGCCTTCAGGTAGGTGTTTATTGATGTTTTCTAGAATTTAAATTGGTTATCTCTGTGAGAGTAAGTTTGATAGAATCTTACTCAGACATACTTGAAGTAATATTTGAGATTTTACACTTTGTTCTTATGAATAGTTTCTCAAGGAAAATAACTACTGAAAAGTCATATATTTTTATTAATTATAGATTCTAAAGTATAAAGCTATAAATGTTATAAATATATTATTCTTTCATGATTACTGAATGAAAGCAAGTGTATTCAAATGTGTATCTATTAAAGTAATGATACAATCAATATAAATTTTGAAATAGAATGGGAGGTGTAAAGATATGGAGGTTCTGTAGAAACATATTTTCATATTATAAAAATAAACATCTACAAAGGGATAGTCAATCAATCTAAAGAAGAAATCAGAGGGGGATCAAGATGGTGGAGTAAGAGGACATGGAGCTTACCCTCCCCCCACAAACCCATCAAAAATATATCTACATATAGAACAATTCTCATAGAAATCTAACTAAAAACTGGCAGAACTACTCCTATGCAACCAAGGCTGCAAGAAAGATTCCCATGTAACTGGGTAGGATGGGAGCAGAAAAGCATTGGGTCAGGACCTGTGGCCCTGGGAGGGATCTAAGAGGAAAAGAAAGTCTACATGGGCAGACCCTAACCCTAGAGAGTGAGCAAGCTGAGGCACAGACTGGTTATTGCTGGCCTGGGGTCCTCTGCAGAGGAGACAAGGCCCCTTGGCTGCTGGGAGAACTGCTAGGACAGATAGAAGGGCTGGAGAAGCCTAGACTCCATTCATGAGGAGTGCATGTTTACTGGCTTGCCAACACACAGGGCCAAGAGAGCTGTGCACTGGTGACTGTTGCCTTGTTGTACATTCCAATCTGGACTGTGCAAGCACCCCAGCCTGGCTCACTGCATACCACAGTTTGGCATGGGATCTAGGCCAGCCAGGTCTTGGGAGAACACTTGATGTAGGGACACAGGAGTGCCCTGGAGGCCTGGGGTATGATCTGGGCGGGGTAGCAGTTGAATTATTGGCACTTGCTCAGGCAGTATCACAGAAGCAGTACAGATCTCTGATGGCAGTGCAGCCGCTTGAACCACCATGACCAACACACTGAGATCTCCACTTCCAGCCTAGCAAACACTCCAGTTCCACCCGCTCCATGCCACAGCTTGGCACTGGATCTGGGGCAGACAGGTCCTAGTAGAAGGTTCGATCTAGGGATGGAGGCTCTGGGGCCTGGGGTGTGGTCAGATGAGGCAGCAGCATCCAGTGTTGGTGCTTGCTCAAACAGCATGTCAGAGAAACCCAGACCTCTGACATCAGTGCAGCTGCTTCAGTTCCTGCAACCACAACATCCCAAACCCCCATCAGAGCCTAGCAAATGCTCCAGCCTCACACACTCCATGCTACAACCTTGTACTAGATCTGGGACAACCACAACAGGGAAAAGGAGGTGCACATGGGCTATATCTGAGTGGAGCTGCAGTTGCCTACACAGGCAATGCATCAGACCTCTGTGAGCACACTAGCTTCACTTGCTTCTGCCCTTCCCTCCTTTGGGGCAAAATCTCCAGTGTGGGGGGAAGGAAAAGCACACACTTAAGGAGAACAGAGCATGCTCGAGCCCAACACTAAGGGCTTCTGCTCCAGCAACTGGGGAGCAGACCCCACCTCTGACAGGGCAGCAACATCCACAGAGCAGAAAGGAAATCCCACCTCAAACCCTGTGCAAACTTTAGCTCCTCCAACCCCAACCACACCCCCTGTCAAGGTGATAGTGGCCAGCACACCCTGAGGAAAGACGTGGCTGGCATCCACATCAAATCCAGCCCTCGCACCAAAGCCGCTGGCCAGACAGTCTACGTAGGGACACTCCCACATTAAAACACCCCTTCAAGACTACAATAGATAATTTCTTCTAAATTTGTAGAGACAGAGGAAGTTAAATAAATTGAAAAGGAAAGGGAACTGCTCCCAATTGAAAAGGCAAGAGAAAACCCCTGAAAAAAATAAATAATAAAACAATTAGTTTACTAGATACTGAGTTCAAAAGTTGGCAATAGAAATGCAAGCTGAATTAAGAAAGATTATAAATGTAAACACAGATAATTTTAATAAGGAACTAGAAACTATAAATATGACCCACTCAAAAATAGATAATTCGATTTCTGAGATAAAAAGTAATCTAGAAGCAACAAATGGCCAACTAAATGACACAGAAGAATGCATAAGTGATCTGGAAGATAGAATAATGGAAACCATCCAATCAGAACAGTAGACAGAATGACAAATGAAGGAAAATGAAAGCAACTTATGAGATCTACGGGTGAATATAAAATGTTCCAATGTAGTCATGATAGGGATTCCAAAAGGAGAAGAGAAAGAGAAGGGGATGAAAAATGTATTTGAAGAAATTATGGCTGCAAATTTCCCAAAGCTAAAGAAGGAAACAGATACCAGATACAGAGGGTTCCAAACAAGATGAAACCAAGCAGACCCACACCAAGACATACAATGAAAATGGCAAAAGTTAAAAATAAAGAAATAATTATAAAGGCAACAAGGGAAAAACAGAGTCATATACAGAGGAACCTCCATAGGGCTATCAGCTGATTTCTCTGCTGGAACTTTGCAGGCCAGAAGGGAGTGGCATGATATATTCAAAATCCTGAAAGGGGAAAACCTATGACCTAGAATACTCTACCCAGCAAGATTAGCATGTAGAATAGAAGGAGACGTAAAGAATTTCTCATACAAGCAAAAACTAAAAGAATTCATTAATACCAAACTTACCCTCAGAGAAATGTTAAAGGGTCTTTTTTAAATAGAAAAGAAGCAAAAACCAATAGGAAAGGCAAATATATAGTAAGAACTGAAGGTCACTTAAACCAGTATATTGATTAAAACCAACAAAATTGTAGAAGCAATGATAACTATAATAAATAGAAAAGGGATAAACATGAAGATGTAAATATCACATCAAAAACACAAAATATGGGGGAGGGGAATAAAAGTAGATCTCTTGAAATGTGTGTGAACTGAAATTATCATCAGTTTAAAGCAGGTAGATATAATTCTGGGTCATCATATATGAGTCCCATTGAAACCACAAATCAAAAACCTACAAGAGATACACAAATACCAAAAAGAAAGGAGCTCAAGAATACAACAAAAGAAAATCATCAAACCACAATGGGAAAAAAAAAAAGTGAACAAAGAAGAACTACAAGAACAACTGGAAAACAAGAAATTAAATGGTAATAAGTATATACCTATCAATAATTACTTTCAATGTCATTGGACTAAATGCTCCAATCAAAAGACATAGGATAGCTAACTGGATTAAAAAGCAAGATCATTCACTATACTGCCTACAAGAGACTCAGTTCAGGGCAAAGATAGATTGAAAGTGAGGGATGCAAGATATTTTGTTCAAATGAAAATGCCAAGAAAGCAGGTTTAGCAATACTCATATCTGACAAAATAGACATTAAAACAGACTATAATGAAAGACAAAGAAGAGCATTACATAATGATAAAGAGATCAATACAAGAAGAGGATATTAAACTCATTAACATATACACACCCAATACAGGAGTACCTAAATATATAAAGCAAATACTAACAGACATAAAGAGAGAAATTGATAATAATACAATAATAGTAGGAGACTTAATACCCCACTGATATCAATGGACAGGTCATGGCAGACAGAAAATCAATAAGCCAACAGAGGTACTAAATGACACAACTGACCAGCTGAACTTAATTGATATCTACAGGACACTGCATTCAAAAAACAGAGAATACACATCCTTTTTAGGTGCACATGGATTGTTCTCCAGGGTAGACCACATACTAGGTTACAACACAAGCCTCAACAAATTTAAGAGTATAGAAATTATGTCACACATCTTTTCTGAATACAATGGTATGAAACTAGAAATCAACTACAGAAAGAAAATGGGAAAAGAACAAACAAGTGGAGACTAAACAACATGCTACTAAAAAAACCCCAATGGGTCAATGAAGAAGTTAGATGAAATCAGAAAATACCTTGAGACAAATGAAAATGAAAACACAACTTTACAAAATCTATGGGATGCAGCAAAGCAGTTCTAAGACGGAAGTTCATAGTGATACATGAACTCTTCCTCAAGAAAAGAGAAAAATTTCAAATACCCTAACCTACCACCTAAAAAAATTGGAAAAATAGGAACAGCTAAAACCCAAAGTTAGCAGAAGGAAAGAAATAATAAAGATCAGAGAGGAAATAGATAAAATAGAGATTAAAAAAAAATTGAAGAGATCATTCAAAGCAAGACCTGTTTTTTTACAAAAGATAAACAAAACTGCTAAACTTTTCAACATGCTCACCAAGAAGAAAAGAGAGGGAGCCCAAATAAAATAACAAATGAAAGAGGAGAAATAATAACCAATATCACAGAGATACAAAAAACTCATAAGAGAATGCTATGAACAGTTATATCCAACAAATTGTGTAACCTAGAAGAAGTGAACAAATTTCTGGAAACACACAGCCTGCCAAGACTGAGTCAAGAAGAAACGGACAATTTGAACAGACTGATCACTAGTTGTGAAGTATAATCTCCCTTCAAACAAAAGTCCAGGACTGGATGGCTTCACTGGGGAATTCTACCAAACATAAAAAGAAGAACTAACATCTATACTTCCCAAACTACTATAAAAGATTGAAGAGAACACTTCCAAATTCATTCTATGAGGATACTGTTACCTGATACTAAAACCAGACAAAGACACTAAAAAAAAAAAAAAAAAGAAAAGAAAAGGAAAATTACACACCAATATCGCTCATGAATATAGATGCAAATATATTCAACAAAATATTAGTAAGTCGAATTCAACAATACATAAAAAAGATCATACACAGTTATCAATTAGGTTTATTCTGGATTACAAGGATAGTTCACCATATGCAAGTTAGTCAATGTGACACACCCCATTAACAAAGGATAGACAGAAACCATGTGATCATCTCACTAGATGTAGAAAAAGCATTTGACAAAATTCAACATCCATTCATGATAAAAAAAAAAAAAACTCTCATCAAGGTGGGTATAGAGGGAATATATCCCAACATAATAAAGATCATTTACAACAAACTAACAGCCAACATCATACTCAATGATGAAAAGCTGAAATCTTTCCTCTAAGTTCAGAAACAAGACAAGGATGCCCACTCTCACCACTTCTCTTTGACATAGTACTAGAAGTCCTAGCTACACCAGTCAGACAAGAAAAAGAAATTAAAGGTATCCAAAGTGGAAGGGAAGAGGTAAAACTGTCACTATTTGCAGATGACATAATACTCTATATAGAGAACTCTAAAGTCTTTACCCCCAAAACTGTTAGAACTAATAAATGAATTCACCAAGGTTGCAGGATACAAGATTAGTGTAAAGAAATCTGTAGCATTTCTATACACTAATAATGAAATACCTAATCCTATTTAAAATTACATCAAAAAATACCAAAAAATAAACTTAACCAAGGAAGTTAAAAACATATATACTGAAAACTATCAAACGTTGATGCAGGAAATTGAAGATGATTCAAAGAAATAGAAAGATACCTTATGATCGTGGATGGAAGAATTAATATTGTTAAAACGGATGTACTACCGAAAGCAATCTATAGATTTAATGCAATCCCTATCAAAATACCCATGACGTTTTTCACAGAACTACAACAAATAATCCTGAAATATACATATACATATATATATATATATATAGAACAGCAAAAGACCCTGAATTGCCAAAGGAATCCTTAGAAAAAAGAACAAAGCTGGAGGTGTAACCTGTCCAGACTTCAGACTATACAACAACACTGCAGTAATCAAAACAGTGTGGTCTTGTCACAAAAACAGACACCTGGATCAATGGAACAGAATAGAGAGCCTAGATATAAACCCACACACCTACAACCAATTAATCTATGACAAAGGAGGCAAGAATATACAATGGAGAAAAGACAGTCTCTTCAACAAGTGGTGCTGGGAATGCTGGACAGCCACATGTACAACAATGAAATTAGAACATTCCCTCACATCATCTACAAAAATAGACTCAAAATGGTTTAAAGACTAAACATAAGACATGAAATCATAAAATTCCTAGAAGAGAACATAGGCAGAACACTCTTTGACATAAATTGTAGCAATAGTTTCTTGAATCAGACTCCCAAGGTAGAATAAATAAAAGCAAAAATAAGCAAATGGGACTTAAAAAGTAAAAGCTTTTGCACAGCAAAGGAAACCATCAACAAAACCAAAAGACAACCTATGGAATAGGAAAATATATTTGCAGATGATGCAATTGACAAGGGGTTAATATCCAAAATATACAAACAGCTCATACAACTCAATATCAAAAAAACAAACAATCCAATAAAAAAATGGGCAGAAGACTTGAATAGATATTTTTCCAAGGAAGGCATACAGAGGGCTAACAGGCACATGGAGGGATGCTCAACATTGCTAATTATTAGAGAGATGAAAATCAAAACCACAATGAGGTATCACCTCACACCTGTCAGAATAGCTATCATCAAAATTCTACAAATAACGACTGAATTGTTTTGCTGTACACCTGAAAATAACACAACATTGTGAATCAACTATACTCCAATATTAAGAAAAGTCTACAAGTAGCAAATGTTGGAGAGGATGTGGAGAAAAGGGAATCCTGATGCACTGTTCTTGGGAATGTAAATTGGTGTAGCCACTGTGGAAAATAGTATGGAGGTTCCGTAAAATACTAAAAATACAGCTACCATATAATTCAGCAATTCCCCTCTTGGGTATATATCCAGAAAAATCGAAAACACTCATTTGAAAAGGTACATGCACCCAATGTCCATAGCATTATTTCCAATAGCCAATACATGGAAGTAACCCAAGTGCCCATCAGCAGACAATTGTATTAAGAAGATGTGGTTCATATATATAATCGAATATTACTCAGCCATAAAAAAGAATGAAATCCTGCCATTTGCAGCAATGTGGTTGGACCTAGAGAATATTATGCTTACTGAAATAAGTCAAATAGAGGACAAATACTGTATATTATATGTAGAATCTAAAAAGTAATACAAATGAATGCATATACAAAACAGAAAGATTCACAGACATAGAAAACAAACTTGTGGTTACAAAAGGGTAGAAGGAAGGGGTGAGGGACAAATTAAGGGTATGGGATTAACAGATACTATTATATATAAAATAGGTAAAAAAAAAAAGGATCTACTGTACAGCACCAGGAATTATACCCATTATCTTATAATAACCTGTAAAGGAATATAATGTGCAAAAAATACTAAATCACTATGCTGTACACCTGAAACTAACAGTAACAAAATATTGTAAATCAACTATACTTTAATAAACAAAAAGAAGAAGAAATCAGTTGTTTTCAATTAGATTGCATTCTATTTGAGTGGAATGAATTCCATAAAATTAGGTTGCTGAATTATGTTAATGATAATTTTTTTTTAACATCCTTATTGGGGTATAATTGCTTTACAATGGTGTGTTACTTTCTGCTTTATAACAAAGTGAATCAGTTATACATATACATATGTTCCCATATCTCTTCCCTCTTGTGTCTCTCTCCCTCTCACCCTCCCTATCCCACCCCTCCAGGCAGTCACAAAGCACCGAGCCGATATCCCTGTGCCATGTGGCTGCTTCCCACTAGCTATCTACCTTACGTTTGTTAGTGTGTATGTGTCCATGACTCTCTCTCGCCCTGTCACAGCTCACCCTTCCCCCTCCCCATATCCTCAAAAATTTTTTTTTTAAAAAAAGGATTTTTCTTTTTCATCTCAACAAGAAAAAAGAAATGCAATAATTAAAATCCATGGAAAGAAGCTCATCTAATCTTATTTTTATATGAAGCTCCTTAAATTATGGTTTAATTTTGAGAAATTTATGAAATATAAGAAACATCAATTGTATTTTATCTGTATATTAGGAATAATTTTATTTGAATAGAACAAGTGTTAGGATATTCAAGCCAGATAATTGCTAGGTTATTATCTGATTTTTTGTGTATGATATTTATATAATCCTAGTAATATAAGCACTGGATGTTTTCAACGTTCAGAATCAAACTTAACTTTTAATAATGGAATTACTATTTATGGTTATAAATATGATGTTTTTAATTTTTGCAACATACTAATAGAAGTAATAGCTGAAAGACGATGGAATGAGGAGAAAGGAGAGGTGGAAGGCAAGATAATATTTGTGGCTTCATATAATATCATGAGGATTAAGAGATAGAGAACTTTCAAAAGTTGATGTAATGTTAAACTGGGATTAATATATTTATATTCCCCAAATCACTAGAAGGACAAAATAATAACTCATAAAAATTGGGAAGAAGAAACATGGAATTTGAGAATCTAATACTCATCTTTCAAAACAGAGATTTAGTATATAATTTCTCAAATATATATGTTAGATAATAATGTCATAACAATACTTTTTAGAGTCATAAATTTATCCAGTAGCACCTAAAAATCTGAAAATGGTAAAAGTAGTGATTTTCAGAAAGTAGAACTAGGGCAATGAAGGATAATGCTTGGTTTTGCTCCTCTACATTATGAGGACTTAAGTTTTATTTTTTAAAAATCTGTTAAGGAATCATGTGATTTAAAACTATGTAAGGAAATGGTAATGTAAACATGACTGCATATACCCCTCTTAGTTTGCAGTAGTTGACAAAGACCTGCCACAGAGTTCCCCATGTAGCTACCATGTCTTTTTTTTCCCCAGAAAGTTTCTAGCACAAATCCTGTATAGATACTGCTTTGGGGATAATCATAACTCAGGAAGTGCCAAAAGGGGATTTAAATCACATAACCTAACATTTTTTCTTTTCTCCTTGTGCTTAGTGTCTATTAATTATATTTCCATACCTAGTAAAAGTTAGTGGGGCTTTGGAATCCGGCAAACCTGTTTTGTATTCTTGGTTCAACCAATTACTAGTTGTGTTTTTTAGAAAAATTTTCTGATTCTCAATATTCCCATTTATCAGAAGGGACCTCTATTATGAACTTCATAGAAATTTTATCAGTATTAACTAAAATAACATATGCAAAGTGTTTGGCAGAGTGTAGATCCACATATAATTTTTCCCTTTATCCTATACCTCTCTAATTCTTTTCTTCTAAACATTTTTTCTAAGAAGCACAGATTAGTTTTATTTAACACAGTGTTCTCGTCATAGAAAATAGTTTAATATTGCTGAAATTTCTAGGCTTAGTTGAAGTCAATTCACATTTCTGACCTAAAAGTAGATGATTTAAAGAAATGAATTATCCAAAGCAAGGCAAATCATTATGTCAAGTTATACTTTAGCTTCTTCCGGTGTCAATTACTAATTTGTGCTTTAATGAGATTACTTTGTCTTTATGCTTTAGTCATCCTCAATAATTCAGTTTCAAGTTTTTAGTAAAAATAATTTTTTATTTGGCAGCAAGTGAAATAATAGAACAGTTTTATGCTTAAATATAAGCATAAAAATTATAAGAAAAATATGTTGGAATTTCTACCATGGTATTTTATTGTGTCTTTTCTGATCTAGTGAGTTTTGAAAGGGATTCTTCTAAATATTATTTCTAATTTCCTCAGTAATATTAGTAGTTGGGATAACACAGCTATTTTACTAACAGTAAGGGTTTTTTAAAGAACTTGGTTCACTTTATCCGGTTTCCTTTTTTCCAATTTTCATTTCTCTTGTAAATCACCTTAGAGTAAGCTTGACAACCATGTCAGGTTCTTTGATCTCAGATTTGGTTTGGGCCAGCTGAAGAAAAATATTGTCTACTCAGCTCTCCCAAGAAGCTCTACACCTCTTGCCCAGTTAGGAGGCACACAAAGAATAGGGAACTGTTAGATCCAATGCAGAGATTTATCTTTTAGAGTTAACCATGTATTGGCTTATTATTTAAATATAATAAGACCATTGGTGGCAGTATATATTAATAATTAAAAGCATTACCTAGTAGCATGAAACTCCATCTTGAATCATGTAGAAAGAAAAAGAAATATAAGTATCTCATTTATATTGGTAATAGGTAACTGTGCTTCATAAAATAATAAAAATGTAAACACACAATCCAAACTTTGTTTATAATTTCTTTCCTCTTTGGGAGTCTGACAACCTTTTGATTAAATGGATACTTGTCTAGTCAAGGTAGGATAAATCTTAGTCACTAAAATTGTGGTGAATCAGAGACAGCTAGCAAACCCAAGGCTTAAAGTGACATTGATCTCTGCTCACTCTTTTGTCTATTTGACCATGAAATTGGAAGTGGTCAACTCTTTTAGCTATGAGCCTTGGCATAGAAACACTTTTTTTTTTTTTTTTTTTTTTAAGAACTAAGGAGCAATTTAAATCTTATATTTCCAGTTCAAGTCAAGGAACTATTTCCCTTGTGGGATCACTCATGACTGTAAAATAACACAAACAGAGTTGAAAGCAATCTGGGAAAACTCAGTTTTCACTAGATTAATCTGAATTTTCAGTTATGATGAAAATTATCTTTGGAAAGAAAATATACACATAATCAAACCTTGACTTTTTTTTGTGTTATATAACACACATTTTTAGCCTGATTAAACCATTTCCATAAAGCTAATGATAGTCCCCAAACATGCATACTTTGAATAAAATAATATTATGTGTTCTAAAGCGATAAAGGAGAGATTCTGTTGAACAACAGCAAAGTAATTGTAAACACTTTTTAATAATTTAACGTTGAGTTGAATTCACTAGCTCCCTATTCCTAGAGAAGTTCACTACTAGTTCCTTGTTGCATTAATTCACAGAAGGAAAATAAACATTGCTGGGAGATAAGGAATTCTCCTCTCTGGAGAATTTGAAAAGTAGAGGTTTGGGGCTTGGAGATGTTAGGAGTGGCAGGAAGTATGAGTCAGGTACAGGAATAAGGAGGACGATTAACTGCAAGTTCTATAGGTACAACCACCACACTCCAGCAACCCCATTTCTGCCTCACGCATGGACAGCACCAGCACCATTCTATCTATTGAGCAAGATATTGGAAATTTTTCCTCTTAAAAAAAACCCAAGACAAACAAATAAACGAAAAACAGAAAACATCTCTTTGTATTGACATTTTGGGGTCTGAAAATAAAAATATGTAACTTCTACCTACTTATTTTAAAGGTTAAAAATATAAATTGGGTAAAAGGAAACCTGGAAAATACAAACACAAAAAACACAGAATGATGAATATTAATATCAGATAAAGTATACTTTGAAATTAAAAGCATTAAATAAGATAAATATAGTCTGTGGTATTCATAAATCTGTGTGTAACAACTAACAAAGCAATTAAACACGTAAAACTTCAGCCTCCCCCCCCACCCCCAAAGTATTGCCAGCAGCATTACATCTAGTGAGTAAACTGTATTTTCCACTTTCCCTTGAAGGCATTGGTAAGATGTAAGCAGAAATAGTCAGGTGGAGTTTCAGGGAAAATTCTTTGAAGTGGGCCTACTCAGTTTGTTTGTACCTTATAAATTCATCTTCTTAATCCTTCTTCTGACTAGAATGTGGGTGAGATGACTAGAAATCCAGCAGTTGTCTTGTGAAAATTGAGGTGACTCTGAGGTGACCCTGACATGACAAGATGACTGTGACTGTGTTCTGACTCAAGATGAAAGCCAATTCCTAAAGATCGCATACTAGAAAGATTGAAGGTACCATGTTTCCCACTGACACATGAAACTGCTGTGCTTGTCTTAGATTGCAGGGGTCTGAGAAAAAATAAATCACTGTCTTGTTCAAGACTGTTACTTTAGTTATTTGTTATTAGAAGCTTCATGTAATTTCAACTGATAAGGAAAACTTGTTAAAAATATAACTATAGTGGAAGATTTTAAAAGCTCTCCCAAATATGAACAGGTGGAGTTCAAACACAAAATTAAATAATTATATAGAGATTTTGAATAAAATTAATTTCATTTGGTATATATATATATATATATATATATACACTTATGTTTCTGAATATATATATTGTACAGTAAATGTGTATTATTGTCAATGAATAGAGCTTCAGCAACAGGGTTTGTTTTTTTTTTTTTTTTTTTTTGCAGTACATGGGCCTCTCACCGCTGTGGCCTCTCCCGTTGCGGAGCACAGGCTCTGGATGCGCAGGCTCACTGGCCATGGCTCACGGGCCCAGCCGCTCCGCGGCATGTGGGATCTTCCCAGACTGGGGCACGAACCCGTGTCCCCTGCATCGGCAGGTGGACTCTCAACCACTGCGCCACCAGGGAAGCCCAGGGTTTTATTTTTAATTACACTCTTAAATTATGAAATTTATTTGACGCTATGCCATTTTGAAATATTTGTGTATATAGGCCATATGACCTATATGTAAGACACAAACAAGATTTTTAATCTTAATTTAAATTTATAGGACACTGTGTGTTGTTTGCTTGCTAGTAAAAGTTTTACTAAGTCTAACTTATAACTGGTCCTGACTTTACAGATGTAGGTCATGATATCTTTCAAGTGGCATTATATCAACCATTTCCAATGAAACACAGTACCCCCCAAAATCACATCTCAAACTGTAATAGTTTATGTTTAAGCAACTTCTCTTGGGTTTCAGTAATGGTAATACTATTCAAGAGGCTTTTGTGTGATATATCTGAAGACGGTTATATTATGTGCTGTTAGGTAGAGGACATCTGCAAAAATGGTGGTACATAAGTTAATTTTAGCATTTATCTTAGGTGAACTACACAGAAGATGCATTTTTTCCTTGTCCTCTTGGTTTTTCTTTTTAATCTGATTTTCATATAGATTTGTGTCTCATTGTATTCTAAATATAATGTAATTCAAAAGATGTCTAGTGGTTCATACACAGGCATACATTAAGAGATGGGAAGTATTAAGCAGTGTGAATGTACATATTCATAATAGCTGTCTAACTAATATTTTTTCCCTTCAGTAGACTGTCATACTGTATATTTTCCATCCAACTGAAATATTATAAATCACTTTTTAATATCATTTTATCTGAGCAAGAAAAAAATCATTTGTATTACAGACATGTAAATTTAACTTAAAACTACAAAACCTAGTTTGAGGCTTGATACTGTGGCCATAAATCATATACAATAACATTGTAAATGAGATAACTGTAACATTATATTCTCTGGACAAGGTTAATAGATTCAGTTCAAGTCTAGCAAGAAATTGTAGCTGACATTTTCCCATTTCTTTCAGAAAAGCCTTTATAAATCCTCAACTTCTAAATTAGACTGGATTAGGTCCCAGTGGAGAAAATCCTAGATTTAGTGTTTTTAATTTCCTAAGTTACTGAGTAGAAACCAACTTTATAACTGTAGTCAAATATGGCTTGGGGACTTTAACAGTCAGGTTATTTTTGTTATTCCCATCTAATTCTAATAATAAAATTAATCACATTAATAATAACAAAGGAAAAATGGTGGTATAAAGTAATAGTAGTCTAAATTTTTAAAATGCCTGTCAATTTGGTTAACCCAGGTCAGCGGTGGAAAGAGATAGAAGTAAGAGTTTTATTTAAGCCTTTCCTGGTTGACTAAACAAAACACAGCAGGTCTGCTGCTTTCGTTTTCAACTCACAACTCTTCGCCCTGGTAACAGAATATTTACATTCTACTATGCCCTGTTTCTTGCTGCTGTCAAACTCTCCTCTGGGAACTGGCACAATGGGTGATCTTAATTTCTTCCTACTGTGGGGAAGAAGAGCGTCTGCACCATGATACCCAGAGGCCCAGAAAACTCAGCTGCCTAGTCTAGCCTGTGCAGGGAGAATTTTTCCAAATGCTATGTTGACATTGGGCATCAGATGTAAGGTTTTCAAGACACTGCTTACTGATAGAGGTAGAAACTGAATGATCTGCAAGGTGGGGAGATTGTTTTGTAGGGGAATTCCCCCAAATGTAGCATTTCCTCTCCTTTCCATTTGTCAGAACCCTGATTCTCATCCCCAAATATCAAGATTAATTAAATGGTCTCTTTCCTGCTAAAAGTTTCTGTGGATTACATTTTACCCTATATATCCTTGCTAGATTATTCTTCTGGGAATTCCATTTCATTGCTTCATTCTGATGCCCAAGTCCTTCTGGGATAGAAGCATGCTTTTCTCACTGTCCTTTTAGGTCTTCTCACATTGGGCCCAATATATCTATCTGAATTTTTGCTTTCTTTCTGGTTTGTATTTATACTTGACTCATGTCCTGTCTTTATGCCTGCTGTTCTCCTTAACTTGGATATCGACCAAATCCAAGTAAAACTACCTGCTATGCCATGGGGAGGACATATGATTAACACATGGCTCAAAATCCAGGTGAAAGTCATCTGATTCCCTGAAACTTGCCGTGGCTAATTCCACTCTACATTGTCTTTTATTTAAATTTCCTATAGACCTACTACAATACTATATATCACATTTAATTTTCTTTAAGTAGCATTATGGATATTCCTTGAGGATTATTCATATTTCCTCAGCTAGACCCCAAGTTACTTCAGGTCAAGAATAATACCTTTTACCTCTTTTACATTTCTCGTACATTCAGTGAAGTTCTAGGTGTATAGTAAATGATAGTTTAATTTAAGTTAATTTTTTAGCAGGTTATAAGCCTTTTTCTTAAGGGCTTGGCCGTCCTGAACATATTTCAACTAGAATGTTTTCTCCTTGTCTGCTGTAACCAGGTTGCGTGTTAATATAATAAATCTTTCACTTGTTATTTCACTGATTGAATTACTGTTAAAACTGCTTAAAACACTATTATATTACTCTTTCAGGGTGATTTGGGAATCAGAGTTGTGCTATCTTTGAACATCTTGCCTCCTTAACAAGCAATAATCGTCTCTCTGAAATGTACCTCCAGTTCTGCTTAAGGAATATGCATTCTCTAAGTCTTCTGTACTGTTTATAGTATTGTTTTTTGTTTGGCAGCTCAAATACTTCCCAGTTTAAATTCACAACTCCTAAAGGGTAGAGATTATTTAGTCATAACTTTTTCTATCTTAGCAATGCAAACAACACATATAATAAATGTGGATATTTAATGTTTAAATCTCTGATGCAGGGATTCCTATATTGTAATTAGGTGCAACATGAGGCTCTTGGCTCTTACTTTCATAAAAAGATTGGCTAAGAATGAAGGATGATATTAGCATCTGCCTTATGGAGTAAAATATTATTATCCATCTTTCAAATATCAGCCTCATAAAGTAAGGAGGATCATATCTCTGGTAACGCAAATTACACCTCACTCTTGAGAATTATAACTGTTTTGGGCTTATAATTTCTCAATTCTTATCATAGATACAATGACTTGTCAAATGATAAGCATATCCTACATGATTGGCAGAAACATCTCCTAGGTTCTGTTTTTCAATTTCATTGTTTGTTAAAATTAATTCCGTGAAAGGGTAGGCTTTCTATAAATCTTTTGTGATTGTGTCTATATGGCATCAAGTCACTGGTCAGTCATTTTGAAAGCTTCAATTAGTAACTTTCATTATGATTTCAAATGAGTAATTAAAAGATTATTTATTTGGTCATTTTCAATAATTTGTTGTCATTAACATGAATTTAATCCCTCTATTAATAGCTACTCATTTTTGATTCTGTGTAAAATGCTTTTCTGGATACTTTGTGGAGTACAAAGTATAACACACAATCCTATCAGCATATTGAAAATACAGAGTACGCACACATGCACACACACACACAAACACATACATACACACAAGTGAAAGGCTAAATAACGAAAGAAGAGATTAACATGTACTTCTATGAAACAATATTACTGAATGAGTAGTATGAGTAAATGAGCAATATGAGTACACATTATGCATTGAAAGAAGATTACTATTGCGTACATGTTGTCAGGAGAAAAATTTTCAAATGAGAGCTCTACTATGTAGTATACCCTTGAAGTTCATTATTTTATCATTTTCAGTTTCTACCCTTTTCAGATAAGTCCCCAGAGGTCCACTTTATGTAGATTTGCACTTTTGCTGAGGGAAGATTCTGTATTATTTAGCTTATGATGTTGATGTAGGGAGTGAGAGTAGCTGAAATGCCCCTAGCATCCCTAGCCCCTAGCGTCTTCATTTAATTTTAGCTTTCTGATTCTGTATGGTGGTACATATTTGTCAATTTGGGATTCAAGAAGACCTTGGATAAGTTATTACAGTTAAATAGTAAATCTTCTCTATTGTATGCCTCATGATTGACTATGCTTTACATATTCTCATAACTTATCACCTGCAATGACTGGTGGTACTCAGTCAGGTACTCAGTATTACATTGAATGTATCTGTGGATGATGGATAGATGCATGTGGCTCAGTATGGCAGTGAGAAATGGCAGAGGAAAGTAAAGTTGAAAAATCAAGGAGGTCATAATGGAGAGGGCCTTGGGTTCTGAAAACAGCTTGTTCCCCCTCTATGCTATAGGTACTTATTTTATTTTACGTGTTTTTCCCCAGGTTTATTAAGACACAGTTGACATACAGCACTGTATAAGTTTATGGTGTACAGCATAATAATTTGACTTACAAACTTTGTGAAATGATTATCTCAAGTTTAGTGAGCATCCATCATCCCATATAGATACAAAATTAGAGAAGTAGATAAAAATTTTTTCCTTGAGATGGGAACTCTTAGCATTTATTCTCAACAACTTTTATACGACAGTGTTAATGATCATACAGCAGTGTTAATTGTCATGTCCTACATTATATCTCGAGTACTTACTTATCTTATAACTGGAATTTTTGTTGTTGTTGTTGTTGCGGTACGCGGGCCTCTCACTGTTGTGGCCTCTCCCATTGCAGAGCACAGGCTCCAGATGCGCAGGTTCAGTGGCCGTGGCTCAAGGGCCCAGCCGCTCCACGGCATGTGGGATCTTCCCGGACTGGGGCACGAACCCGTGTCCCCTGCATCGGCAGGTGGACTCTCAACCACTGCGCCACCAGGGAAGCCCTATCAATCTTCTTTATCTCTTCAAAAAAAATTCAACTCTTAGGTTCATTGATTTTTTTTTTCTATTGGTTTTGTTAATCTATTTATTACTGCTCTGATCTTTATGATTTCTTTCCTTCTACTAACTTAAGGTTTTGTTTATTTTTCTTTTTCCTAGTTCTATTAGGTATACTGTTAGGTTGTAGGGTAGTATCACTATAAACATCCCTCTTAGAACTATTTTTGCTTTGTTTCACAGATTTTGGATCATTGTGTAGTTTTCCATTTCTTCTTTGATTTTTTTCAGTGATCCGTTGGTTGTTTAGTAGTATATTTTTTAAAATAAATAAATAAATTTATTTATTTATGGCTGTGTTGGGTCTTCGTGCTGTGTGCATGCTTTCTCTAGCTGTGGCAAGTGGGGGCTACTCTTCGTTGTGGTGCGCGGCCTTCTCATTGCGGTGGCTCCTCTTGTTGTGGAGCACGGGCTCTAGGCATGTGGGCTTGCTTCAGTAGTTGTGGCTTGTGGGCCCTAGAGTGCAGGCTCAGTAGTTGTGGTGCACGGGCTTAGTTGCTCCGTGGCATGTGGGATCTTCCTAGACTAGGGCTCGAACCCGTGTCACCTGCATTGGCAGGCAGATTCTTAACCGCTGCATCACCAGGGAAGCCTGTAGCTTATTCTTTAGCCTCGATTTGTTTGTGTTTGCTGTTTTTTCTTGTAGTTGATTTCTAGTCTCATAGCATTGTGGTTAGAAAAGATGCTTGGTATTATTACTGAGACTTTTTTGAGGCCTAGCATGTTATCTATCCTGGAGGATATTTCATGTTCCCTTGAAAAGAATGTGTTGCTTTCGGATGGAATGTTCTATATAACTATATATCTCACTCTCTATCTCTATCTCTATCCAAAGGCCACCTGGTCTGATGTGTCATTTAAGGGCAGTATTTCCTTATTGATTTCTTGTCTGAATGATGTATCTATTGATGTAAGTGGGGTGTTAAATTCCCCTATTATTGTTTTGTTATTCTCAGTCTCTCCCTTTATGTCTGTTAATATTTGCTTTATATATTTTGGTACTCTATATATATTTACAGTTGTTATATCTTTTTGTTGAATTGATTCCTAGATCAGTGTCTTATTTATCCCTAGTTACAATCTTTGTTTTAAAGTCTATTTTGTCTGATATAAGTATTGCTACCCTAGCTTTCTTTTAATTTTCCGTTTGCATGGAATACTATTTCTATCCCCTCACCTTCAGTCTGTGTGTGTCTGTAGATATGAAGTGAGTTTCCTGTGGACATTATATACATGGGTCTGGTTTTTGTATCTATTCAGCCACCCTGTGTCTTTTGATTGGAGCATCATACCATTTATATATATATATATATATTTTTTAACATTTTTGTTGGAGTATAATTGCTTTATATTATTGTGTTAGTTGCTGCTGTATAAGGAAGTGAATCAGCTATACGTATACATATATCCCCATATTCCCTCCCTCTTGCATCTCCCTCCTACTCTCCCTATCCCACCCCTCTATGTGGTCACAACGCACCGAGCTGATCTCCCTGTGCTCTGCGGCTGCTTCCCACTAGCTATCTATTTTACGTTTGGTAGTGTATATATGTCCATGCCGCTCTCACTTTGTCACAGCTTACCCTTCCCCCTCCCCATATGCACAAGTCCATTCTCTAGTAGGTCTGTGTCTTTATTCCTATTTTACCCCTATATTCTTCATAACATTTTTTTCCCTTAGATTCCATGTATATGTGTTAGCATATGGTATTTGTCTTTCTCTTTCTGACTTACTTCACTCTGTATGACAAACTCTAAGTCCATCCACCTCACTACAAATAACTCAATTTCGTTTCTTTTTATGGCTGAGTAATATTCCATTGTATATATGCCACATCTTCTTTATCCATTCATCCGATGGTGGACACTTAGGTTGCTTCCATGTCCTGGCTATTGTAAATAGAGCTGCAATGAACACTTTGGTACATGACTCTTTTTGAATTATGGTTTTCTCAGGGTATGTGCCCAGTAGTGGGATTGCTGGTTCATATGGTAGTTCTATTTTTAGTTTTTTAAGGAACTTCCATACTGTTCTCCATAGTTGCTGTACCAATTTAAATTCCCACCAGCAGTACAAGAGTGTTCCCTTTTCTCCACACCCTCTCCAGCATTTATTGTTTCTAGATTTTTTGATGATGGCCATTCTGACCAGTGTGAGATGATATCTCATTGTAGTTTTGATTTGCATTTCTCTAATGATTAATGATGTTGAGTATTCTTTCATGTGTTTGTTGGCAGTCTGTATATCTAATTTGGAGAAATGTCTATTTAGGTCTTCTGCTCATTTTTGGATTGGGTTGTTTGTTTTTTTGTTATTGAGCTGCATGAGCTGCTTGTAAATTTTTGAGATTAACCCTGTGTCAGTTGCTTCATTTGCAAATATTTCCTCCCACTCTGAGGGTTGTCTTTTGGTCTTCTTTATGGTTTCCTTTGCTGTGCAAACACTTTTAAGTTTCATTAGGTCCCATCTGTTTATTTTTGTTTTTATTTCCATTTCTCTAGGAGGTGGGTCAAAAAGGATCTTACTGTGATTTATTTCATAGAGTGTTCTGCCTATGTTTTCCTCTAAGAGTTTGATAGTTTATGGCCTACATTTAGGTCTTTAATCCATTTTGAGTTTATTTTTTTATTTTTTTTGCGGTACACGGGCCTCTCACTGTTGTGGCCTCTCCCGTTACGGAGCACAGGCTCCGGACATGCAGGCTCCGAGGCCATGGCTCACGGGCCCAGCTGCTCCGCGGCATGTGGGATCTTCCCAGACCAGGGCATGAACCCGTGTCCCCTGCACTGGCAGGCAGACTCTCAACCACTGCGCCACCAGGGAAGCCCCATTTTGAGTTTATTTTTGTGTATGGTGTTACAGAGTGTTCTAATCTCATACTTTTACATGTACCTGTCCAGTTTTCCCAGCACCACTTATTGAAGAGGCTGTCCTTTCTCCACTGTGTATTCCTGCCTCCTTTATCAAAGATAAGGTGACCATATGTGCGTGGGTTTATCTCTGAGCTTTCTATCCTGTTCCATTGATCTATATTTCTGTTTTTGTGCCAGTACCATACTGTCTTGATTACTGTAGCTTTGTAGTGTAGTCTGAAGTCAGGGAGCCTGATTCCTCCATCTCTGTTTTTCGTTCTCGAGGTTGCTTTGGCTATTTGGGGTCTTTTGTGTTTCCATACAAATTGTGAAATTTTTGTTCTAGTTCTGTGAAAAATGCCAGTGATAGTTTGATAGGGATTGCATTGAATCTGTAGATTGCTTTGGGTAGTAGAGTCATTTTCACAATGTTGATTCTTCCAATCCAAGAACATGGTATATCTCTCCATCTATTTGTATCATCTTTAATTTCTTTCATCAGTGCCTTAAAATTTTCTGCGTACAGGTCTTTTGTCTCCTTGGGTAGGTTTATTCCTAGATATTTTACTCTTTTAGTTGCAGTGTTAAATGGGAGTGTTTTCTTAATTTCACTTTCAGATTTTTCATCATTAGTGTATAGGAATGCCAGAGATTTCTGTGCATTAATTTTGTATCCTACTACTACTTTACTACTTTACTACTACTTTGCTACTTTACCAAATTCATTGATTAGCTCTAGTAGTTTTCTGGTAGCATCTTTAGGATTCTCTATGTATAGTATCATGTCATCTGCAAACAGTGACAGCTTTACTTCTGCTTTTCTGATTTGGATTCCTTTTATTTCCTTTTCTTCTCTGATTGCTGTGTTTAAACCTTCCAAAACTATGTTGAATAAGAGTGGTGAGAGTGGGCAACCTTGTCTTGTTCCTGATGTTAGTGGAAATGCTTTCAGTTTTTCACCATTGAGGACGATGTTGGCTGTGGGTTTGTCATATATGGCCTTTATTATGTTGAGGAAAGTTCCCTCTATGCCTACTTTCTGCAGGGTTTTTATCCTAAATGGGTGTTGAATTTTGTCGAAAGTTTTCTCTGCATCTATTGAGATGATCATATGGTTTTTCTCCTTCAATTTGTTAATATGGTGTATCACATTGATTGATTTGCATATATTGAAGAACCCTTGCATTCCTGGAATAAACCCTGGAATAAACCCCACTTGATCATGGTGTATTTAATGTGCTGTTGGATTCTGTTTGCTAGTATTAGGTTGAGGATTTTTGCATCTATGTTCATCAGTGATATTGGCCTGTAGTTTTCTTTCTTTGTGACATCTTAGTCTGGTTTTGGTATCAGGGTGATGGTGGCCTCGTAGAATGAGTTTGGGAGTGTTCCTCCCTGTGCTGTAGTTTCGAAGAGTTTGAGAAGGATAGGTGTTAGCTCTTCTCTAAATGTTTGATAGAATTCACCTGTGAAGCCATCTGGTCCTGGGCTTTTGTTTGTTGGAAGATTTTTAATCACAGTTTCAATTTCAGTGCTTGTGATTGGTGTGTTCATATTATCTATTTCTTCTTGATTCAGTCTTGGCAGGTTGTGCCTTTCTAAGAATTTATCCATTGCTTCCAGGTTGTCCATTTTATTGGCATAGAGTTGCTTGTAGTAATCTCTCATGGTCTTTTGTATTTCTGCAGTGTCAGTTGTTACTTCCCCTTTTTCATTTCTAATTTTATTGATTTGAGTGTTTCTCCCTCTTTTTCTTGATGAGTCTGGCTAATGGTTTATCAATTTTGTTTATCTCCTCAAAGAACCAGCTTTTAGTTTTATTAATCTTTGCTGTCATTTCCTTCATTTCTTTTTCATTTATTTCTGATCTGATCTTTATGATTTCTTTCCTTCTGCTAACTTTGAGGTTTTTTTGTTCTTCTTTCTCTAATTAGGTGCAAGGTTAGGTTGTTTATTCAAGATGTTTCCTGTTTCTTAAGGTAGGATTGTATTGCTTTAAACTTCCCTCTTAGAACTGCTTTTGCTGCATCCCGTAGGTTTTGGATCATCGTGTCTCCATTGTCATTTGTTTCTAAGTATTTTTTAATTTCCTCTTTGATTTCTTCAGTGATCATTTCGTTATTAAGTAGTGTATTGTTTAGCCTCCATGTGTTTGTATTTTTTACAGATCTTTTCCTGTAATTGATATCTAGTCTCATAGCGTTGTGGTCGGAAAAGATACTTGAATTTCAATTTTCTTAAATTTACCAAGGCTTGATTTGTGACCCAAGATATGATCTGTCCTGGAGAATGTTCCATGAGCACTTGAGAAACATGTGTGTTCTGTTGTTTTTGGATGGAATGTCCTATAAATATCAATTAAGTCCATCTTGTTTAATGTATCATTTAAAGCTTGTTTCTCCTTATTTTCATTTTGGATGATCTGTCCATTGGTGAAAGTGGGGTGTTAAAGTCCCCTAGTATGAATGTGTTACTGTCTATATCCCCTTTTATGCCTGTTAGTATTTGCCTTATGTATTGCGGTGCTCCTATGTTGGGTGCATAAATAATTACAATTGTTATATCTTCTTGGATCGATTCCTTGATCATTATGTAGTGTCCTTCTTTGTCTCTTGTAATAGTCTTTATTTTAAAGTCTATTTTGTCTGATGTGGGAATTGCTACTCCAGCTTTCTTTTGATTTCCATTTGCATGGAATATCTTTTTCCATCCCCTCACTTTCAGTCTGTATGTGTCTCTAGGTCTGAAGTGGGTCTCTTGTAGACAGCAAATATATGGGTCTTGTTTTTTTATCCATTCAGCCAGTCTGTGTCTTTTGGTGGGAGCATTTAATCCATTTACATTTAAAGTAATTATCGATATGTATGTACCTATTCCCATTTTCTTAATTGTTTTGGGTTTGTTATTGTAGGTCTTTTCCTTCTCTTGTGTTTCTTGCCTAGAGAAGTTCCTTTAGCATTTGTTGTAAAGCTGGTTTGGTGGTGCTGAACTCTCTCAGCTTTTGCTTGTCTGTAAAGGTTTTAATTTCTCCATCAAATCTGAATGAGATCCTTGCTGGGTAGAGTAATCTTGGTTGCAGGTTTTTCTCCTTCAACACTTTAAATATGTCCTGCCAGTCCCTTCTGGCTTGCAGAGTTTCTGCTGGAAGATCAGCTGTTAACCTTATGGGGATTCCCTTGTCTGTTATTTGTTGTTTTTCCCTTGCTGCTTTTAATATGTTTTCTTTGTATTTAATTTTTGATAGTTTGATAATATGTGTCTTGGCGTATTTCTCCTTGGATTTATACTGTATGGGACTCTCTGTGCTTCCTGGACTTGATTAACTATTTCCTTTCTCGTATTAGCGAAGTTTTCAAATATAATCTCTTCAAATATCTTCTCAGTCCCTTTCTTTTTCTCTTCTTCTTCTGGGACCCCTATAATTCAAATGTTGATGCGTTTAGTGTTGTCCCAGAGGTCTCTGAGACTGTCCTCAGTTCTTTTCATTCTTTATTTTGCTCTGCAGTAGTTATTTCCACTATTTTATCTTCCAGGTCACTTATCTGGTCTTCTGCCTCAGTTTTTCTGCTATTGATCCCTTCTAGAGTATTTTTAATTTCATTTATCGTGTTTTTCATCATTGTTTGTTTCCTCTTTAGATCTTCTAGGTCCTTGTTAAATGTTTCTTGCATTTTCTCTATTCTGTTTCCAAGATTTTGGATCATCTTTACTATCATTATTCTGAATTCTTTTTCAGGTAGACTGCCTATTTCCTCTTCATTTGTTAGTCTGGTGGGTTTTTATCTTGCTCCTATATCTGCTGTGTGTTTTTCTGTCTTCTTATTTTGCTTTTCTTGCTGTGTTTGGGGTCCCCTTTTTGCAGGTTCGTAGTTCCCGTTGTTTTTGGTGTCTGTCTCCAGTGGATAAGGTTGGTTCAGTGGGTTGTGTAGGCTTCCTGGTGGAGGGGACTAGTGCCTGTGTTCTGGTGGATGAGGCTGGATCTTGTCTTTCTGGTGGGCAGGTCCACGTCTGGTGGTGTGTTTTGGGGTGTCTGTGGACTTATTATGATTTTAGGCAGCCTCTGTGCTAATGGGTGGGGTTGTGTTCCTGTCTTGTTAGTTGTTTGGCATAGGGTGTCCACCACTGTAGCTTGCTGGTTGTTGAGTGAAGCTGGGTGTTGGTGTTGAGATGGAGATCTCTGGGAGATTTTCGCTGTTTGATATTACATGGAGGTGGTAGGTCTCTTGTGGACCAGTGTCCTAAGTTGGCTCTCCCATGTCAGAGGCACAGCACTGACTCCTGGCTGCTGCACCAAGAGCCTTTCATCCACACGGCTCAGAATAAAAGGGAGAAAAAGTAGAAAGAAAGAAAGAGGATAAAATAATATAAAGTAAGATAAAATAAAAGTTATTAAAATAAAAAATTATTAAGAAAATAATTTTTAAGTAAAAACAAATAAAAAACAGACAGAATCCTAGGACAAATGGTGAAAGCAAAGCTATATAGACAAAATTTCACACAGAAGCATACACATACACACTCATAAAAAGAAGAGGGGAAAAAATAATACATCTTGCTCTCAAAGTCCACCTCAATTTGGGATGATTTGTTGTCTATTCAGGTATCCACCGATGCAGGGTACATCAAGTTGATTGTGGAGATTTAATCCACTGCTCCTGAGGCTGCTGGGAGAAATTTCCCTTTCTGTTCTTTGTTCTCACAGCTTTCGGAGTTCAGCTTTGGATTTGGCCCTGCCTCTGCATGTAGGTTGCTAGAGGGCATCTGTTTTTCGCTCAGACAGGACGGGGTTAAAGGAGCAGCTGATTCGGGGGCTCTGGCTCACTCAGGGCCGGAGGAGGGAGGGGTGAGGATGTGGGGCGAGCTTGAGGCGGCAGAGGCCAGCATGACGTTGCACCAGCCTTGTTGATCTCTTAAGTTCAAATGCATTTTAACAATTCTGCATTTTACCCCTCTTCCCCACTTACTGTTTTTGAATCATGTTTTATATCTTTTTGTTTTGTGTATCCCTTAACTACTTTTGTGGATACAGATAATTTTAAAACTTTTGTCTTTTAAACTTTCTACTAGCTTTATACATGGTTTATTTACTACCGTTACTGTATATTTGACTTTGCCAGTGGGATTTTTCCTTTTATACTTTTAATATTTCCTGTTGTGGTTTTTTCTTTTCTGTTTAGAGAGGTCCCTTTAACATTTCTTGTAAAGCTGGTTTGGTGGTGCTTAACTCTTTTAGCTTTTACTTGTCTATAAAACTTTTGATCTCTTTATTTCCCACAATCCTCTGGTTCCCCTGAAAGTAAGCCAGGCTGGCCTTCAAAGCAAACATTCTGGGGGTTCATCTTCCTGGTACAGGACCCCTGGGCTGGGGGGCCCAATGTGGTGCTTGGAGCCCTCACTCCTTGGGGAGAACTTCTGTGATTATAATTATTCTCTTGTTTGTGAGTCACCCACCTAGGGGTATGGGTCTTGACTATACTGCATCTCTGCCCCTCTTACTCATCTCATTGTGGTTCCTTCTTTATATCTCCGTTTTAGAAGGTCTTTTCTGCTAGTCTTCCATTCTTTCTCCTCAATAGATGCTCTGTAACTAGCTGTAATTTTGGGGTGGCCTTGGGAGGAGGTAAACTCAGGGCCTTAAGCTGCACTATCTTGGCCACTCCCATAGGCAGTTATTTTAAATGAAGCATTCATAATAAAAAATCATCATAAGGGAATAATCTACATTATTTTATAACCAGTTATATGAGGGAGTTTTCAAAACAGGAAATTAATATTACATTTGATTGTCTTAAAAGGTATAGACGGTTTACATGAAAATACAGAAACCAGGAAACACATTGTAGTAAGGATATGGGATGGTCATAATGGGAGATATCTTGCTAACTTTGTTTATTAGGCAAAGTAAATAAAAGTAGTATTGAGACATTTTTGAAAAATAATACTGAAGAGCTTATGTTGATAAAATACCAGTGCCCATCGCTTCCACCCTCTACCTGTATTCTCACTCCTCAGAAAAAGTTTCTGTTTACTGTTTGTTTTTAGTTCTTTTTATGCTACCTTCATAATTTTATATATGTTTATAGATTTATTGATTATTTTATCAATAATAGATAATGTCTTTTGACTGCATGCTGTTACAAAGAGTATATTTTACTTACATGGTGACTCTCCCAATTTTATATATGTATTTTGTTAATTAATTTTTCTGTTGTTTACTTCTATTATTATAAATGTCTAAAATTTTAATTCTTGACTTCCTCCTATTAACACCCCTATTTTTCTCTCAACTTCTCTCTGTCTACTTTATTCCATCCCACATTATCAAAGCTGAAAACATTGAATTTTGCTCTTTAATCAAATTTAGGTCTCTCTCATTGAATATTACAAGCAGTCTAAAGCTTAAAACAAACATGTAAAATTTAAATTATTACTATGAAAATATCACCACTGATGAAGTTGTTATGTTTGGTTTGTTCTGTTTCTTGGATCTGTGGGTTTATTATTTACCAAATTTGGAAAAATTTTAATCATTATTTTTCTAGTTGCACATATACTAGAACCCCTGATGTTATCTCAAAGCTAATTATACTCTGTTCATTTTTTTCATTCTTTTTTCTCTGTGTTTTATTTTGGATGCTTCCTGTTATTCTATCTTTGAGATTACTAATCTTTTCTTTTGCAATGATTAATCTGCCATTAATACCATTCAGTGACATCTCAGGTATTTTTAAAGGTATCATGCATGTCTCTTCTTAACATGCTAATGCTTTTCTCTATTTTCTTTATCATAGGAAATATATTTGTAATAGTTGTTTATAATCCTAACTATTATATCTGTCATTTCTGAGTCTCTATTGAATGATTTTCTCCTAGTTACGAGTGGCATTTTCATGCTTCTTTGCATGCCTGGTATTTTTTATTTGACAAAATCATTGTTTTATGAAGTTGGTGCTGGCTGTTTTTGTATTTCTTGATATATATGTTTGTGCTTTGTTCAGAGATGCAGTGTAATTACTTGGAAACATTTTGATCTTTTAAAATATTACCTTTAAGCTTTGTTAGGTAGAACTAGAGCAACATTTTTGTAGGGGTAATTTGACTCCACTACTGAGGAATACCTTCTGAGTACTCAGTCCTATGTGTTACAAAGTTTCTCCACTCTGGCTGCTGGGAATATTAACTCTTTTCAGTCCCACATAATTTCCAGAAATTGTACTGCTTCTTCATTGCTGGTGTTTCTTTTTTTGGTTACAACATACTACAGTCTGTGTATAGATTAATACATATTATGTTACATTATATTAATGTTATATGCTAGTATTATATATTTTTGTATTATACTATACTAATTTATATTGTGTTATGCTAATTTTATTTATATAATAGTATTATACTCATTCATTACTTTATTTATTCTCCTCTAAAATGAGCTGTATGTATACAGGGACTTTGTGTCTTTATTCATTGCTGTATCCTCATGCCTATAGCAGTACCTAGTCAGTAGTAGGCACTCAAATATGTACTTTCTGAGTCATTTAATGAGTGTCCTAAACTAATTTTCGATACATTGAATTTGTGCTTCTCAAATAAAAGTGTGTTAGAAGTTGTTCTAGAAGATAAAAGGGTTTCAACTGGAAGATATTATGGAAAGAGATACAGTGATAGAATTTAAGGGGATGAGCACATTTTCAATTTGGTGGATAAAGTAGATTTCTCTAAGAAGACAGAATTTAAACTTAAAGCTAAAGGAAGAAATAGGAACCCATGCAATTGTTGAAAACTAGACTTATGTGTGTGTGCATGTAGGATTGTGTGTCTGCAGACAATGCAATATAACTAGTCAGTTCAGAGACAAATTATTTATGCTGCTCTTATGCAACACTAATGAATAAATTAGTGATTTTACTTTATCTAGTTGTAGTGTCATGTAATTACAATCTATGTGTTCATTTTTAGTGTATTCATATAGCTTATGTGGCATACTGGCTTACTGTGAGAAAATGTCATGATAATATTCTCATCTTAGAAAGTTGGATTAAAAAATAGCTGATCCCTTTCTTACCAGGATGTTGTAATGATTGATGTATTCATCTCTATAGTATTTGAGCTTCACTAAAAATTTTATTGTATGAGGTTTGTATAGGATTATGAAGAGAAAGTACCTGGATTTGAATCCCAGCTTTCCCCTTAAATAGGAGACAAATTGGGCATATCACATAACGTATTTTCTCTAAGATTAGTAACAATATCAAATCTTACCATTGTTTCAAGAATTAAATGAGATAATGTTATCAGATTGAAAACTTTTCTACTTTTTATTCCTCTTTCCTACAATTTTATTCACCTACATTTTATTTCCTTTCTTTTCAAAATAATTGTTCTTCTACTGTCTGAGGCTAGTTTCTCCACTTACACTTTAAATATTTCTTCAGAATCACTTAGCATTGACTGTTCCTCAATTTTCAAATGATTTTAATTTCACCTCTCTAATAAGTGAATTTCTTCTTATCAGCACATAAACATTATCAAATCTTTCTCATTCTAACATCTGTATTGCCCTACAGTTTATTCTCTCCCCTTTTTTCATCTCTTTGCATCCCAGCTTCTTGAAACAGATGAAGAATTTACTTCATACTCTCTCTTTGAAATAGTGTTATAATTTATTATCTCCTGACTTTACACTACAGTGGTTCAGATACTCATGTGGTTTATAATTTTTAGAGGATACTCTTCTTCAGTGAAGGATGTTTTCACTATAAGTGCACTGAGTTATAGAAGCATCTTTAGAGGATAGATTCACCTTTGCCTCTCTTGGGAACCTATGAGCTGAGAAACATGACCTGCTTTCACACTGATTCCTCACTTTGGGTTTCAGGAATTATCTGATAGTTTATATGTGGAGTTCTCACTTGCATACACTGCAGGTTTGGGATTATAATTATTTATGAGTCAGTGTTAAGAAATTCACTGACTAGTAAAGTTTTACTGCTCCTGGCTTTTGCGATGGGTGGTAATGGATTTATGCAGAAAGTTCTGTACATAATAAATAACTTCATTTTGCCTGGGCCTAAAGCCTTCTCTCATATTCTCCAGCAGGCATTAAAGTGCCAGGCTATAGTTTGCATCTTGGTCTCTAATAATCTCTTGGACCACTTGCATTTAGTTCCCACTCTTCTCTCTGGCTTTGAGTTTCCTCTTCAATCTCGGCATATAAATTTTTTTTTTCATGAAAATTTGGCTATACATTTAAATTTCTTATTGTAGAGGAGGAAAAATAATTACTCCTTTTACCTTTCTGAGTTTTTAGGTGAGAACTCCTGTGATAAAAGACATGTTAACAAGAGAGAAACAGATAGAGAAGTTTAACATGTGTGCCTCATGAATACATGGAAGATACCCATGGAAAAATGAGTAACTCTCCAGGTAGCTTAAAATTCAGGCTTAAATACTACCTTAATAGGGAAAGGGAAAGAGGGATATAGGCTTCTTAGGGGAAAGTAAGTGTTCTTAGGAAAGATGAATGAGCCCTTAGAAGAACAGATGGGAAGTATGATGGTTTGTGGGAAAGTTTGGGAGTGATGTCAACTTCTCCCCTCCCCTCCTGTGATAAGAATCAATCTTCCCTGTTTGATGAAGCTTCCATGGAGGGGATTTATGACAATTGAGTTCCTTTTGGAGGATCTGTCTTTAGGTAGATAAGGGGAGTTCAGAGAAAGCCTCTCCCTGCATTTGCTGCTTTCCAAGTACTTACATCTCAAAATAATCAATATGCCAAAGTGGTATATTTTGGGGTGGCATGTTCTGAACTCCTATAGTTATATTTTGGAATGGCATATTTTGCTGCTCTTCAGTATTCAATTATTTTATTCTGTATTGTTATTTATTTCAAACAGGAAGAAAAGAAGAAATTTCTGTGTTAGCTCTATATGACATACTGAATTTTCAAGTCCCTGCAGTATTGTGGTAATCAGAACCCCTCCATGAATTCTGTTTTTATTAAAGTCATGGAATATACCTAAAGACCAAGAGCAGATGCCTTATTTTCCCAGAGTTGGTAGCTAACTACTTTTTGGCTTCTTGGATATTAGTTCTTACTGACTTTCTACAATTAGATGCATTTTCTTGTTCAATCTCACCAGTGGCCCCTCCTTCCTAAGACTACCAATTAATTTTCCAAGGTCTATCCTTTACTATCATTTCTGCTGTCTATACGTAATTCCATAGCTCAGGCTATAATTTGATGATTTAAAAATCTATGTTACCAGAGATTTCTCTCCGAAGTTTCAGAATGAGTTTATCTAACATCTGGATGTCTACTAGGTATCTCCACTTAAACTAACATGTTAAAAATCAAATTTATCACCTTGTCTACATGGATGCTCCCTGAAAACCCCTGCTGCCCACTCCTTCCCCAATAACTACACACAATTCTCCTTGACTTTTTAATTCCAGTGAATGGCAAGCCACTCATCTACTTACTCAAGCCACTTCTTTGGGAATAATCCTCCTCATTTCTCTCCCTCTCTGCCAGCACATTCAAGAAATAAATGCATCATGTCAATTTTCCCCCCTTGAAGTTCTGTAATTCATTCATTTCTCCTCTTGTCCATTTCACACTACTTAAGAACAGGCCATCTTCCTTCTCACCTGGTTTATGGTAAGATATTTATTACCTCTCTCCAGACCTCCAATTTTGCTACTTCACAATAAAATAAACTGCTTTTTTTTTTAAAAAATAAAGGGAATATCTTCTCCTTAAGGGTTTTTATGCATCCTACTGCCTCAGCCTGGGATGTCTTTTCTGTCCCTGCCTCTTTAGCTGAAGAACTCCCATTTTTACCATTCATTACTTGTATTACTAGTCATCCAGGAGGCCTTCTCAGACTCCCAATGCTGATTGTTCTTCCTTGTGCATGTTCTTGTCACAGCACTTATCATATCATGTTTTACCTGCAGATAGCCTAACTAGGTAGAAAGCTCTTTGAAAGCATGCCTATATGTCCAGTGCTCTGTACAGGGTCTTGCACATAGTAGCCACTTAGTAAATATTTGTTATATTTTTAAAGAAGAGTAATATTCTCAGTGTCTATGTCATTGTATCCAAAGCCAATGAAATGTTGTTTTGGCAAATAATATCCCCCATCCCAAATATTGTTAAAAACAGAATAGATTCTCTTTTAATATCGATTGTAGTTTATCACAGCTGTATCTTGAAAGTAGTAATGAAAGCTACATTAAATATTTTATTTGATATTTGCTGTGGAGTTTATTATAGTTTCTATTCAAGGACTTGACCAGTTGGTTGATTATCTGGAAACAAAATCTGCTAAATGGTCTTTATGTATTTAAAATTTTTACCAAAATAGTCATTGTGCTGAGTTTATTATTAAATACTAATATTTAAAGTTATATGCTTTATCATGTAATGCTCCTACATAATTGAAGGAATTATTATGAATTTGAATGTAAAAATGCCATTAACTTTTATTTCTGACCATTTTAGGAGTGTATATTAGATTTTATTTTCATGAATACTGTAACTGATTTCAGAGAGTAATGCTTCAACAGAGGGAAATATTTAAAATGATCTTCAGAAAGAGTAGCATTGACATATATATACTACCAAATGTAAGAAAGATAGCTAATGGGAAGCAGCCACACAGCACAGGGAGATCAGCTCGGTGCTTTGTGATCACATAGAGGGGTGGGATAGGGAGGGTGGGAGGGAGGTGCAGGAGGGAGGGGATATGGGGATGTATGTATGCATATAGCTGATTCACTTTGTTATATGGCAGAGGCTAACACAACATTGTAAGGCGATTATACTCCAATAAAGATGTTTAAAAAAATAAAAAGTAATAAAAAATAAAAGCACCATTATCAACCTCCCTCCCCCCACAGAAAATGATCTTCAGAGATATTTCACATGGAAAGGATAATTATTTACATATATCACTATGGCAACCATGTATCAATGTTTGATAAGTATGGACTGCACAATTCTTTCCTTTAGATTCCGAAATCAATGTACTGATCAGGTGTTTGAAGGCAGCTTCATATCAAGAACACCAGAACAAAAGTGAGCAAAATATTTTGCTTAAGCTCTGTTAAAATATTTTCCTTAAAAATTTATTTTGTAAGGCATTGTAGTAGCTATACTGGATATATTAATACTAGGAAAAATAGATTTTGAGACAAGAAACATGTGAAACAAAGAAAGTCATTTCATAGTGATAAGAGGGTCAACATATTAGGAAGATATAACAATTGTAAATGTGTACTGTATAAACCTAGAACCAGAACCCCACAATACATGAAGCAAAAAGTGAAAGAATTGAAAAGAGAAATAGACTGTTCAACAGCATTAGAGATTTCAATACCTATTCTCAGTCATGGAAAGAACAGCTAGACAGAAAATCAGGAGGGATGTAGAAGTCTTGAATAACACTGTCAACCAACTTGACCTATTTGACATCTACAGACTGGTTCACTCCAACAACAGCAGAATACATATCTGCTCTTGTGCACACAAAACATTCTCTTGACTATACACTATGCCAGAATATAAGCCTCAGCAACTTTAAAAAGATTGAAACAAATAAAACATCATCCAAGACACAACAATAAAAACCAAAAGAAGAACAACAAAACAAAAATTCCCTCTCAAAATGAATCTGTAAGTCAAAATTCCAAAATCCATCAAATCATGTAATGCTAAGAAAGAAAGAAAAAAATATCAATTAGGGCATAAGTTCACTCCAGGTGAAGTTATTGATAAGAGTCAGACCAAGATCTAAAATATTTTTATTTAGAATATTCAAAGGTTAAACGAAGTAATAACAGGATTCAAAAATAAAAACATAGAGCAGAAATTCTAGAACAGGTGGAAATAAAAAATAAATGGTGTAAATTATTGAAGAAAAATTATAACCGTTGAAATATAAAATAAGATATTGTTAAAGGGAATTGATAAATAGTAATGAGTAATTCACATAAAACAGTTATGTTTTCCTTTGCCCTTCATTCTTCTGTGTTGATTGAGAGTGTCCAGAAGTATTGCCAGGTTTGTTTTGCTTCTTGCTCATTCATTCATCCTCTCACTCAAAATATATTGATAAGCATCTCCTGTGGCAGTGTTTTAGATGCTCTCATGGAACTTACATTCTAGTAGGAAGAGACACACGTTAGTTAAAAATAAAGATAATTTCATTGTGTAATAGATGATGTTAAAGAAATAGCATTTCCCTCTCTGAATTTAGTATGGCTTATGACTACAGAGAAAGCATTCTTAGAAGCTTATCTAGGTCAGCAAGTCAGGATTTGTCTAAAGTTATTCAGCAGGTTAAACAGCCCTTGATAGTGAGTGTAGTCCAAGGTGCTAGCTAAGGGGTGAATCATCATGATAGTTAAAATGTCATTGCACCAATAAGTTTTTCTATTTGAGAAGTAATTAACTAGACTTACAGACATCAAAACCAGTAAAAGAAATATAAAAAAATAGGACCTAACAGCTGTTTAACACTGTATCAATAAAATATTTCCTTAATACCAAGGGCAGATGGAGAATTAATTGAGGAGGCAAGAAAACCCAAAGAGGAGGCATGGAAGCAGAACAGAGAGAATATTTGATTAGGTTGCTTTCCTTTTCTCTTTATTTTCCTCATCTTATTTAAACTGGTAATCTAAGGTCATAGATTTCAAGATTGACTGTTCTATATTCAAGTTTATTGTAATGTATTTTATATATGAATAACTATGTTCTTATTTTGTACTATGTCTAATTCATAAGCCACACATTCCAACAAGGCTATTATTGCCCTTGTAAGCCATAAAGTTTACTCACCTTTTATTTCTTAAAATTCATTAGCTGTATTTCCAACCAAGCTGCACAAAATGATGATTTTTAAAATGTTATTTAAAATGGCTTGTATCCCAATTTTCTAGCCCAAATTTATTTGTCTCGGGCTTCCCTGGTGGCGCAGTGGTTGAGAGTCGGCCTGCCGATGCAGGGGACACGGGTTCGTGCCTCGGTCCGGGAAGATCCCACATGCCGCGGAGCGGCTGGGCCCGTGAGCCGTGGCCGCTAAGCCTGCGCGTCCGGAGCCTGTGCTCTGCAACAGGAGAGGCCACAGCAGTGAGAGGCCTGCGTACCGCAAAAAAAAATTTATTTGTCTGAATTAAATTTAAAACTTCCCAAGATTCAGGTCTAAGTCCAACCCGAAGTAAATATTTTTGTCTAACTTAATTTTGGAAGCAGTGAATTATCCACATTTGCTGTAGAACATGTTAATTATCTCAATAAATACAGTAATAGTAGACAGTTATAGACATTTTAGAAGAATAGAATCATTGAGGAAAAATCACCCCATCTGCTGAATGGGTGAGCCTTTCATACCACCCCCAAGAGACAAATCAGGAGAATATTTTTTCCTTTGACAGAAGTTTGATTGGCCTTGGGAGGAGCCAGGGAAAACATCTAAACACAATAACTAATGCTTAATGCAGAGCCCAGTCAGGTTTATTCAATGATCTTTATTGGTCCCTTAGGGAAGCTGATTTTGTTGAAAATCATTGCAAAGAAATAATTCCCCAGAAAGGACATCATTCAAATGGCTTCCATCTTACAAATCTTATAAATACGGGAGTAGGAGAGTATAGCTTAATGGTCAAAGTCAGAAACTTAAAGGAATGACACTAATTTTAGTCCTATATGGAAAGGCTGCATTTCAAGCTCAGAGCAACACACTGGGAAAGAGAAGAGGGAGCAGAGAGAAAGTGTAGGTCTATACATTTTGTCGATTGTTCATATGATATTATTGGAAGGAATCTAATTCAGCTACTTACATATCATCCAATGAGAAAACACGAAATTAGAGTTAAAAGACTTAAGTTCTTTGTATGATTCTATTATTGTGTGACTTCAGAGATGTACTTAACATCTCGGCTCCAGTGTACCAAGCAGAGTAAATTGGAGGCTATAGCACCTTCCCTTCTGAAATTACATTGCTAGAAGATAAAGCAATGGGATAAAACCCATGATAAAATTAAAACTTCTACATAAATGTAATCAACTACCCAAACAGGTGAGCTCAGTAAGGTTTTACAGAAATCAGTAAAGAATCTTTCCGAAGATTCTTTATTGATTTACCATCTGTAAATGCATAATGTTTGCAAGTCTCTTTCCTGTTACATCATTAGCAATCAGTGTAGCTCTAAGAAAGAATTGTCTCAAATAAGTAAATTAGCCCATCTCAGGGAAGAGAACAGCTATTAGTACATACAAACTTTGAGTGCTATGTACTCTAGCATAAGAAATTCAGCACATAGAGATGTGGGTGAGTTCCTGCCATGAATTCATCCTATTCTCAAGATCTTTCAAATGGGGACTGCATACCTGAAAGTCCTTAGTGGTGCCATCTCCAGATCCCATCCCGAGCTGTTCCCACCCCTGCTAACCTGTGTGCCCCAGGTGTGCCTGCTCTCTTCTTTAATAGGAAAGAATCACGAATAAGTTCTTGCCAGTTTGTCAGGTAGAAGAGGTGACAATGGAATCATTTTAAGGAAACAGTCGGGGTCTGCAGGACCTAGCACTTGGCCAAACGTCTTAATTTTCAAGTCTGTCATTTTCCCCTCATCTTCCAATCTTAACTTTCAACTTCCAGTAATGAATTCCTACAAGAATGATAAGTTCATGGAAGGTGCACTTGATGAGTTAGATCCCTGAGTCTTCTTCCAAAATTACAAACAAGTTATTAGCACAGGAAAATCTTTTGCCAGGAAACTCTTGTGTGTGTAGTTTTTTTTGGCTAGGTAATATTTCAATAATAGATTAGAAATTAAGGTTACTCATTTTAAAGACTACTCTGTAAAAAGCATCAATGGTACCCCCTGAGAATGGTTTACTTATTCTTCAGAGAAACTGCTTCCAAGTCAGGAGAAAGAATACAAACTTTAATTTTAATCCACACGCAAGCAGAAGGAGAACATACTTTCTTAAGTCTTAGCCATGCTATTTTTATTTTCCTCAGTTAAAAAAAGTTGCATTGACCTCTATTCATATCCTTGCTTGGAGATCAAGCAATTCTCCTGCCCAGTAACCTGCTACCCTACCAGTGCCTTGTGCAATAAGATTCAAACTGTTAGAGTAAATAAGTAAGTACCTCTTGATTTAGCCCAAGCTATTTTCCTGGCCTTAGACTTCCTGTTCTCCATCCCTCCTCTGCCTTCCACAGCACACCGCACTGAGTTACTCCTAATTTCATGAAAATACTCCTACTTCAACATATCCAACTATAGATTTGCTCACATATTTTTATCTGATGTATTCTCCATTCTTACCACTTATTAAAATCCTCCACCTGCTCAAAGCTCAGCTGGAGGTGATCTTATCTCTGAAACCTATTCCAGCTTCCATAGTTAAAATTTAATCTCACCTTCCTCTCTGCTCTCATGTTTTTGTGTACTTCTTCCATGTCCCTGCTTTGTTTTTGGATATTTACGTACCTGATGGTCCAGCCCAGTAGGTTGCATGATCCTTAAAGCAAGACAGCCTGATTTGTTCATCTCTGTTCTGCTGATAACACCTAACAGAGCCTTGAATATTTATACACAGAAATTGACAAGAGGAGACCTTTTCATAGATAAAGAATGAGTTCAAGAGAGAGGTTCGCAAAAGAGAGAATACCAAGAATTATCATTCTGGGATTATCTGATGACCAACAGAACATTTTGCTCTGTCTCATCCATTCACATTCCCACTTTCTGGTTAACTAATAGTAGTAAAGTAAGAAAACCTGTGAAGCACAGGCAGCCAGAGAAGTATATGTGGTCAAAGATGACTCTAAGTAACTTTTTGGCCAGAGTTATTGGAGGTTATTTGTTCACGAATGTATCCTCAAGGTCATTGTCTCCTACTAGATGGCATTTTTTGTGCATCTCTGCAATCGGTTGCCTTTGGTGGTTTCAGCCTACAGTTCTCTTGCCTTTATTCTTCTGTTTGTAAACTGTTTGTACTTGAAGTTCAGCTCAGAACAAAAATCTGAGAGCACACAAAGTGAACTATGGTCAGAACGGCTGAGCAAGGATATTTCTACCAAGATCACCTCTGTCACCATTGCTTTAAGGTTAATATTGAGTGATTACCTCTCAGCAGTAGAGCTGCTTTCACTTCTAAGATGCTTTAAGGAGATGCTTGGGGAAAACAATGAGAAGCCATCAGAAAAAGAACAGATGGGGAGGGCTCCACAGGAATTCTTTCCACTATTTCTTTCTCTTTGCTCCATCCGAGGAATGCAAGCCTAAACAGGGAGAATAGTTTGAGATTATTAATACAGTTTGTTTGCATCTTGTTTTTGTGCACATGACATTCTCCCTGTCAGCCAGAGTTATTGATTAATCTTGATCGATAACTTGAAGGTAGGGTGGAAGTGGTAGATTAGGTTTGTTACAGGTGAAACGCAGAGAGAAAGAAAGATAATATTTTGCTTCAGACATTCAGAATAAGATTTACAGGACAATAATAGTCTGGTAAGCCAGGGTTTTCAGAAAGTTTTTTCCCCTTAAATCCCTGTATCTCCTCCATTAGCATGTCAGTTACCATGCCAGGCAAACAGTAAGTTGTATGTAAGGTAGGTCCTGATCAGGCTGGAAAAAAAAGAGTGGAAATCTCATGCTTTGGTCCTGAGATACTTGGGTAATATTGGGAGATGGAAGCAGAAGATGAAGAGTACGTGTTACATGTATACCATCTGCCCAATCGGAGATGGGAATATTGGAGGGAATGCCTAGAGAAAGAGGGTTTGTTTCATGGTTAGGAATACGGAAGGAACACTCTCTCAGGCTGACTCTCACCTTTGCGTGTCTGGGAAGTGACACTGTCAAGTGTAGTCAGTGGCATAGAATGGTAGCATGGCAGAAGGATGGCCAGAGTTTAGTGTTCTGTGTAGCCCTTAGATCCTGTGCATCATGGCAAGGACTCAGGGACTTCCTGTTAAATCTTCTAGTGCAGCTGGAAGTAAGCCACGTTGTAGACTACTTGGTGAGAGGAGAGCTGATCTGACAACAGAGCTAGGAGTGGATCCCCAGGCCTTGAGCTCCATGGAAGACATGTTACCTGTAAGAGCCAGGATGATGCCAAGTTAACCAGAGAGTACTCCCTGGCCAAAGAGAGAGAGAAGGAGAAGATGAAGATGAAGATGAGGAGGAGGGAGAGTAGGGAGGAGGGAAGGGGGAAGGGAAGTTACATCATGTTTAAATGCCAGCAGGTCAAGCAGCGACTAGATGGACAAGGGTCATTGTCACAGAGTATAGGAACCCATGGCAGTACAGGGATGCCATTTGTATAAGGATCTCCTCCTGACACTGCCATGAAGTCACACTAGACCTCACCCAATCCTGACAGCCACATAACATCCAGAAAGAAAACATGCGAGTGATGTAAATCTTAAATATTGACTTTTTAAAAACCTAAACTAACTGAATATTATTTGTAATGACTAAATTATTGTATTGGATAAGGGTTATTTTAGCATTATAATATTTAAATTACAGATTTCGACTAAAAGCTTTTCTTCTATCTAGAGGATGGGGTTTCATTGCGATAATCGTTATTGAAGAGATTATAAAGAGTTTGCATTTTCTGGACTCATCTGAAAGTAGTCTGGGTAAATCTGATATCCCTGCACGTGGAGAAGTACCCCAGCTTTGGCACGTATTGTTCTACTGCTTATTAGGATTGACTGGTCTGAATGGCTAGATGGGTGCCCCAATTTTCTGATATCTCCAATACCCTGAAGCTGGGCAATGGGTCAAAGAAGACAGAATTCTCAGACCACATGAAGCTGTTCATCTATGCACAGGATGCTTTTCTTCTGGAACTCTGAGTGAATTTCTAAGAATTATTAGTAGGAGAGTATTGGGTAATTTCTCTGAACGGAAAGAAATCTCTACCCTGTTTAAAGTTTACACGTCTTTTAAAAAATTTCTCTCTTTTATCATTTATTTTCTCCTTTTACTATATCTGTCATGGTTCTTTCCTCTTTTCTTGGAGAAATTTTATGCTATTACAGCTTTCATTTCAAAAGTCTGCTATTCAGTAATAAACTTTCAAAAAGCAATACTTTTTAAAAAACTCACCAATGCTGTACTTCCTGCCATCTTTTCACACGTGAAAACAAAGGCACATACAAAATCAGAATCTGTATGATGCAAATAGAATTTAAATATGTAATTTACTTGCACCTGAGAAGAGTCATTTCACTGAGATATTAACTCATGCAATAACAGCATTTCTAGTAAAGCTTCATAAATGCATTTGTCCCATGTAGTTACTGGCTAAAGTTCTTTTAAATCTAAGCTACCTTAAGAAGGATTCATTTTTTAAAGTTTAAATATTGGGGGAAAAAACCCTGTAATTTATGGGAAAATGTTAACAGATGACTGAAATAAAACAATGTTCATTTTGTCATGTATGATTTATCATGTGCAACTATGACTTTGCCTTACAGACCTTTAAGACAGGCCCTCCAGAAGCACATTTGATCTGTAGCACGTTCTATGTGTATGAAAAGTATCTGGGCTGTCAACAAAGGAGCTGTAGCTGTCATCTGAGCTTGATTGAACATTATAGAAGTAAAAGTCCCAACAGGCCAAATGTTTTCTCTCTTTTCTTCTGGAATCTTTTCAAATGACGTTTTGTCTGGAAGTGGTCCCAATACTTTTCTCTTCCTTTCTCCCTTCCCTTCCCTTCCCTTCCCTTCCTTTCTTCCTTCCCTTCCTTTGTCCCTTCCCTTCCCCTTTTTCTTCCCCTTCCCCTTTTTCTTCCCCTTCCCCTTTTTCTTCCCTTCTTTCTTCCCCTTTTTCTTTCTTTCCCTTCTTTCTTTTCTTCCCTTCTTTCTTCCCCTTTTTCTTCCCTTCCCTTCTCCTCCCCTCCCTTCCCCTCCCTTTCCTTCCCTTCCCTTCCCTTCTTTTGAAAGTACACTAAAAATCACAGTGGTTGTCATTGGGTCGTAGGAGAGCAGTGTATTTTTTTTTTAACTGGAAGCTTATTATGAAGTTTTATTAATTATTTACATCTCTTTATTGAAGTATAGTTGATTTACAATATTATTTTTCACACATACAGCATAGTGATTCAATACATTTTATAGGTTATATTCCATTTAAAGTTATTGCAAATTAATGGCTATATTTCCCTGTGCTGTACAAGATATTATTGTTGTTTATTTATTTTATACATAGTAGTTTGTGTCTCTCAATCCCTTACCCCTGCCTCACCCCTCCCCTCTTCCCTCTCCCTACTGGTCACAACTAGTTTGTTCTCTATATCTGTGAGTCTGTTTCTGTTTTGTTATACATTCGTTTTATTTTTTTAGATTCCACATATAAGTGATAAAGTATTTGTCTTTCTCTGTTTGACTTATTCCACTAAGTGTAATACTCTCTAGGTCCATCCACATTGTTGCAATGGCAGAATTTCATTCTTTATATGGCTGAGTAATATTCCATATATATACCATCTCTTCTTTATCCATTCATTTGTTGATGGGCACTTAGGTTGCTGCTTAAGTATCTCGGTTTATTGTAAATAATGCTACTCTGAACATTGGGGTTCATGTATCTCTTCAAATTAGTGTTTTCATTTTCAGATATATACCTGGGAGTGGAATTACTGGATCATATGGTAGTTCTATTTGAGTTTTTTAAGGCACCTCCATACCGTTTTCCAAAGTGGCTGCACGAATTTACAATCCCGCCAACAGTGTACTAGGGTTCCCTTTTCTGCACATCTGCGCTAACATTTGTTATTTTTAATTTTTTTGATGATAGCCATTTGACAGGTGTGAGGTAATATCTCATTGTGGTTTTGATCTGCATTTCTCTGATTAGTGATGTTGAGCATCTTTTCATGCAGTTGGCCATCTGTGTATCTTCTTTGGAGAAATGTCTGTCCAGGTCTTCTGCCCGTTTTTTAATTGGGTTGGCTTGTTGGCCATCTGTGTATCTTCTTTGGAGAAATGTCTCTCCAGGTCTTATGCCCATTTTTTAATTGTATTTTTTGCTTTTTCTGATATTGAGTTGTATGAGCTGTTTATATATTTTGGATGTTAACCCCTTATATGTCGTATCTTTTGCAAATATTTTCTCCCATTCAGCAGGTTGTCTTTTGGTTTTGTCCATAATTTCTTTCACTGTGCAAACCCTTTTATGTTTAATTAAATCCTGTTTGTTTATTTTTGCTTTCATTTCCTTTGCTTTAGGAGACTGATCCAAAAAAAAAAATTGCTATGATTTATATCAAAGAGTATTCTGCCTATGTTCTCTTTTAGGAGTTTTATGGTTTCAGATCTTACATTTAGGTCTTTAATCCATTTTGAATTTATTTTTATATATGGTGTAAGGATCTAGAGGGTGAGGTGCCTGATATGGAACTCAAATGCCTTGTGCTTCAGGAAAAATAACTACCTTTGTGATCCTTCCTGATTTTGGATTCCTGCGGTTAGTGTGTGTTTTTTGCTTAGAGGGATCATCTCTATTTTCCCTACCTATCTTGATGTTGTCCTTTTCTCCTTTGTTGTGGAGATTTTGATCATCCAGTTTTCATGTTCCTTTCAGAAGGAATTATTCCACATGTAGTTGTTGATTTGTTGTGTCTGTAGGTGGAGGTGAGTTTGGGATCTTCCTACACCACCATCTTGAACCTTCCCTATCATACTTCTATTTTTGTTCATTTTTATCAATATTTAAATATTTTTGCTCTCTGTACATTTCATTTTTAATATTTTTGGCTCTGACTCACGGGTTTAAGTTATGTACACCCTATCCATTGTGTATATATACACATTCTTGAAAGATAGAATAAAATTAATATAAAACAAAAATTGTATGCCCATAATATCATTCAATATAACCAGAAAGGAAAAAGAAAAAGTAAGTATGTAATAGACATTATAGAAATTCCAATAATACACTATTTTACAAGTATAAAATAAAGTTATCAAAAGCAATGACCAACATAATCCAAAAATTGTTAAGAAAACACACATGTACCACAGTGTTCACTGTAGCTGTATTTACAATAGCCAGGACATGGAAGCAACCTAAGTGTCCAATGACAGATGAATGGATAAAGAAGATGTGGCACATATATACAATGGAATATTACTCAGTCATAAAAAGGAACAAAACTGAGTTATTTGTAGTGAGGTGGATGGACCTAGAGTCTGTCATACAGAGTGAAGTAAGTCAGAAAGAGAAAAACAAATATCGTATGCTAACACATATATATGGAATCCAAAAAAAAAAAAGGTTATGAAGAACCTTGGGGCAGGACAGGGATAAAGAAACAGGCATAGAGAATGGACTTGAGGACACGGGGAGGGGGAAGGATAAGCTGGGACGAAGTGAGAGAGGGGCATGGACTTATATATACTACCAAATGTAAAATAGCTAGCTAGTGGGAAGCAGCCGCATAGCACAGGGAGATCAGCTCAGTGCTTTGTGACCACCTAGAGGGGTGGGATAGGGAGGGTGGGAGGGAGACGCAAGAGGGAGGAGATATGGGGGTATAGGTATATGTATAGCTGATTCACTTTGTTGTAAAGCTGAAACACACCATTTTAAAGCAATTATACTCCAATAAAGATGTTAAAAAAAAAGAAAACACACAGGATCTGAATTAATCCCTTTACTTAGGATACAACGTGTGATGAATGTTGGCCTGCAGGTCCCTAATTATAAATTCTGAACTTCTGTACTGACCAAGTTTCTATAAATTCATGAATCCTTCACAATAATTTCTAAATCTCTTGGACAAAGATTATTAAAGTCAGTTCCAATGCAACTCTGTTGACTATGTACCCTCGCATACCAGTCAGGATGATTCCATAGTTATAATCTTTGACTAGGGAAGTGTCTGATATAATCAAACAAAAAGAAAAAGGTAAGGTGCCTAACCTAAAGAAATTGGTATTTTTTCATACAAACTTCTCGTTTGAATTCAGCTTTGAAAAAATGACGAAGTTCCCTGTAATTACCAAATTGTTCTTCTGAAAATATTCTGGAATTTGTACCATTTTTTTCCCCATCTCTCTAGATAACCTGTAGTCACTGTTTATATTCTAAAGTCGAGGTACATGTTTGACTAGTCCCATAAGAATGTTGCTGAAGTTTGCCGCTTATTTTATCTTCATCCAAATGCCCTATCCTACTCTTCCACCTTCAAGTTTACTAACTTTCACACAGATGTGTATCTACTTGATATATAACCAACCTTGCTTATCTCACCTACAGGTTTGATCTTTTGATAAGTATGCCCAAATCAAACAGTTGTTTACAGGCAGCATCCTAGCCAGCTAGGAGAAAAACACAGCAATCAACTGAGACACTAATGCTCAGAGAATCCACTCACAGGGGGAAAGAAATTAAATTAATTGGTAAATACTTTCAACTTAAAAAATACCATATAATTTGAGCTGGCATAATGCTTATAAAAACTGAATCTTATAGTCCATTTAGGATTGCCCGTCTATGTTCATTAGCATAAAAAAGCAATTCCATTAGGAGAAAAAGTTCCACTTCCAAATTATCCCCAAAATTGTTTACAACATTTCTTTACATAAGGATACCTAATATTTATAAAACTATCTACTCGTTTTCAGATCACTTTAATGTAGATGATTTGCCAAACATCCCCTGAGTAGAATAAGAACAAGTTCTTTTTACATGCATGACAAGAAGCACAATGGAGAGAATGTCACATTTCTGTGAGTGGTAGAGTTATGATTTACTCAAAAGATTTTTGACCCTGTCAAAAATGCATGAGATTAATGGATTAATGGATTAATTCCATGGGATTAATCTTTTTATGTCATGATATGTAAATTTGTTTACCAAGGTCTGTCTCTGTAATTCAAATGTCTTTTTTCTTCCCGATTTTCTCTGTAGGACCACTTGTTAAGTGAACATTAGATGCACAGCCACTATGTGTAAGCACAGATTCTCCCTAAATTATGGACATGTCAGTATGCATACAGTAGGGTTGTCCACCGGTTTTCAGTGTCTTTCCCTCTGTTCAGTGTCCACATTAGAATTGAAAATGATTATCGCTGAATCCTTTTGCTCTTCCAGCTAACACTTCCAGACACTAGTCTCCTTATACATTTTACTATAATTTCCTCTTTGCAATTCTCTTAGAGCCATTCACATGTAGTATACCAGTGTTCCCTAAAAAGCGGTTTAGGAAATACTAGTATCCTGTAAAATGTTAGTGAATATTTCAAAAATTTTCAAAACAGAATTTTGTGGGTAAGTCAATTTGGAAAGTTTGCGTTAACAAAGCTAAATGGAATTCTTGGTTCAGTACTACTTGAAACGTTTAATAGGTTAATGTGCTATGTGATTCTTCAAAGAGGTAGCTAGCTCACTTATACGGTTTTCCCAAAATTATTTGATTTAATGATTTGTTTTTCAAGGAACATTTAATGACCCTAGAATTCTTCAGTGCATATTTTGATGAAAGCACTGTTCCACTTATTAGTTTGACAGTTCTCCTCTTCAGGGAACAACTGTTGTCTTAACAGTGTTACATCCTGAAAACACTTTATGATTTCCGTGGACATAATATTAATTTAAACTCAATCTTGGAGCTCTTAGTAGGTTCCTTCTCTATGTCCTTTAAACATAAAAATATATTTATATTTAGCAGGAAAATATTTTATATCAATTCAGGGAACATACCAGAATTTTATTGATATACTAATATTAAAAGCTTATGGGGCTTCCCTGGTGGCGCAGTGGTTGAGAGTCCGCCTGCCGATGCAGGGGACACGGGTTCGACACGGGTTCGTGCCCCGGTCCGGGAAGATCCCACATGCCGCGGAGCGGCTGGGCCCGTGAGCCATGGCCGCTGAGCCTGCGCGTCCGGAGCCTGTGCTCCACAACGGGAGAGGCCACAACAGTGAGAGGCCCGCGTACCGCAAAAAAAAAAAAAAAAAAAAAAGCTTATGGAACAATCTGTTAGAATGGCTTAATGTTTCAGGGGATGGATTTTGGAGTCAGACAAGGCTTGAATTTGACTCTCACAGATAAGTGATTTTTATAAGTCTCCATTTCTTCATCTGTAAAATGGGCATGATATCTCTTTCATTAAATTTTTGTGAGAGTTAAGGGAAACAATCTATATAAATTGTGTAGCCTGGTACGTGCCTCTGAGGTAGCAAATGTGATTGAAAACAGTCTATTTTTTATAACTTTCTTATTATACAAATGCAGTAAATTTTTTCTGTCTCCCTTTGTCCACCAATTTTATTTCTTTTTCTAAGATGCCATCCAAGATAGGATCCAGGCCTAGAGTATCTTGTGCACTTTTGTAGTAGTTGTTCCTGGGGCCACTTATACATCCACACCCTCCTCCACAATTGCCCTTGGTTGACAGGGCTACTTTGAGATGGCTGAGAGGTTATTCAGGCCTTCTTCCCCAAGAACAGACCATGGAAAACCCTTGAATTATGTGAGACATGAGTACCACTCACCTTGACCCTGGTGAGACAACCTCAGTGCTAAAATTTACACTCCAAAGCTCCCCATGGAAATAAGCTAAGGATAGAGTTCTCTTGAAACCACAGCTTTGCCTACCTTTTTCCTTGCCCTGTTCTGCTTCTCTCATCCCCCTATAAAATTCTCCTGAGAGTACATCTCTCGTCTCAGGCTCTTCCTTCACTCAAACAGATCCTGAAATTGCATCTTCTCTTCTCCAACTGATTGTCATCATTAGTTTTATTCAAAACAAGTAATTATTTAGTAGCTCACTGTGCCCTAGACTTCATTTCAAATTTTAGAATTCCTAAAAATCAGGAAACTCCATTCCTGCTCTGAGAATCATGTGGTTTACGATCATGACAACTGCCTTCCTTATTTATTTATTTATTTTTTTATTTGCGATACGCGGGCCTCTCACTGCTGTGGCCTCTCCCGTTGTGGAGCACAGGCTCCGGACGCGCAGGCTCAGCGGCCATGGCTCATGGGCCCAGCCGCTCCGCGGCATGTGGGATCCTCCTGGACCGGGGCACGAACCCGTGTCCCCTGCATCGGCAGGCGGACTCTCAACCACTGCGCCACCAGGGAAGCCTGCCTTCCTTATTTTTAATGTCAGAACAAATCCATGCTTTTCTCGTGCTCATTAAAAACTCTTGGTTTATAAAAAAATGCAAATTCTTGTTTTCTTATTATTCTAAAATTAGGTAACATATATAGGGCCAGGTTAACCAACAGACAGCTCAATTCCGGAGTGACTGGCTTGGGATACTTGTTGTAGGGTTTGCTCAGACAAGTTTTATTCACTAGAATAGATGTCAAATTATTCTTAGTTTTAGTGGCCTCTGAAAAGTTAAAATAAAAAGCCGTTTATTTGCTACCAACAAATGCAAATCTTCCTTATCATGGAATATATGATTTATTAACATCTTCTGAAATAATTCTCAAGGTAGGATATTCAAACATTAAATGTAGTGTATTCAAACATTAAATGAATCCCTTCTTTTCTAAATGTGCTTTGCGTCTACTCTGTTGAGTATTGCCAGGCAAAGTTATAGGATGTGGTGAAAATGACATACTACAAATACACTTATTCATTCAGCAATATGTTTGTTGAGTATATATTATGTATTAAGTATGATTATAGGTGTTTATAAGAGGAATCTTAACTTTATTTGGGGATAAATTAGATGTATCCCTATTCAAACTTCCCCTTAGCCAGATTCCAATACTGTCAGAGCCACTGCAAAGGCATCCAACATAAGGGAAAGTGTGGGGGAGAGGAGAGTGGAAAAAGCCAGGTGTCTTATCCCTTGGAGAGGCCTGGGCAGGTAAGAGGTCTTGAAGCTTAAGCCCATTTGTGTTGTGGTCAATGCACCACTGGTCTCACTCCTGTGAGAGGAGTTGTCTCTCAGCAAGTTGAAGTTGGGTTTTAGGTCCTGCAGTGCTCCTGGGTTTTACTAGGGGCCTCAGCATTTCAGCTACCACAAACGGGCCAAAGGACAACTTTCAGGGCCAGGCATTTGAACCCTGGATTGAGAATCCTTTGTTTCCGTTGCTTCCCCTCAATATATTTCCAGATATACTCCAACTCTCCCTTGAGGAACACATCCTCAAAATCCTCATTTTGCTACTTCCATATGACCTATTACACAGAACTTTTATGACTCATCAGAAACAGCCTCTGAGTTTTTGCAACACTTTTTTACCCTTCCTTGAGAAGAACGAAGGTCTAGTGATTAAAAACTCTCCATTGGGAAAAGACAAATATTTCACTCTTGTTTGCTGCCTTACCTTCTCTCAGAATAGCGGAGTTTCTGGCCAAAGGAGCCATAAATGAATAAACGAATGAGTAGATAAATAAATAAATAGATAAATACATAAGAAAGAAACGTTAGGAAATGAGACAAGTAGTCTGCCTTGGCTGATCACTTCACCAGCCCTGTCTTTAGTGGGATACCCAATGAGAGCAAGAATGATTCTTTTTGTTTTACATCTTTATTGGAGTATAATTGCTTTACAATGGTGTGTTAGTTTCTGCTTTATAACAAAGTGAATCAGTTATACATACACATATATTCCCATATCTCTTCCCTCTTGCATCTCCCTACCTCCCACCCTCCCTATCCCACCCCTCCAGGCGGTCACAAAGCACCTAGCTGATCTCCCTGTGCTATGCGGCTGCTTCCCACTAGCTATCTATTTTACGTTTGGTAGTGTATATATGTCCATGCCACTCTCTCACTTTGTCACAGCTTACCCTTCCCCCTCCCCATATCCTCAAGTCCATTCTCTAGTAGGTCTGTGTCTTTATTCCTGTCTTAACCCTAGGTTCTTCATGACATTTTTTTCCCTTAAATTCCATATATATGTGTTAGCATACGGTGTTTGTCTTTCTCTTTCTGACTTCACTCTGTATGACACACTCTAGGTCTATCCACCTCATTACAAATAGCTCAATTTCGTTTCTTTTTATGGCTGAGTAATATTCCATTGTATATATTTGTCACATCTTCTTTATCCATTCATCCGATGATGGATACTTAGGTTCTTTCCATCTCTGGCTATTGTAAATAGAGCTGCAATGAACACTTTGGTACATGACTCTTTTTGAATTATGGTTTTCTCAGGGTATATGCCCAGTAGTGGGATTGCTGGGTCATATGGTAGTTCTATTTGTAGTTTTTTAAGGAATATCCATACTGTTCTCCATAGTGGCTGTACCAATTCACATTCCCACCAGCAGTGCAAGAGTGTTCCTTTTCTCCACACCCTCTCCAGGATTTATTGTTTCTAGATCTTTTGATGATGGCCATTCTGACTGGTGTGAGATACTATCTCATTGTAGTTTTGATTTGCATTTCTCTAATGATTAATGATGTTGAGCATTCTTTCATGTGTTTGTTGGCAGTCTGTGTATCTTCTTTGGGGAAATGTCAATTTAGATCTTCTGCCCATTTTTGGATTGGGTTGTTTGGTTTTTTCTTATTGAGCTGCTTATATATTTTGGAGATTAATCCTTTGTCAGTTGCTTCATTTGCAAATCTTTTCTGCCATTCTGAGGGTTGTCTTTTAGTGTTGTTTATGGCTTCCTTTGCTGTGCAAAAGCTTTTAAGTTTCATTAGGTCCCATTTGTTTATTTTTGTTTTTATTTCCATTTCTCTAGGAGGTGGGTCAAAAAGGATCTTGCTGTGATTTATGTCATAGAGTGTTCTGCCTATGTTTTCCTCTAAGAGTTTGATAGTTTCTAGCCTTACATTTAGGTCTTTAATCCATTTTGAGCTTATTTTTGTGTATGGTGTTAGGGAGTGATCTAATCTCATACTTTTACATGTACCTGTCCAGTTTTCATAGCACCACTTATTGAAGAGGCTGTCCTTTCTCCACTGTATATTCCTGCCTCCTTTATCAAAGATAAGGTGACCATATGTGCGTGGGTTTATCTCTGGGCTTCCTATCCTATTCCATTGATCTTTCTGTTTTTGTGCCAGTACCATACTGCCTTGATTACTGTAGCTTTGTAGTATAGTCTGAAGTCAGGGAGCCTGATTCCTCCAGCTCCGTTTTTCGTTCTCAAGATTGCTTTGGCTATTCGGGGTCTTTTGTGTTTCCATACAAATTGCAAAATTTTTTGTTCTAGTTCTGTGAAATATGCCAGTGGTAGTTTGATAGGGATTGCATTGAATCTGTAGATTGCTCTGGGTAGTAGAGTCATTTTCACAGTGTTGAGTTTTCCAATCCAGGAACATGGTATATCTCTTCATCTATTTGTATTGTCTTTAATTTCTTTCATCAGTGTCTTATAATTTTCTGCATACAGATCTTTTGTCTCCTTTGGTAGGTTTATTCCTAGATATTTTATTCTTTTTGTTGCAGTGTTAAATGGGAGTGTTTTCTTGATTTCAATTTCAGATTTTTCGTCATTAGTGTATAGGAATGCCAGAGATTTCTGTGCATTAACTTTGTATCCTGCTACTTTAGCAAATTCATTGATTAGCTCTAGTAGTTTTCTGGTAGCATCTTTAGGATTCTCTATGTATAGTATCATGTCATCTGCAAACAGTGACAGCTTTACTTCTTTTCCGATTTGGATTCCTTTTATTTCCTTTTCTTCTCTGATTGCTGTGGCTAAAACTTCCAAAACTATGTTGAATAAGAGTGGTGAGAGTGGACAACCTTGTCTTGTTCCTGATCTTAATGAAAATGCTTTCAGTTTTTCACCATTGAGGACGATGTTGGCTGTGGGTTTGTCATATATGGTCTTTATTATGTTGAGGAAAGTTCCCTCTATGCCTACTTTCTGCAGGGTTTTTATCATAAATGGGTGTTGAATTTTGTTGAACTTTCTCCGCATCTATTGAGATGGTCATATGGTTTTTCTCCTTCAATTTGTTAATATGGTGTATCACGTTGAGTGATGTGCATATATTGAAGAATCCTTGCATTCCTGGAATAAACCCCACTTGATCATGGTGTATGATCCGTTTAATGTGCTGTTGGATTCTGTTTGCTAGTATTTTGTTTTGGATTTTTGCATCTATGTTCATCAGTGATATTGGCCTGTGGTTTTCTTTCTTTGTGACATCCTTGTTTGGTTTTGGTATCAGGGTGATGGTGGCCTCGTAGAATGAGTTTGGGAGTGTTCCTCCCTCTGCTATATTTTGGAAGAGTTTGAGAAGGATAGGCGTTAGTTCTTCTCTAAATGTTTGATAGAATTCGCCTGTGAAGCCATCTGGTCCTGGGCTTTTGTTTGTTGGAAGATTTTTAATCACAGTTTCAATTTCAGTGCTTGTGATTGGTCTGTTCATATTTTCTATTTCTTCCTGATTCAGTCTTGGCAGGTTGTGCATTGCTAAGAATTTGTCCATTTGTTCCAGGTTGTCCATTTTATTGGCATAGAGTTGCTTGTAGTAATCTCTCATGATCATTTGTATTTCTGCAGTGTCAGTTGTTACTTTTCCTTTTTCATTTCTAATTCTATTGATTTGAGTCTTCTCCCTTTTTGTCTTAATGAGTCTGGCTAAAGGTTTATCAATTTTGTTTATCTTCTCAAAGAACTAGCTTTTAGTTTTATTGATCTTTGCTGTTGTTTCCTTCATTTCTTTTTCATTTATTTCTGCTCTGATTTTTATGATTTCTTCCCTTCTGATAACTTTGGGTTTTTTTGTTCTTTCTCTAATTGCTTTAGGTGCAAGTTTAAGTTGTTTATTCGAGATGTTTCTTGTTTCATAAGGTAGGATTGTATTGCTATAAACTTCCCTCTTAGAACTGCTTTTGCTGCATCCCATAGACTTTGGGTCGTTGTGTCTCCATTGTCATTTGTTTCTAGGTATTTTTTAATTTCCTCTTTGATTTCTTCAGTGATCACTTTTTTATTAAGTAATTGTGTTGTTTAGCCTCCATATGTTTGTATTTTTTACAGATCTTTTCCTGTAATTGATATCTAGTCTCATAGCGTTGAGGTCGGAAAAGATACTTGATACAATTTCAATTTTCTTAAATTTACCAAGGCTTGATTTGTGACCCAAGATATGATCTATCCTGGAGAATGTTCCATGAGCACTTGAGAAAAATGTGTATTCTGTTGTTTTTGGATGGAATGTCCTATAAATATCAGTTAAGTCCATCTTGTTTAATGTATCATTTAAAGCTTGTTTCTCCTTATTTTCATTTTGGATGATCTGTCCATGGGTGAAAGTGGGGTGTTAAAGTCCCCTACTATGAATATGTTACTGTTGATTTCCCCTTTTATGCTGTTAGTATTTGCCTTATATAGTGAGGTGCTCCTATGTTGGGTGAATAAATATTTGCAATTGTTATATCTTCTTCTTGGATCGATCCCTTGATCATTATGTAGTGTCCTTCTTTTTCTCTTCTAATAGTCTTTATTTTAAAGTCTATTTTGTCTGATACGAGAATTGCTACTCCAGCTTTCTTTTGGTTTCCATTTGCATGAAATATCTTTTTCCATCCCCTCACTTTCAGTCTGTATGTGTCTCTAGGTCTGAAGTGGGTCTCTTGTAGACAGCAAATATATGGGTCTTGTTTTTTTATCCATTCAGCCAGTCTGTGTCTTTTGGTGGGAGCATTTAGTCCATTTACATTTAAGTTAATTATTGATATGTATGTTCCTATTCCCATTTTCTTAATTGTTTTGGGTTCGTTATTGTAGGTCCTTTCCTTCTCTTGTGTGTTTTGCCTAGAGAAGTTCCTTTAGCAGTTGTTGTAAAGCTGGTTTGGTGGTGCTGAACTCTCAGCTTTTGCTTGTCTGTAAAGGTTTTAATTTCTCCATCAAATCTGAATGAGATCCTTGCTGGGTAATCTTGGTTGCAGGTTTTTCTCCTTCAACACTTTAAATATGTCCTGCCAGTCCCTTCTGGCTTGCAGAGTTTCTGCTGAAAGATCAGCTGTTAACCTTATGGAGATTCCCTTGTGTGTTATTTGTTGTTTTTCCCTTGCTGCTTTTAATATGTGTTCTTTGTATTTAATTTTTGACAGTTTGATTAATATGTGTCTTGGCATATTTCTCCTTGGATTTATCCTGTATGGGACTCTCTGTGCTTCCTGGACTTGATTAACTATTTCCTTTCCCATATTAGGGACGTTTTCAACTATAATCCCTTCAAATATTTTCTCAGTCCCTTTCTTTTTCTCTTATTCTTCTGGAACCCCTATAATTCGAATGTTGGTGCGTTTGATGTTGTTCCAGAGGTCTCTGAGTCTGTCCTCAGTTCTATTCATTCTTTTTTCTTTATTTTGCTCTGCAGTATTTTATCTTCCAGGTCACTTATCCGTTCTTCTGCCTCAGTCATTCTTCTATTGATCCCATCTAGAGTATTTTTTCTTTCATTTATTGTGTTGTTCATCGTTGTTTGTTTCATCTTTAGTTCTTCTGGGTCCTTGTTAAATGTTTCTTGCATTTTGTCTATTCTATTTCCAAGATTTTGGATCATCTTTACTATCATTATTCTGAATTCTTTTTCAGGTAGACTGCCTATTTCCTCTTCATTTGTTAGTCTGGTCGGTTTTTATCTTGCTCCTATATCTGCTGTGTGTTTTTCTGTCTTCTCATTTTGCTTATCTTACTGTATTTGGGGTCTCCTTTTTGCAGGCTGCAGGTTCGTAGTTCCCGTTGTTTTTGGTGTCTGTCCCCAGTGGCTAAGGTTGGTTCAGTTGGTTGTGTAGGCTTCCTGGTGGAGGGGACTAGTGCCTGTGTTCTGGTGGATGAGGCTGGATCTTGTCTTTCTGGTGGGCAGATCCACGTCTGGTGGTGTGTTTTGGGGTGTCTGTGGACTTATTATGATTTTAGGCAGCCTCTGTGCTAATGGGTGGGGTTGTGTTCCTGTCTTGCTAGTTGTTTGGCATAGGATGTCCAGCACTGTAGCTTGCTGGTCGTTGAGTGAAGCTGGGTGCTGGTGTTGAGATGGAGATCTCCGGGAGTTTTTCGCTGTTTGATATTATGTGGAGCTGGGAGGTCTCTTGTGGACCAGTGTTCTGAAGTTGGCTCTCCTTCCTCAGAGGCACAGCACTGACTCCTGGCTGCTGCACCAAGAGCCTTTCATCCACATGGCTCAGAATAAAAGGGAGAAAAAGTAAAAAGAAAGAATTAGTAGAAGTAGAAAGAGAGAAATAAATAAATAAAGGAGGGAGGGAGGAAGGAAGGAGGGAAGGAAGGAAAAAAAGAAAGGATATAAAGTAAAATAAAATAATGTAAGATAAAATATAATAAAGTTATTAAAAGAAAAAATAATTATTAAGAGAAAAAAAAGAAAATTTTAAAAACGGATAGATAGAACCCTAGTACAAATGATGGAAGCATAGCTATACAGACAAAATCTCACACAGAAGCATAAACTTACACACTCACAAAAAGAGGAAAAGGGGAAAAAATCATAAATCTTGCTCTCAAAGTCCACCTCCTTAATTTGGGATGATTTGTTGTCTATTCATGTATTCCACAGGTACAGGGTACATCAAGTTGATTGTGGAGCTTTAATCCGCTGCTTCTGAGGCTGCTGGGAGAGATTTCCCTTTCTCTTCTTTGTTCTCACAGCTCCCAGGGGCTCAGCTTTGGATTTGGCCCCGCCTCTGCGTGTAGGTCGCAGGAGGGCGTCTGTTCTTCGCTCAGACAGGACGGGGTTAAAGGAGCCGCTGATTCGGGGGCTCTGGCTCACTCAGGCTGGGAGGAGGGAGGGGCACGGAGTGCGGTGCCGAGCCTGCGGCGGCAGAGGCCAGCGTGTCGTTGCACCAGCCTGAGGCGCGCTGTGCGTTCTCCCGGAGGAGTTGACCCTGGATCCCGGTACCCTGGCAGTGGCGGGTTGCACAGGCTCCCCGGAAGGGGGGTGTGGATAGTGACCTGTGCTCGCACAGAGGCTTCTTGGTGGCGGCAGTAGCAACCTTAGCGTCTCATGCCCATCTCTGGGGTCTACGTTTTTACCTGCGGCTCGCGTCCGTCTCTGGGGCTCCTTTAAGCAGCGCTCTTAATCTCCTCTCCTTGCGCACCAGGAAACAAAGAGGTAAGAAAAAGTCTCTTGCCTCTTCGTCAGGTCCAGACTTTTCCCCGGACTCCCTCCCGACCAGGGCTAGCCGTGGCTCAGTAACCCCCTGCAGGCTGTGTTCACGCCGCCAACCCCAGTCCTCTCCCGGCGCTCCGACCGAAGCCCGAGCCTCAATTCCCATCCCCGCCCGCCCCAGTGGGTGAGCAGACAAGCCTCTCGGGCTGGTGAGTGCCGGTCAGCCCTGATCTTGTGTGCGGGAATCTCTCCGCTTTGCCCCCCGCACCCCTGTGGCTGCACTCACCTCTGCAGCTCCGAAGCTTTCCCCTTCCGCCACCCGCAGTCTCCGCCCGCGAAGGGGCTTTCTACTGTGTGGAAACCTGTCCTCCTTCACAGCCCCCTCCCACTGGTGCAGGTCCCGTCCCTCTTCTTTTGTCTCTGTTTATTCTTTTTTCTTTTGCCCTACCCAGGTACGTGGGGGGTTTCTTGCCTTTTGGGAGGTCTGAGGTCTTCTGCCAGTGTTCATTAGGTGTTCCGTAGGAGTTGTTCCACGTGTAGATGTATTTCTGGTGTATCTGTGGGGAGGAAGGTGATCTCCGCGTCTTACTCTTCCGCCATCTTCCCGGAAGCCCAAGAATGATTATATGTACACAGGATATTAGCTTTCATCCCAATTCAACAACTCTGTTAGATCTGTATAAAATAAAAATTTTTGTCAGTGAGGCACAGGTACATTAAAGCAATTGTCTAAACCCACACAGCTAGTAAGACAAGCAAGACTCTCCATCAAAGACTCTGTCTTTGGGCTCTTGGCCTAGTGCTTTGTGTAGGACACCTGCACCACCTGTGGTATCAGCAGCTTTCCTCTGTATGAACTCATATACTTCTTTGTGCCTCTCTTATGCTAATACTCTCAAATCAGTAAACAGTAGTAAGGTTTATCTTGCTTTCTATTAAAAGTGCATATTCCTTAACTCCTCAGAGAAAGGACTGCATTATCATTTTTAAAAAAATTGTCTATAATACACAAGGCAGAACTTAATAATTGTTTGCTGAGCATTTTGAATGAATAAACCCCAGGTGATCTGGACTGCATTTATTTATTTTAGAACAAATCCTGCACTAGGATGTGTTCTGACTAGCTTAATTGTCTGATATAGGAATCTTAAACCCTAAGTTGGACTAGGTATCATTTTGACCTAGGCTCTCTCTCCTTCAACATATTTATTCCAATTAGCTGATCAACTCACAGAGGTCAGGTTTAGAGCACAGCTAGACTGTTCACTGAAGAAACTAGAAATGTTCATAGTAAGTTCTTACTAAATTCTTCTTCTTGTTGGTGATGATAATATAGAGTTTATCATTTACAGGTAACTTCTTGCAAGATGAGTTGTCTCATTAGGACAAAGCTTGCAATAATATTAGGGGCTAGTGCTTCCTGTCTCCGCTAATCACTATGATGACTAGACACAAGGCTATGACAGTGGCTTGCAGGCAGAAATCAGTATGAGAACAGTCCTTTTGTGAACATGCAGAGAGGTCAATAAGTACATAATTATAAATTAGCTTGGTGGACTGGTATGGTCATTAGCTCGGTGGAGTGTTCCTATTTCATATAATTGTTTGCTGCACCTGAATTAATTTGAGTGTTTAAATCCTGCATATTAATTCTGTGCTGCAGGATGTAAAGCTTTGGACTAATCCCTATAATACTCTTTAGTATAAACACCTTAATCAAGCAACAGCTTTATAATTAGTTCTACGTACAGGCTGGATATAATTTACTAGTTTTACAGCTCATAAGTTACTGCAACTTTTTAATCATAGTAATTATGCTTTAGAAGGTAAGCATAAATGGACTTTTCTAGTTTATTCCAAGAATGAAACCAAGGCAGTCAAAATCAGGAGATTAATAAAATCCAATATATGGATACACTTTGTATTTTTATGGCAGCTCAAGATCACTCATCCTTGGAATTTAATCACCAGATTACAGTAGGCTATTGAGCAGAGAAGGTGATTTTTTTTCTTTAAAAGGAAGTACAATTCTCTATTTATTACATATTTCTTTTGTTGGTTGTGAAAAATGCTGACGTGATTTAATTTTATCACAGCAGTGAACGCTTTGACAATATCCCTCTCGTGTACTAAACCTAGTAAGTAAATAATGGTTTAGCTACTAAGCATGTGTTGGTCCATTTTTCTTTTTATCTGTTTTTTCCCTAAGGGTTTTAAAGTACAAATCATTTCTGGCTTTGAGAACATTTGTATGGTCAGACTACAGAGTTTCGAGAACAGCACTTTAAGGCTTAAATAGGCATTTAAATTAATTTTATTTATTTATTTATTAATATCTATTAAGAGAGTTATTTATATTAATTAAAATTATTTAAAACACTTCACTGCAGTTTAGGAATATTATAAAAGATAAGGATCTCTTACATTATTGCTAAACTTCAGTGAATATACCGTATTGGTTGAGTCACTTTAAGTGTATAATCACTGTCTTCATATATCTTGCTGAAATGTTTATTTGAGATTTTGATACAAGTTCAATATATAGATAATTTTTCTGAGAAAGCTTCATGAAAATAGTTAAAACCTTTAGGGTTTCAATCCTAAAATCTGTAATTATACAAAATAATATTTATGTATAGTTATAAATATAATTTTGTGAAAATGTATATGTTTATATATATGTAAATGTGAAAAGGCTTTGTTATAATGAAATATAGACAGTGGTTAAATACTTTATTTTGGTCATTCTAAAAAACTGTGTTGATTACCTTGTCATTAATTTGGTCATAGTAAATTGTATTGATTATAAAGATAAATAATTGACAATGTTGTAGGCCAGGTCAGAGGATACATATAAACATGGTTAATTTGAGGGTGCCTTAAGACTATTTACAGTGATTAAATATCTCTTGCTTAGAATAATGATGTTTTCAGATAGTTTGTAATTGATTGGTATTATGGACAGTGGTTTACTAAACTATTATTCTGTTGTAACTCAGAATTCTTTCAGTTGGATACAAATATTTGAGGAAATTTTCAGAAATGAAGACAAATCCCTTAGGACAGGGAACAGACTGTAATGTCACCAAATTCTAGAATAAGCCTCCTGGACAGAGACAAGCTGAAGCTAGCTGGAATCTTAGATATTTCAGAAGGAAGATGTGACTTGTAAGAACAGAGACATATCCAACTCGTCAAAAGAACTTTAGGTGAACAGTCCCTGGCTATGGGAAGTGGGGTCTCCGAAGAATCCTTAAAGTCACCAATGAAAGCCTTAAACTTGTGACAGGCTCAGAAAGCACTAAGCCAGCATACTAACCCTGAAGGTATCAATATAATTGTTATCCAATGTGATAAGTAGTAAGCTAGAAAGAGGAAAACACCAGGCCCTTTGCCTTACCATTTTCACCCTATGGCAGGCCATAGTCAGATCATAAAATAAAATACATGCAGCACTTCTCTAAGTGAGGTCTGCAGACTCCTGGGGGTCCCTGGAGAGACCCTTCCAGGGGATTTGAGAGATCAAAGTTTCTTCATAATAATACTAAACCATTCTTTATCTTTTTCATTATGTTGACATTTGCAGTAATGTTACAAAGGTAACAGTGGGTAAACTGCTGACTCATTAGCTGGAATCAAGGCAGTAGTGCCAAACTGTTCTAGTAGTCATTGTATTCTTCATCATCACCCACTGGCACCTAATCAAAAAAATGCTAGTGCCATGTCATCTTTCCTCCCATTGCTATTATAGCTAATATATTTCTTACAGTCAGATTTAGCATTTCTTTGTTCTTGTCTTTCAATACTTCTTTTCTCTTCTTCCCCATGACCTAGGCTGTCTCTATTACAAACGTTCCTTGCTGTTGCTCTAGCCGTTCCTGTGACTGCCCTCTTGCTTCCAGTTGCCCTCTCTCTCTTAGAGATTTTACGAAGTCTTGACTTGACCTCGTAGGACACATGTCTTGGACTTTGGACCACTCTCCTGCTCCTCTCAAATTAACCTTCTCTAATTAACAACCAATTGCTTCTGGATGCTGTTTCCTGATTTCTGAAGTGACAGCTAAGTACTTTGATAAGATTATCCTTAAAATATTAGAGGTTGCAAAATATTTCTTTGGTTCCCTTCCCCCTACTACATGTCCCCTTCCTTATTAGATGGAAGGCACCTCAGTTCCTCAAACAATTCTTAGGGCAGGATGTGGCTAAATTACATTTTCATGGGTTTTGAGGCATTATGGGTAAAAGAATGATATCCAGGATAAAAGTGGTTATGGGCCTGATGCATTCTGCTGTTCACAGACAATATCCAGGGCTTCAAAATGGGGAATCATCTAAAATTATATTATCAGGGAAACAGAAGTGCTTAGCCCAGCAAAAGAAGACACAGTGAGGTTCTATTAGTTGAGTGCCGAGTTGAAGGGCAGTCTTGTGATGCCTGGCCTCTAGTGGGTGCTCAAATAATGCTTCAGTAGTTGGGTGGGCAAATACCACACGTGCCTGCATATCTATACACAATGACTGACCATACCCGCCACTGAGTGGGTGAAGTTTCTCTCTTCCCACTGACTGCTCAGATCTGAGGTTTTCAACTGGAGTATTCAATCCTATTTTAACACAAAATGCTACATCTATAAATATTTTTGTACTTAGCAGATTGAAATGGAATCCTAAAACTAAAGAAATGTAACATGAATTTATTGTGGGCTTTGTTAGAATCTAAGGTGAGGAGTAAAGTAAGGGAAGCTTGTTTAACTTAGTATAACACTTAGTTTTATTTCACAAACTTCATCCTTTTGTAAAATTTGTAAATTAAATTTTTGAATGTTACATTTTTCTGCTATTGTCTCTTTTTGTTCCCAACAATGTATGAACTATGAATGGGAAATGAAGTAAAAGGGAAAAACTCCTAAAATTCCACTTTTATCTCTTTTGATTTCCTTATTGGCAAAGCATTATCTAGTCAAGAAAGACATCCTCCAGCAGCCTTTTGGGTGGTGTTCTTTGTTACAGGAAATCTTTTATTTCATTCCAGCAAAGAAATGAACCAATTTGATATGATCCTTTTATCCCAGAGAAAGGGCACAACTTCTTTATTTTCAAGGTTGTGCATTTTTTTCAACTGTAAAACATACTCCACAATTGAAGCCATAATTATATGCACTTGTCAATCAATCTTAACCTACTACACTGTGGTTATGGCATTTTATCTAAAAAGAGAAGGATTAAAGGCTTTGCATGAAGTGAAAGGTACACACAGTTAGGGAAGTATAATGCATGTCATTAGCTATCTGGGAAGAGAGAAATGGACAGAGACAGATTACCAATATTTGATTTCTCGTAGGCATTAAAGAAGTATTTAAGGCTACGTACAAAATAATGTTAGGGAATTTGACACTTTGATTCCTATTTTGTTCTCTTGGCAATTATTTAAAAGAGCTTCTTCATTCAGCAGCTACATAAATCAACTTTGAGAAGGATAACATTTTAATGGGAGATTAAGAAAGGAAAAAAAATTCTATTTTAACTTAAGTGCCACAACTTCAGGGGAAGACTTTAAATGTTATTTTCTTCAAACATACTTTATTTCTTTGGATACAGTTTTTGTGGTGGGTCGGGTATCTGGAATAATTTTAAAATACATTTGCTGCCCTTTGAGTCTCTGAGAGGCACTGTAGCAGTTGGGAAAGAAAAACATCTTATGGAAAGACAGCAGAAAGGAAGCCAAGACTGAAGTGGTGAACTTATTTTCTTAGAAAAATTGGCATGATGAGAAGTGCCAGCTATGTTATTCATAAAGAATATTGGAAAAACACTAGTCACAAGGACTCAGGAAGCAAAATTGTATCTGATGACCTCAAGGATTGCTTTTTTGAAGTGAGCCTTGCTGATCTGCAGAAGAATGGAATTGCATTTAGAAAATTGAAAATTATTAATAAAAATGTTCTGAGCAAAACACTGCCTGTGTAATTCCCATGAAATGAATTTTGTTGTTGAAAGAAAATATTCCAGATTGAAAAAAAATTGAAGCCCATACTTGAAGCTTCTATTGTCAAAACTACTCATGGTTACTTGGTTTGTCTCTTCTGTGTGGGCTTTTAGTCAAAAACTTTAACAACCCAATCCAGAAACTAGTTATGCTCGGCTCCCAAGAGTTCTGCAAAATCCAGAAAAAGATGATAGAAATCATGACCTGAAAAGGCAGACAAATGACTTGAAGAAGTAGTCAATAAGCTGATTCCAAACAGCACTGGGGACAGTATAGAAAAGGCTGGTTATCTATTTACCTGCTCCATGACGTGTTGATTAGAAAAGTAAACTGTGAAATGGTAAAACTTGAGAAACTTCATGATGAAGGTCTTAATTTTGTTACTGACTCAGGTTCCTGGACTCACAATGAATAGAAATTGATAAGAAGCCAGACAAGGAATTCAGACAAGGCTTTATTGGGACCTGTGCTGCAGTAGGATGGAGTGAAAAAAGTAACAGTTTCCCTTGCTCACTCCCTGCTCCCAGAGGAGAGCAGGGTGGTTCCTTAAAAAGGGTGAGGGGGCTTCCCTGGTGGCGCAGTGGTTGAGAGTCCGCCTGCCAATGCAGGGGATACGGGTTCGTGCCCCGGTCCGGGAAGATCCCACATGCCGCGGAGCAGCTGGGCCCGTGAGCCATGCCCGCTGGGCCTGCGCGTCCGGAGCCTGTGCTCCGCAACGGGAGAGGCCACAACAGTGAGAGGCCCGCATAGTGCAAAAAAAAAAAAAAAAAGGGTGAGGGTAGGGGCATATTGGTATGTTGGCTGGAGGAGTGGCTTAGGTGGTCTGTCCACCTGCTTGGTGGTGCTGTGTACGGGGTTCATGCACAGTACCCTGCTTTTGTTCCTAGCACCTCAGAAGTTGTCCTTATTATCTTATTGTTCATAATTTGCCCCAACTGTGCATTCATGCAGGTATTTTTTAGTCCTTTATAGTTTCTGTGTATTCTGTTGCTTGAAGAGACGTTAGTCCAGGTGCAAGCACTACAGTAAAAGGCTTCCGGGTCCCAGGTCTCAGACTGTCTCAGTTTTGGAAAACCTTTGTGGATAAGACAAATGCTCACATTGAGTCCTGTGGATATAAGTCCCAGAATGTATTTAAAAGTTAGAACTTTCAGATTAGGAACCAAGATGGTGGAGCAGAAGGACGTGCTCTCACTCCCTCATGGGAGAACACCAGAATCACAACTAGCTACTGGACAATCATCCACAGGAAGACACCGGAACTTGCCAAAAAAGATACCTCACATCCAAAGACAAAGGAGAAGCCACAGTGAGATGGTAGGAGGGACGCAATCACAGTAAAATCAAATCCCATAACTGGTGGGTGGGTGACTCACAGACTGGAGAACACTTATACCACAGAAGTCCATCCACTGGAGTGAAGGTTCTGAGCCCCACGTCAGGCTTCCCAACCTGGGGGTCTGGCAACAGGAGGAGGAATTCCTAGAGAATCAGACTTTGAAGTCTAGTGGGATTTGATTGCAGGACTTTGACAGGACTGGGGTAAACAGAGACTCCACTCTTGGAGGGAACACACAAGGTACTGTGCACATCGGGACCCAGGGGAAGGATCAGTGACCCCAGGGGAGACTGAACCAGACCTACCTGCTAGTGTTTGAGGGTCTCCTGCAGTGGTGGGGGGTGGCTGTGGCTCACTGTGGGGACAAGGACACTGGCAGCAGAAGTTTTGGGAAGTACTCCTTGCCGTGAGCCCTCCCAGAGTCCACCATTAGCCCCACAAAAGAGCCCAGGTAGGCTCCAGTGTTGGGTTGCCTCAGGTCAAACAACCAATAGGGAGGGAACCCAGTGCCATCAGCAGTCAAGTGAATTAAAGTTTTACTGAGCTGTGCCCACCAGAGCAACAGTCAGCTCTACCCACCACCAGTCCCTCCAATCGGGAAACTTGCACAAGCCTCTTAGATAGCCTCATCCACCAGAGGGCAGACAGCAGAAGCAAGGAGAACTGCAATCCTGCAGTCTGTGGAACAAAAACCACATTCACAGAAAGACAAGATGAAAAGGCAGAGGGCTATGTACCAGATGAAGGAACAAGATAAAACCCCAGAAAAACAACTAAATGAAGTGGAGATAGGCAACCTTCCAGAAAAAGAATTCAGAATAATGATAGTGAAGATGATCCAGGACCTCAGAAAAAGAATGGAGGCAAAGATCAAGAAGATGCAAGAAATATTTAACAAAGACCTAGAAGAATTAAAGAACAAACAAACAGAGATGAACAATACAATGACTGAAATGAAAACTACACTAGAAGGAATCAACAGCAGAATAACTGAGGCAGAAGAATGGATAAGTGATGTGGAAGACAGAATGGTGGAATTCACTACTGAGGAACAGAATAAAGAATGAAAAGAAATGAAGACAGCCTAAGAGACCTCTGGGACAACATTAAACTCAACAACATTCACATTATAGGGGTCCCAGAAGGAGAAGAGACAGAGAAAGGATCCGAGAAAATATTTGAAGAGATTATAGTCAAAAACTTCCCTAACATGGGAGAGGAAATAGCCACCCAAGTCCAGGAAGTGCAGAGAGTCCCATACAGGATAAACCGAAGGAGAAACACACTGAGACACAGTTATCAAATTGGCAAAAATTAAAGACAAAAATTATTGAAAGCAGCAAGGGAAAAACGACAAATAACATACAAGGGAACTCCCATAAGGGTAATAGCTGATTTCTCTGCAGAAACTCTACAAGCCAGAAGGGAGTGTCATGATATACTTAAAGTGATGAAAGGGAAGAACCTACAACCAAGATTACTCTACCCGGCAAGGATCTCATTCAGATTCAATGGAGAAATCAAAAGCTTTACAGACAACCAAAAGCTAAGAGAATTCAGCACCACCAAACCAGTTCTACAACAAATGCTAAAGGAACTTCTCTAAGTGGGAAACACAAGAGAAGAAAAGGACCTACAAAAACAATTAAGAAAATGGTCATAGGAACATACATATCGATAATTACCTTAAATGTGAATGGATTAAATGCTCCAAGCAAGAGACACAGGCTTGCTGAATGGATACAAAAACAATACCCATATATATGCTGTCTACAAGAGAGTCACTTCAGATCTAGGGACACATAAAGACTGAAAGTGAGGAGATGGAAAAAGGTATTCCATGCAAATGGAAATCAAAAGAAAGTTGAAGTAGCAATACTCATATCAGATAAAATAGACTGTAAAATAATGTTACAAGGGACAAGGAAGGACACTACATAATGATCAAGGGATCAATCCAAGAAGAAGATATAACAATTATAAATATATATGCACCCAAAATAGGAGCACCTCAATACATAAGGTAACTGCTAACAGCTATAAAAGAGGAAATTGACAGGACCACAATAATAGTGGGGGACTTTAACACCTCACACCAATGGGCAGATCATCCAAAATGAAAATAAATAAGGAAACAAGCTTTAAATGACACAACAGATCAGATTTAATTGATATTTATAGGACATTCCATCCAAAAACAGCAGATTGCACTTTCTTCTCAAGTGGGCACGGAACATTCTCCAGGATAGATCACATCTTGGGTCACAAATCAAGCCTCAGTAAATTTAAGAAAATTGAAATCATATCAAGCATCTTTTCTGACCACAATGCTATGAGATTAGAAATGAATTACAGGGAAAAAAACGTAAAAGCACAAACACATGGAGACTAAACAATATGTTACTAAATAACCAAGAGATCACTGAAGAAATCAAAGAGGAAATCAGAAAATACCTAGAGACAAATGACAATGAAAACACGATGATCCAAAATCTATGGGATGCAGCAGAAGCAATTCTAAGAGGTAAGTTTATAGCTATACAAGCCTACCTCAAGAAACAAGAAAAATCTCAAATAAACAATCTAACCTTACACCAAAGGGAACTAGATAAAGAAGAACAAGCAATACCCAAAGTTAGCAGAAGGAAAGAAATCATAAAGATCAGAGCAGAAATAAATGAAATAGAAACAAAGAAAACAATAGCAACGATCAATGAAACTAAAAGCTGGTTCTTTGAGAAGATAAACAAAATTGATAAACCATTAGCCAGACTCATCAAGAAAAAGAGGGAGAGGACTCAAATCAATAAAATTAGAAATGAAAAAGAAGTTTCAACAGACACCACAGAAATACAAAGCATCCTAAGAGACTACTACAAGCAACTCTATGCCAATAAAATGGACAACCTGGAAGAAATGGACAAATTCTTAGAAAGGTATAACCTGCCAAGACTGAACCAGGAAGAAATAGAAAGTATGAACAGACCAATCACAAGTAATGAAATTGAAACTGTGATTAAAAATCTTCCAACAAACAAAAGTCCAGAACCAGATGGCTTAACAGGTGAATTCTATCAAACATTTAGAGAAGAGCTAACACCCATCCGTCCTAAACTCTTCCAAAAATTTGCAGAGGAAGGAACACTCCCAAACTCATTCTACGAGGCCACCATCACCCTGATACCAAAACCAGACAAAGATACTACAAAAAAAGAAAATTACAGACCAATATCACTGATGAATATAGATGCAAAATTCCTCAAGAAAATACTAGCAAACAGAATCCAATAACACATTAAAAGGATCATATGTCATGATCAAGTGGGATTTATCCCAGGGATGCAAGGATTGTTCAATATACGTAAATCAATCAATGTGATATACCATATTAACAAATTGAAGAATAAAAACTGTATGATCATCTCAATAGATGCAGAAAAAGCTTTTGACAAAATTCAACACCCATTTATGATAAAAACTCTCCAGAAAGTGGGCATAGAGATAACCTACCTCAACATAATAAAGGCCATATACAACAAACCCACAGCAAACATCATTCTCAATGGTGAAAAACTGAAAGCATTTCCTCTAAGATCAGGAACAAGACAAGGATGTCCACTCTCAGCACTATTATTCAGCATAGTTTTGGAAGTCCTAGCCATGTCAATCAGAGAAGAAAAAGGAATAAAAGGAATACAAATTGGAAAAGAAGAAGTAAAGCTTTCACTGTTTGCAGATGACATGATACTTATTATACATAGGGAATACTAAAGATGCCACCAGAAAACTACTAGAGCTAATCAATGAATTTGGTAAAGTTGCAGGATACAAAATTAATGCACAGAAATCTCTGCATTCTTATACACTAATGATGAAAAATCTGAAAGAGAAATTAAGGAAACACTCCCATTTACCATTGCAACAAAAAGAAGAAAATACCTAGGAATAAACCTACCTAGAGAGACAAAAGACCTGTATGTGGAAAACTATAAGACACTGATGAAAGAAATTAAAGATGATACCAACAGATGGAGAGATGTACCATGTTCTTGGATTGGAAGAATCAATATTGTGAAAATGACTATACTACCCAAAGCAATCTACAGATTCAGTGCAATCTGTATCAAATTACCAATGGCATTTTTTACAGAACTAGAACAAAAAATCTTAAAATTGGTATGGAGACACAAAAGACCCCGAATAGCCAAAGCAGTCTTGAGGGAAAAAAATGGAGCTGGAGGAATCAGACTCCCTGACTTCAGACTATACTACAAAGCTACAGTAATCAAGACAATATGGTACTGGCACAAAAACAGAAACAGAGGTCGATGGAACAAGATAGAAAGACCAGAGATAAACCCACACACCTGTGGTCAACTAATCTATGACAAAGGAGGCAAAGATATACAATGGGGAAAATACAGTCTCTTCAATAAGTGGTGCTGGGAAAACTGGACAGCTACATGTAAAAGAATGTAATTAGAACACTCCCTAACACCATACATAAAAATAAACTCCAGATGGATTATATACCTAAATATAAGACTGGACATTATAAAACTCTTAGAGGAAAACATAGGAAGAACACTCTTTGACATAAATCACATCAAGGTCTTTTTTGATCCACCTCTTAGAGTAATGGAAATAAAAACAAAAATAAACAAATGGAACCTAATGAAACTTCAAAGCTTTTGCACATCAAAGGAAACTGTAAACAAGACAAAAAGACAACCCTCAGAATGGGAGAAAGTATTTGCAAAGGAATCAACGGACAAAGGATTAATCTCCAAAATATATAAACAGCTCATGCAGCTCAATATTAAAGAAACAAACAACCCAATCCAAAAATGGGCAGAAGACCTAAATAGACATTTCTCCAAAGAAGACAGACAGATGGCCAAGAAGCACATGAAAAGCTGCTCAACATCACTAATTATTAGAGAAATGCAAATCAAAACTACAATGAGGTATCACCTCACACCAGTTAGAATGGGCATCATCAGAAAATCTACAAACAACAAATGCTGGAGAGGGTGTAGAGAAAAGGGAACCCTCTTGCACTGTTGGTGGGAATGTAAATTGATACAGCCACTATAGAGAACAGTATGCAGGTTCCTTAAAAAACTAAAAATAGAATTACCATATGATCCAGCAATCCCACTCCTGGGCATATACCCAGAGAAAACCATAATTCAAAAACACACATGCACCCCAATGTTCACTGCAGCACTATTTTCAATAGCCAGGTCATGGGAGCAACCTAAATGAGCATCGACAGAGGAATGGATAAAGAAGTCGTGGTACATATATACAATGGAATATTACTCAGCCATTAAAAGGAATGAAATCGGGTCATTTGTAGAGACATGGATGGATCTAGAGGCTGTCACACAGAGTGAAGTAAGTCAGAAAGAGAAAAACAAATATCGTGTATTAACGCATATATGTGGAACTTAGAAAAATGGTGCAGATGAACCGGTTTGCAAGGCAGAAATTGAGACACAGATGTAGAGAACAAACGTATGGACACCAAGGGGCAAAAGTGGGGGTGGTGGTGGTGGTGGTGGTGGGATGAACTGGGCGATTGGGATTGACATGTATACACTGATGTGTATAAAATTGATGACTGGGGCTTCCCTGGTGGCGCAGTGGTTGAGAGTCCGCCTGCCGATGCAGGGGACGCAGGTTCGTGCCCCGGTCCGGGAAGATCCCACATGCTGCGGAGCGGCTGGGCCCGTGAGCCATGGCCACTGAGCCTGCGTGTCCGGAGCCACAACAGTGAGAGGCCCGCATACCGCCAAAAAAAAAAAAAAAAAAAAAAAAAAGATGACTAATAAAGACCTGCTGTATCAAAAAAAATAAAATTCAAAAATGAATAAATAAAATTAGAACTTTTAAATGATAAAAAAATTCTTATCAGTTAAAATGATACAGTAATAATCAGTAGGCTGGCTCCTATGCAAATATCCTGCTAGAATTTTGATTGGAATTGAATTTAATCTGTGGATCAGTTTGAGGAGACATCTTGACAATATTGAATCTTCCGACCAAATAGTAAATTTCTCCATTTTTTACCTCTTCTTTAACCCTTCTTACTAATTTTCTGCAGTTTTCAATGAAAAGCCTTTATACATTTTTTGTTAAATTGATTCCTAAAGAGTTTATAATTTCAGTACTATCATGAATAGAATTAAAAATGTTTTCATTTTCCAGTTATTTGCTTATAGTGTGTAAAAATGTATGTAAAATGCTTTTAGTTTGTAAAAATATAAACAAAAGGCTTTTACATCCCTTTACCTCCTATGACATTACTAATTTTTCATGAGTTTGTATAGTTGCTTTTTATATACCTTAGGTTTTTTTACTTAACCATCAAATCACCTTTAAATAAAAACTGTTTTTCTCTATCCTTTCCGACCTTTGAAGATTTTGTTATTTACCTTATTTCAATGGTTAGAACCATTAATAACTGTTGAATAGTAGTGGTGAGAGTGGGCATTCTTACCTGGTTACTTATCATTGGAGGAAAGTATTCAACATTTCTGCATTAGGTTTAATGCTAGCCATAGATTTTAGTAGGTGCCTTTTATCTATTTCTAGTTTGCAGAGGGTTTGTTTTTTAAACCATAAGTGAATGCTGAATCCTGCCAAATGCTTTTTCTGCATTTGCTCCACATAGCATGTGAACTCTTTATAAAAATATTTTAACAGGTTGCCAATTTCTATAAAAAATTCTGTTGAAATTTTTATTGTGATTGCACTTGATGAGTAAGTCAATTTGTAGAGAATTGACATCTTAACAATATTAAGTAATCCATTTTATGAATATATTATATATTTCCATGGCAGGAGGAACTTCCTTAATTCTTTTCTTTAATGTTATGTAATACATATATATTTGCTAAAACTTATCAAGTTAGGATTGGTTAATTTTATGTGTGTAAATTATACCTGTATTTAAATATTGAAAAAAATATTATTTTATTTATTTTTGGTTAGAAAATGGAAGCTCAGGAGAATATAAACCTAATATCTAACTCAAAGGTATTTTTTTTAAATTATAGTTCCCAAGACAAACTAAAATACAGTTAAGTAATATAGCTCCAATTAATAATTACATACTTTCTAGTACCATTTCAGTTATTTCTGAATGTTATATATACTGGCATAATAAGCATGGTGTAAGGTAATCATGAAACATTTTGAAAATAAACACAAGCATGTGGGATGATGACAGCTCAGGGATTTTTCCAAGATGAAAAAAAAATCACTTTCCAAATTCTTATTCCCTTTATTGTAATTTTTGTATTGCTTTTAGAAATACATTAATCAATACTTAGTGCATATCCTTATCCCATTAGCAAACTAATCATACAGTATTTTTAAAGTAGCATGTTAATTTTATCATATTGATATAAGAGCGTGTTATAGGAACAATAAAACATAAACAATTTGAAAATTAAACTCTGATTTATGGGTACTGGCAATGTTTTGCTAAATATTATACCTTAGAGAAATCTGTAAATATTTGTTGAATGAAATAAATCTAATAGAAGAGCTAAAATACTTTCATTTTAACCACAAATTTTATGTATCATCTGGGGTTAAAAAGTGGGAAGCAGCAACCAGAATATTGTATCTAAGATATTAACTTTAGCTTTGTAAAGGGGTAAATATTAACTATACATATATTTTGTAAAGAAATCATATCCAGAACATAAAAGGAACTTGTATGACTTACTAATAAGCAAAAAATTAAAAATTGGCAAAAAATTTGAGCAGATCCTTCACAAAAGTGGATATACAAACGGCCGATTCACAGAAGAAAAGATGTTCAAATCAGCCACCAGGAAAAAACAAATTAAAATCACAATTAGATATCAGTATACACCCACTAGAATGGTTAAAATTTTAAAAACTGACCATATCTAGCAAGTATTTGTGAAGATGTGGTGCAACTAGAACTCTTATACATTACTAATAGGAGTAAAAATGCTACAGTCACTTTATAAAACTGTTTTGCAACTTCTTAATAAGTTAACATACACCTAGCACGGGTCCCAGTCTTTTAGCCCTTAGGTATTTACTAAATTCCACAAAACACTTGTGCACAGATGTTTATAACACCTTTATTTATGGAAGCCTCAAAATTGAAACAATTCAAATATCCATCAACAGGTTAACCGAAATGTGGCATATTCATATGACAGAATACTACTCAGTAATAAAAAGAAATGAACTACTGATGCATTTAATAACGTAGATTTATCTCAAAATCAGTATGCTGAGTGACCCCAGTTTGGTCTTTTTGGTCCTTGTAAATTACTTTTCATCTTACAAACATATAAATACATATATGTTTGTAAGATGAAAAAATATATATATGTGAAATAATACATCATTTCTACCTAGAGATTCACCAATTTTGTTATATGTTTTCAGATCACCAAGTTTTCACTTTGTTGATTTTCCTCTATTTTTGTTATGTTTTGTATTCTATTGATTCTGAATTTTAAAAAATTGTTTTTTTATTACATTGCTTGTTATTTATTTTCTTACTTTTCTTTTGTTAGCTTCTTATGAAGGTAGCTTTATTGTGTGTGGGTTTTTTTTTTTTGTTTTTTTTTGTTTTGTGGTACGCGGGCCTCCCACTGTTGTGGCCTCTCCCGTTGCGGAGCACAGGCTCCAGACGCGCAGGCTCAGCGGCCGTGGCTCACAGGCCCAGCTGCTCCGCAGCATGTGCGATCCTCCCAGACCGGTGCACAAACCCGCGTCCCCTGAATCGCCAGGCGGACTCTCAACCACTGCGCCACCAGGGAAGCCCTGTTGTTTTTTAATACAAGCATTTAAAGATATAAATTTCCTTCTTATAACTGCTTTCACAACATTCCCTGAAATTTGAAAAATGATGTTTCATTAACGTTCGCTTAGAAATATTACATAACTTTTTTAACTTGTTGCTTTACTGATGGGTTTCCAAATATTTGGGGATTATCTAGTTATCTAATTGTTGATTCATAACTGAATTCCATTATGGTAAGAGAATATCCTCTGTGTGATTGCAATCCTTTGAAACTTGTTTTACAGCCCAGTGCATAGTCTCTCCTGGTGGATGTTACATGTGTACTTGTAAAAAATGTGAATTAAGCGATTTTTGTATGAGTGTTCTATAAATGTAATTTAGTTCAGGTTTATCGATAGTCTTGTTCAAATCTTTGATATTTCAGCTTAATTTTTTCTCACTTGTTCTATCAGTCACTGGGTAGAAGGATGTTGAAATCTCCTACAATGATTGTGGGTTTCTCTATTTCCATTTAGTATTGTTATTATTTTCTTGATAAATTGACAAGTTAATATTATAAAGTAAACCTTTTTATCTGTGGTAATACTCTTTGTGTTGAAGTGTACTTTTGTGAGATTAATAGAACCATGAGTTTACTTATGTTTACTGTGTGCATGATATATCTTTTCCCACACTTTACTTTCAATCTGTGTGCTTCTATTAAAAGTCATCTTTTGAAAACAATATTTAGTTGGCTAATGATTAATTTTTGAATCAATTTTGCCTTTTAATTGGAGTGTTTATTCCATTCATATAAATAAATAAAAATTTTATATAATTGGCTTTATCCATAATCTTAATATTTGTTTTCTATTTGTGCCCTCATCCCTTGCTCTTCTTTCTTTTCTCCTGCCATCTTATACATAAATATACACACATATTTATACACACACACATTTTAGTATTTCATTCTTTCTTCTCTAAGGGCTTTTTAAACTGTAGCTCTTCGTATTCTCTTTTATGTTTGCTGTAGTAATTATAATTTATCTTTAATTTTTCAGTCTTTGAATTAATGTTTTACCTCTTCACATATGATGTAAGGATATTAAAATAGGATAGTTTCATTTACTTCCACTTGTCCCTTGAGATATTGTTGTCGTATATTTTATTTACACATATGCTGTGAACTCTATAATATACTGTTATTGTTGTTTAGTCAATAATCTTTAAAAAATAAGAAAAGGAAGAAAAGTAGTCTTTTAGGTGTACCCATATATCTACTGTTTCCTGTGCTTTTCATTCCTTCTTGTTGAGATGAATTCTCATCTGATATTATTTCCCTTCAACATGACGTATTTTCTTTAGCATCTCTTATGAGTCTGCTGGTGAATTATCTTAGTTTTCTGTTATCTGGAAAAGGACTTTGCTTTTTTTGTTATTGTTGTTAAAAATATTTTCACTGGATGTTGAATTCCTGTTGACAGTTCTATTTTTCTTTCAGCATTGAAAAGATGTCATTCTGTTTTTCACTGGTTTCCGTTGTTTCTGATGATATCCATCATCATTCTCACTGTATTTCTCTTGAATATAATGTTTCTCTTTTTGAGGGCTTTTGTTTTTCTTTTTCTTTTTTTCTTCAGTTTAAGCAGTTTGACTGTGAAGAGCTTAGTTGTGGATTTCTTTGTGTTTATATTTTTTGGTTTTTCTGAGCTCCTCCAAATTTGTGAGCTACTGTTTTGATCATACATGGAAAAATCTTGGCCAATATTTCTTCAAAAAATTTTTTCTGTTTCATTCTCTTTTTACTCTTTCTAAGACTTCAGTTACACATATGGTAGATCATTCAATACTATCCCTAAGTCTTTGGTGCCACTTTATTTCTTTTCAATTCTTTTTCTTCTCTCTGCTTCAGTTTGCATAACTTCTATTATCCTATCTTTAGATTCATTGATTCTTTTCCCTTTGTATCCAATCTACTGTTGATCACATCTAGCAAATTTATTTCACAAGTTATATTTTTCGGTTCAAGGATTTCCATCAAATTGTCTTTTCCTTACATTTTTAATAGATGTCCTAAATTTTCTTATCTCTTTATTCACTATATCTAAATAGTCCTATGCCATCTTTAGCGTATGTATCATAGTTGTTTTAACATTCTTGCCTATTAATTTCAAAATACGGGTTATCTTTAGATCTTTTTCCATTAGATATTTCTTCTTTAACTATTGGCAATATTTTCTTGTTTCTTTGCATGTTCAGTAATAGTTGATTAATAGACATTGTAGATAATGCATTGTATAGACCAGTTACTTTTCTTTTTTTCTGAAGAACATTGCATTTTATGTTGGTAGGAAGTTAAATTACTGGGAGATCACATGATCAAAAAGAGACTTGGTTTTAGGCTTTCTTGTATGGGTTTATTTCAGTTTTGCCCTTAGTACTAGGATATATCCCTTAGTTCTGGGATGTGATCTTTATTCCTAAGTTGCGGTCTTAATAGGATTTCAATGTATAACTCAGCATATTTATCAAGTCTCTATTGCTCTGGCTGATTGGATTCCTAACTCTGTGTCCCAAGTGGCAGGCAGCTTCTGAAATCACCAATCAGCTTTTTTAAATTCACAGCTCTTATTTTCCCTGAACCTTTTAGATTTCTCTATAGGCCGATACATTTCAAGAGTCAGCTAAGTACTCAGATTTTGGATCTTCTTATTTGTGGGTCCCTTCTTTATAGGATTTCCCCTTTAATTTCATACTGTTCCAGAAATCTTCAATTCCAACCTCTGACCACTCATCCCAACAAAACTACTGTGTTCTGTGAAGCTATATCATCTAGCTCAGCAGATCTAGAGACTCCCCTCCAGGGTAAAAGAAAAAAACAACAACCATAAAATAAATGGATCTCATTCAACATAGTTACTTTTTTTCAAGTGGCCTAACTCTGCTAGATGCTACCTAGTCTCCAGCACTTTTAAATAGTGGTTTTATAATATTTTGTCTAGCATTTTAAATTGTTATTGGTAGGAGAGTTTTCTGATGGAAGTTACTTCGCCATTGCCTGAAACCAAAATAATTTTAATATTTTTATTACAGAGTTTTGAATGGACTTTTTGCTGTTGTCTCAGAATTGTGGTTAACGTCTGAGGACGGTATGTGCTAAATAATCTCCATTTGTTCACTGGACCCTAAGCAGAACTTCTAAATCAAGGAAGAAAATTTCAAAAGAACCACTCAGAGATTGGAAATGACTATAAGCAGGAAAAACTGGTAAGTCATTTCTTTTTTTTAAAAAAATTATTTATTTATTTATTTATGGCTGTGTTGGGTCTCTGTTTCTGTGTGAGGGCTCCCTCCAGTTGCGGCAGGCGGGGGCCACTCCTCATCGCGGTGTGCGGGCCCCTCAGTATTGCGGCCTCACTTGTTGCGGAGCACAGGCTCCAGACGTGCAGGCTCAGTAGTTGTGGCTCACGGGCCCAGTTGCTCCACGGCATGTGGGATCCCCCCAGACCAGGGCTCGAACCCATATCTCCCCTGCACCAGCAGGCAGACCCTCAATCACTGCACCACCAGGGAAGCCCTGGTAAGTCATTTCTTGGTTGGATATCTTAAGAGATACAATTGCTGATATACCTCTGAGCTGTTTATACGTAAAAAGGAATAGGATTGAGAAAGTAGTGATTGAATTAAAATATAACACTTCCAAATTTGTGTCCTGCCGAGTTCAGACTATTTAATGTATTGGGTGCATCATATTCATTGAATCATGAGGATCTAAGATAATATACATGAAAATGAATATGCAGTGGTCTCAGACAGGAGTGAGCTTTGTTGAAACACAATTCTAGAATGGGTACCACTATCACTTTACTGTTACTCTGAGCCTATTGGATTGAACTGTTACTCTTTTAACAGTTGATTTTTATAGGCAATGTTGCTTCCTTCCAATTTTCTCTCAAAATAATAGCTGCCTACTCAATATAGAATAATCTAATTCTTTGACTCTTTTCTTCCCTTTGGTCTTTTCTTGCTCACCCCTTATAGGGAGGGAGTCTTTTCAATCTAATCACACAATAAAGTTATGCTGAAACAGGGATCAGTATAAGCAAAAGAGCAGTGCTACATTCTGAAAAAAACCATGAGAACACTGGGAAACAATTTTCTTGTCTTTCATTACAAGGGCATCATGAAGCTCTCCAGCCCTCAAAACAATGAGTAGTAGCAGATTAAACCAAGGCCCTGGCCTTGAATAGGAAGACTAGAAGGCAGCCAAAATTGAAACATTTCGGGGACACTGACCTTGGATAGACTTTGTACAAACTGAAAGGTGAATGAACAGAACAGTAAAAACATATTAAACCCAATATCTGAATTCAAATGAGTTAGTGAATAACAAAGGGGTCTCTTCAGGAATTGACTGAACATCTTTCTAGACTCTGGGGCATAAAAATTATTCACATGAAGAGCATCACGGTCAAGTTCAGAGACTTTATATCAGGTAGTATTGTGTTCAAATTTAAGCTCTGTCATGGACTAGCTATGTGAAATTAGAAATTCATTCTAAATTTTTTCACATCTGTGAATGGAATTTGTCACTGTATTTGGGTCATAAAGATGTTATCAAGAGTAAATTAGATAAAACATGTAAAAATTTTAGCACAATGCATAATTGAGTAGCAAATGATCAATAACTGAGATCTTTAGTTATCATCACTGTTATAATCCACATGACTTTCTCCCTCACTTTTTTCATGTCTTCATTTAAATATATTTATTTCAAATGAGACCTTCTTCTACCTGCCTATTTAAAACTCTAATACTTCTTAGTCTTTTGTTTCCCTTCCTTGCTTGTTTTATTCATAGTATTTAACATTATTTTACTACATTTCACTTACTTATATTGCTTAATTTTTGTCTCCTATCTAAAGGGTATAAGCTCTATTAGGGCAGGAATTATTTTGCCTATTTTATTTTTTTCCTATTTATTATTTTGCCTATTTTTTACATTGCTGTCCCCAGAGACTGTAACCTGGTACAGAATAGGCACTCAGGTGCTCACTAAGTATTTGTTATATGAATAACAAAATTTCGTGTGTGATGAGATGATGTAGTTCTCTCTCTAACCTGAACATATTCTTTGTTCTCATTGGCATCTGAGTTCTCTTCAGTTTTCTTGTATTATGACAGTTGGAGAGGAGCTTTAATTTCCTTTTAACAGCAGATTCCTTACATTATATTGGGATAATATTTTTGAAATAATAACTAGTAGCTTTTCCTTTTGTATTTCCTGTAAACCTGACCTATTTCCCATTTGGTCAGGAGTCAGAACTGCCACATATATGCCTTAGGAAAAGATTGTTACAATGAAAATCAGAGTAATGGTTTAGGTTTCAAAATCATAAGACCCAAGGGAACTCAAGCTATGAAAACATGTCGCAATTCAAAGCAAAGCTTCCTTTCCCTGTAACTAGAAAAGATTCCCTGAACTATGGGAAGTTGGAGAGTCAGAGGTGGAATCAACAATGAATGGTGAAAAGCATTCTTGAAGAGGAAGCCCTGTGTTCAGACATTTATCCAGGTTCTATCTTGGCATTGGAGTTAACAGAAATTCCGGACAGATCTGATGATTCAAGTACAGAGAGTACTTTGTTCTCTGGGTCATGATTGAGGAAGCAGAAAGGCTCTAGAGTAGAAATGGCCACATGGTAGACCTAAGAAGATGAACCTGAAACAATCTGACCCATTTTACCTGCCAATAAACCCAATGATACTTTGAAGATAGGCTGGAGGCATAGACTGATAGATAATTCTCTGTTGTGGATAGGTTTTAACAGTGCATACCGTGACTTTGATCTTGGCAAACTTTGTTCTCCACCTCCCATACACTCTCAGTGGCTGCTTTCAGGATGCCACTACTCTACTTTGGCATGAGCAAGCTTTCCTGGGCTGCTGCTCTTTTGTGGGCTGCTGCTCTTGCTGACTCATGGTTGCCTGGAGATGGCCCCTCTCTCTATGGGAAAGGAAAATGGCCCTAATGTCCTTAACTGTACCAATCACAGTCATTGACACCAAAACTTATTTCTTGAAGGCACTTCCATTTTATGAAACTCTCTCACTAACGTCCATTCAGTCTTTACCTTTTACTCCTGTTCACTTGTTCCTTCTAAACAAGAAAAGTAGAGAGTAGCATTTAAACATAGTTGGGATTTTTACTGTACCATACTCACTAGTCCTGAGCTTTTGTGCAAGTCCCCACCTTCTGACACACCATAGGTAGTATGAACTGGTGAGTTTTCTGTATGTATTTCACATTCTACTTTCTGGGAACTTACTTTCAACCAGAACTCTTTGGAGGGAAAATCAGCTCTTTGGAGTGAAAATCTTTTTTTTTTTTTTCTTGCACTGTTAAAACCTGTCCTCAACAGAGAATTATCTAGCAGTCTATGCCCCCAGCCTATCTCCAAAGCCTCATTGGGTTTATTGGCAGGTAAAATGAGTTGCAGAAGGCTTCCCTGGTGGTGCGGTGGATAAGAATCTGCCTGCCAATGCAGGGGACACGGGTTCAATCCCCGGTACAGGAAGATCCTATATGCCGTGGAGCAACTAAGCCTGTGCACCACAACTACTGAGGCTGCGCTCTAGAGCCTGCGAGCCACAACTACTGAAGCCCACACACGTAGAGCCCGTGCTCTGCAACAAGAGAAGCCACCGTAATGAGAAGCCCATGCACCACAATGAAGAGTAGCTCCCGCTCGCTGCAACTAGAGAAAGCCCGCACGCTACAACGAAGACCCAACGCAGCCAAAAAAAAAAAAAAAAATTAATTAATTAAAAAATTTTTTAAAAATTGGGTTGCAGATCTTAGGATATGGAAGAAGTGGCTGATTTCTCTGTCAGCTGTGTCAACATGTCCTTTCTTCATTTTCTGGTTCATTGCCAACTCCCTACCTTGTTGCCTTCAAGTTGGGCTCGGGAGTATCAAGACAACCAGTTATTTCAGTGGTTTACTATGATTGGATAGCCACATTTCTACCAAAATGCTGTATACCATCTATGTTTCTTGCCATCACATCTCTGGTTGGGGGTTGATTTCCACTAGTTGGTTAACTGGGCTTACTGAGAAGCACAAAATGTTTCACGTTCAAACTTCCCTGAGCGGTAACGTTAAAACTTCCCAGCTGCCGAAATGGCTGCATCAAAGGAACCAGGCTCAAAACATCTGCTTCACAATAATCTGATTCCATGGCAATAACCCAGGCAGATGTGAATCAAAGATTTCCGAAAAACAATGGCAGTGTGAATTGAGTAGGGAGCACGTAAATATAAAGGATATTAGAAGATAAAATCAAAAGGATTTTATCAAAATGTTGAGATATGATGTTGAGTTAAAAATGTTTTTGTATTTACTATTTTAGCCTCAGTAATGAGGTGTAAATTAGTGTTATTATCAAAGAAATGGAATGCAAGGATTGAATAGGTATGTGTCAAGCCAGAGAAAAATGCAGTATTTTTGTTCTGGACCATAGTCATGTGTACATAGCAGTAATAGTCAAATTAGAATGCTTCTGTATCCATAGGTTATCTAAATAACTGATTAGAATTATTACTGAGAGCATAGATGTTTGGAAATTGTTTTAAATGTACCTGAACAGATTAATTGACTCAGCAATGGTGGGGTCAGGTGTCACATATAAGCACACGTGTTGTGACATTTTATTAGGCAGAGTAATTTAGATGTAGTTGAATTGGCCTCTAAACATCCCTGGTGCTCTCTCAGCCTTTACACTATCAATGTAATATGAAGAAGATTAACAGCTTTAAAAAAATCTCCTTTCCATGAACATATGAAATCAGTAAACCAAGACAAGTGAATAGTTTCTTCTTTGATTTGGGCTTTGAGTTCACATTTCCTCTTTTGAAATTCTATAGAACTGCTTAGCTAGATCCCTGCACAAAGAACTACAATTTTTAATTATCAGGACATCCAAAGCATCCACCTTCCTTGGGCAAAATTTTCAGTGACCTTTCGGATGTTAACATTTGTTTGTGTGCCAGAGTGACATGGTTGTGCCTGTCCGCTTACCTTTCTCTGAGTCTCTCTTTACAGATCCTTTTACCTATTGGTAATTATGTATTTATTTGTGTCCATTCATTATGATTCATATGTGAAGAAAGAGTAACATATCAGCAAGTCACACAAAGTTGATTAGAGGAGTAGTGAGCATTCTTTTAACCCTGAGGCTTTTGTGCAACTTCCATAAATATCGCAAAAGTCAGAAGCCTCCTTTAAAACTTCCCCCTCCATTCTCTAAAAATATTAAAAGAAGGCTCTTATCCATTTTGCATTATTGAATTTTAAAGTTCAAATGGGAAACTAAATGATGTAATGTGACAAAATCATAAAATTCTGTGTCATTTAATAATAGAAGTAAAAGACAGGGCAGAAGTCAGCCACTAGAATACATTCAACTCAATTACTCAACAAATATTTATAGAGCAGCTACTCTCTGCAAGCACTATTCTAATTGTTTGGGATAGCTTAGTGAACAAAACATACAAAGATCTCTGACTTTATGGAGTCTACGTTCTAGTGAAGGGCACCTATAGTAAAACATGAACATGAATGCCAAGTTAGAGAATAGTCTGCAAGACCACCGTCACCTCTGATACCAATTGCAAGTTTGGGGACCCAAGACACTCTTCGATTTGATAATTCAGTAGAAAGACTCACAGAACTCACTGAGAGCTGTTATACTCACAGTTATGGTTCACTGCAGTGCAAGGATACAGATTAAAATCAGCAAAGGAAAGAGGAGGATGAGGCAGAGTCCAGGAGGGTTCTAAACGTGGACTTCCTGCTGTCCACTCCTGCTGGCGTCAGGGACACGTTTAACTCCTCCCGGCAGTGATGTGTCTGTCATAATAAGCACAGAGTACTGCCAAGTAGCAAAGCTCATTTGAGACTTAATGTCCAGAATCTTTATTGGGGTTCAATCACATAGATGGAAGGGGTCAACAGCCCACATGGCTCACCTCAGTCTCCAGCTCCTGTGGGGTTGAGTTGATACTGTGTGACTCAAAGTCCCCACCATAAATCACATTGTTAGACTTCCCTGCATAGCTCAGAGCCCCCAGGTAGACAAAGACACTTTCATTAGAGTATGCCAAGGGTTTAGAGATTACCTCTCAGGAGCTGAGGGTAAAGACCAGATCTGTTTGAGCAAGGATAAATTTTTTTTTTGATGTGGACCATTCTTAAAGTCTTTATTGCATTTGTTACAATATTGCTTTAGTTTTATGTTTTGGTTTTTTGGCCCCGAGGCATGTGGGATCTTAACTCCTCGACCAGGGATCAAACCTGCACCCTCTGCATTGGAAGGTGAAGTCTTAACCACCAGACCATCAGGGAAGTCCCAAGGATAAATTCTTTACTACACAATAATATATACATTAGTAAATTATATGGCATGTTGAGTGTTAGAAGATTGTAAGTGCTAGGGAAATTTTTTGTAAAAAAATAGAGTAGGAGAAAGCGAATTGGGGCTGTGTGTGTGGGAGATGGGGAGAAAGGGCAGTTTGCCTTACTGAATGCAGTGTTCAGGATAAGTCTGTGTAAAAGGTGACATTTGAGCAGAGTTGAAGCAGATGCTTTTTAAGTAATGAAACCAAGGTACAGAAAGGGAAGTGACTTGTCCAAGGCCAACTGAGATCTGGTGCCTGTTACAGGAGCTGAGCAAAGGCATTGTCTAGCAGAGTGCTATACCACTTTCCAGTTTGTATGGTATTGGGTTGATTTTTATCTAATCAAGATCGTTTTGCCATAGTAGGATCACACAGATATCAATAATGAAATTTGTCAAAGAGAGTCAGAAGCTAGTACAGGAGAAATTAAAGTTCTGAAAGCTAGAGGAAAGCAAGGCAAGAAGCAGAAGGAGCAGATAAGTGTCAAACACAGAAGTACAACCTGGGCTAGTTCAAAAAATTTCAGTGTTGTGCCATTTGTGTTGGGATGTGTCCACATATCTAGTTAGCCTCCTGTGGCTACCTATGTGAGGATAACCCTAAATGTCGTTAACCCTTTTCCTAGAATGTTCTACTTTACCCCTTTCTTTTGGTAAATTCACATTTTTCTAACAAGACCCATTTCACATATCTTCTCTGATTATTCCCTCTTTCATTCTTCCTCAGCTCCTTGAACTCACTTCTGTAGCACTTAAACCATTGAATTATGGTTTTGCAGGCTGTTCCAATGGCTAAACTGTGAGATTATAATCAGTAAGAACCGTATTTTATTCATATTTGTGTCCCTAGCACCTGCTACTCAGGAAGTGTTCAGTAAGTATGTGTATGGAGTAAGTAAATAAATGAATTCCTGAATCCATGAAAGACCTCAAAGTGATTGTTATTTGTTGTATACTTCAGATATAATCTCAGAAAACAAAGTTCAGTGATATGAACAGTGCTTGGTGTATGAGAATATGTAATCAGAATGGAAATGACATAAACCTGGCAAGAAAAGAGTAGAGATGGATAAACCTGGCAAGCTAGCAAGCACTGTGGTCACTATTCTATGGTTAATTTCTTATTAACAGTTCTAGAACTAATTTTAGATTGGATTTTTTTCTAAATCCTCCTTTTCAGTCTTCTAAATGAAGCAGTTATTTTTTGATGCAGTAATTCATCTATTCATATAGGCATTCTTTTCTGTAAATCAAGCATTCTGTTAGGTGCTGGGGATACAAAAATGAACAAGACACAATCCAAGTCATTTTAAAGAGCATAACAATTTAGTCATAGATTTTAAGGGGGCAATTGACATGAAGTCAGTCACAATGTAGTTTCATATGTACAAAAAGAGGCAGGACCACAGCAGTAAATAAGTGTAATTTCACTCTCTTTTTACAGTAATGCCTGTTGAACAGTCACATCCAGTCTCATATAAAAATAATGACTCTGAGAACATAGAGAAAAATTATTCTAACTTTTCTAATCTGGCTCTTTTCATCCAATTAAATTCAACTAAACTGAATTTTAGCTTCTCTGTACCAGTTCTGTGATTGTGAACAAGTGTTTTGAGCCTTGGCTTCCGCATTTATGAAATAAAGATAGTAATGTCTACTTTAGAAAACTTCGGGAAGAGTAATTTTGAAAACATACATGTAAAGCTCCTAGATTATATCTAACAGATTCCAAACTAGGTTATGTTTATTATATTTAACGTTACCTTTAATATCAGAATGTAAAAATTTAGAAATTGTAGACCACAGATGATTATAAAAAATGTATTTCACTTTTATAATGCCCAAATCTTTCAAATTTCTACTGTACAAGAAAAGTTGACATTCTTTAACTAGGAAGATTAGGGTTTTGTGTTGAAAGTAAATGCAGTTCTGTAATCCTATGCCTGGCAGAATCCCTTTCTATTAGTGTATGCCATGGTTCTGACAATATGGAAAATATCATTTTGGCTTTTCTATCATCAGAGTACATTGTACAAGAAGATCTTACTAATGATGTTCTATACATTTCAGAGGTCAGATCTCTTTACGGATTTGTCATATTTTACATGCTCTTTCAGTTAGGGTACACAGGCCTTGCTGTATAACTGAATTTATTTTAAAAGTGGTCCTGTTTCATTCATGAACTAAAAGAAAACAGATATGTAGGACATAATAAAAAGTCAATTTTCTAGAGGTCAGGGAGAAAGAAAAATGTCACATTAATGATAGTTCAGGGAAAATGTATTTTTAACCCTCCATGTCATGCATTTTAGTGCTGGTATAATTTATTCAAGTAATGTATCCTTAAAGGGAGCTGAATCATACATCCTATGTTAAAACATTCAACAAGGCTGGTTTTATGAAAAGCTTCTGTCACTGGCTTTAACCCAGTAAAATCCCAACAATATTAGTTTTTCCAAGCCTAAGTTCACTATGTTTGAACAATTGTTATATACTTATCCATATTTATATATCCTTTTTTATGAGTAGATAATATAATTTATATTTCAAATCAAATTAAAAGACTGCCTTAAAAGATATTGCATTCTCTGTATAAAAGCCAAAAATAAAACATTGAATTTCTGTTTCAGGCATTGTTCAAGCATTGTTTCAGGACAAGATATGGTTATTTGGAAACTTTTCATATAAACTTATTATTTTTGTTAAAATGCTCCAGCTGTACTTTTTATGAGTGCTAGACATACCTTTCTGATGTTCAGTGGGCTTAGCGGCACATGTCTTGACTAGTACTGTTGTTCAATGTCTGTTGCATTACAAAAAGCTCCAGTTGATCCTTGTGTGCAATGTAGTTTGTCTCTTTTGAGCTCCCAGGCAACAATAACCTCTCATCATGATTACAGAGGCTTTTGCAGAAAGATGGGCCTAATCCTGGTGCTCCATCAACTCAGTAATCTATTCCAATCAGTATTTGATGGATTTGACAGGCCATCTCTAGCCAAGTGAGACAGACTCAGGCAGGTCAAGCAACTTAGGTCTGCTGCAAAATACTGGGGAAAATCTTTGTGCTACATCAAAAATTACATACACTAAAATTGCTTCTGGTCTTTTCTCTTTTGGCAGAGAATGGATATAAAAAATTTCCAATCCACAGTTCAAAATACCCTCATTATTTTAGTCATTGGACACATTCATTCATCATTAAAAATTAAAGATAAATAACCTGGTATTATATTTAAACAACAGCAACAATTCAAGGTTATTACAAAAGCTAATTGTTTCAATGCATGAAGTTCGCTTAATATTTTTATTTGTCCTATGTAGACATGAACAAACCCCTGACTTCTGAAAGTCATGAATCAACTCTCACAATTCAGTTTTGAAAGGCATAAATCAATAAATAAATATTTTTAAAGATACAATTAATCTAAGATAGTAAATGTCATCTCCCTTTATATATTAAATGTAGTGACAAGAAAGAGGGTCGTTTAGAAAAGAAACTGTTGGTATACTTCAAATCTAGCTCTTTCACTAAGTCTTCTCCAATTCTGAAGGCTGGGAAACATGGGAAGAAGCCCTTCTGTGTTATATGTCACACTTGAGCATTCCATTTTAACTAGGGAAGATTAGTTTCTCTTATGTGTTTTCTCCTTTTTATATTAGCCCTTACAAGACAAGAATAGAATTTAGAACCTGTAATTTCTCAATACACATTTATTGCTATAGCAGCTGCTGCTGCTGCTGATAATAATAATAAAGTGCTAATTTTCTTCTAGAAGAGACAAAATCAAAACTTAAAATGCACAGGTAATAGTGTTTCATGTTTTCACCCTAGGGACAAAAGTGAGCCATGAATTTAAAGTGTTTCTTAAGATAAAATAGAAGCAATGTATAAAAGGTACTACTTACCCTGTCTCAGAAGTCTCTATTTTTTAAAAAAAGACACCTAGCCAACTTATATTAAGGATATTTGACTCAACTGCCATTCGAAAGAGTTCTATGTATTCCAAATAGTAGAATGAAAACAACTTACTAACGTATTCCACTTTTAATGTCTGATAAAAGCAGGTTTAGGTAAATTTATGAAGGGATAGCAATTTAAAATGATTACTTCTCTTGCTCCCAAGAGCTCAGCTGACTCCCATGATTTAACAGTGAGATTTAAACAAAAATGAAATCCAGATCTTTCCATCCTTCTTTGCCTTAGGGCTAGACTGTACACAGTAGCTGTTAATCTAAAAGTTTTATGGAAGATTTCAAAAAGCAGCTTCGCGTGTGATGTAAAAATAGCATAACCCCAAAGCACTAAAAGGGATTTCCATTTTCTCTATGAGAATGTAACTTGCAGAAGTAGAATTCTTATATAAATATATCTTGAGTCTTCAGTGGCCACATAAGTGTAAATGCCTGCATTTTAACACAAGCTTGCTCTGTTCCTTTTCCTCACACTGGCACCAAGGTGGCCAGTGGAGGGGGGGCTTGCCTGATGTAGCTAGAGGGTGGTGAGAGGGTGTTTGGACCACCTAGAGGGGTGGGATGGGGGAGGGTGGGAGGGAGGGAGACGCAAGAGGGAAGAGATATGGGAACCTATGTATATGTATAACTGATTCACTTTGTTATAAAGCAGAAACTAACACACCATTGTAAAGCAATTATATTCCAATAAAGATGTAAAAAAAAATTTTTTTTAAATACGTTGGAAACAAACTTCTGTAGTAGTACTGAAATAGACCTTCTGTTTGTGCTATACCTTCATAATCTTTTCATATGCTAAAGTCCTTTATTATTGGAGTTCTGCCCAGGAATCATTCTCAACCAGTGGTGGTTGGAGACTGTTCTTTGGGTTGGATGGGATTTGGCGATTTAGTCACTGGCATGAATAACCAAATTCCCTACTGCTCATAATAAAGGAAGTAACTGGTTTTAAATAAAAGGACCCTTCATATGGTGAAGGTAAAACTTAGGAAGACACAGTAATAGGTCTAGTTTGGTAAACAAGAAATAGATTTCTTCTATGATTGGGAAAGTAAGACTATGTTATCCCAGAAAAGAAGAGAAAATGGCTTAAAAAAAGTCTTTTGGTTTTTTTTTTTAAATGAACTGACAGAAAAACATAAGCAACTTCTTCCCTGGACATTTTACCTATCATTCTTGTGCTCGTTAATTTTCATCACGTTTCACGTTTCACAGATGCAAGTTGTAGAATGGTTATTGGAGCACTTATATTGGGCTAAGGTTAGATATAGCTCCTCACATAAAATTAACCACTTAACAGATTACTTCCAGTAAAAGACTGAGAAGACACCATAGGAGGACAACAGCAACACAGAAGCTGGCTAAGTTCTCTGAGCTGTGTAATTCCGCCCTTGACCACTCAGGTCATTGCAGCCCCACAGAATGGCGAACTTGCCTGCCAGGAATCTGCATTAAGGTGCTGCAGTGGCTTCCACTGCTTTTCAAAAGGCTCTGTGGGGGAGCAAAATTGAGATTAATATGCGTTGAAAAATAAAATGCCCTTACCACATTTTTGTCTGACCTTTGTACAGTTAAGTGAAAATATTTCCTCACTGGGATTTTTTTGGCTTCAAGTCAGGTTTGCAGAGGAGAAAAAAAAGTCCTTGCAGCATAAGGAGGAAGCGATGCTCATAAGTGAACCTTGACAGATATTAGTAAAGAGGTGATTCCAGGCAGACTTCTTTCCCCGTCCTCTCCTTTGGACTTGGTATTCTACCCTGGGGCAGAATAACTGATAGAAAATTACATCTACAGGAGAGTTGCCAATGGGACAAGCTTGGGAGCAGACAACAGAGGCTTTATTTCATTTCATTTTATTTTGCTCTGGAATGCTTTATATGCCAAAACTCGGTGGCAGAGCAGAGTGAGTGGGAGGAAACCAGACTTGTAAAAAGTTAACCTTGAACAAAGAAAACACCAAAAGCTTCATGTTCTCTGCTACACTGAAAGCTTTTTCAGGAACAAAACCGAATCAATTGCCATGAAGCCTGTGGGTAACACGAATGCAAAAGACTTTCCTCACTTCCTTCCCTCCACAGAGGTTCTTCATAGTCTTTCTTCATTTTTTTTTTTTTTTGCCGAAGTGCCCGAGAGAAGCAACGCCTGCTAGTAGCAAGAGACTTGCATTCCCTTTGCCCTGTGAATACTGCACTGGCTTGAAGGGCTAAGCTGCATCTACTCCAGCGGCCTTTTCTACTGTCTAATCTTTCACTTGTGGAACTTGGGGGGACTGTATCGTCACTTTCTTCTGAGGGTGGGTTTAGAAAAGAATAAGCAATGAATGAAGGTCACCATGTGTGGAAGCCTTGAGGAGGGGGTTAAGATATAAAAAAAATGTAAAATCCTGGAAATAAATTATGTTGATCTGAGAGAATATAGCCCTGAGAAGGGCCAGATAGGATGGGTTGAGGTTGAATAAAGCAATAGGGAATCCCATTGTGCGGCTGGGGTAGGAGTTTAGCTTCTGTCCAGCCTGCTGGCCTAACCTTGGATTTGTGTATGTCAAAATGCCTGAGCATAGCAAGCAGAAGCTAGGAGGTGGCCCACAGTCAGTGCCCTATAAAGAGCTGGGGAAATAAAAGAGCAAGAAGTCCCTCTGTGGTAGGAGCAAAAGCAATCTCATTTTGAATAGAAAAGCTTTAAACTTCTTTTGGCTGTTAGAAGAAAGCCAAATGAGGAAAATAAATTTTAGTTCAGCTTTCTGTTTCTTTCCTGTCTTTTTTTTTGTTTTTTAAAGTAATAGAACAAGGTAGAGAGGAAAGTTGAATATATTTGACCCTCAGAAATCTAACTCATTGTTCAGTTCTAATGGGAGCTTATTTTTTCAAAACATGGAAGTTTTGTTGATCTAATTTAGTTGGTTTTTCGATGTTTATATGTGTGTGTGTGTCTTCGTCTCCCCAATCAGAGTCATCACAAGATGCTTCAGTTGAAAATTGCTTTCTGTTGTAAAACAACTCTGGGTCCATTTGGTGAGACCTCAGAAATAAAAGGTAATGTGATGAGATAAGCACTTCCCTGGCAGTGACTTACATAAACAGTTGAATTTGCTATCCCACCAGGAGAAAAATGGAAGTGTAACCACAAAACATTATTGCAGCAGCAAACTGAAGTGTCCTTTGATATATTAAGATTGTTAATAATAAGATGTCCAGTGTTGTTGTTTGGGTTGTTAGGTAATGTGAGGATTATTTGATTTGATAAAACCTGTTTGCTGTAGATGGTTGTTTACTAAATTAAAAATGGTTTGCTTTGTGAAAGTATTCCTCATCATTAAAATAATTCATATTGCCAACAAACCTTTAAAAGATTAAATTGAACATACTTTGGGCTAATTATTAAGGAGGAATTACTTCATAGACCAGAAGGAAAGATTCTTCTATTTTCTCTTTTCAAACCTGAGTATCTTCTGGAAAGGAATGATTCTGCCAGCTTGGGTCAGCATGCGCTCCTTATTTTTTCCCCACGAGGAAACATTAGTCAGATTCTGATTACTGTCTTCAGCTTATCAGGAGGTGAATGGAAATTTCAAGAAAAGTCTAAGGGAATTTGTAATCTCTAGCTCAGGGAATTGAGTAAACACATAAATGTGGAAAGTTAGTCACCAGGGTAATTGGTTAGAAAGGGCATTTAACTACATCCTGCTAAAAATAATGCTTTTTTTAGGAGCTCAAAGACACATGGTAGTGCTTTAGCCAAACTATCTATGTTTCTCTTTTCCTTAAAAATCTGGGCTTTTAGTGTATATGGGGACTATCAGCTTTACATAAAGTTCAGAGAAAAACAAAGGTTTATGTAATAAAATACAGTCTTCAAAAGTAATAAATTATTAAGAGGGATGAAATTGTCTGCAGACTTTCACTGCTATATCTATTTCTGCTCTGTGATGTATAGCTTGAGTCAGTCCCAAATCCAGATGTTGTTTTTTTCTTAAGTTATTTCTCTTATGTTAGAAAATTATAATTCATTTTTATAGGTCTTTGAGAATGTCAGCAAATGCATCATGACTCTGTAAGGTGGTTCTGCATATTTTCAGATTAAACATTAACCTGAAATTATGGAGAAATTTCTCACGGAAGATACGAAGTCAATGCACATACCACATTAAAAATATGGAAGGATAAAATGTTACTAACTTACGATGTAGAAGCAAATGGATCCTCAATTTACTCCTCAGTTTTAGGCAACTTAGAAGTATATTCCTTTATGTGCTGAAGTAGTTTGTATATTGCCCTAAACTGTTGTTGATTTCTTTCACTAATAAGTGTAGAAAATCACTAATATCAGGAGTCAGACCCTAGATGATTGAAGCATTTGCGTCGCAACTCAGTTTTCTTTAGAAATCTTATTATATTACATATCAAATTAAAAGTTTTCCTATTTTAGCCCTTAAATTATAAGTTGAAATTATGTAAGATATTGCTGTATTGCTGAGCCATATCACTTGAGCAAGCCAACTGAATTATGGAAATGATACTTACTAGAGTGATCACCATCATGAATAAATATTTTCATCATTTGCTACTTACTTCACAAACTCTTGAGTGTACCATTCTGCTTACTGCCTCATATTTCAGGGTTGATTCACCATCTATGTTGTTATTTGTTGGTTTGCACAGTTCCTAAAAAGTATATTAAATGGCTTTGGTTTTATCCTCTTCTTAATTTTACCATTTGTTCAATACTAACCTAATATCAGAAGGCATATATTGTTGACTAAAACAGCAAAGCAGCGTAAGGATTGACATTCTGACATAATCGTTGTTTATTCATTGGACAACACCTGGCTTTGTTAACACATAACTGATTTATCAGTATTGATTTCGGTGCACATTTCATAGTCTGTATCATGACTCATAATACAGTTGCTAGCTTAAAAAAAAACCAAAAATCTTCTTCCATAGTATGGGCTTTTCTTAGAAGTATCTAAAAAATGTTTGTCAAGTACTTCTTCCCCATATGTACCACACCTATACCAAGAGCTATTGTATAATATTAACATTAGTGGTTCTATCCAAATGTAAAGTTAGATATCTAGTAGTATGATTTTCAACATTCAAAAACAGTGATATGATGTGGCATTCCACAATCATCTAACATAGGAGTCTTGCCAATATTCCAATCTGCTTTCTCTCAGAGGAGAATATTTTTCATTTAATTAGTAGATGGCTTTGCTTTTTCATATTCTTATGAACAGCACAACTTTGGATGATGCCCTATAGTTTTGATTTTTTTCTCTGCCTCTAGTGACAAAAGTCATAAATTTCACATTAGAGAGCTATATTTAGGATTTGTTACATAAAAATTGAGTTGTTTGCTAGAAATTTCACTGTGTTCTGCTGGGAAAATTTGGAAGAAAGCCTACATGATTTTATTCTTTCAAATGGGTCTTAAGATGCTAAGCACTAATAGCTTATAAGATCAGTGAGTGATATAGATATGGTCCCTGTCCTTGAAGAAGATATATATAATACTGCATCTTTAGTAATGAACCCCTTTGCTGAAAATTAAAATAATCGGGAGGTGCAGGCCTTGTTACCATTTCCCTTTGCAGCTACCCGCACACTGCAGTTTTCTTAGGTTCTTCTGAGTAAGACTATTTACAGTAACATGACCTAGTTTTTCCCAGAATGATTGAGGGGAGTTTCCCAAGTCTCTGTTTTAATTAAAATGAAACAGCAGTATTTCTGTTCTAACTTGGCCCTGAAGGAGTTCAGAACATGCCACTTCAAAATATGCCACTCTGGCATACTGACTATATTGAGATAAAAGCACTTGAAAAACAGCAATAAAATAAAAATACTCTGACCTTCCTGTTTTTCTTAAAAGCATGAGATGAAATTCCTATATGAAAGATGTCTTCTTTATACCAGAAAGCATGTAACAATCTTATCATCAAGGATGAGAAAATGAGAGAATTCTATACAAACAGATTTTGTTAAAATAATTCTCATCTTTCTTTAGCTTCTCCACAAAGTGTTTTGTCACTTTTTCACAATTGCCTCTCTTTGTTCAGTCTAATATCAAAGCAAGTAGGTTTTGTCATTTACGTGGGTCTTCATTCTTATGAAGACTCCTATGTCAAGTAGAACTTGTATTAAATAAATTTGTATGCTTTTCTCCTTTTGATCTGTCTTAGGTCAATTTACTTCTCAGACAAAAAAGACCCTGAGAGAGTAAAGGTAGAAGTTTGCCTTCCCTGCAGCCCCAACTCTATTGGGGGAAGGTTGAGTACAAAAATGTCATAAGCCTGGATTGAGTACCTTAGTTAGTTCAAAACGTAGTTTGATCACTTACCAGCTGTGAACTTTGTCTTTAGAATTAGTACAACCAGGGAATTCCCTGGCAGTCAAGTGGATAGGACTCTGCACTTTCACTGCCGAGGGCAGGGGTTCAATCCCTGGTCAAGGAACTAACATACCACAAGCTGTGCCAGACAACAACAACAAATAGAATTAGTTCAATCATACTTACCTTGGAGGGTAGTTGTAAGTATCAACTACTGAAAAGTATAAATTTCACCCCATTCCAGCCATACATGTAATCCAAGAGGCTTGACTTGCTGAAAGAGCTAAGCTGATAGGAATTGTAATTCATCCCGTGGATATATTTGTTTGTCTTTATTTTACAGAATTCCATGAGAAAGCTGCAAAAATAAATATCGCATGACATTTAATTTAGGTTTGTGACACTAATGTTACCAATGAAAAAATGTGATTGCTTAAATAAATGGAAGTTAGAGTAAAAACAAAACTGTCAGCTGACAGGAATATTGATTTAAGAAGGCGGCATGTTTTTAGCTGGATAAAACATTTAGAAAGAATTCACAAATAAGGACCTTGAGGCCAGAGATGTTTATTGACTCGAAGTCTCTCTTGGGGGCCAGTTTAACTCAGTGTTCTCCAGTCATAGCCATTAGTGAAGGCCTGTCTAGGGAAAAAGTTAAAAAGATGTTGTAATTTGTACTCTATTCAAAATATTAGAGAACTCAAAATTGCCAAGTGAACTCCTGAAAAACACTTCTGAGTGTAGTAAAACATTTATTAGGTTTCATTTAGTTATCACTTTTTGTGGTAGAGACATTTAGTCCTTATCACATATCCACATGCTACCCCACACTTTCCAGCCCTCTTGCAGATGGGAAGGACCAAATGATTCATTTGGCCAATGGATTAAGAGTAGAAGGGACATGTATCTCCTCTAGGTTAAGGCAGTAAAAGCCACAGAGGGCCCTCTGGCTTACTTCCCCTTGATGGAGATCTAGAAGGCACATGCAACTTCATGCTGTAAACATACTCTTATCACTGCTTGGCATGTGCTTCCCCGGAGAGCCACCTGCAGAAGTGAGAATTAAGCCAGTGAGATTTCAGGGTTTGAATATTACTGCTACAATCCCTAGCCTAACCTGACCTATGTAATTTTTTTTTTCTTATTATGAAAGTTGTATTAATCCACTGAAGGAAAATCCAGGAATAAACAAAGTAACTGTCCACACCCCACCACTAAGAAACCATCACTTGAAAAATTTTGATGAATGTTTGGTCAGAAACATATATTTAACATAATATATACATATTATATGCATATAATATAAAACAGTTAATATAAAATGTGACATGAACTATGCATGTTACATAATAAGAATTATGATAATAATTAACATTTATTGAACATTTACTATATTCATGCATTGTGCTAACAGCCTATGTGATTGTCTCATTGAAATCTTAACAAAAGCCTTGCAAATTTGGAAGTTTCTTAAGCCCATTTTATAGTGAACTGAGTTTCAGGAAGGTTAAAGTAACATTCTAAGGGTTACACAAACAGTAAATGATACAGCCCAAACTGGAGTTCATTTATCCAACTCTAAGCTGGGGTTTTAGTTACAAAACTATATTGCCTCCAAATTGGGATCATATTATACATACAATTTCAGTCTTCTTCTTTATTAAGTATACTAAGTAGCATAAATGTTTCCAATGGCATTATTTATTCTCCTACAACATATTTTAATGTCTATAATGCTATACTATTAAATAACTAATTGGGTGATATTCTATTATTGGATTCTTGGGTTGTTTCATATTTTTGTGTCATCATGAACAGTAAAGCTAAGATTATATTTGAAGCTAAGTCTTTGCATACATACATGATTTTTTTTCTTAGGATAAATGCTGATATGTTGGATTTCTGATTCAAAAGGAATACATGTGTGTTATTTTCTTTAAATTATTGTCAAATTGGCCTGCACAAAGGTTCTTATTAATTTGAAATTTCATCAGTCCTATATAGGAGTGCATGTTTCTCCAAAACCTTACTAACACATTGGCTCTTTTATTTAAATTTACATTTCTTTTTTTAGTATGTGAAGTTAAGCATTTTTATAATGCTAATAAGTTATTTGTATTCCTTTTTTATTAATTGCTTATATATATTCTTTATCCACTTTTTAGTTTAGAGATTAATGTATATTTTGAAAATAATTATTCAGATATCATATTGCTGCAGCAAGCTCTTCTAGGAAAAAGTAGATTTTGAAGCTATAGTAGGGATCAAGTTTTTTATGGTTATATAAGCCATTTAGTTTTTGAGTTTGTAGAATTATGATCTTTTAATTTATATTTGTGGAAACTGAAAAAATATTGTTTTATAGGGCTTGTGCTGTGGAACTCTCTAGCCATATGACTTTGATCAAAAAATGGGTCTGTTCTAATTCGCCATTTTCTCCAATTATAAAACCACAGATGATATCTTTGTGAAGTACCTTGAAGGGCTATTTAGAGCTACACTAGAGATAGTACCTCTAAAAGCAGTTTTACAGTTTTAAAGTACTATAAATTTTAAGCTATTCTTCCCATGTAGTATATTTCTCTTAATTATAAAAAAGCCTAAATGATTTAGTGCAGTTGGGCAATTTGGGGTGGATGGGGCAATTTGGGGGGATATTGGGTAACCAGGTAACGAATATTCATGCAGTATTTACCTTTCCATCAATTGTATTATCATTCTTATTGCAGTCCCCCATGTTATGCATGTCTGTATATTTCCACACATGTACACACACGAAGAACACCTGTAATTAATTTAATAGTACCAAGAATGACCTCTCTTTATTTGGCAAAATGAAAAAAATTTTTTTTGCTATGATTGTGCTAAAGGACTAGAACTTTAAAATTAAATATGTCATTAAAATTCACTGTACAGGGCTTCCCTGGTGGCACAGTGGTTGAGAGTCCGCCTGCTGATGCAGGGGACACGGGTTCGTGCCCCGGTCTGGGAAGATCCCACATGCCGCGGAGCGGCTGGGCCCGTGAGCCATGGCCGCTGAGCCTGCGCATCCGGAGCCTGTGCTCCGCGGCGGGAGAGGCCACAGCAGTGAGAGGCCCACGTACCGCAAAAAAAAAAAAAAAAAAATTCACTGTACATATTTACACTGTAAATATGTAAAGAATGTAGGCAGCTAGACATAGTTTTGGAAATGATGACAACTTACACTGATTAACTATAGACCTCAGGTATTGACATGGCCTCACATAAAGAACAAGAAGTGTACTTGGCTTTTAGAACACATTCATCTGAACAAAATGCATGTTATTTTAGTATCTCAAGGGAAAATTCCATTATTCTCTTTTATTCAGCTTTTTTGAGATAGAATTGACACATAACGTTGTGTAAGTTCAAGGTGTACAAGGTGATGATTTGAGATACTTATATATTGTGAAATGATTACTATGCTAGGGTTAGTTAACCCCTCCATCCCCTCACATAATTACCATTTCTTATGTGAAGTGAGAAAATGTAAGATCTACTCTTAGCAACTTTCAATTATTTAATATAGTATTGTTAGCCATAGTCACTATGTTGTAGATTTGATCCCTAGAACTTATTAATCTTATAACTGGAAGTTTGTACCCTTTGACCAGCACCTCTCCATTTCCTTCCTTCTCTGTTTCTATGAGTTCAGCATTATTTTAGATCCCACACTTATGTGATATTATATTTTTCTTTCTAAGACTGACTTAGCATGATACATTTGAGGTGCATCCATGTTGCAAATGGCATGATTTTATTCTTTCTAATGACTGAATTGTATTCCACCGTGTGTGTGTGCGCGCGCGTACCATTCTTCTTTATCCATTTATCTGTAGGTGGACACCAAGGCTGTTTCCATATCTTGGCTATAGTGAATAATGCTGCAGTGAACGCGGGAGTACAGATGTCTCTTTGAGAACCTGATTTCATTTCCTTTGGGTATATACCAAGAAGTGGAATTACTGGATCATATGCAGGTCTACTTTTAATTTTTTGAGGAACCACTGTTGTGTTTTCAGTAGTGTCTATTGAAAACCACCAACAATGTAAAAGGGTTCCTTCCAAATCCTCACCAACACTTGTTATTTCCTGTCTTTTTCATCATAGCCATTCCAGCAGATGTGTGGTGATATCTTACTATAGTTTTTGATTTACATTTCTCTAATAAGTGATGTTAAACATCTCTTTTTGAACCTGTCAACCATTTCTATATCTTCTTTGGAAAAAAAAAGCTCATTCAATTTCTCTGCCCATTTTTAAATTGGATTGTTTGTTTCTTTGCTGTAGGGTTGTATGAATTCCTTATATATGTATTTCAAATATTAACCCCTTATTAGATATGTAATATATAAAATTTTCTCCCATTCCATAGGTTGCCTTTTTATCATATTGATATTTCTTTTGTTGTTTAGAAGTTTTTCATTTGATATAGTACCACTTAGTTATTTGTGCTTTTGTTGCTTGTGCTTTTGGTGTCATATCTAAAAAAAAAAATTTGCCAAGATCAATGTCCAGGAGATTTACCCTAGGTTTTCTTCTAGGAGTTTTATGGTTTCAGGTCTTGTGTTTAAGTTTTTAATCTACTTCAAGTAAATTTTTGTGAATGGTGTAAGACAAGAATCCAGTTTCATTCTTTGGCATGTAATTATTCAGTTTTCCCAGCACTGTTCATTGAAGAGACTATCCTTTCCCCACAGTGTATTCTAGACTCCCTTGTCAAATATTTGTTGACTGCATATATGATAGTTTATTTCTGGGGCTCTTGATTCTGTTCTATTCATCTATGTATCTATTTTTATGCCAGTACTATTCTGTTTTTATTAATATTTATACCTTTGTAGTATGTTTTGAAATAACGAAATGTGATACCTCTGGCTTTGTTCTTTCTCAGGATTGCTTTGGCTGTTTGGGCTCTTTTGTGGTTCTATACAGATTTTAGGATAGTATTTTCTATTTCTGTGAAAAGTGACAGTGGAATTTTGATAGGAATTGCATAGAATCTATAGATGGCTTTGAATAGTATGGACATTTTAGCAATATTAAGTCTTCCAATCCATGAACACAGTGTCTCTCCATTTATGTGTGTCTTCTTCCATTTCTTTCATCCAAGTCTTGTAGTTTTCAGTGTACATATCCTTCACTTCTCGTTTAAATTTATTCCTAAGTAGTAGCAGCCACCTCCTCCAATATTTACTAATTGACTTTGGGAGAGACATACATTTCATGAGTGCTGCTAGGGATACTGAGGCTTTCTCAGATCTTTTATGCCTGCTCCACACTTCCTACTCCCTTCTGTGGTAGAATTCTTAAGATTGTATGCCTACTCTCAGTTCTGCAACATACCAGGCTGGGTGCTGAGAGCCTCCTTTTTGCTTTTCCAAGGGTAGAGCTAAAGCCCAAGTTTGTGGTCTCTCCCTGGCTCACATGTTTGGTCCAGCTTTCTGTGTGTATCCACTAGCATCTACCTGCTAAAGACTGCTTTTGCTGCCATCAGGAGTGCACACAGTGAGCCAGCCACAGGGTTGGGGTGTTTGTGCCTGAGATACGCAGATGCTTGGGTGCCCGTGGACCAATTGGGGGGATCTGCATGCACGGTGTCCACAGTGACTTGTGAGTGGGTTTCTGGAAGGAGTCCTCAATACAGTTAGTAGGATCTGCATTCCTTTAATGTGCTTCAAGAGCCCTATCTGCAGCTTTCCCAGGCTTTTCCTGCTCTCCAGTCATGCAGCTCATGACTCAGTACTCTGGATGGGTGAGAGAGAAATAGGTCTCTTTGGCAATGTCCTGCGCAGCCAGAGAAGCTAGGCACTCACTCACGTGTTCTCACTTTCCCCCATGGGAGAAATCACAGGCTGAGAAAATCTCTCTTGGCATTGAGCTATGTTGTCTTGAGTGGGGCTGACATCTCCAATGTATCCAAATTTACATTCTTTTACTCCAATTTTGTGCTGGAACTTCTCCATTGGAAACTTGGACTTCCCTAAATCTTCATTTGTCTGTGGGTGAGTGTTTAAAATGGTGTTCTCCAGGGGCTCCCAGACCGTTGCCAAAAGGGGCTGGAGCTGGTTCATAGGTCACTGCTGTGTCTGTCACCAGGACCAAGGTCTGTATGCCTACTCTCCTATACATGGGTGAGCAAGACACCAGGCCTTTTGATGTATGGTGCTGTATCCTGTAGCTCCCACAAATGCACTTTTGTTTGTGGTTGGATGGCAAATTATTATTGTTGAGCAGTGGATACAAATGAGGGATTTGTTATTCAGTCATGTTGCTGAGGTCTCTCTGAAAAGTTGTTCTTGATTACAATCTCAGTTGAATCTCAGTGGTCCTGAATTTAATTTTATAAGGAAAAAATATTTCAGTGTCAGTTTATAAAGCTCAAAATTCAGTTTGGTTGAACACATCACTGGTATGTTTGCAACAATATTTGGAATTTCTCCTGGTATATTTTAAACCTCATCAACTTAAAGACCCTCTGATTAATTTTGATTCCAAAGGAAAAAAAAATGGTGATCTTTTGAGATTATAATTTACAAAAACTTTGAAATTATACTAGCCATCTAGTATATGACATTTATAAATGTTATTTATTATCATTGCCCTAAAGCAATGTCCTTTTTAAAAATAAAAACACAAAAAATAATTTCTATACACAGGAAAAGGCTTCTATGATACCCCAGTCTATGAAATGTCTACGTTAAATTTGTAACTGTTAGTTCCATGTTTTGTGGCATATTTTCACTTAGAATTAACCTTGTTTGTGAGTATGAGGAATACTTTTTGAATGGTTCTGGCCAGCAGCAAACACTCTTCTTTCTAAATAGTTACCATAGATTTAGATATAACCTCTCAAAGGGAAAGAAATATAAGAATGTTAGGCCTTAGTTACATCTCATGCTTTAAGAGAAATCAATGCTGTAATTTCCCGACAATATATCAATTCAGTGTAACATGTCATAGGGCATTTAAATTAGTAACTTCTTGAGAGACATGTAGTGAGCTGTATTTGAGATGAATGCTATCTCCAAGACAACCAGGTTGTGCTACTGATGTACTGATGTTTTGAATAGCTAAGAGCCTGTAATTAGTAACACTAGCGTTCAGTAAGGAATGTCAAAATCAGAACTCACAGAAAGGAGAAGTAGAGATTTCCATAATGCATATATTTAGGTAAATCACCTATTGGAAAAGCCTGAAAAACAAGGATAGGAAAGAAAAATAGGAAAAGCAAAGATGGAGAGAAGAGTCCAGTATACACATCTCAACAAGATGATTCAGTGAAGATGCTAAGAGGGAATGAGGGTAGAGATCAAGGAACATGAACCAAGCTGACTGTTTAGAAGCTATTTTGATGACTTTTTATAGAGTGCTGAATATGCATCAGGTGAGGGGACCTGGGCAGCAGATAGCGTATCACATGTTTTCTTCTTAGAGAATCTCATAATCTAGTGAGTAAGACAAATAAATAAAATTCAGAGCAATAAGAGCTATGGTAGAAAGTTTATCCTGAAGGTAGTAGAAAGACTTGGAATGATTTAAGAGAATGATATGATCTGATTTATACTTTAGAACAAGCATTTTTGTGGCAGTGTAGGAAGTAGACAGAAGAGAGGAAAGGAAGGCGAGGAGAAGGAAAGATAAATAGGGAATCCAGGTAAGAAAAGATGAGGGTTTAACATAGGGCAGGGATAGCAGAGAAGGAAAATACACTGGTAAGTATATCAAAGGTAGATTTGACAAAATGTTGAATTGGAGTGAATGTAGGAGAAAGTGAGAAATCTAAAATGACGTTTAAACCTCTTGAGAAAACGGCAATATGATGGGGTAAGTCTCCAAGATAGAGAATTAAGATTTGTAAGTTATGGGGTAGGGTCATATAATCTTGTTCTGGCCAAGTTATGTTTGACATGCTGTCCAAGTAGTCTTTAGGGGGTGATTATATGGGCCAACAGCTTGAATAAAATGCTGAGCTGGAGACATCGAGGATTATAATGGGTATGTGTCAGACCAAGTGTGCTTCTATTGAATGAAAGAAAACTGAAGGTAGAATAATTACTATGCAGAAACAGGCAGATGGAAGGGATCTTACGGATTTCACTGAGTACCCGGAGAGGTAGGAGGAGGATGAGAGGTGATGCTGTTAGACACTTAGGAGAATTCCAGGAGAGGATGATCAACATTTTTAAATGTTGCAAATAAATCTGAAAAGTGTTTATTGGTCTTTACAAATAAGAGGTCATTGCTGACCAGGGGAAGAACAATTTTAATGGAGAAGTGCAGTCAGTAACAAGATTTTGTACTTAGTAAAAGAATAAGAGTGAGAAAATAGGAACAACAGGGTGATTACATTCAAGACTCTTGGATGTGAATGGAGGAGACCAGAGGAAGCCTTGGGGTTGAAGGAGGATTTTTTTTTTTCTTAAGATAATATACACTGAAACATGTTTATAGATTGATGGGGATAAAAGGCAATCTAGAGAAAGAAAAAATGAAGGGGAAAAGATGAAGGAAGGCATGAGATAATTATATAAATGGGATAAAGTCGGGTTCATAGGAGAGTCTGTGAAAGTAACTATGGACCAGCAGGAGGGAGATACCTCTTCTCTGAGGTGGGCAAGAATGAATTTGAATGCAATTATGTTAATACTCCCAGTTATGGGGCTAGGGGAAATGGTAGGAGGCTGAAGTACTTCTCTGTTCAGGTGATTGATAAAATACAGTTTCAAGTTGTGGTCAAAGAGAAGCTCTGTCAAGGGCAGAAAAAGACACTATTTCTGAATGAGGAGATGAAAAAGAGAGCAACTGAACCTAGTCCTTAGAAATAGAACTAATGGGAATAGTTTCCCCCAAGATTGGAGACTAGAGGCTGGCCTGAAAATTCAAAATGGAAGTAACCAAGAAAATAAATGTAATAGATGCCACTTATGGAGCACTTCTATGTGTCAGCCACTTGATTAAATAATTTTTAAAAAAATGGGTTTTGTTTTAACCCTCTTAACAACCCTAGTTAATTGGTGTTATTATCTGTGTTTTCCTGATGAGAAAATTGAGGCCTCATTAAAGTTAAATGACTTGTCCAAATTCACACATCTACAAAGTATCACAATCAGTATTCTGAACAGCATGTCTCTAAAGCATACACTTCTGAACAGTATTCTGTTTTACATGCAAAGGACTGCCAAGTACTTTAAACTTTAGCTGAGCTAATTAGGTAACATGATAGGATCTATTTTAACTTGAAATTCATATAATTCTATTTTCTATGAATTTTTCATACTTCAGTAATCTTTATCTCTAACCTTGAATATGATAAATTGATTGAAGGAATAGGATTCAATGGAGGAAAAAAGAATGTGAGAGAAAGTCACAAACCCAAGAATCCACACTTTAATAGAGAAACCTCTCCTTTTTTAAAAGCTGAGGAAAGTCAGTGGAATCAATGCTGAGCCCAGATGGCTTTCTGTGTAGCCATTGCCCTTGCAGTTGGCTCCAGTTTCTTGATGGATCTCTTTACTTGGAAATATCACAGTTCTGAGTTCTTTTCCCAGCAATCTTCTCCTTATAATCCCCAAATTCCTTCATTTAATTCAACATGTAGCTATAATTTTTCCATTCTGATTTTCTTTGCAAGTTTTAAACTTTTGAACAAAGTGGGTATCTGACAATAATTCCCCTTAAGAAATTTAGCCTCAAGAATAAAACTCAACCACAAATTATTTTTAAAGGTAAAACACATTAGATGGTTGAATCAATATCAGAACATACAGAGCCTGTAATTTTTCTCCCTTTTCATGACACAGTAGCAAATAGGGTCATGTCCCAGTATCTTACCTTCCAATCCAGAAGCTTCATAGACAACACAGTTATTCTAATCATGGTTTTAAGAACCACAATCAAAATGACAAATCCTCATATTATTTGGCCATGTTTGCAAGTGATTCAGACATTCTTTGTTAATGGAATGGGAGACCACCATGTGTTCTGGACACTGTTTGTGAATCTGTCCACCTGATTAGTTTGTGTTCTCTCTAATAACCTTGATAACACTGAACATATGTTGTGGGCAAAAGCTGTCAAGCAAAAAAATAGAGTTAATCCCATCTATCTCTGTCACACTTAATACACACTCTTATTCAGCTGCTGAATTAAGGCAGTGAAAGATTTGGGTTATTATACTTTTAGTATTTTCACATGTAATAAAAATAGTCTGATGAATTTGAAATGACTAGAAGGAAATCATAAAAAATGACCACTCATTTTACTCAATTTAAATTCATAGCCTCGAACACTGTGGCTAATAATTAGCTGTAGCTAATGAAACAAGGCATATGTAATTGACAAGGCTGTACCAGAGAGGCACACTTTATCATTTTCAGATACAGTACAATGTGTATGCCAGAATTTTATAAAAAGGAGAAAGCTTGAACAAAGCAGGATCTACACAAGGAAAGGGAAAAAATTTTCTTCCTTTTTAGAAACACACAGTAGCTTTATAAATTCTTTATATGATTTTTAAAAGTGCCTGACATTTTTATTAATGTGTTTTAATAAATGTTTACCTAAGCAAGATCATTCTCCAGTCCTTTGTGCTGAAAGTTCCCCATTAACCACATGTTTCATCTTTGGCTTTAACAATCTGACAGTAAAAAATTCCAGAATAGTGTGTTTTGCACACAGGTTTATTCAAGCACAACTGTTAGAATCACCTGGGGCTGCTGAGTTCTCAGTACAGCTGGTTTGTCGTAAGTCAATTATAGTCATTTCCTAAGGATTGTGAATCACACTTGAAGAATGTGCTCTTATGTGTCTTAATTTGACTTTGGTAAACCTCTGCTGGATTATAGAGACAATGTAGGGTTTTATTATGATCCTGAGATGCACCTTATTAAAGGGCTAGGATATTTATTATTCATGTCACATCCACACTTCATGAGAAGCTGTATTATGAATAACTTACTCATTGTCAACACTGATTTTATAACAGTTGAAACCAAACATCAGTACCAAGCACAATATGGAAGAACTAAATTTGTTAATTCTTAGGTCACCCTGCAGAAACAAAACTATGTGAAAAGTAGCTAAATTCTTTAAAAAGTGAGCTTGGATAATAACACTACAACACTCACCCTCTCCAAACATAACGCTATATTAATCATGTCGATTTCCTTAAAAACATATTTTAAAATACCAAAGGTGTCTTGGATATGGTGCACTAAGGAAATATTAGGATGTTGATAAACTGTGGCTCTTAATATTTTGCACAGTACGAAAATGATAACACAGATATTTTCCCCCCAACCTATAATGTAACACTGTAAGAGAGAAAATGACAAACTAAAAATGAATAGATTGCAAAGAAGTACTGGCACAGTATTCAGTATGTACAAAAGAACATAGAAACTTATGTTCAGAGCAACCCTGGAGAACATTTTTATTTTACAACCTGACAAGGCTGTAAGAGGCAGAGTATTGAACAAGGAAATTACAAAGTACTCAGGGTGAGTAGTCATATGCTTCACAGAGTTAAGCACCAATATTTACAAAGAATCTTTGTTCCCCTTCTTTTCTTTCATCCATTGTCTTTTTGTAGCACAGAATATCTGAAAAGGATGCTGGCAAAAGCAAATGGAATGCTCTTCTAGCTAGCATTCTTGACCTGAATTTCTTATCAAACCATCTTTATAAAGATGTTGTTACTGTTTAGCGGTAATTTTAATTGCACATTTTATTCCACTGCAAGATACAGGTAAAATAATTCTTTTAGGCTTCATCAGGATGCCTTTAATTTAATTTATTAATGTGTTTTTTATTAATTGATTTATTTTTGGCTGCATTGGGTCTTCATTGCTGCTCATGGGCTTTCTCCAGTTGCGGCGAGCCGGGGCTACTCTTCGTTGCGGTGTGTGGGCTTCTCTTTGCTGTGGCTTCTCTTGTTGCGGAGCATGGGCTCTAGGCTCACAGGCCTCAGTAGTTGTGGCACACAGGCTTAGTAGTTGTGGCTCGTGGGCTCTAGAGCGCAGGCTCAGTAGTTGTGGCGCACGGGCTTAGTAGCTCCGTGGCATGTGGGATATTCCCGGAATAGGGCTCAAACCCGTGTCCCCTGCATTAGCAGGCGGATTCTTAACCGTTTCGCCACCAGGGAAGTCCTAGGATGCCTTTTAAAAATAACTGCAGAAATGGGTTATTTACTATAGACTTAATGTTTACAGTTAATGAACATCACCACATGCCAAGAGAATTTTATAGGTCAACACATCGAAGGAGTCATTTTGACATTATTACACTTATAAACATAAAAATAAATGCTCTGCAATTAGATTTTTATTCTAAGCATGAAAATAATATATATAAGTCCGATGTTGCATTTTAAATGACTTTAAAGCATTTTTAAAATTATAGACTCTGTAGATACATTTATGTTCTCTTTTATCTAAGCTAAACTGTTCATATTCTGAATATATTTTAAACTTAACAATGAACAAGTAATAATGACCTCAAGAGTCTGTTCAGTTTCCTTTGACCCAAGCATAAAGGGCTTGAGAAACTTGGATTCATGATTTTTCATGATCCATGGGAAGCCAAGGATAGCAGTTGAGCAATTTCATCATCTTTAAAAGGAAGATATATCCATGGAAGCTATTCTCTAAGAGTAATTTAGGAACCTTTGTTAGGTCCATTTATTCTTTTGGGTTATTAAGAAATCAATTGGTAAGTAGCCACTGTAGTATAATAAAATTTTCTGTTACAGCATTTTGTTAAATGTCAACATTTATATTAGTGTTTATCATCATGATCTTTCTCTTTCAGTATAAAACTGTCAGAGAATTATCATAGAGCTCCATTTCACTCTTGGACAATAAATTCAAGAAAATAGTGACACAGTGACAACAGGAATATTTAAAAATAGGATATTTTCTAGGTGTTTTAGTAATGCTATTTAAATCTTGGCACCAAATCTTTAGTGTTCTATGGTCTTATATATTAAAGACTGAAATAAACTTATACTAAATATCAAGGGATTACATGGAATATTATAATGAGGAAATTTTATCTTTTCACAATCAAGATTAAATTTGTGCATATGGAATTAGAGCTATTAATGTATGTAGATTTGATAAACAATATTGAATTTGTGTTTACTGTTACCTGTAATTCCTCGACTGGGAGTAATGCCCTGTAGTTAGCATCAGGACATAAATCTTTCCATAACTCTTGATTCCTCATCCCCAGATCCACAATTCTTTTCCCCTTCGTAAGAGCAGTAACTTCTATTTCTGGATTTTAGTCTTCAATTGTATTTTAATATTTATTGCTGATTTTTTTCTTTTATGATTTTCTCTGTTAACTTTATAAATCATGCTCATTGTTTTTAGGCCATTATTTCATCACTTTAGATCAGGACTTGTCTTAAGTTGTCTGTCTAGTTTGGCCTGCTCTTTGTTTTACTTTTGTTATCTGTGAAGATAACACCATCTAACTCCACCAGGCTCTTTTGTTTGCTTGTTGTTCTATGTGTGTTTTTGTTCTGCTTCTTGTTCTTTGTAAGTCTGGGTGCTTTTCTTCGTCATTTTTTCTTCAAGTGTTGCGCTCGGGTGCTGAGCTACTGAGGCCTCACCTCTGTTTTGCATTTCAGTTTACTTTTAGAACCAAATGCATAAAAAAATCAGTAATAAACCTCACTAGCATGCAGAAAGGAAAGATATATGAGCTGCAAAGGCCCTCTTCAAGCAAAATACATGGCTTAAAATGCATTCATTCAATGATATTTATCATTAAATATTTTTAACCATGTCTCTGTAAATTACCATGTGATTTTAAAAATATTTTGAAATATGATGAACACAGGAAAAATGTAAAGAGCCATTTGCATAATAGTTATAAGTTTCAGAAACAGTGTTTCTGAGGAATGAAAAAGTTGGCTACGTAGGGATATTTTCCATGCACTTATATTTACTGTACTGCGTATTTATGGCAAAATTGATGGGGATATCTTGAGTCTGTTCCATTACTGTTCATGTAAAGCAGAGCTGGAGTTTTTCCTTCTCCAAAATATGTACTTCATTGATTTTTTTTTTTTAATTGGAGTATAGTTGTTTTACATTGTTGTGTTAGGTTCTACTGTACAGCAGAATAGAGTTCCCTGTGCTATACAGCAGGTTCTCATTAGTTATCTATTTTATACATATTACTTAGTGTATATATGTCAGTCCCAATCTCGCAATTCATCCCATCCCTCCTTTCCCCCCTTGGTGTCCATACGTTTGTTCTCTACGTCTGTGTATCTATTTCTGCCTTGCAGACAGGTTCATCTGTACCATTTTTCTAGATTCCACATACATGCATATGATACTGTTTTTTGCTTTCTGACTTACTTCACTTTGTATGACAGTCTCTAGGTCCATCCACATCTCTACAAAGACCCAGTTTTGTTCCTTTTGATGGCTGAGTAATATTCCATTGTGTATATGTACAATATCTTCTTTATCCATTCATCTATCAGTGGGCATTTAGATTGCTTCCATGACCTGGCTATTGTATATAGAGCTGCAATGAACATTGGGGATGCATGTGTCTTTTTGAGTTATGGTTTTCTCTGGGTATATGACCAATAGTGGGATTGTTTGGTCATATGGTAATTCTATTTTTAGTTTTTTAAGGAACCTCCATACTGTTCTCCTTAGTGGCTGTATCAATTTACATTCCCACCAACAGTGCAAGAGGGTTCCCTTTTCTCCACACCCTCTCCAGCACTTACTGTTTGTAGATTTTTTGATGATGGCCATTCTGACCAGTGTGAGGTGATACCTCATGTGGTTTTGATTTGCATTTCTCTAATAATTAGTGATGCTGAGCATCTTTTCATGTGCCTCTTGGCCATCTGTAACTCTTCTTTTTAGAAATGTCTGTTTAGTTCTTCTGTCCATTTTTGGATTGGGTTGTTTTTTTTTTGATATTGAGCTGCATGAGCTGTTTGTATATTTTGGAGATTAATCCTTTGTCCGTTGATTCGCTTGCAATTATTTTCTCCCATTCTGAGGGTTGTCTTTTCGTCTTATTTAAGGTTTCCTTTGCTGTGCAGAAGCTTTGAAGTTTCATTAGGTCCCATTTGTTTATTTTTGTTTTTATCTCCTTTACTCTAGAAGGTGGGTCAAAAAAGATCTTGATGTGATTTATGTCAGAGAGTGTTCTGCCTATGTTTTCCTCTAAGAGTTTTACAGTGTCTGGTCTTTAGTCCATTTTGAGTTTATTTTTGTATATGGTGTTAGGGAGTGTTCTAATTTCATTCTTTTACATGTAGCTGTCCAGTTTTCCCGGTACCACTTAATGAAGAGACTCTCTTTTCTCCATTGTATATTCTTGCCTCCTTTGTCATAGGTTAGTTGACCATAGGTGCATGGGTTTATCTCTGGGTTTTCTATCCTGTTCCATTGATCTATATTTCTGTTTTTGTGCCAGTACCATACTGTCTTGATTACTGTAGCTCTGTAGTGTAGTCTGCAGTCAGGGAGCCTGATTCCTCCATCTCCATTTTTTTTTTCTCAAGATTGCTTTGGCTATTTAGGGTCTTTTGGGTCTCTATAAAAATTTTAAGATTTTTTTGGTTCTAGTTCTGTGAAAAATGCCACTGGTAATTTGATAGGAATTGCATTGAATCTGCAGATTGCTTTGGGTAGTATAGTCATTTTTACAATGTTGATTCTTCCAGTCTAAGAACATGGTATGTCTCTCCATCTGTTTGTATCATCTTTAATTTCTTTCATCAGTGTCCTATAGTTTTCTGAGGACAAGTCTTTTACCTCCTTAGGTAGGTTTATTCCTAGGTATTTTATTCTTTTTGCTGCAATGATGAATGGGATTGTTTCCTTAATTTCTCTTTCTGATCTTTCACTGTTAGTGTATAGGAGTGCAAGAGATTTCTGTGCATTAATTTTGTATCCTGCAACTTTACCAAATTCATTGACTAGCTCTAGTAGTTTTCTGGTGGCATCTTTAGGATTCTCTATGTATAGTATCATGTCATCTGCAAACAGTGACAGTTTTACTTCTTTTTTTCCAATATGTATTCCTTTCATTTCTTTTTCTTCTCTGATTGCCATGGCTAGGACTTCCAAAACTATGTTGAATAATAGTTCTGAGAGTGGACATCCTTGTCTTGTTCCTGATCTTAGAGGAAATGCTTTCAGTTTTTCACACTGAGAATGATGTTAGCAGTGGGTTTGTCATAAATTGCCTTTATTATGTTGAGATATGTTCCTTCTATACCCACTTTAATGAGAATTGTTATCATGAATGGATGTTGCATTTTGTCAAGAGCTTTTTCTATGTCTATTGAAATAATCATGTAATTTTTATCCTTCCTTAATGTGGCATGTCACATTGACTGATTTGTGAATATTGAAGCATCCTTGTGTTCCTGCAATAAATCACTTTTGACCATGGTGTGTGATCCTTTTCATTTATTGTTGGATTTGGTTTCCTAATATTTTGTTAAGGATTTTTGCGTCTATATTCATCAAATATATTGGCCTGTATTTTCTTATTTTGTATTGTTTGTCTGGTTTTGGTATTAGGGTAATGGTGGCCTCGGAGAATCAGTTTGGGAGTGTTACATCCTCTTTTGCTTTTAGGAATAGTTTGAGAATGGCAAGTGTTATTTCTTCTTTATATGGTTGGTAGAATTCTGTTGTGAAGCCATCTGGTCATGGACTGTTGTTTGCTGGCAGTTTTTTTAAAAATTCAATTTCACTACTAGTGATTGGTCTATTCAAATTGTCTGTTTCTTCTTGTATCAGACTTGACAGGTTGTATGTTTCTAGAAATTTCTCCATCTTTTTCTAGGTTGTACAATTTGTTGGCTTATAACTCTTTGTAGTATTTTCAGGGTTTTTTGTACATCTGTGGTATTGGTTGTTACTTCTCCTCTTTCTCATCTTGTTTAATTGGGTCCTCTCTCTTTTCTTCTTGGTGAGCCTGGCTGAAGGTTTATCAATTTTGTTTATCTTTTCAAAAAAGCAGCTCTTGATTTCATAGCTCTTTTCTATTCATTTTTTGATCTCTATTTTTAAACAATTTCCTCTCTGATCTTTATTATTTTCTTCCTTCTCCTGACTTTGGGCTTTGTTTTTGTTCTTCTTTTTCTAATTCCTTTAGATGGTAGGCCAGGTTGTTTATTTGAGATTTTTCTTGTTTCCTGGGAAAGCCCTGTATCATGATAAACTTCCCTCTTAGAATTGCTTTTTCTGCATCCCATAGATTTTGTGGTGTTGTGTTTTCATTTTCATATGTCTTCAGTAATTTTCTGATTTCTTCTTTTTTTTTTTTTATTTGCGGTACGCGGGCCTCTCACTGTTGCGGCCTCTCCCATTGCAGAGCACAGGCTCCGGACGCACAGGCTCAGCGGCCATGGCTCACGGGCCCAGGCGCTCAGCGGCATGTGGGATCCTCCCAGACCGGGGCACAAACCCACATCCCCTGCATCAGCAGGTGGACTCTCAACCACTGCGCCACCAGGGGAGCCCCTGATTTCTTCTTTATTTCTAAATTGACTCATTGGTTTTTTAGTAGCATGCTGTTTAGTCTCCAAGTGTTTGTTTCTTTTTCCCATTTTTCTTTCTGTAATTGATTTTTAGTTTCATAGTGTTATGGTCAGCTAAAACACTTGATATAATTTCTGTACTTTTAAATTTATTGAGACTTGGCCTAGCATGTGATCTTTCATAGAAAATGTTCTATGTGTACTTAAAAAGAATGTGTATTCTGCTGTTTTGGATGGAAAGTCCTGTAGTTATCAAATAAATCCAACTGGTCTGTTGTGTCATTTAAGACTACTATTGCCTTACTCATTTTCTTTCTGGATGATCTGTCCATTGAAGTAAGTGGAGTTTTAAAGTTTCCTACTATAATTGTATTATGGTCAATTTCTCCTTTTATGTCTGTTAGTATTTGTTTTATATATTTATGTGTACCCATATTGGGTGCATATATGTTAATGAGAGTAATATCCTCTTCTGTATTGATCTCTTTATCATTATATAATGGCTTTCTATATCTTTTGTTATAGCTGTTGTTTTAAAGTCTATTTTGCTAGCCCTGATTTCTTGTTATTTCCATTTGCATGAATTTTCCTTGCCTTTACTTTCAGTCTCTGTGTGTCTTTAGCTATGAAGTGAGTCTCTTGTAGGCAGCATAGAGGAGGGTTTTGTTTTCTTATCCAGCCATTCTGTCTTTTGATTGGAGCACTTAGTCCACTGACATTTAAAGTAAGTATTGATATATTGTACTTATTGCTATTTTATTACTTGTTTTCTGGTTGTTTTTGTACCTCTTTTCTGTTCATTTCTTCTTTTTTGTTTCTTCCCTTATGGTGTGATGATTTCTTTAGTAGTATCCTTGTGTTCCTTTCTTTTTAATGTATCCTTTGTAATTTGTGGTTACCTTGGGGTTCATATATTTTGGCCTGTTACTATATCTACTTGTTTTAAACTATTAATCATTTAGGTTCAAACACATTCTAAAAGATCTGCCTTTTTTTTCACTCCCCTTCCCCACATTTTGTGTTTTTGATGTCATATTTTACATCTTCATGTTTATCCCTTAACTATGTATTATACATGTAGTTGCTTTTACAATTTTTCATCTTTTAATCTTTGTACTGCCTTAAGTGGTTGATCATTAGCCCTTGCTATATATTTGCCTTCCCTAGTGGGATATTCCCTTTTCTATAGATTCTTACTTCTTTTCCACTTAGAGAAGATCCTTCAACATTTCTTTTAGGGTTAGTATTGATGATTTCCTTTAGTTTTTGCTTGTCTGAGAAGTTCTTTATCTCTCCTTTATTCTAGATAATACTCTTGCTGGGTGGGTTACCCTAGATTGCAGTCTTTTCCCTTTCAGTGCTTTGAATATATCATGCCCCTCCCTTCTGGCCTTCAAAGTTTCTGCAGAGAAATCAGCTGGTAGTCTTACGGGATTCCCTTGTGTATGGCTCTTTGTTTGTTTGTGTATTTTTCTTGCTGCGTTTAAAATTCTCTCTTTATCTTTAACTTTTGTCATTTTAATTATAATATGTCTTGATGTGGGTCTATTTGGGTTTATCTTGTTTGGGACCCTCTGTGCTTCCTGTACCTGGATATCTACTTCCTTCTTCAGATTTGGGAAGTTTTCAGCCATAATTTTCCTCAAATACATTTTTGATCCCCTTCTCTCTCTCTTCTCCTTCTGGGACCCTGTTGATGCAAATATTGATATGTTTAATGTTATCCCAGAAAAATCTTAATTTTTTTCATATTTAAAAATTTGTTTTTCTTTTGACTGTTATGATTCAGTGATTTCCATTATTCTATCTTCCAAATCACTTATGTATTCTTCTGTATCAGTTAGTCTCCTATTCATTCCTTTAGTGTATTTTTTATGTCATCTGTTGAATTCTTCATTTTTGATTAGGTGCTTTTTATATTTTCTTGTTCTGTGTTAAAATTTTCACTGTGTACATGAATTCTTTTCCCTAATATAGTTAATGTTTTTTATTACCAATGCTTTGAATCTTTACCTGGTAATTTTTTTTTTTTTTTTTTTTTTGTGGTATGCGGGCCTCTCACTGTTGTGGCCTCTCCCATTGCGGAGCACAGGCTCCGGATGCGCAGGCTCAGTGGTCACGGCTCACGGGCCCAGCCGCTTCGCTGCATGTGGGATCTTCCTGGACCGGGGCACGAACCCGTGTCCCGTGCATCAGCAGGCGGACTCTCAACCACTGCGCCGCCAGGGAAGCCCTACCTGGTAAATTTTTAATTTCTGTTTTATTATTTATTTTTTCAGTGGTTTCTCTTGCTTTTTTGTTGAGTGTAGTTCCTATGCCTTTTCATTTTGCTTAACTTTCTCTGCCTCTATGAGTTTAGGTGAATCAGTTACCTATTATGGTTTTGGAGGGGTGTTCTTATGTGGGAGCATCCCTATACAGACTGTGTGTGCCCAATGCCTTTGGTGGGAGAGCTGGATTTGTGATGGATATAACTCATATCTTCCCTCAGGGTACAGTGGCAGCTATCACCTTCATAGGACCTGGGGCTGGAGATGAAGGGGCTAGAGCTGGAATTGGGTGTGAAGTGGGACTTCCCCTCTGCTCAGTGGCCATCACCCCCCTGTTGGGGTTGGGGCCTGATCCCAGGTTACTGGAGCAGGAACCCTGAGGGCCATGTCCCAGCTGGATCTATTCCCTTTAAGTGTGTGCTTTCATCTCTCCCCACACTGGGATTTTTGCCCCAGAGTGGGGTAGTGCTGAAGCAAAGGGGGCCCTGTGGGCTTTCAGCTGATATCAGCTACAGGTAGAGGTCAAAATGTCTCTGGTATGCTGCCTGTGCCATGCCTGCACTTGTTTCCCTCACTGCACTGAGACACAGCCTTGGGTGCATGGCCCTTTTTTTCCTCACAGCTGATCACCGTGAGGAACAAAAGGGTCCCTCAGCCCCCCACTGAACCTTGTTGTTGAGCCACACCACAGAGCTGTGGGACCTCTGTGGACTCTTGGCATGTGTTGAGGGATGAGTTTTGGTGGAGCGACCTCTGTCAAAGATCTATGCTGCTTCTGAGACACCACTTGAGTAAGAACCAACAATGGCTACCACCACCCCACCCATGCTCTGCCCAGGAACTGGGTCATCTCTGTGTTCCATGGTCGAGTCTTCTCCCTCATTGGCTGGCCCAGATCCAGTGCCATGCTGTGACATGGACTGAGTGAGGCTGGAGCATTTGCTTGGCTTGGGCTGGGACATGCAGTGAGGCAGTTGTGAGAAATCTGGTAGCAGCTAGAGCAGGTCTCTCTTTGTCTTGCCTCAGTTGCAAGCCAGCACTTGTGCATACATGCTCCTCATGAGCAGGGTCCACGCTTCACACTGACTTTCTTCTTGTCTCAGCAGCCCTCCAACAAGCCAGTGGGCTTATCTCCCCCATGAGTGACCCCATGGCTGGGGTATCCAATTGGTGGCTTGACCTCAGGCCTGCTGTCTACTGCATAATCTCCCTTTACCTCTGAGTCCCTTTCCAGGGGCATAGGTCACAACCTGATTGTTTTTCTACCTGATTACATTTGTATCTTTCTTACAGACTTGGTTGTACAGGAGTCCTTTTGCCAGTTTCTAGTTCATTTTCAGTAAGAATTGTTTTACATGTAAATGTATTTTTGATGTGTTCATGGGAGGAGCTGAGCTCCATGTCATCTTACTCTGCCATCTTGATCGATCCTCCTAATTCATTTTCAGTTGCAGAAATATCTCACTAACGAATGCATTTGACTGCAAATAAGAAAAAGAATATCTCAATGTAGCTTAACCACCTATGGGTATATCTATCTCATACATTAAAAATGTTAGAGATAGAATGGCTGGCCATTGCCTTAGGATCTAGGCTCCATCTGTCTTCCTATCCTACTATCCTCATTCTGTAGCTTTTATGCTTTGCCACCAGTCTTTATGTCTGCATTCCAGGGCTGGGGGAAAGGGAAAAATATCCAGTTGAGTCTCACTGGCCAAAATTGTTTCACATGGTGAATTCTACCTACAAGGGAAGCAAGAAAATCAAGTTTTTATAGCTCTTAGGAGGGGCAGAATATGTATGTTGACTTCAATATCTTCCTCTAGTTATTTTCTCATAGGGTAAAAGGATGATAAAATGTCCAAGTTTATGCCTGAAAATGTCTGAATTTTGCCCTTTCTCTTGAATTAAATTTTTTTTTTTGGTTATGGATTTCTGGGTTCCAAGTAACTTCTCCTCAGCACTTAGACTATATTGGTCAATTATATTTAAGCGTCTTATGATGAAAAGTCTGATCCTGATCTGATTCTAAGTTTCTGTGGCAAACCTATAGTGTCTGTGACCGTTTATTTTTCTCATCTAAAATGTATAGTTTTATAATCCCTAATATTTTAAGTTTCACTATATTTTGTCTGGTTTGGGGGTTTTCATTGCCATTTGTTGGTGTTCTTTTTTTTTAACATCTTTATTGGAGTATAATTGCTTTAAAACGTTGTGTTAGTTTCTGCTGCATAATAAAGTGAATCAGCTATATGTATACATATATTCCCATATCCCCTCCCTCTTGCGTCTCCCTCCCACCTTCCCTATCCCACCTCTCTAGATGGTCACAAAGCATGGAACTGAACTCCCTGTGCTATGCGGCTGCTTCCCACTAGCTATCTATTTTACATTTGGTAGTGTATATATATGTCCATGCCACTCTCTCACTTTGTCCCAGCTTACCCTTCCCCCTCCTCGTGTCCGCAAGTCCACTCTCTATGTCTGCATTTTTATTCCTGTCCTGGCCCTAGGTTCTTCAGAACCATTTTTTTTTAGATTCCATATGTATGTGTTAGCATATGGTATTTGTTTTCCTCTTTCTGACTTACTTCGCTCTGTATGACAGACTCTAGGTCCATTCACCTTACTACAAATAACTCAATTTCGTTCCTTTTTATGGCTGAGTAATATTCCATTGTATATGTGTGCCACATCTTCCTATCCATTCATCTGTCAGTGGACACTTAGGTTGCTTCCATGTTGTGGCTATTGTAAATAGTGCTGCAGTAAACATTGTGGTACATGTCTCTTTTTGAATTATGGTTTTCTCAGGGTATATGCCCAGTAGTGGGATGCTGGGTCATATGGAGGTTCTATTTTTAATTTTTTAAGGAACCTCCATACTGTTCTCCATAGTGGCTGTGTCAATTTACATTCTCACCAACGGTGCAAGAAGGTTCCCTTTTTCCACACCCACTCCAGCATTTATTTGTAGATTTTTTGATGGTGGCCATTCTGACCAGTGTAAGGTGATACCACATTGTAGTTTTGATTTGCAATTCTCTAATGATTAGTGATGTTGAGTATCCTTTCATGTGTTTCTTGGCGATCTGCATATCTTCTTTGGAGAAATGTCTATTTAGGTCTTCTGCCCATTTTTGGATTGGTTTGTTCGTTTTTTTGATATTGAGCTGCATGGGCTGCATGTATATTTTGGAGATTAATCCTTTGTCAGTTGCTTCATTTGCAAATATTTTCTCCCATTCTGCAGGTTGTCTTTTCATCTTGTTTATGGTTTCCTTTGCGGTGCAAAAGCTTTTAAGTTTCATTAGGTCCCACTTGTTTATTTTTGTTTTTATTTCCATTTCTCTAGGAGGTGGGTCAAAAAGGATCTTGCTGTGATTTATGTCATAGAGTGTTCTGCCTATGTTTCCCTCTAAGAGTTTGATAGTGTCTGGCCTTACATTTAGGTCTTTAATCCATTTTGAGTTTATTTTTGTGTATGGTGTTAGGGAGTGTTCTAATTTCATTCTTTTACATGTAACTGTCCAGTTTTCCAGCACCACTTTATTGAACAGGCCGTCTTTTCTCCATTGTATATCCTTGCCTCCTTTATCAAAGATAAGGTGACCATATGTGCATGGGTTTATCTCTGGGCTTTCTATCCTGTTCCATTGATCTGTATTTCTGTTTTTGTGCCAGTACCATACTGTCTTGATTACTGTAGCTTTGTAGTATAGTCTGCAGTCTGAGAGCCTGATTAATCCGACTCCATTTTTCTTTCTCAAGATTGCTTTGGCTTTTCGGGGTTTTTTGTGTTTCCAGACATATTGTGAAATTTTTTGTTTTAGTTCTGTGAAAAATGCCATTGGTAGTTTAATAGGGATTGCATTGAATCTGTAGATTGTTTTGGTTAGTATAGTCATTTTCACAGTGTTGATTCTTCCAGTCCAAGAACATGGTATGTCTCTCCATCTGTATCATCTTTAATTTCTTTCATCAGTGACTTATAGTTTTCTGCATACAGGTGTTTTGTCTCCTTAGATAGGTTTATTCCCAGGTATTTAATTCTTTTTGTTGCAGTGGTAAATGGGAATGTTTCCTTAATTTCTGTTTCAGAGTTTTCATCATCATTATATAGGAATGCAAGAGATTTCTGGGCATTAATTTTGTATCCTGCTGCTTTACCAAATTCATTGATTAGCTCTAGTAGTTTTCTGGTAGCATCTTTAGGATTCTCTATGTATAGTATCATGTCATCTGAAAACAGTGACAGTTTTACTTTTTTTCTGATTTGGATTCCTTTTATTCTTTTTCTTCTCTGATTGCTGTGGCTAAAACTTCCAAAACTATGTTGAATAACTGTGGTGAGAGTGGGCAACCTTGTCTTGTTCCTGATCTTAGTGGAAATGCTTTCCGTTTTTCACCATTGAGAATGATGTTGGCTGCAGGCTTGTCATATTCAGTCTTTATTATGTTGAGGTAAGTTCCCTCTGTGCTTACTTTCTGGAGGGTTTTTATCCTAAATGGTGTCGAATTTTGCCAAAAGCTTCTTCTGCATCTATTGAGATTATCATATGGTTTTTATCTTTCAATTTGTTAATATGGTGTATCACATTGATTGATTTGCATATATGGAAGAATACTTGCATTCCTGAGATAAACCCCACTGGATCATGATTTATGATCCTCTTAATGTCTTTTGGGTTCTGTTTGCTAGTATTTTGTTGAGGATTTTTGCATGTATGTTCATCAGTGATATTGGCCTGCAGTTTTCTTTTTTGTGACATCCTTGTCTGGTTTTGGTTTCGGGTGATGGTGGCCTGGTAGAATGACTTTGGGAGTGTTCCTCCCTCTGCCTTATTTTGCAAGAGTTTGAGAAGGATAGGTGTTATCTCTCCTCTAAATGTTTGATAGTATTTGCCTACCATCTGGTCCTGGGCTTTTGTTTGTTGAAAGATTTTTAATCACAGTTTCAATTTCAGTGCTTATGATTGGTCTGTTTATATTTTCTATTTATTCCTGGTTCAGTCTCAGAAGGTTGTGCATTTCTAAGAATTTGTCCATTTCTTCCAGGTTGTCCATTTTTTTGGTGTATAGTTGCTTGTAGCAATCTCTCATGATCTTTTGTATCTCTGCAGTGTCAGTTGTTACTTCTCCTTTTTCATTTCTAATTATGTTGAATTGAGTCTTCTCCCTTTTTTTCTTGGTGAGTCTGGCTAATGTTTTATCAATTTTGTTCTTCTTCTGGAAGAACCAGCTTTTAGTTTCATTGGTCTTTGCTACTGTTTCCTTTCATTTCATTTTCATTCATTTCTGATCTGATTTTTATGATTTCTTTCCTTCTGCTAACTTCGGGGTTTTTTTGTTTTTCTTCCTCTAATTGCCTCGGGTGTAAGGTTAGGTTGTTTATTTGAGATTTTTCTTGTTTCTTGAAGTAGGATTGTATTGCTATAAACTTCCCTCTTAGATCTGCTTTTGCTGCATCCCATAGGTTTTGAGTCATTGTGTTTTCCTTGTCATTTGTTTCTACGTATTTTTTGATTTCTTCAGTGATCTCTTGGTTATTTAGTAGTGTATTTTTTAGCCTCCATGTGCTTATATTTTTTACAGATTTTTTTCCTGTAATTGATACGTAGTCTCATAGTGTTGTGGTTGGAAAAGATACTTGATACGATTTCAATTTCCTTAAATTTATCAAGGCTTGATTGTGACCCAAGATATGATCTATTCTGGAGAATGTTCCATGAGCACTTGAGAAGAAAGTGTATTCTGTTATTTTTGGATGGAATGTCCTATAACTATAAATTAAGTCCATCTTGTTTAATGTATCATTTAAAGCTTGTGTCTCCTTATTTATTTTCATTTTGGGTGATCTGTCCATTGGTGAAAGTGAGGTGTTAAAGTCTCCTACTATTATTGTGTTACTGTCGATTTCCCCTTTTATGACTGTTAGCCATGGCCTTATGTATTGAGGTTCTCCTATGTTGGGTGCATAAATATTTACAATTATTATATCTTCTTCTTGGATCGATCCCTTGATCATTATGTAGTGTCTTTGTCTCTTGTAATAGTCTTTATTTTAAGGTCAATTTGTCTGACATGAGAATTGCTACTCCAGCTTTTTTTTGATTTTCATTTGCATGGAATATCTTTTTACATCCCCTCACTTTCAGTCTGTATGTGTCTCTAGGTCTGAAGTGGGTCTCTTGTAGACAGCATATATATGGGTCTTGTTTTTCTATCCATTCAACCAGTCTATATCTTTTGGTTGGACCATTTAATCATTTTACTTTGAAGGTAAGTATTGGTATGCGTGTTCCTATTACCATTTTCTTAACTATTTTGGGTTTGTTATTGTAGGTCTTTTCCTTCTCTTGTGTTTCCTGCCTAGAGAAGTTCCTTTAGCATTTGATGTAAACCTGCTTTGGAGGTGCTGAATTCTCTTCACTTTTGCTTGTGTGTAAAGGTTTTAATTTTCTGTCGAATCTGAATGATATCCTTGCTGGGTAGAGTAATCTTGGTTGTAGGTTTTTTCCCTTTTATCACTTTAAATATATCCTGCCACTCCCTTCTAGCTTGCAGAGTTTCTGCTGAAATATCAGCTGTTAACCTTATGGGGATTCCCTTGTATGTTATTTGTTGCTTTTCCCTTATTGCTTTCAATATTTTTTCTTTGTATTTAACTTTTGACAGTTTAAATCATATGTGTCTTGGTGTGTTTCTCTTTGGATTTATGTTGTATGGGACTCTCCGCTTCCTGGACTTCATTGACTGTTTTTTTTCTCATATTAGGGAAGTTTTCAACTATAATGTCTTCAAATATTTTCTCAGTCCCTTTCTTTTTGTCTTCTTCTTCTGGGACCGCTATAATTCAAATGTTTGTGCATTTATTGTTGTCCCAGAAGTCTCTGAGACTGTCCTCAATTCTTTTCATTCTTTTTTCTTTATTATGCTGTGCGGTAGTTATTTCCACTATTTTATCTTCCAGGTCACTTATCCGTTCTTCTGCCTCAGTTATTCTGCTATTGATTCCTTCTAGAGAATTTTAAATTTCATTTATTGTGTTGTTCATCATTGTTTTTTTGCTCTTTAGTTCTTCTTGGTACTTGTTAAATGCTTCTTATATTTTCTCCATTGTATTTCCAAGATTTTGGATCATCTTTACTCTCATTTCTCTTAATTTTTTTTCAGGTAGACTCCCTATTTCCTCTTCATTTGTTTGGTCTGGTGCGTTTTTACTTTGCTCTTTCATCTGCTGTGTATTTCTGTTTTTTCATTTTGATTAACTTACTGTGTTTTGGGTCTGATTTTTGTAGGCTGCAGGTTCATAGTTCCCGTTGTTTTTGGTGTCTGCCCGAATTGGGTAAGGTTGGTTCAGTGGGTTATGTAGGCTTCCTGGTGGAGGAGGGGTTCAGTGCCTGTGTTGTGGTGGATGAGGCTGTATCTTGTATTTCTGGTGGGCAAGACCACGTCTGCTGGTGTATTTTGGGGGTGTCTGTGACCTTATTATGATTTTAGGCAGCCTCTCTGCTAATTGGTGAGGTTGTGTTCCTGTCTTGCTAGTTGTTTGGCATGGGGTGTTTAGCACTGTAGCTTGTTGGTCATTGAGTGGAGCTCGGTCTTAGCATTGAGGTGGAGATCTCTAGCAGAGCTCTCACTGATTGATATTACATGGGGCAAGGAGGTCTCTGGTGGTCCAGCGTCCTGAACTTGGCTCTCCCGCCTCAGAGGCTCAGGCCTGGCACCCGGCTGGAGCACCGATACCCTGTCAACCACATGGCTTACACATAAATGGGTTAAATTTTCCAATCCAAAGGCACAGGGTGACTGGCCTTCTGTAGTCTTCTCTGTCCTCCAGCCAGATGTTGTCCTCTGGGCCTGGTCGATATGGAGAGCCTGCTTTGGATCCAGGTCCAGCTGCATTCCCTAGCATCTAGAAGAAGCAGCCACCGCCCCCATCCTCCCCTATCCCCGCCGCAACTTGTCACCATCCTGGAGTGCCCAAGCCTCTGCCCTCATGCTCTAATTGGTGTTTTCATTCCTAATACTGTCACTTTTAATTGTTTATTGAGATATGATGTACATACATAAAGTTCATCTGTTTAAAGTCTACAATGCAATTACTTTTAGTATATTTACAGAGATGTACAACAATCATCATAATGTAATTTTAGAATATTTTCATCATTCTTTATACCTATTAGCAGTCACTCTTCATCCACAACCTGCCCTGGCCCTAGCCCTAGACAACCAATAATCTACTTTGTATTTCCATAGATTTGCCTATCCTGCACATATCATAAAAGAGATCATACAATATGTAGTCTTTTTGTAACCAGCTTCTTTCATTTATCATGTTTTTGAGATTCATCCATGTTGTAGCATGTGTTAGTACTTTATTGCTGTATAATATTCTGTTGTATGGATATACCATATTTTGTTTACCTTTTTATCAATGGATAGGGATTTTGGTTGTTTCCATGTTTTGACTAGAAGGAATAATACTACTATGAACATGTGTGAATAAAGTTTGCATGGCTATATGTTTTCACTTCTCTCCAGTATTTTTCCAGGATTACGTTGCTGCATCATATGGTATCTGTATGTTTAACTTTTTGAGGAACTGCAAACTGTTTTCTAACAAGGATCCACCATTTTATATATCTCTAGCAATGTACAAAGGTTCATCTTTTTCCACATCCTTGCCAACACTGGTTATTATCTGTCTTTTTGATTATAGCCATTCTAGTTAGTGTGAACTGGTACTTTATGTGGTTTTGCTTTTCATTTCCTTAATGACTAATGATGTTGAGTATCTTTTTTTGTGTTTAATAATCATTTATATATCTTCTTGGAGAAATGTCTGTTCAAATCCTTTGCCCATTTTTTATTGGATTATTTGTGTTATTATTATTGAATTATTTATTATTGAGTTACAAGAACTCTTTATAAATTGTAGCGTCAAGTCCCTCACCAGATATATGATTTGCAAATATTTTCTCCCATTCTGTGGGTTGTCTTTTCATTTTCTTAATGATGTTCTTTGACAAAAGTTTTTTATTTTGATGAAGTCCAATTTTTCAGTCTTCTTTTTTGTCACTTGTGCTTTTCGTGTTTTATCTAAGAAATTATCATGTAACTGAAGGTCACAAAAATTCACTCCTATTTTTTATCTAAAAGTTTTACAGTTTTTTTTGTGGTAAAATGCACATAATGTAAAATTGACCATTTTAATCATTTTAAAGTGTGTAATTCAGTGGCATTAATTTCATTCACAATGTTGTACTACTGTCACCACTAGCTCATTCATTCTAGAAGTATTTCATCATCCCAAATGAGAACCCCATACACATTATACAGTAACTCCCCTATTTCCTTCCCCCCCCACAAACCACAAGTACACTTTCCTTCTCTGTGGTTTGTCAGTCTGGATATTTATATAATTGGAATCATGCTATATGAAGCATTTGTGTCTAGTTTCTTTCACATAGGATAATGTTTTTAAGATTCAGCCATGTTGAAGCATATATCATTACCTCATTCCTTTTTATGGGTGAATAATATTCCATGGTATGGTGTTAACGTGAATATGTAAACATATCCTCTAGGAAATGGCCCCTAGATTTTTTATTTCTTTATTGCAGGCTGAGATCTGGTAGCTCAGAAGATCTGGTAGCCTGCCAGAACCAAACTCAATTTTTTACACATGTAATCACTTAAAAAATAGCCCAAACAAGCAGATTTTTAGCCATGTAGAGCCTGCTTGTTTTGCATACTCCACAAAACCTCACTGAAAGCTGTTACTCACTGATAAGATAGCACCTCATAGTTATAAGACCCCAAGCTGCTACCCACTTCATAGTTCTCTGATCCAGAGACTTCTTATTGCTCCTGAGTGACATCACCTGCATAGGTAGGTCCTCTCTCTAATCCCTCTCTCCTTTGGGAGTTTCCTTGCCTTCCTCCCCTTATCAATAGCTACCCACATACTGTAGCCTCTGGACAGACTGCTGCTGTCAGGGACTTCTCCCACATGCAAACCTGTCAAAACATCACCCAGTAAAGCGTGTGTGTGCTACTGCCAACTTGTGGTCAGGTCTTTTTGCTATATCAGCCCCCAGCTTGAACCCTTATACCTAGATATTACCACGTTTTGTTTATCAGTTCATTCATTGTTGTACATTTGGTTTATTTCTACTTTGGGCTATTGTGAATAGTGCTGCTGTGACATTTGTGTGAAAGATTTTGTTTGAACATCTGTTTTCAGTTCTTCTTGGTATGTATCTAGAAATGGGATTAGTGGGTCATGTGGTAATTGTATGTTTAATTTTTTTGAGGACACATCAAAATGTTTTCCACAGTGGCTTTATCATTTTACATTCCTACCAGCAGTGTATGAGGGTTCCAATCTCCAAATTCTTAACAACACTTGTTATTTTCCAGTTTTTAAAAAATTATTAAGTCCATTTTAGTGAATGTGAAATGATATCTCACTGTGGTTTTGATTTTCCTGTGCTTATTGGCCATTTGTATATCTTATTTGTAGAAAGGTCTATTCAAGCCCTTTCACCATTTTTGGTTGGTTGGTTGGTTTGGTTGGTTGGGTTTTGCTGTTGTTGTTATTTTTGTTGAGCTAGTCTGTAGTTTTAACTCTTATTTTTAGGTTTGTGATCCACATTGAATTAATTTTTCTGTATTGTGTGAGGTGGGAGTAGATATTCATTCTTTTGCATGTAAATATCTAGCACCATTTGTTTAAAAGACTATTCTTTCCCCCATTGAATTGTTTTGGCATCCTACTTGAAAATCAGTGATCATACATATTAAGGTTTATTTCTGCAATTTTAATTATCTTCCATTGAGCTATATGTCTATTCATATGCCACTACCACACTGTCTTGATTACTGTAGTTTCACAGTTACATTTTGAAACCAGGAAGAGTGAACACACAAACTTTCTTTTTCTTTTTCAAAATTATCCTGAGTCCCTTGCATTTCCAAATGAATTTTAAGATCAGTCTGTAAATTTATTTATTTAACCATGAAATTCTCTACTATTTTATTTTATTATTTCTCTCACTTTGTTTCTCTTTCTAGAACTTCTGTTAAGTAGATTCTGAATTCCCAACTCATTAGGGTTAGATGGGTCTACCCTCCACATCTATTGACTTTTCCCCCTTATACTGTTTATTCCTTTGCCTTTTTTGTGTGTTCTGAGAGAATCTCTCCTCTTATTATTCCAGGTATATTATTCACCCTTCAGCTATTTTTAATACACTATTAAATACTATTTTAAAAATACTGCTGTAAATTTTTAATTTCCCAAATTTATGATGGGCTCTCTTTCCTCTCATATAGATTTCATATCCTCTCTTATTTGTTTCTTCACCTGGGAATTCCTTCATTAGTTTAACTTAGTGCCTTTATTTCATGGTGTTTTTTAAATGTTTTCTCTGAAACTTTGGTGATTCTTGTTTAGAGGGTGTGTGTGGGAAAGCTCATGTTTTCAGAACTCCTATACTATTCTTTTGAGGACAGGATCTACCCTCTATTAATTTTGGTGGAAAAGTACATTGGTTGTATGTGACATTGTTTTCTTCCTGGTTTTGGTTGTCTCATATATCCTATATCAATAACTCCATGGGGAAATGCTCAACCAGTCAAGGTTTCCTAGCTTGCATAGTTAGCCCCTTGGTAATTAACACTGTGGTCTACTCCACAGCTCAAGTAGAACAGGGGAGGGGAGAACAATCCAGTGGCTCTGCTATGGGTTCTCTATCAGTTGTTCATTATTTTCCTCAGTAACCATTTCTGTTTATTTTATTCATTGCCTATGATCTTGGATTGCTTTCCTTGCTGTAGCACTCTTTTGTAGTCATACCAATTTGATGGTGTCTACTTTCTAGTTTTTAGGAATTTCTCATCATTTTATCATTTGTGTCTGTTTTTTCTTTTGTCCGCTCCTTTATGTCTTAACTCTCTTAAAAGACTTTTATTAGATTATAGTTGGAGAGTTATTTAATAGGATGTATGTCTTCTCAGTTCACTATTTTGATACAAATTTGCCTCATAAGCACTTTTAAGCACCTTAGAGCTTAATTGTTTTCTAATAGGAAACTTATATGTATATCTATGGACTTGTATGAAGATTGTATTTTCTCTGTATATAAATCCCTTTATCCTACTATGGGAATGTATATTGTATGTGTGCTTAAATGTGTATTTATGTATTTATGCCTCTGTGTGTGTGTGTGTGTGTGTGTGTGTGTGTGTGTGTGTGTGTGTGGGTGTGTGAGAGAGAGAGAGAGAGAGCAAGTTCATTATATACTTTGATTGTCATGATTAACCTATCATCCCCGGCTGCAACTATTTATTTAGGATATTTATATTTAAATATCTTAATTCAAAGTATTTATATTTAAGCTCTTGAAAATAAGAAAAACAACAAAATTAAAGGAAAAAATACGAGCAAAAAGGAATCTTCCCAAGATACATGTACTCTTTTTTTTTTTTTTTTTTTTTTGCGGTACGCAGGCCTCTCACTGTTGTGGCCTCTCGCGTTGCAGAGCACAGGCTCCGGACGCGCAGGCTCAGCGGCCATGGCTCACGGGCCCAGCCGCTCCGCGGCATGTGGGATCTTCCCGGATCGGGGCACGAACCCGTGTCCCCTGCATCAGCAGGCGGACTCCCAACCGCTGCACCACCAGGGAAGCCCCATGTACTCTTTATAATAGAAGAGAAGAGGTTAAGCTAATGAAAAAATTATAGAAGTACTGATTCCTGGCTCCCATCCATTTCAGACACTATTCAGGTTAAATATGAATGTCTGTTTGGTTATAACAATGTTTTCATATTTTTCATGTGTGCAAATGATTCCCTTGCTGTCTCTCTCTATGTGACTGTATAAATTTGTACTTTCTGTTATGTGTTTTCAATCCAAGTTATAAATTTTAAAAACCTGTGTTCTCTTTCTCAGAATTATCTTCATCTTCAATTTTCTGGAGCCCTTTCCATGGAAAGATAACCCTGTCTAATAAAGTTGTTTTATTCTTGTATGATAAATAACGTATAATTATATTTTAAAAACTAATATTGAAGTTTGTTTAAAATATCTTTAAAATATTGAAGGAGAAAGAATTTTTTAAGACATCTTTTGTAGATGACGTAGAAGACATAGTTACAAACAAAAACTTCTGTAAGGCTCATCCCAGCAAGGTTATTCCTATCTAAATAATATAGTGATTGAAGGAGAAAATATAAGCTAGAGTGAAATGATATTAAGTACAGTTGCCACAAGAATCATTTTTTTATTGGATAGATATTATTGTTGGACTTGATAAAAATTTCATTGATCACCCTCTGGCACATTTTGTCCTTTATTTCCCATGAAAGGAAGAACAAATGAGAAAAACTAAAGAGCATTTCAGAAGTAAGTCACACAATTCTTAGAAATCCGCATATCAAGAACGTCAGTTTATTCCCTGGAGACAAATGGTTAGCAGGTTCAGTAACAACTGTGAGCTACATCAACAGAGTTCTCCAGAGATAAGCCCTGATTTTATAAATATAAGACTAAAAATCAACATTTTGATTCTACTGTACAGACTCTAAGAATCCAGAATATACCATGGATCTATGGTTTAAGAAGCAGGAACAGAGCTGGACTCTGAAGCTTAAAGGATAGAAATCTAAAGAGCTCACACCATAACAAAATATAAGTAGACTAAAATAAGTAAAGCTTAATGTGAATTTATTATTATAATTATATAGATCTTTACATTTATTTTACTCTTGCTCTGTATTTTAGTGCATACATTATATCTATTGATTGAGATTAATTGAAGTTTATACCATTCACATTTACTAAGTGTTACTATAATAAGCAGGTACTATAATAAATGTGGAGAACAGGCATTGTTACTGCATTTATCAAATAACAGTCCATAGGGACCAGGGTATTAAACAATCTGTTAAAAATTAGGCTAATAAGTGTTACAGTAAGGAAAGCACAAGGTACTATATGAAGAGATAGCAGGGGTACCTCGCTGAGTCTGGGAGTGGGTTGAGGTTTAAGGAAAAATTTCTTAGAGGAAATGTTAGTGGATAAGTGAATGAAGATAAAGACCTAGATAGAAAAGTCAGGAGAGGTAGAAAGAGAAGGAACAGTATTTCAAATAAAGGAAACAGACTGTGCAGGGTCTGTAAAAGAAAGTATTACACATTCAAAAGGTGGAAAGGAGTTAGCTATGGCTGGATGAAAGGGTGTGAGGCCAGAAAGAACAGGAGCAAAAGCTTTAGCTGTTCAAGGCCAGATAATGAAGGGATTCATGACTGTCCTAAGGTATTTACGCAATCCTAAGGGAACTACAAAGCCACTGAACAGTCTTAATTAGAAGAGTTTCTTCACTAGGTTTGCATTTCAGAAAGATCACGCTGATTGCTACATGGAAAATGTGCTTTGAAGAAGTAAAGTGCAGGAAATGAGAGCAGTTAACAAGCTTTCGTTGTAATCCATGTAAGATATGATGATATGATGGTGTCTGAGACTGGCATGGTAGCAATATGGGTGGAATTATTTGGACAGATTGGGAGACAGAATGTAAAACTTCAGAGGATTTGATAATTAACTGTATAAGGGAGAGCCAAACAAAGAAAATTCAGTCAGTCTTGGCAACTAGATTCTTAACTAGGACAACTAGGGAAATGATGGTACATTCCACTAAGTTTGGACCCACTAAGTACTATCAGATCAACTTTACAGTTCAGAGTTATCATAGATTGGTTTATTCCCTTTATTCCAGAAAGAAGGACACTGAGCCTTAGAGAGTTTGGATGACTTATATGATATCCCTAGTTACTTAGTGGCATGTTAAACCTCACTCAATTTAATGTTCGGGTGTTTAGTAGTTCTGAGTTTTTACTTTCCATTATTTGGATCTCAAATTATCCTAATTATTTCATTCAATTGTCAATATTTATTCAATTGCATTTAAAATGGAAGAACATTGAGAATTAAAGTCAACAAGTTGTAGTTCCTGTCCTTAAGGAGCTTGCAGTCTACATTCCTGATTTGCAGCAAGTAGTGACTAGGGAGAAATACACTAGTTGAGACTTGCCTTACAACTACATTCATATGAATACATTCACATGGCAAATAATGCATTGTCTGAGAAGCAATGTTAAATTTCACAGTCTTGACATGTTTTTTACTTTTCCATTTTATTGGGAATTTTTTTCTAAAAAAGGAAAAATTGGTACTGTAGTAGAATGAGTTTGTTGCCTTTCACTATCCATTCTTCTCCCCACCGGAATGCCAATATTTAGCTAGGCAAATTGACACACATTTTTTTTTTTTTTTTGGCCATGCAGCACGGCTTGTGTGATCTTAGTTCCCTGGCCAGGGTTTGAACCCAGACCCTTGGCATTGAAAGCACGGAGTCCTAACCATTGGACCGCCAGGGAATTCCCAACACACCATTTTCAAAGTACATTTCCTAGCCCAATTTTCACCTAGGTACAGTCATGTGATAACTCTAAACAATGAGAAACAATAAAACCTATCCTGTGGGACTCCTAAGATGTTCCCTTAAAGAGAGGATGTATACATTTCTCCACTTTTTCCTATCCTGCTGTCTGGAGTGCAGATGGAGCATCTGGAGCTCATGCAACCATTTTGGATTGTGTAGATAAGGGTGACACGCCAGTGGTGGCAAAGCAGTAAACTGAAGGCACCTTGAGGCATGATGACATCACAGAGCCCTCATAGAAGTCTGGGATCAGAAACATCAGACTTCTTTTGTGTGAAAAAGAAATATATTTGGTTTAATCACATATAATTTTTTATAAGTAGCCAAACCTATTCCTAATTTATACTTCCTCAAGCAACAAACCAGAGTCTGCAATTGTTTGGTCAGGAACTCTTTTTGGCTCAACCAAACCCCAGCTAAAGGATTGTCCCTGCACTTATTAAAAGGACAAGCACAGAAAATTGTATTTTTGTTATGCAAGTGGAGAGCCAGGAGCAGGAAATTACTTCCCCATCAAAATATTCACAGACCGGGAGGAAAGATTGCATGATTTTGTCTCCCACTATACTTAGAGATGATACACTCATATGTTCATACTCTGAGGAAAACAGCAGCCAGTGATGTGCCCCAAGGACACTAAATCCCAGGATACACATATGAAAGGAAAACATAATCTTCTTCACAGGTCTCTTCCTTTCAGTTAAAGATAACATCTTTCTTAGTCCAAGGCTAAGAATTGATCACCTAACTTCACTAACCTAATTATTGATTTGTATACCTTGTCCTACCTGTCCCTTTATCAACTGATCTCCATAGGATGAATTAGTAAATTTGCCATATAAGTATTTTTGGTCTTGGTTTGTCATCTTGAGTACTATTGTGTTCAGAACCCATCTCTCTTTCTTCATAAGAAAAGTGTATCTAAGGGAAAGCCTTAATAATTATTTCAAAAGGTTAATAATTAAGTATTAATTTTAATAAGGTTGATTTAAAGTTTCAAAAGTGCTATGAATTTATTTAAACAAAACTTCTGTCCTATACAGAATGAGAGAATAAACAGAAGCATAGTCTTTTCACCAAATCCTGCCATATTTTAATATACCAAATTCAATAACAAAACATGGCAATATATCTATATTTTTGTACTGAAAATATATAACAAATAATGTTTTCTGCTCCATTATATATCTTAGAAGATGAGTGAGTACAAAAATTGATTTATGATTATTATCATAAATCACTTGTCAATTATGATCTTATATATGGCATGAGAATTAACTTTATTACTGAGGAGACAAGAAATTGTTGATAAAACAGGTAATCACTCAATACTCAGGATATCCAACAGATAATTGATCTGCACCTATATCTTCTTCATTCTTATAATTGTCCAGAAGTGACAAACATTGCCAACCATTTTTTTCCTAGACAATATAATTGTCAAATAGCCAATTAGACTTGGAGTTTCAGATCAATATTTTGATAGCTCTTCAAGATAAAGCATTCTTTTGATAGTGTCCAAAATTAAAGGCTACATTACGAGCAATATTTTCAATAAGTGATTTAGCACTGCGCCTGGCATATTATAATTAATGATATGTCTATAACATTGCCAGAGCATTAAGTGGAAATTACTAACAAATGCTGTTGCATTTTCACGTCTGCTTTGATGATTTGTTTTACATTAAAGTAAATGAGGTAAAATTAACACGAGCTCATAATATAGCAGCCCATTTAATTTGGTTGAATAGTTTTCAACCTCTTTCAAGTACACATTTCATTTCAATGATAATAAAATGAGACCAGTTATTGTTTTAAATTTTAGAACAAATAATTTTGTGTATACTTTTAAGTTTCTTATCGATACCTGTTATTCTCTCAGACTCAAGACAAAATGTCTTAAAATACTATAAAAATCAGGTGTTAGTCAAAACTTCTTTCGTATACAATAAGAGAAAGAAATCCTGAGGAAAATACCATTTATTTTCTGGAAATAAAATGTGCCACATTTCCATTTTAACTAAGAATATTTCACTGTATTTATCATTAAGCATTTCTACTTGCTTTTCATCAGAAAAGTATTTTTTGTTCATTTTCCCTTTCGTGTGCTTACTGAGAGAGGAATATATTTACTTTAAATGGAACCAGTTAATAAACATTAGGAGTCACTTGAAAGGAAAAAAAACATCTTTCTGAAAGCTTCTTACTTTGAGAGGGTTAGCACAAAATATAAAACCAAAATGAAAACAAACCCCAAAATCTCTGAGGTAGCTATTTTAAAACAATGTAATACAAAGTAGAAAACATATAGCTAAAATGATAAACAAAAAAGAGTATGTGATATTATCACTTAAAGGAATGATAAGTATGGGTAAAGATAGGCGAAGTTCTGAGGAAGAGGTGTACATGGCAAAGATGAACACGTGTTCTGATCCTAGTCACAGTAGGAGGTAAAGGGTCATAGCAGGACAAAAAGCTTGTGGCAGATCATTCCTGTGCCAAATTGTCAATGTGTTTTTAAATTAAAAAAAAAAAAGTCCATATGTTGCATTTCTTTTGGGGAGGTAGAATTGGGCTATTTGAAACAATGAGACTTGAAAGTGTAGGGGAATATACTCTTTTTTGTCTACACTTCACTATTTGCATTTCTACAGCGCCTGATGTCTAAATAGTCAGTAAAAATGAATGCGCATTGATTTTGACCCACAAATTTGCAAAGAAGTAGGAAGGGAATATCATCAGTACCAGGCTGAGGGGGGAGGCAGGCAATCTCCTTGGAGCCACCTATCTGCAGTGCTCCATTTTTCTGGTATAAGGACCAGGTGAAGGTAAAAAATTCTTTGTGTTTGGGTTGAAGGTATGCCTTAAACAACAAAGAACTAAGCAGGCTGACATCCTGTCAGGATGGGAGGAGAATGTGTGACATGGATAACAGGCATATTCCAAGTGGAGTTTACACTCTGCTCTCTTAGCTTATGAATTTGCCGCTTGGAGGCATTCTGAGCTCATTCCTTGTGCTGTGTCGACAGGTGTGTGCACTGTGCCCTTCTTTTGTTGACTTTTAAGGGAGAAGCAAGGGCAGTCTCAGAGGAGAGGAACAGAAACTGACTGGGAGGGGACCTCTTGTTTTTCTTTGATTTGACTCTGGAGCCTATAACGTTTGGCTGCAGCTCTAAGACTGATCTAGCCCTGCCTTCACCATGTTGGGTTGCTGGCAATGAGGCACTTTGCTTTACATAATCCACAAACAGTATTTATGGTTCCAGTGTTCTCAACTGTGTGTAATCTTGAAGATGCGTTGTAATACTTTTAACAGTTCCCTGTGGAATGTTGGGATCCATATTTTGAATTTTTGTTTGGTTGCCTTAAATGGAAGGATTAAACCACATTTCATAGATGGAAATTTAGAACTTTCCAGCTGAACCCTCTTACATGTGGAGGCGATTACATACAAGGTAATTTAAAAATCCCTTGCTGTTTTTCAAAGCCATAGTAGCAAAACAAACAAACAAACAAACAAAAATAAACCCATAAATGCTTCTTTATATAAAAGTTGTCATGGATTAAAAAAGTATAACACATTTCTCACAAAAGGGTTAAACTTCTTCTCTCTATTATTCACTATTTCTATGGCCATTAAGAGAATATTATTATACACATGGAAACTGCCTGGCAGGTGAGCAACTCCTGGCCCCTTGAATACTGCCTAGTCTCTGGGCTTCACATTTGTCTTTTACCCTGTCTGGGACAGTGACCCCAGCTGATGCTCCAGAGCTTCTATTCTTATTTCAGGGAGTGAGGTAAACAGCTGACATTATATAATCATGTTGGTGTTAGGATGATAAGGACATATTCTGTGGTACTGTGGGTAGAAATGAAGGGAGGATTTAAAAGCCTTTCCATAAAAAAGGAAACTGACAAACCCTGATAATCCTCTGTGCAGGGAGAGGATGAGTCAAATCTTTCAAGCATGGTTCCCTTAGAAAAAAATAACAGGTAACATTAAGGAAGTCAAAGGGGAGCCGGTTAGAAGACGAAAATAATGAGTTTTTCATGTTTGTTTGTTTTTAACACGGTCAAAGTTGTGTTGAAATAGAAAAGTCAGCATTTCTTGAAGATAGTTGGGGTTGTGGCTTAAGTTAGGAGCTATAGAAAAATTATCTGGGAAGTGGCTACAAGGGCACCAATGTGAATGTCATGAGAATTCGCTGAGGATAGAGATGGGGAGACAAAAGCAGGAGTCTGGAATCTGACCCTTGGGAAGTGTACACATTTGCAGGGCAAGGAGAGGAATTGCAGAAGGTGGTGGAAGAGCAAGAGTCGTGGGAGAGACGGGGAGAAAGTCACATGATTTCCCCTTGTCCCCTGATAGACGGTGACAAATTAAAGTGTAAGCATAAAATGTATCCCTTTTCCCCTGGATTTTCATGTCTTATCTATAAGATGTATTTTTTTGAATGTTGTTTCTCTTCAGAATGTAACTCAGCATGACTAAGTAATGCTGAGGAGGAAATTTTATTTGATTGAAATGACTTTTTATGAGATTATCATATGCTACTGTGTCCATATATTGTGGCAGCCATGGAAATATGCTCCTCAAATCTCCAAGGGAAACTCTTTGAGGAGCATATTGACTGATAGTCCCAGCTGTCGCTTCTGGATCCACCACTGCTTTAGAGCAGTCTTCCTTGGGCTGTTCACAGTCAGTCACAAGTACAGTGTGGGTAATATTGCACACCGTTCCTGCCCAACACTCTCTGCTAGGCAACTTTGGCTTGGCCTGGTGGAGCTTTTCACAGAACTGCACTGCTGTCTGAGGCTCTTCCCGCTCCATCCCTCCATCCTGTTCCTTTTATGTGTAGCAAGCCTCCTCCTTGTTATTGTGCCTCGATCCTTCACAGGTGTTTCTCCCAATACATCTGTTGGTATCTGCTTCTCAGGTCCCACACTGACACAATATATCAGACACAACCAATGTTTAATAAGTGACCTCAGCGGTTCTGATAACCCTGATCCCTCAGAAGCAAGAGCCAACCTCCCTGAAAAGTTTATTTGAAATTAATTTGTTTCCCCCAACATTGTAGGGCTTAATCATATTCTATTTGGAGTAAGATCTTTGGGAAAGAACCTAGACTAAACTACATAGGATCCCGCATGGTCTTGACTCTGCTATATTTGCCTTAGTTGTGTTATCAATTTCATCTCATAAGCCATAGCCATTTGGAAAGAATGGAAGACCCACATATTTTAAATTAGCTTCTGGCCTTTTAAGAATTTATTTTTTTTTTAATTAAGGTAACACTGGTTTATAGCCTTATATAAGTTTCATGTGTACAACGTTATAATTCAGTTTCTATATACATGACAGCATGTTCACTGCCAAAAGTATAGTTTCCATCCCTCACCATACTACTAATCCCCTTTACCCATTTCATCCTTCCCCAACCCCCTCTTCCCCTCTGGTAACCACCAATCTGTTCTCTATATGTTTGTTTTAGTTTAGTTTTGTTTATTTTGTTTTTCTAAATATTACACATATGAGAGAAATCATATGGTATTTGTCTTTCACCCTCTGACTCATTTCACTATGCATAATACCCTCAAAGTCCATTATATTGTTGAAAATGGCAAGATTTCATCTCTTTATGACTGAGTAGCATTCCAGTGTGTGTGTGTGGGTGTGTGTGTGTGGGTGTATACTCATATATATTACATCTTCTTTATCCCTTCATCTATTGATGGGCATTTAGGCTGCTTCCGTGTCTTGGCTATTATAAATAATGTTGCAGTGAATGTAAGGGTGCATATATCTTTTTGAAATAGTTCGTTCACATTCTATGGATATTCCATTTGAAAAACGGAATAGCTGGATCAGATGGTAATTCTGTTTTCAATTTTTTAAGGAGTATCTATACTGTTTTCCGTAGCAGCTGCACCAATTTACGTTCCCACCAACAGTGTATAAAGGTTCCCTTTCCTCCACATTCTCTTCAGTTTTTTGTTTTTGTTTTTTAAATAACCATTCTAACAGGTGTGAGGTGATAACTCTTTACAGTTTTTATTTGCATTTTCCTAGTAATTAGTGATGCTGAACATCTTCTCATGTGCTATTGGCTATCTGTATGTCTTCTTGGAGAAATTTCTATTCAGATCCTCTGCCTATTTTTTAATCAAGTTTTTTTGTCATTGAATATTATGAATTCTTCATATATTTTGGACATTAACCCCTTTTCAGATGTATGATTTGTAAATATCTTGATGTTTTCCCAGCACCACATGTTGAAGAAACTGTCTTTTCTCTATTGTATAGTCTTGCCTCCTTTGTCATAGATTAATTAACCATAAGTGTCTGGGGTTATTTCTGGGCTTACTATTCTGTTCCATTGATGTGTGTCTGTTTTTGTGCCAGTACCATACTATTTTGATTACTGTAGCATTGTAGTATAATTTGAAATCAGGAAGTGGGATACCTTCAGCTTTGCTCTTCTTTCTCAGATTGTTTTAGCTATTGGGGATCTCTTGTGTTTCCATACAAATATTAGAATCATTTCCTCTAATTCTGTGAAACATGCCATTGGCATTTTGATAGGGATTGCACTGAATCTGTAACTTGCTTTGGGTACTAGGGACATTTTAACAATATTAATTCTTTTAATCCATGAGCACAAAATATCTTTCTATATTTTTGTCTTTTCAATTTTTTTCATCAGTGTCTTAACAGTTTTCAGTGTACAGGTCTTTCACCTCTTTGGTTAAATTTATTCCTAGGTATTTTTTGATACAATTGTAATGGGATTATTTTCTTAATTTTTCTTTCTCCTAGTTTGCAACAGATATTAGTATATTGATTTTGTATTTTGCAACTTTACTGTATTCATTTATTATTTCTAATAGTTTTTGGTGGTGTGTTTAGGGTTTTTATTTGTATATTATTATGTCATCTGCAAATAGTGACACTTTTACTTCTTGCTTTCCAATTTGGCTGCCTTTTACTTCCTTAATTGCCTAATTTCTCAGGCTAGGACTTCCAATACTATGTTGAATAAGAGTGGCAAGAGTGGGCATCATTGTCTTGTTCTTGATATTAGAGGGATAGCTTTCAGTTTTTCACCATTAAGTGTGATGTTAGCTGTGGATTTGACGTGTATGGCCTTTGTTATGTTGAGGTATGTTACTTCTATACCCATTTTATTGAGATTTTTAGCATAAATAGATGTTGAATCTTATCAAATGCCTTTTTTTTACATCTCTTGAGACGATCATATGATTTTTATCCTTCATTTTGTTAACATGCTATATCATATTGATTGATTTGCGTATGTTGAACTATCATAGCATCACTGAAATAAATCTCACTTGATCATGGGATATGATCCATTTAATATATTGCTGTATTGCTAGTATTTTGTTGAAGATTTTTATGTCTATGTTTATCATAGATATTGGCCTGTGGTGTCCTTTTTTCATATTGTCTTTGTCTGTTTTTTTTATTTTAGGGTAGTGTTGGCCTCTTAGAATGTGTTAGGAAGCAGTCCATCCTTTTCAATATTTTGGAAGAGTTTGGTAAGAATAGGTATTAAATTTTATTTAATATTTGGTAGAATTCATCTGTGAAGATGTATGGTTTTGTTCTGGGGAGGTTTTTGATTAATGTTGCAGTCTCCTTACTAGTTATTGTGTCAGTCTATTCAGATTTTCTATTTCCTCATTATTCAGTTTTGAAAGGTTATATGATTCTAAGATGTATGTTTCTTCTAGGTTGTCCAGTTTGTTGGCATGCAGCTATTCATAATAGTCTCTTACAATCCTTTGTATTTCTGTAATATCTGTTGGTTGTAACTTCTCCTCTTTCATTTCTCATTTTTTTCCATTATAGTTTATCATAGGATATTGAATATAGTTCTCTATGCTATACAGTGGGACCTTGTTGTTTATCCATTCTATATATTAAAGCTTACAAGTGCTAACCCCAACCTCCCACTCCATCCCTCCTCCAACCTCTCCCCTTTGGCAACCACCAGTCTGTTCTCTATGTCTGTGATTCTATTTCTGTTTCATAGATAGGTTCATTTGTGTCATATTTTAGATTCCACATATAAATGATATCATATGCTATTTGTCTTTCTCTTTTTGACTTACTTCACTTAGTATGATAGTCTCTAGTTGCATCCATATTGCTGCAAATGGCATTATTTCATTCTTTTTTATAGCTGAGCTGTATTCCATTGTATATATATACCACATCTTCTTTATCCATTCATCTGTCGATGGACATTTAAGTTGTTTCCATGTTTCAGCTGTTGTGTATAGTGCTGCTGTGAACATAGGGGTGTGTGTATCTTTTTGAATTATACTTTTGTCTGGATATATGCCCAGGAGTGGGATTTCTGGATCATATGATAATTCTATTTTTAGTTTTCTGAGGAACCTCCATAGTGTTTTCCACAGTGACTGCACCAACTTACATTTCCACCAGCAGTGTAGTGGAGGTTGCCTTTTCTCCACACCCTCTTCAGCATTTGTTATTTGTAGACATTTTAATGATGACCATTCTGACTGGTGTGAGGTGGTACCTCATTGTAGTTTTTATTTTATTTATTTATTTTTGCAGTATTCGGGCCTCTCACTGTTGTGGCCTCTCCCGTTGCAGAGCACAGGCTCCAGACACACAGGCTCAGTGGCCATGGCTCACAGGCCCAGCCACTCTGCGGCATGTGGGATCTTCCTGGACCGGGGCATGAACCCGTGTCCCCTGCATCGGCAGGTGGACTCTCAACCACTGTGCCACCAGGGAAGCCCCCTCATTGTAGTTTTGATTTGCATTTCTCTAATAATTAGTGATGCTGAACATCTTTTCATATGCCTATTGGTCTACTGTATATCTTCTTTGAAGAAATGTCTATTTAGGTTTTCTGCCCATTTTTGGATTAGGTTATTTGTTTTTTTGTTGTTGAGTTTTCATTTCTCATTTTATTTATTTGAGCCTTCTCTCTTTTTTTCTTAGTATGTTTACCTGAAAGTTTTCAAATGTTTATCTTTTTCAAAGAACCAGCTCTCAGTTTCTTTAATCTTTTCTATTTTCTTTTAGTCTCTATTTCATTAATTTCTGCTCTGATTTTTACTATTTCCTTCCTTTTACTTATGTTGGGATTTGTTTGTTTTTCTTTTTCTTGTTCCTTTAGGTATTAGGTTAGATTATTTATTTGAGATTTTTCTTGTTTCTTGAGCTAGGTCTGTATTGCTATAAAATCCCCCCATAATACTGCTTTTTCTGCATCTTATTGGTTTTGATATGTCATTTTTATTTTCATATGTCTTCAGGTATTTTTTAATTCTTCCTTTTAGTTTTTCATTGATGAAATAGTTGTTCAGTAGCATGTTATTTAGTCTCTGCATATTTATGATTTTTCTAGCCTTCTTCTTGTAGTTGATTTCTAACTTCATACCACTGTGGTCAGAAAAGATGCTTGATGTGATTTCAGTCTTCTTAAATTTATTGTTTAGTGCCAAATATACGGTTGATCCTTGAGAATGTTCCATTTGCACCAAGGATAATGTGTATTCTGCTGCTTTTGTATGGAGTGCTCTGTGTATATCTGCTATCCATCTGATCTAATGTTTCATTTAAGGCTATTGTTTCCTTGTTGGTCTGGATGGTTGGTCTGTCCATTGATGTAAGTGAAGTGTTAAAGTCCCCTACTGTTATTGTGTTGCTTGGCACTTTAGCACAAGTTTTTTTGCTCTTCTTACCCGAGCTGCCTTTAACTATATTTGAGAATTGACACTTTCTACCCTCCACTGCCTCTTCCAGAAGTGTCACTTGTTCCCCTGTTGTTGCTGCTTGTGCCTCTGGTGTCACTGGTGACTTGCTGCTACCAGTATTGCTGCTGTTGCTGGATTCGTCACTGGGGGCACCAGGAGAGTGGTGTCTCCACTGTGCCTGGGGTCACCTGGGTCATGAGCACTGCTGCCATGGTGATGGAAGGGGGATAGCTGGAGAGAAGCTGGGCTTGAGGGTGCCTTTGCCATGTCTAGGGTTGTTAGCTTTGCAGGTGCTGCCACCAGGGCAGGGGGCTCAGAGTTGTGGGTTCCACTGCAGCTAGAGGGACTGGGGTGGCAGGTTCCATCTCTGCTGCTGCTTGATTCCCCGTGGACTGTGAGTACTGCTGCAGCTGGGAGGCCAAAATTGTTTGTGCTGCCTTTGCTTATGATACTGGGTTCTCTGTGATTGCAGGCTCAGTTGCCATGTTCAAGATTATAGATACCACCTGCACTTTTCCCCCAGTTCTACCTGCAATATGTGATCTAATCCACTCACCTTCAGCTGGACAGATGTGTGGATATCTCCAGCATCCTGGTATGTTGGATAGAAGAACTTTTGTTGAGTTATGGGTGTTTTACTAGTTGGAGATTGAAGCGAAGAGAGAAAGGGAGCATCACACCACCATAATGCTGACATCATTCCAAGAATTCATTTTTTAACTGAATTTGTAGCAGTAGTTCTGAAGACCCACTGATGTTTTTCAAATGATTAATAAATGGAAAACTTTATATCATTAAGAGATACTTATAAAATTTAACAAAAAAGTAAGTTAACAGTGTCTTAAATTATGAAACGTATAGGGGTATTTCACATGACTGATTAACAAAACTGAATTACTCAAAGTGAATATGTTCTTAAGGAATAACTAGCTTCTGGGAATGGGCTAGGCAATTTAAAGTTGTTTTATCAGATAGTTTTTCAAATGCATGAATAGATGAATGAATTATTTATGCAAAATTGAAAGAAAAGCTTTATAGTCAGCGAATAGTTTTGGCATGAAGATAAAGATTTCCAAATAAATTGCCATCTCAGAATGTTAAATCACAACATAACTATGTGAGTTTATGCAAGTTGTCAATATATATCACATGCTTTATGTGAAAGGGCTAATGAGTTAGAATTTAGGAAATCAGGCTTTAACTCCCAGCTGGTTAGGTAACATTGGACTTCCTTTAACCTCTCTGTTCCTCAGATTTCTCAGCTGATATTCGAGTCCCTCGACATTTTAAAATCTATAATTTTATTCAGTTTATTTACAGGATATTATACACTAAAAAAACTGGCTCTATTTTTGTAACAGTTTGATGGATGTAAATTCATCATTAAATGGATACAAAAGCAATACTGCAATGGCTGCAAATTGTATACACCTACCTATATGTTATTTCAAATCCATTTCTCATCTGCTTCGCTCATAATATGGAATTCCTTTGAAGACAATGGTCCTTTCGTGCTAGTATTTTACTTCCTATAATGCATAGTGTAGTAGATATTAAATAAACATTGTAAGATTGGATTGAGTATTTTGTATCAGTAGAAGGATTGTGAGGGGTTTCATGTCATGGTTGCTTGTGAAATAACTTTTATAGTAGATATTAAATATTCAAATATTTGTGTAGTTGGATTGAATATTCTTTATCACTTGAAGGATTATGATAGATTTCAAGGCATGGTTGCTTGTGAAAACACTTATTGAAGGTAAGATTTCTGTGGTTCTAGAGGTATATGAACTCAGTCTTATAAAAATCATAAGTTATTTTCACTCTCTAAAGCAGTTATGAAACATGAAAAATTCATTTGAGTGTATGTTTCAATAATAAATGTAAACAATATCACATATAAATGCCCCACAGTTATTTCCAACAGTGATTTAAATGCTATTCTTAGTTTATGAAGAAAGGAGGAAAATGACAGTGGTATTTAATTTTGTCTATTATGTATCTGACACTTTATTAAGAACTTTATAACATCATTTCATTTAATTGTCACAATGGGACTGTGTTTTATCCACTTCAGTTTCCACTGAGGAAACTCAGAGGAGTTAAATTGCCCAAATCATACTGATGTTAATAAGCAGAATCAGGATTTAATTCAGTGGATCTGTCTCCAAATCTCGAAGATTTTCTACCAAAATAGAGAACCATATGCTTATGGTAGCTTAAAAGTCACTGGGTAAATCCCCAAATGTGGTTTCTTCCTTTCTCCATTTAGTGAGAGACTCTGTCCTTGGTGCTGGATTGTAAAGGTTAAGAAAGACAAGGTCCCTGTTCTCGTGAAGCTTATTGTCAAATGGGGTGGGTGGGTGAGGAGAGTCAATAAATAAATGAGATAATTTCACATCCTTTCTTTTATTTCACACAAACAAACAAAAACCCCTAAGTGATATCTGGATTATTTCCTTGGCTTCCAGTAACTAAAAATAGAAAGCACATTTCTGTTAACTTAATGAAATTGATACCATAAAAGTCTACAGAAAACATCACATATAATGGTAAAATATTGAATGGATTTCCATTGAATATTAGAAAAAGACAAATATGAAAGAAGACCTGAATAAATAAAAACATACATTATATTTTTAGTTAGGAAAAATGTATTGTAAAGATGCCAGTCATCTATAATTTAATCCATACATTTTATGGACAGTCAGTGAAAACCCTAATGAAAGGTTATGAAAGTTGGCATCCGAAAAAATAAAAAAACATAAAGAATAATTAAATTTTGAAAAACAAAAAATTATATTTGACAGGTCTTGCCATACCAGATATGGGCATACCTGATTTTATTGTGCTTCACTTTATTGCATTTCTCAGATATTGCTTTTTTTTTTTTTTTTTTTTTACAACTTGAAGGTTTGTGGCAACCCAGTATCAAGCAAGCCTGTCACATCATTTTTCCAACGGTGTTTGCTCACTTTGTATTTCTTTGTCATATTTTGGTAATTCTCATGATATTTCAAACTTTTTCATTATTATAGTATTGTTATGTGATCTGTGATCAGTGATCTTTGATGTTACTATTGCAAAAAGATTACAACTTATTGAAGGCTCAGATTATGATTAGCATTTTTTAGCAATAAAGTATTTTTAAATTAAGTATGTAATTTTTTAGACATAAAGCTATTGCACACTTAATAGACTAAAGTATAGTGTAAACATAACTTTTTATATCCTCAGGGAAATCAAAAAATTTGTGTGATTCATTTCATTGCAGTATTTGCTTTATTGTGCTCTGGAATTAAACCTGCAATATCTCCAATGTATGCCTGCATAAAATAAACTACAAAACTATAGAACTTAAAAAAATGTAATATTGTTGGAAAAGGAGGTTATTGGAACAGAAGAAAAACCCAAGAAAATAGGGCCGTATGTGAGCAGCAATTACATTTGCAATAAAGATGGCATCTACAATCAGTGAAGCATGATACACTGCTTAAACAGATGATATTGGGACAATTGAATATGTAGTAGGAGAAAAATAGGTTAGATATAGATTTTCTCCCATGTACACACACACATACACACAAACACAAACTTCAGATTGTTTTAAGAACTAAACAAGCAAATACATTTATAAAGATTATATAAGGAAATATGAGGGAGCAGTTTAATAATCTTGCTGTTTTGTAATCTTAACCTGAAATGTGTATGCATGTATGTGTGTGTACATAGGATGAAATCTATATTCTAACTGTTATAGTGAAAGACCTAGAGGTTTGACTATGGAGAAATTTAAATCTTTCACAGGACAGAAAATAAAATCACCATCAGTACAATTAAAAAATATGATATATTTGCATCTTCTATATGAAGCAAAGGTTAAGCTTTTAAAAAATATGCAAATCAAGTTTTTAAATGATAAGCCTTTGGGAAAAAGAGCAAAAGCCATAAAGAAATGATTCACAGGAATAAAATAAGTTATAAAAATACATTCAATGTTGCTAGTTGTTAGGGAAATATAAATCAAAATGAAATGCTTCTTTCTGGTCACACATTAATAAAATTTTAAAATTCATAATCTAAGATTTTGGCACAGGAGAAAATATATTCTCATAAACTTCATGAGAGTGTAATTTGGTAAAGACTTTTTGTTGGGATACTTGTTAATATCTATCAAAACTTAAAATATTCCTACTATTAGAGTTAATGATTCTACTTTTCTTTCGTGGTCAATGCAGTTAAGTGTCGTTATTCAATTTGCCTGTAAGGCACTAGGAGTAAGCCTTTGTAATATTTCCTAAATAGAAACTCCCGAGCCAGGAAGACCAGCCTTGAGTTAATCCCAGAGGATTTCACTTATCTGATAATAATTATCTAATAAATATCCACTTTAACTTAACCCATTTTAAATGGAGACCAAATTTCATAGAAAATGGTAAAATACAATATAATTAGAATTTTTGAGAAATAAAATATTATACAAAGAAATTTACGTATTAAAGTTTAGATTGTAATTGCTTCTATGGGGTATTTCTTAGCACAAAATGCAGATCAAGATTTGACATTTTTGGTGTAGCATTTCTAATAACATTTTATAATTGCATGATATTGAATCCCCTTTTATGACTTTTACAACAAAACCACTGGCAGAACCTCAGTTATTTCAAAAGCTTCTCTTTTCACTTTAATAATGAAATAATTATTTTGAAACATCTATCATGTAACCGTAGGTGACAGTTTCTTCCTCTGCTTATGTTGACTGGTTTAACTATGCCATATCTCCATTGTAATCATTTTTGTGATTTTAGCATTTCTCCAGTTTCACTGCATGAAACACATTTCCTTGTGTGAAATTTGTGATATCATGTTAAAAATCAGTTTGCATTAATATTGCATACTATTTCAAAACAACAGATTCAAATGTAGCATTCAGTAATGAACAAGAGACAGATGATGAAGAACAGGGGAGGAAGGGAAAGATGCCAGTACTTCATAGTAAGGAAAATCTGAGAGAGGACTACTTTTAGGAGTATTATTTCATTATTTAATATTTTTATATCTCAACTTCAACTTCTATACACAATAAAATTGCAGAATTGTAGATATTAAAATTATTCTTTCATACATGTGCATTACTATGTAGATTGTAATAGTGCAAAATTTTGATCTATCTTAATGTCCTTGATAAAGAAAGGATTAAATACATTATGGTATATGGCATTGAATATTCTTCATTTGCTAATTTATTCATACATTTGACAAGCATTTATTGAGTTCTTATTAGGTACCATACCCAAAAGAGACTAATTCCCAGAATCATCAATCAACTGGATCTAGCTGACATTTACAGAATAATTCAATCAGCAAGAGGAAAATGCACATTCTACTCAAGCTCACATGGAGCATTCACCAAGAAAGACTACATTCTGCTCCACAAAATATACATCAACAAACTTAAAAGAGTAGAAATCATGCACAGTGTGTTCTCAGACCACAGTAAAATTGGAAATAGTTAACAGAAAAATAATTGGAAAATTTCAAAATATTTGGAGATTAAATAACACACTTCTAAAACCACATGCCTCTGAGAACAAGTCTGAAGAGAAAGTAAAAATATTTTTAACTAACTGAAAACAAGAATACAACTTAACAAAATTTGTGGGATGCATTGAAAGCAGTGTTGACAGAGAATGTTATAGCACTGAATATGTATATTGGAAAATGAGAAAGATCTAAAATCAGTCTTCTAAGTTTCCACCTTAGTAAACCAGAAAAAGATAAGCAAATCAAACAGAAAGTAAGCTGAAGAAAATAAGTAATAATAAGAATTAGAGCAGAAGTCAATGAAGTTGAACACAGGAAACAATGGAGAAAATCAGTGAAACCAAAAGCTAGTTATTTTTTATTTTTATTTTTTAAGAAGATGTTGGGGGTAGGAGTTTATTAATTAATTTATTTTTATTTTGGCTGTGTTGGGTCTTCGTTTCTGTGCAAGGGCTTTCTCTAGTTGTGGCAAGCGGGGGCCACTCTTCATCGCGGTGTGCGGGCCTCTCACTATCGCAGCCTCTCGTTGCGGAGCACAGACTCCAGATGTGCAGGCTCAGTAGTTGTGGCTCATGGGCTCAGTTGCTCCACGGCATGTGGGATCCTCCCAGACCAGGGCTCGAACCCGTGTCCCCTGCATTAGCAGGCAGATTCTCAACCACTGCGCCACCAGGGAAGCCCCAAAGCTAGTTATTTGAAAAGAACAATAAAACCAATAAATCTCTAGTAAGGCAATCCAAGAAAAAAAGAAGAGACAGATTATTAATATTAGAAATAAAAGAGGAAACATCATTACTGATTCCATGGACATTAAGAAAAATAAGGAACAATGAATAACTCTGTGCCCATAAATTTGATCAGTTAGTGCAATGGACCAATTTCTCTGAAAGACACAAGGTACTAAAACTCACACAAGTATAAACAAATAACATGAATAGGTCCATATCTATTAAAGAAATTCAATTAATAATTGATAACCTTCCAAAATAAAAAGCACCAGGTACAGATTATTTCACTAATGAATTGTCCCAAACATGTAAAGAAGAAATGATACCAATTGTCTACTATATGTTCCAAGGAAGAGAAGCAGAGAGAATACTGTCTAAACTCATTCTATTAGACCAGCATTACTGAAGTCCCCAAACCAGATAAAGTCATCAGAAGAAAGGAAAACTATAGACCATGGACACAGATACAAAAATCCTCCACAAAATATTAGCATATCAAATCTAACAATATATAGAGACAATTGTACACCACGACCAAGTGGGATTTATCACAGGTATGCAAAGCTAGGCTGGGTCAACATTTGAAAATCAACTAACGTAATCCATCTCTTGATCAAGAGGCTAAAGAAGAAAAATCATATGATCATATCAATAAATGTAGAAAAATAATTTGGCCAAATCCATCACCCACTCATGATTTAAAACTGTCAGCAAATTAGGAATAGAGGGGAACATTCTCAATCTGATAAAGAACATCTAGAGAAAACTTGCAGTTAATATCAGACTTAATGGTAAAAAACAAGATGCTTTACCCCTAAGGTCAGAAACAAGGCAAGGATTTCTCCTCTCCTGACTCCTGTTCAACATCATACTTGAAGTCCTAGCTAATGCAACAAGAAAAGAAAGAGAAATAACAGATATACAGATTGAGAAGGAAAAAACAAAACTCTGTTTGTTCACTAACAGATGGCATGATTATCCTCATAGAAAAAAATCAACAACAAAAAATCCTGGAGCTAATAGATTATATCAAGTTTACAGGATACCAAGTTAATATAAAAAGTCAGTTGTTTTCCTGTACACCATAAATGAACTATTGGAATTTAAAATTAGAGACATAATATCATTTATATTAGCACCAAAATAGTGACATACTTAGGCCTAAATCTAAAAAAAAATTGTACAAGATCTAAATGAGAAAAATTATAAAATTCTTTTTAAAAAAATCAAAGTTGATCTAAATAATTGTACAACTATTTCATGTTCGTGGATAGGAAAACTCAATTATTTATTAAGATGTCAATTCCTTCCTACTTGATCATACATTCAATGTAAAGTCAATCAAAATCCCAGCAAGTTATTTATTTTTTGGATATCAACAAACCAATTTTAAAGTTTATGTGGAAAAGCAAAAATACCCAGTTAGACAATACTGAATAACATGATACCAAAGAGGTAAAACAAAGTCAGAAGACTGATACTGGCTGACTTCAAGAATTGCTATAAACTGCAATAATCAAGATGGTATGGTACTGACAAAATAATAGGTGAATAGATCACCTAATGGAACAGAATAGAATGCCCTGAAAAAGACCCACAAAAGTATAGTCAATTGATCTTGGACAAAAGAGCAAAGGAAATTCCTTGGAGAAAGGATAGTCTTCAATAAATGGTTCTGGAACAAATGAATATCCATATGAAATAAAAAATAGTAATGTAGACAGTGACTTTACACTGTTCACAAAAATTAACTCAAAATGGGCCGTGAAGCTAAATGGACCTAAATGGACCATAGACCTAAATGTAAAATGCAACATCAATATTGATTCATCAATTGTAAGAAATGTACTACACTAACTTGAGTTGTTAATAGTAGGGGCAACTATTCTGGAAAGGATAGGGTATATGGAAGGTCTCTGTATTATCTGCTCCATTTTCTGTAAACCTAAAATTGCTCTAAAATAATAAAGTGTATTAATAAAAAATAAACACAAATAAAAATCCATAAAACAAATGCATACCTTAATGAAATATTACAAGCGAAACATCCTTGAAACAATCACCTAGACTGAAACTTTGTCAACCACCATAGAAGCCCTGCCATGTATGCATCCCATTCCACAAAAGTAATCACTATCTTTTGCTTTTTTAAAAGCTTTTATTTATTTATTTATTTTGGCCACACTGCAGGGCATGCGGGATCTTAGCGTCCCGTTCCCCCCCCACCCCCCGAACCCCTGCCCCGCCCCACCCCCGCCCCAGGATTGAACCTGTGCCCCCTGCAGTGGAAACAGGGAGTCTTAACCACTGCACTGCCAGTGAAGTCCCAGTAATCACTATCTTGACTTTAATAGTAATCACTTTCTTGTGTTTTTTATGGCTTCTCATAAGCATCATAGTTTAGTTTTTCCACTCTAAAAATTTGATATATTTAAGTTTACAAAAATTTATAGCTGGCAATATTTTTAAAATATCACTATGTCTGGTGGAAAATAGATTATTTGCAGTGCAAAGATGGAAACAGGAGGAATCAGTAGGAGACCATTAAAATGGCAACTTGGACAAGAGTGACAGAGAGAACAGATAGAAGGGATCCGTTTACATTTAGGGGATGGAGCCCAAAGGATTTGGTGATATAGATGGAGTATAAGAGAAAGAGAGAATTGAAAATGACTAGAAAAAAAATGTTGCCATTTGCAGAAAGGGGGAAGGGCTGGAACAATTATTATTATTTTAAAAATCATAGGCAGATTCATATTGGTTTTGAGGATATATGTTATATTATTAATTTAAACAGCCAATTTTTTTCTTGAAGTATAATGACATATTGAATAATATGAGAGTGTGTTCTCTTTTTTATCTTACAAAAATATATGTATATTTGTTTTACATGTTTTTATAATAGGAAAAATACGGAAAATAATACAAAAAATATACATAATTGATTACATGAGAAAAGGTGCTTTGCAGTGAGATGTGAGAGACTGTAAATTTTATTTTAGAACCTTCTGTATTCTTTGATTGTTAATATGAATTAATTATTTCTGTAATTCAAGTAACTGAAATTATGCATATGTGTATGTGGATATAGATTTAGTTTTGAACATACCAGTATTTCCTCATATTTAGCACACAGTTTGTAAATTTTTTTTTTTTTTTTTTTTTTGCGGTACACGGGCCTCTCACTGCCGTGGCCTCTTCCGTTGCAGAGCGCAGGCTCTGGACGCACAGGCTCAGTGGCCACGGCTCACGGGCCCAGCCGCTCCGCGGCATGTGGGATCTTCCCGGACCGGGGCACGAACCCGTGTCCCCTACATCGGCAGGCGGACTCTCAACCACTGTGCCACCAGGGAAGCACGGTTTGTAAATTTTTGATTATAAAATAGTTTTTAATATCATGACTTTAAATTGCAGGCAGTCATATGTGAAAAAATGACTCAGTAGGGGCCTAAGCACAGCCTCATGAAGTCCAAGTGAGGATGTGATCTTTGTGCAAGAGAGAGTTCTACAGTCCCAAACTTTCTACTTCTGTAGAAAGAATGTGTAAGTGCTCAGAGGAATGGTGGGTTGCTTGGAGTAGGACAAAGAGGATGACTGGTGACACTAGCCACTATAGAACAGGGCAGGACTGTAGACCTCTGTCATTATTGCTGGCTTATCACAAAGAGGCCCAAATAGGATGAAATATATCATAGGGAAACTAGGATAAACTGGATCTCTTCTCCCAAAATAACCATAATGGCAAGCCCTTCAAATCTTAGTAGATCTACTCCAGAAATAATGGCCAAAGAGATAGGGGTAGGGGAGGAGATAATTTGGAATTGATTCATTTTAAATCCAGAATTAAACACATGTAGATCAGGAAGGGTTTTGGAAAAAGAATGTGCACACGCATGTATACATACACACACATACACACACGCAGCGTGACAGAGGGGATGAGAAAGAGGCAGAGACAAAAACAGAGAGAGTGAGAAAGAGAGGGAGACACTCTGGGTGATGGCAAAAAATAATTTTTGCGTGAGCATTTAAGTGACCACTAAACAATAGCAATTTAGATTCCTTTATTGCAAATACATATTTAAGAGTTTCATATTTACAGTTTGGTATTAATTTTTTGCACTCTCAATATGATTATATTCCAAAGGATTATATCAGTTTTATTTGGGTAAATAAATAAATAAGAATTCACTGTGATTTCAAAGGAATTAACGTTACATGAAATGTCCTGGTGAACTGAAAACTTTATTGATTTTAAGCTCATTAAATGGTGATATGTTTATATTTCAATGTAAAAGCAGTCTGCTTAAAATACACATGAAGAAAATCTCACAAATCTCTTTTCTTTGTATATATCAAAACACCAGCGGTATTCTGGTTACTGGGTATTATACAGACAAAGGCACTCCTATAATGAAAAAAAGCCGTTTGTTATATAAACAACGGGATAAACTCAAAGGGAAATGATGAAAATACATTGAAAAATGTGCTCTAAGCTATGTTTGCTTTGCAGTCTTTGCAGATTGACATTTCAAATTGTGACTAGAGAAAACAGGAAATAATTGCATTCAGCCTTTTACAGCTATATGTGCTGGTGTTCCATAGAATGACAGGTTGGACGATACATTAGTATGGATCCATTTGGATGGATTCTTCTTTCCCTTTTTAATGGCATCTGTCAGTGGCAATTTCAGATCTATTGTCTACAGCCCAAGCCCAGGGCAAGATCCTACTGTGGCGGAATGACCTTTTTTATTTCTTTCCTTACATTTCCATTAGTCTTTTAAATTGGTCTAATGTGACAAGTTTATGTCAGCTAGCATTGTCTTAAACTAACATTGCTTTGCCAGAATTTTCCAAACAGTTTAGCAATTTGCCAGCTGTTGCTTTTCATGAAAAATAAAAGGCTATATGTATTATTCAGTTGACTGTAGTTCAGGGGAAAAAAAGAAAAATATGCAATGGAAATTGTAACTTTCTGGTACCCTAGTAATTTTAACCTTGCCTACATTTTCAGGATGCTGATACAGGGTGAACTAATTAAAGTGAAACTGGAGAGCTGGAAATTGGTACTTTGGGGGTATTTCCTGAGGTTATTTAGCAATCATTTTCCTTTTGGAATACTTTATATTCTATTACTTGAAATCAATTTCTTTTATGTGAGAAATTAATTCCTGTACACTTGTCACTCATAAACATAATATACATACATGCATGTGTGTGCACACACACATTTGCCCCAATTGAAGCTTTTCTTCTTTCCTTGTTCTCTGCAGATCCCAAATGCTCATACTCTCCCAAGTACAGGATTAGGAACAATTCAGTTATCATGGTGCTTCGTGGTAATTAATAGCTGTGCTGAATAATGAGAATAATCTATTTACACAAACAATGACCGACCCTATATTGGCTAATTCTGATGGAGTCACACAATTATATTCTAATAGAATATAGGATAGATAAATGACACCCCAAATTCTACAAGCTTAATTTACATGGAGGTAGAATGTTACCACCTATACAACTATTTAGATGTGTGCTTTGGGGAAAAGTAGCAAAATGTCTATCTTGAATAGACAGCTACTTTTCATCAATTTGAAGCTTTTGTGGCCAACACATATTGTACTGTCATCACTAGACAGATGCTAAATGTTCACATAAAGAGAGTATCTGTTCTGAGAAACAATATGGCCAATCTGTATTCATATATGGAAAGCCAAGATGGAACACTTATAAAATACTAAGAACTGAAGTTCAAATAGGAATCTATCAGATAAATGCAAGGTTCAAAATCTCTTGAAAGGCAAAGGGATAGAGGTGGTACAGATGGAGAAAGGAGATTATACATTTTTATCAAGTTGTAAGTAGAATCTTGTTTATAGATTACTAAATCAGGTAAGTAGTATTGGGTTGGCCAAAAAGTTTGTTCAGGTTTTTATGGAAAAACCTGAACAAAATTTTTGGCCAACCCGATACTTCATAGAGGTCTATGAAAATTAGAGTTTTATTATCACTGAGTCGAAAGAAAAAAAAGTAAATTTGGAGGATTTTCAAAAGGAAAGGTGATAGGATAGATCTTTGACATTCTACAAGTTTATTCATGAAAGAATATAGTTTTTTTTTTAATTTCTAATCTTGAACTCTCCATTTTAGCTATGTTGATCCAGTGATTGACTCTATTGCTCCTAGGATTTATATATGTCACAGCAGGAAAGGAATGAGAAGATTCACTATCTGATACAGCAGTTTCCTTTCTTTCAAAGTTTTCTTGTTTCTGACTCCCTGTGCCTGGACTTCTGACTCCCAGCCTTGCTCGGGCTTAGGAATTCTGCTATTTCAGGGTCCTCATTACTGATGTGGTTTCTCACACCAGGCTACATTTGTGTACTTTCTGCTTCCTGGGTTTTATTTACTTCCTTACCCTTTCTCCCAGTCTCAGCCTCACCTGATCTTGACATTCTTTTCGTCTGAATGACTTTGAGACATATTTTTAAAAGTAAAAATATTAGAATGATAATGAATTGGGGGAAGGAGACATCTTGTTCTTAGCTGTTTACAGACAGCTAGAATGCTTGTGTGATATTTAGAGTAATGACCCATGAGTATACCCTTATCTTAATCGTTGGAACCTCTGGCACCTGTGAATGTGTTCTTTTATGGCAAAGGGACTTTATAGATATGGTTAAGTATCTTGAGATGGCAGGATTATCCTGTGGACCCTAAATGTAATCACAAGTATTCTTCTAAGAATGATACACAGGGAGATTTGACTATAGTAAAGGAGAAGGCATTTGTAACTAAGGAGCAGAGAGATTGGAGTTATATGGCTAGGAGCCAAAGAATGCTGTTACCCTCTCTAAGTGGAAGAAGCAAGGAATAGATTCTCTCCTGAAGCCTCCAGAAGGAACCAGCCTCTGTTTTTTTTTTGCTGTGCGCGGGCCTCTCACTGTTGTGGCCTCTCCTGTTGCGGAGCAACAGGCTCCGGACGCGCAGGCTCAGTGACAGCCTCTTGTTTTTGCCCCATAAGACTAATTTTAGACTTCTGATCTGCAGAACTGTAAGAGAATAAAATTCTATTGTTTTAAGCCAGTAATCTTGTGGTAATTTGTTACAGTAGCAACAGGAAACTAATATAGGTTTTGGTACCTAAAAGTAAGATGCTGCTGTAACAAATACCTAAACATGTGAAAGTGACTTTGAAATAGGGTATTGCATATAGAGCATGCAAGAATTATAAGGAAAATTATAGGGAAAAAACCCTAGATTTCTTTGAACAGACTGTTAGTGGAAATATGGCATTTAAAAACACTGCCAGAGAGGGCTCAGAAGAAATGATAAACATGTTGTTAGAAACTGGAGGAAAGGGGAACCTTGTTATATAGGGGAAGAAAGCTTAGCTGAATTGGTTATATTGGTTATATTGAAAGCAGAACTTGTAAGTAATGAATTTGGATATTTAGCTGAGGATAATTCTAAGCAAAGCATTGAGGGTTGCTGATTTGTTTCTTCTTGCTGTTCATAATAAAATGTGTGAGCAAGAGATAAATTGAGGGAAGAACTGTTAAGCAAATGGGACCTAAGACTTGACAATTAGGGGAATTTTTAGTCTATTTATATTATGAACAATGCTGAGATTAGAAGATTCACGGTCAGGAATGTATGCTCTGGAGAGAAGACCAAGCATGTGGTTGGACAACTTTTTGCTGAAAGGATTAGGTGCATGACTTATTGATCCCCTTAGCATTGACTCAGCAGAAGCCAGGAATAGAGATGAGATTATCCAGGAAAGATCTGTGGAGGAGCCTCTTGTCTAATGGAGTGACTCTCTCGGATATATACAGGAGACCCTCAAGTTTTTTGAGAATGTTTTATCTGCAGAAATACTACCCACTTTGACTAAAAGGAGCAGAGACAGGGCAAAATGAAAGAAAACGGTTAGACTACCAAAATTCTATAGGCATTGAAACAGGCTGATAAACTACTCAGCTGAGAACATGTACTACTCTATAAGGGAAAGGAAGAATGACTCCAAGGGCAGAGCTTTGGTAAGATGAAAGAGCCTTGAACCACAGATTATTCCCAGGCCTAGAAACCTGTTGGAGTTTGCCCAGATGGATTTTGAAATTGTTTGGGACAGTGACTCCTTTCTTCCTTCTGTTTTCTCCATCTTGGAATGAGATTATCTATAATCATTACCCTATGCCTGCCTCACCATTATATTTGGGGACAAGATCATTTGTTGTCTAGTTTCACAGATCCACATATGGAGTAGAATTTTCCCCAGGAATCTATCATAATGCGAGACTCAACCATACTTGATTTAGATGTTGAGATCTGGGAGATTTGCGCTGGTGATATTTGCATAGTTTAGGTGATTTGGGCCTTGAGTTGATACAAAGGACCTTATAAGAGGGAGACAGAGAGAGATTTGCCTACAGTAGAGGAGAAGATGATGTGACCTTGGAAGCAGAGCTGGGAGTGATGTAACCAGGAGCCTAGGAATGTGAACACACAGCCTCTAAAAGTAGAAAAGGCAAGGAACATATTTTCCTCTGGATCCTCCAGGAGGAACCAGCCTGCTGACTCCTTGATTTTCATCCCTTAAGACTCATTTTGGACGTATGATATGTAGACCTGTAAGAGAATAAATTTCTATTGTTTTAAGCCATTAAGTATGTGGTAATTTTAGTGGCAACAGGAGACTAATAAACATGGTCTATATAAGCATTCAGTAAGTATATGATGAGTGAATAAACGATGAGTGAAAAAAAATATTTGCCTTTATAAGCCTATGTAAATTCCAGAGTTATAGGATTTGAAATGGAAGGCTAGTTTTATTAGAAAAAATTATACATTAATAAAAATCTATTTTGGTAAAGAAAATTCATTCACAAAATTGATGTAAAGATAGACGATGTTGGAAACTTAACTAGAATATTTTGGCATTAACAAAATTATTTTGAAAATTAACACTAATTCTCATTGATATGACTGTTAGTTACTTATTACCACATTTTCCCTCAATTAATTATGATGCTTAGTTTTTAATCTTATCAATCAGCTTTGGTGTTATAGAATTTAATTTTGATAGTTTATATAAATGTAGACTTCCAACAGATGCAATGAATAGCTATAATTTAACCACAAATAGTAGGGGACTCCTGTCCTCACTGCTGAATGGGGGGTAGTAAACAATAAATCTTAGCAATGCCTTGTTATTTGTTCCTTGGGCTTTCGTAGTATGAAGCCCCTATGTGTCAATGCCAGTAAAATTAAAAAGACACACATCTGAACATGGTTCTAGTGGTTATTCTAGGACCAACCATAGAATTTTGAAAATCAGAAACAATGCTAATTTCTTATGACTCTATCAGCAGTCTTCTTCAGGATCTTTAATATGGACTGAATAATGAAGAAGCTGTCAGAAGAAAGAAAATAACATCAAAGGAGTAGAGTTTTTCTTAGCAGGATACATACTGTCTTGCTCCCTACTATTATGCTAGTGAAATTGGGCTAATCCTAGTTTCTTTAAAATGACTTATGGCTTTAAATCTTATTTTTATTTTTGTACATATAACCCAGAAATTCTTACCACTAGGCCTAAATAGATAACTTCAAGCAGCTGGGAAGAAATTTCACTCACTAAAGGGTGCTGAACCTTTCTGTAATACCTATTATTTTATAAACCTGTTATAAACCTTTATCATGTTATTTGGACATGGTACTTTTCTAAAATTGTTGCTATGGCTATAGTAACTTACTGTGTATGAAGATATGAGCAGTAATTAAATCTTGAAAACCTTTTAAGAAAGTTATCTGCCTTTGGACTTCTCTGCTCAAGGCAGAAATTGTGAGATCATGATGATATTAAATCATAATTCTTCTACTAACTTAGAAAGAGAGTCCTGGTCTTTACAAAATGTAAAAAGCAAGTGATCATGAGTTCTAAAGGGAAAGAGATTTAAAAGTAAATGTTTTGCAGATGTAATGTTGTATTAACTTTTATTGAGGGAGTGCAAAATTCCTGGCACAACTTGCTATAAAATATTGGTCATGGCTTATTAAAAACTTCTGTTTCTGTGAGAACAATGTATTGTTATAACATGGGACCTAAGTCTCAGGCTTCCCGCACAAATAGTTTTTGTCCAAGAGTCTCCGGTAACAGCCTGCAAATAGGAACACACACACACACACACACACACACACACACACACACACACACACACACACACACACACACACACACACACACACACACACACACACACACACACACACACACACACACACACACACACACACACACACACAACTACTTTCAGACTTTACCTCTGTTACCAGAAAGGATAAGGCAAGGAAGGGAAAGAAGTATATTTTTTATAGTGGTAGCAGTGTTGATTAGTTGATTTACTTTTTTTTTTCCTCCATTTACCTCATGGTCATTTATACTCACAAAGTGATGCAGATTTCTTATGGACTTATAGATATAAGCACGAGTTGGACATGGTAAACTGTTATTTGTAAATGAGAAATATATGCATGTTGATTTCAAAATTTTCTAATGTCAGTTTGAAGGATTCTAAATATTCCAGAGGAAGAGACTGATCCTAGTGGACAACCATAACCAAAGCACACAATACAAGGAGTGTATGTATGAACATTATTTCTCTATATTGTCCATAATTATTTCTAGATTAGTCTTTTTTGATTGATTCCTCAGTTTAGATAGAAAATGTTTTCTCTTTTGGTGGTGCCGTGAAACTCGTCAAGCAGAGGTTTAATTAATGTTGTATCTTTGTAAATTAATGAAATATTTATTTTAAAAGGTTTGATGATAATTTTCACATTTTTCTATACCTTCATTTCTTTGAATTCCTACCTTTGCCCAAGCTATTATTACTTGCCCTGATTCTTACCTCCTGAGATTATTTTTACAAATGACTGCTAGGCTTATGTGTAAACAGAATCTTTCTCATTTGGTTTGAGCTCTGTCATTTGAAGCTGTCATCACAAGTTTTATTTGGCAGAGAATTAACTGATTTTATTTCATAGCTGCAGGCCAAAAACTAGCCTCAGTTAGCATTTTACAAATGATTAAGTGGGGAATGAGCAAAAATTCATAGAAATTCCTACCAATATTGGAAAAAATGATAGCTCCTATTGTTTGTCTGTCTGTTATGGGCCAGGTACTGTCGTAGGCATCTTACATATACTATATATTCTTTTCCAGGTAGAGATTACTCATATTTTATACGTCAGCCTCAGAGAGGTTAGGTCATTTTCTTAAAGGCGTATATATGTTCAGTAGGCAAGCCTCCAAATCCTGTGATTTTTTTTTTTTGGCCACACCCTGTGACTTGTGGGATCTTAGTTTTCTGACCAGGGATTGAACTCGTGCCCTCTGCAGTGGAAGCATGGAGTCCTAACCACTGGACTGCCAGGGAATTTCCAATCCTATGATCTTTATATCAAACCAAGCTGTAAAAAAAAAAAGAAAAAGCTGCAAATATCAATTCTCATAGAACAATATTGTTGAATCATCATCAGAATTTTCATATGTGAGATTGTACATGCTGCAGACATATGTTTAAATAAATGGTTGTTGAATAAATAAATAACAAAATTATTGAAATAGTGTAAATGTAGCTTTGATCCCTGGTCAATGAAATGAAAGGGGGCAAAATAATAGTGAATGATTGGTTCAACATATGTTTATGTTGTATTTTATATGTGAAAAGTGGATAAATTAATAAAACGAGGGTATGGTCCTTGTCCTTAACACAATGCATAAGGACACGAAACAAATATATAATGATACAAGCCATAGTTTTATGTCAAAATAAGTGATAAATATAAATGCACAGAAGAGTGGACAAAGTAAAAACAAAGTGGACTGAAACCATTAGGAAAAGACTTATGGAATTGCTTGATTTGAGTTGATTCTTGAGAGGTGGGAGAATTTGGCAATAAAGGGATTAGCAAATCCATTCCAAACAACTGGAAAGACATAAAAAAGTACTGAAATACTGATTGATTATGGCTGTGATATATTTTATGTTTGTTGGGAAACACTCCTCTTCCTTCATCTTGTGGTAGAGTTATATTTCTCTGCCCTGCTGATGTTAGGCTTGGCTGTAATTTATTTTGGCCAATGGAATATGACATATGTGATATTAGTCCCATCTGAGCAAAATTTTTGATTGTGACTGCTTTAGTTCAACTTCTGGCTCTTCTTTGAAAGAATAAGTAAATTGCATATCTGACCCTGGGCCTAGAGCGAAGCCACAGTCAAGCTGCAGTTTATATGGAACTCAAGGAAGAAATAAACATTTGTTGTTTTAAGTTAGTGAGATTTTGCAGTGATTCCTTATGCAGCATAGCCTCTTGAAAGCTGACAAATACAGTGGCATTTGAGGGTGGTCTATGAGGACTAATGAATGGAGAAGGTTTATACTAGATTCTTAAGTAAGATAATGAAGTCATAAGTTAATGATTTGTCCTTTATTTTGTAGTACCTAGAACTGGTTGTCAATCTTGATATCTACTGTTATGATTTTAAAAGAAGTGTTGGTTCCATGTGATAATATTAATATTTGTCAACAGGAGTCATTATTTTTTCTCTTACAGTGATCAAAAGTGAATGCTTCTCAAATAGTTTTGTTATGGCTAGAAATTAATGGTTTAGTGAATAGATCCTTTGACTTTACTTTTACTTTCTTTCACAACATCTACCCTCCTTCATTAACCGCTTCTTATGTGGGCTGTGGATTGCATGGGATCCAGAATTCTCCTTTAATGGAAGAGTGAATTGGACTGGCATGTTATTAGACTGGGATTTTCCTGGTTTTTGTATGGTTCCCTATTAAATGACTGCCAACAACTGCAAGACATTTAATTTTTAGTATTTCTCTTTTTGATCTAGATATTGTTTCTTTCAAAAGCTCTTCAAAGTCTTTAGGTAGCATACTGAACGAATGACAAAAATCTATATATAATCTTAATTATATATATATAATATAGATATATATATAGAGAGATATATATAGATCTCTATATATATCTATATATAGATATATAGATATATATAGAGATCTATATATATATCTCTCTATAGATAGATAGATAGATAATCTTAATTAACTTAATATACCCCTATAATAATGAGGTGAGCGTGTAATTTTGTTGTCCAAATAGGGATGCTCTTGAGAATAAAATGGAACACTACTAATAATTGTGTTGAGACAGCAGACACTAACTGAAAGTGTTTGGGAAAACCTAGATCAGTGATTATCCAGTATATGAAAGAGCCGAGCTATCACATTCATCACTGTTCTGTCTCTATTTCCTGGAAACAATAAAAGGAAGAAGGACGTTACCAGTGACACTGCCCCTTTTCTATCTATCAATCATCTATCGTGCACACAGGTGCCGTCTCTTTGTCTTCCTCACTTCCCACTCATTCAACCAGCCCTTAAAAGAAGTGAGAGAAGGGTCAGCTACTTCTGCGCTTTGAATCAAGTAGTTAAAAACTCCTATCAGAGCAGAACTTCAGTGAACACATTAAAATCTTAAATTTCTTCACTATGAAAAAAAGAATGATGATGAATTTTCATTGCATCTGTTTTCTAGAAAGCATGGGAAATACAGGTTTTTGATTTTAAAGAATTTGTTTTTTTTGGCCAATATTTTCTCCCCACTCTCTAATGTGAAATGTAACCAAAGCAATGTTGTTAGCAGTGCTAAGAAAACTGTCATTGTAAAATATTTTAACTGCCTTTAGTTTGTCATATGCTTCAAAATGGGATATCTGCAATGGAGTTAAAATTAATTCAGAAATTCTACTTGATATGAGCTTTTCAAGGTCAGTGACCATGTAACTTTTTATCTTGTCATCCCCAAGTCTTAGCATAATTCTGAGCACAGATTAAAGGTTCAAAAGTATTTGTTAAATCAATGAAGAAATTAAAGAATAAATCTAACTCTGTGTGAAATATATCAATACAGATTGAAAATCCAGACTAACTTCAGGTCTATACAGAGAAATAATGGAAACCTTTCTGGTAATAGAGATACGGCCATGACTTTGAAAATTTGGAACAATGTATAGAAAGTTGAAAAAGGTGTGGAAATAGTGAATAAATACTGAGAAGTAAAAAAAGAACATTTCACTGCACACTGAAGAAGTTATTTAGGGTAAATTATTTTTCAGGAATGTTAATTTTGGGAATTTCATAAATGTAATTATCCACATGTCATAAAAAGAAAAATAGTTATATTTGTATACTCTTGAGTTCAAATTATTGTCAGTAATTTCTACTTAAATACTTTTGGAATCTACTTAAATTATACAATTCCTTTTTTCATAAAAAAAGAATTACATTTGCTTAGTCTAGGAGAAGATGTCAGACTCATGAAAAAATACTGATTCTAGTTTTATCTTTTAAAGAACAAAAATATACAAAGATACCATAGGAAAAGAGTGTCATATAGCGTAGACTGTTTTTGAATCCAATAAAAAGAAGTATATGAGTATATATATGTTGGCAGTTCTAAGATCAAAACTACTTTCTATATCAATTAAGTGTAAATGAGCTAAATACCTCTATTAAAAGAAAACTTGGTTGAAAAACTAAGATATACATACATACATGTACACATATACATATATATACAGATATATACATATATACACATGCACACAAATAAGTGACTCATCTCAAAGTAACTCAGAAATATAAAAGTAAAAATATGTACAAAGATATCCTAGGAATATTTACATTAAAAAAACTGGAATCAAGTTCAAAATAGACAACAAATTTGAAAAGTTAGAGCAAATAACATTAAACTAGAAAAAGGAGACTTTATAATAATAAAAGGAAAGACAAAGTAAGGCTTTTTTCACTATATCTTTGCACCAAATAACAGTTCATGAAAATTTGTAAATTGAAAGCAACAAAAATGGAAACCCATACTGAGTAGCCTATTTTAATTTATCCCCTTCAGTCCAATAAACTAAGTGGATTAAAAGTTATGTAAACATAGAAAAAACCTTAATAATATGATGAATATAGTATATCTAACTGACATGCACTGAACCCTGAATCTTAAAAATATTCTTTTCAAATGTTCATAAAACATTTTTAAAATGACTATTTTGTTCTGTGCATTTATCAAGAAACAAAACAGCAGTAAATTTCCATAAGTAGGCAATACAGGGAGCATCTGTTAATTAAAATGAAATAAAACAGTAAATTGAAAATTGTATTAGTTATATATTGCTGCATAACGATATTCCCTGAAACTTACCTACTTAAAGAGCACAAATTCATTATCTTACAGTTTCAACTGAATCCTCTGCTCTGTTGGAATATCAGCCAAGGTTCAGTCAGAGAAACAATGATTTCTAAGCTTATATGATTGTTGGAGGAATTCAGTTCCTTATGACATGTTGCTACACATCAAAACCCGAAGCAATTCTGTGGAGTTTTCTGTTTTGGGCATTAATAAACAATATAGCAAAGTGGCTGGCTACAAGATAGATATACAAAACCCAATATTTACTTTTTAATTTTACAATTAGTCAACAGAAATATTAATTTTTAATGTTTTATATGTAGTAATATTATAATATGCAATTGTGATGAATTTGATAAGAGGATCATGGGGCCTTTATGATTAAAACTATGACATGTGTTGAAGAACATAAAACAAGATCTGAACAAATGAAAATTCATAACCCATTTTTTGATGGAAAGACACAATGTAAGATTTAACTCCCCCAAAATTAACATGTAAGTTTCAAGTAATTCTTACTAGCATATCAGATTTTTATAACTATATACAATTATAATATATATTTGGAATAATGTATACCCAAGAAAAGCCAAATGTTTGAAAACAACGGGAGGGACTTGTGTTACTAGGAATTAGAATATGGTCTAAGGTCCCTGATATTAACATAAATCTGATATAGAAAAATGAATAGATAGATAATTCAGCTAAACAAAATTGACAGTTAAGGCATAGATCCCAATATAAGTGAATTAATTTATTACAAAGTTGTGATAAAATTGTTTTCGTATGTAAAAATATATGAACTCACATGTTTATAAGGTAAAAAGGTAAAAATCTGGAAATGAAGTAAATCTTCAACAGTAGAGGAATGATTGAATGACTTATATCTTATGTAGCTAATGAAAAATATAAATTAAAGCTAAGCCAATTATCTTAGAGTTATAATTATGTATGAAAAGAAAAACATTGACAGGAAAATTAAGATGATCACACTTTTGTAAAATAAAAATGATAAAATAATATATATGTAGGCCCATGTTTAGGTGTGTATATTCTGTATAAGATTATATGAGGATGATGAAGAATAAGAAAGGACATACAACTGGTTGGCAGGGCCTCTTTGAGGCTGAGGTCGGCCTGGCTCATATAAGTGAAGGGTAAAAGAAGTGGGCACTAGAAGCAATATTTTTTTTCTATATTGAAAAGAAAAAATGAAATTTTAGTTAAAACTAAAAAGATACTTTTTTTACCTTTTAGATGAACAAAGGTAAGGTTATTTGAAAATATATCTGTTAGCATTTTGGGGAAATAAGCATTCACATATGCTAATATTGTGTGTGAGTCAAATTTGACACATCCTGTATAGTTCTATGGAAAGCATTTCACAATACCTATAAAAATTTGTAATGAATATACTCTTTTACCCAGTAGTTTCACTTGTAGGAGTTTATTTTACAAATTTACTCATATGTATGTGAAACATAAAAGAATATTAATGTCGAAAATGATAATACTAGCAAATGATTAGAAATAATCTACTTGAACAACAATGGAGGACTAACTATATGAGTCATGACACACGCAATACAATACTTTGCAGCTGTTCAGCAGAATAAGGTACTTCCGTTTGTTCTGGAGTAATTGTCAAAATGTATTACTGAATAGAAAATGTAAGGTACATAAAAATGTATATAGACTTCTACTATTTATGTTTTAAAGAAAGTGTGTGTGTGTGTGTGTGTGTGTGTGCAGTTTATATACACAGATCACCTCTGGATACTCTATGAGACATTGGGGGTAGTGGGTTGTCTCTAAGTAGGGATATCGAATGGCTGAGAGGTTGAGTTGAACTGATTCCCTTTTGTTTGTTTTGAATTTTGTACCTTGTGCCTGAATTACTTATTTAAAGCTAAAATACTTTAAAATTATTCTTATTGATTTACTCAGAAAGAACAAATATAATGTAATCAAACACCCTAGCTACGGATAAGAGAGGCTCTATTACATTAGTTATAAAATTTACATGACTTTCTAATATTCCCAAGTAATTTATATTTATAAAACTTATTCTTCACTGCAAAATTTGGAACATTTTATGAAAAAATGTTCCTTTATTTTAAAAAATATCTTGGAAACCATTTGAAGTTAAAAGCATTCTTTGAGTTAGAACTGAAACAGAAAATACTACCAGTATATTGAAATGATTAAAAGAAGTGTGATAATGGATTTCCTGGAGTTCACAGGAGTATGTGCTTTGTTTGGCGATTTTAGCTGAGACTGAAGTAGGAACGATATAATTCTAAAAGCTGATGTTCATTCTCAGCTTTCTCTCACCAAGCCAGAAAACCCATGGAATTAACCCCTTGATAGCCCCAAATAGGGAAAGGCAAAACAAACTTATATTTGGTAAAGATTTTAGTTAAAAAAATTCTCAATTGTTTTCTAGAATGTAAAGATTTTTGTTATAAAATTCTGAATTGCTTTCTAAAGTGCAACTTGATGTCTAAAATTTCATACATTCTCTAATTAGTACTCTCTGTTTTATTTTTCTTTAGGTTATGTTTAGATTCAAGACAGCTGTAGTTTCTATATGTTCATTTTCTGATAAGATGATAAATATGCCAGTTTAATACTACATACTGGAATAAATGATATGAAAATAAAATTAGCTCTCAGGACTATTTATATATATATATATTTTTTCTTTTTTCTTTTTTTTTTTTCTTTCTTTTTGCGGTACGCGGGACTCTCACCGCTGTGGCCTCTCCCGCTGTGGAGCACAGGCTCCAGACGCGCAGGCCCAGCGGCCATGGCTCACGGGCCCAGCCGCTCCACGGCATGTGGGATCCTCCCGGACCAGGGCACAAACCCGTGTCCCCTGCATGAGCAGGAGGACCCTCAACCACTGTGCCACCAGGGAAGCCCTATTTATATCATTTTTATTTATTAATGTGATATTTAATCAATGCATCACCAAAAATCCTTTGAAATGCCAATTAAATGGAAAGGTTTTTTATTTCTAAATTCTTAATGATTAAAACTACATTAATACTTCCAAAGTAAATAAACTATATTATTCTTAAAACATTACTGTGCTTCATAAACTTCTTATTAGAAAATATAGTTTAAAATAGAAGACATATCTGATTTTAAAATGACTTCTTCTCTTGAAAGTTACCCAGTAGCAACAAGGAGTGCACAAAACAGAAACCTGAACTCCATTTTCAGTGAGGTTAGATGATCTGAGTAACCCCAGACCACAACATATGATAAAGAGTCATCAAATGCAGTAAAGATTAAATACAGGTTAGTGGGCATACTAAACCAAGATATCCACTCTTTGCTGTAGAATTTAGACAAAACCTATAGTAAGTGGCACTATGGTGAGAAGTCACTCTTCCTTTATTTAAACCAATGGGGGTGTTTGTATGGTCTGATGGTTGAAGTTTTTTCCAACCAGGTTTGTCACAGAATCCTTAGAAACAGAGAAAGAGGTAGTAAAGGGAGAAACACAATTGCATCCATATTTACAGAAGTAAACTGTCATTGAAGGAGTGCAGAGACAGAAGAGAAGGCAATTTTCTATACAAAACAAGACTTCAAGGCACAAAAACAACATTCAAGAATGAAAATGGGAAGACAATGAAAAGAAATGAAATCCAAGTTTATAGAAACCGGATTTTTAAAATGGAAGAAAAAAATGCAGACATGAAGGGTGCATTTTGAAAGTTGCTGAAAGGAGGTGGACTACTGAGATTAGATGGAGGCTTGGGGGACAGTGTAGAAAAAATGTAAGGAAAAAAAATTTTAAAGATCAAATGGTTTTTACATAGTCATAAGTCATGTCACTTCTCTTATTCCTGATATTGGTAGTGTCTTCTCTTCTTTTTTTTTTTCTAAGAGATTTATCAGTTTGTTTTCTCAATGAATCAACTTTGGGTTTCGTTGATTTTTTTCTAATTGTATTTTTGTTTTCTACTTAATTGATCTTTATTTTATTTCTTCTGCTTATTTTGAGGCTCATTTGCTTTTTTAAAGTTTCTTAATGTTGAAGCTGAGGTCATTGATATGAAAACTTTCTCTTTATCCTAATGTAGACAGTTAGGGCTGTACATTTACCCCTAAGTGTTGCTTTAGCACCATCCCACAGATTTTGATATTTTGCATTATTATATTTATTTCCTTATGTTTATTCACTTCAAAATACTTCTTTATTTCCCTGTTGATTCCTTCTTTGACCCATGGATGAAGAATGGTAATGATAAGGATGAATTCCAAATTTGGGGGAATTTTCCAGAGATATTTATGTTACTGCTTTTTAATTTAATTCAATATAGTCAGAGAACATAGATTGTATGACTTGAATCATTTTAAGTTTATCAAGACTCGCTTTCTGGTCCATAGTATGATCTATCTTAGTAAGTGTTATGATGCATTTGAATAGAATGTACATTTGGCTGTTGTTGGATGGAGTGCTCTGTAAATGTCAGTCAGGTCAAATTGGTGGATTTTATGTCTTCTCGATCAGAAAATCTTACTGATTTTCTGTCTACTTGTTTCATCAGTTATTGAAAGATGAGTATTTAAATCTCCAACTATAATTATGGATTTGTCTATGGCAAAATTCACTCTCGTAGGAAAAAATGGTTGAAAGACAAGATGATGTTGATGGCATCAGTAATGTATACAACATAATATCCATAATTATTTCTTTATAAATCCACTTTGTCTTCTCTAAATATATATATATATATTTATATATTTTACTTTTTATCCTTATAGTTTTACAGATGACATTTCAAAGGAATGTGTCAGTTCCTGTTTTCACACTGAGGTAAAAATGCATTTAATTCAAATTGGCTACAAAATATCCAACAGTCTATGAATCCATATCAGTAACACTTGGCAACCTGGTTGCCATGCAAACCATTTGTTTTATCTGGTCAAGAGGCAGTATGAAAGCTGGTTGACATGGTGATAATATTTCTGTTATACAATTGACATGTCTAAAAATAGAATTGCAATGAATAAAGCTCTTTTAAATCATCTTTCTAATACCCTTTACACTGAAAAATCACTTATATAGTTGCATCTGCCTATTTCACATTCTATTTAGTAATATTAGTATTGAACAAATCAATAGAGCCTTTTGTCTCTTCCAGGTAAAGATACTCTGTTTATATGATTACCGTTCTAACCATCGAGGTGAACTATGTTGCTGACCAAAATACTCTCTTTTTTCATTAAAGTAACATGATTTTATTTGTTAAATAAAATATTTATACATGAAAACAAAGAAGTAGATTTATAAATGAAGATGAGATATGCTTTTAACCTGTGATGCTGCTGAAGACTTGTAAAGATTAACTGTAGATATTCCGGTCAAAAGAGCAGAGATTTACCGAAGAACTTTTGGCAGAAGCAATGATATACAGAGTTAGACTTGAACTTTCTAAATTATAATTCCCAGCAAGGGGATTATATTGCAACTATGAAACATAGATGTTCAATAAATGAAGTTAAAAGTAAAATAACTTCTTACCTATAAATTTATGTGACAGTCTTCATAACAGTTACATATAGTAAGTAATGAAATGATAAGTTATACAATAGTCTTTAGTTAAAAGAACTTTTGTATTTTTATTTTGATATAAATAAGTAAAATAAATCACTATGTTTGGGAATAAAACTCTAAAGTAAATATCTAAAACTCCAAAGGAAAAGATTTTTTAAAAGCCTTCCATGAAGATAAATTTATTCTCAATTCATTTTATGGGGTTATAGAGACTTATTTGGCTAAAGTTTAGCATACGTTAGTATAACAAACATTTTGGATAAAGCCTTATTTTATGACCATACTGTGGAAAGATAGTAGGAACAAAAATGACCAGATGTTTCCATTTGCTACACATCAATATTGGAGTGGGATAGCCACCTCACAGTGGAGTTCTGCATCCATCTAGAAGCATAGGGTGTGGAGATATTTTACATAAATAGTGTGTCTTATCCATGCAGTGTTCCTACATGTCAAGTTTCCAATATTCTGTAGAATTTCTCCCAAAACCACACATGCACTGCTGCTTTCCTGAATTCAGTGTGGTCATTTAGAAGTTCATTCTCAATACCTGACTTTGCATTCACAAAATCTCTGTAAATATTCCAGCAAACAAATCTGATAAAAGGAAACTGAAGGTATAATTAATTTTACCAAATTACATAATTAATGTGAAATTTACTAAATTATGTAATGAATTTTACCAAAGAATTACTTTAAAAAATGGTGTGCAACCTTATTACACTTTAAATATTAGGTAAGTCAAATCACAAAGTCTAAATTTAACTAACTTTGCTAGAAATGTACTTATTACTTAAACAAGATGCAGTTCATAATGCTCATCACATGCTTCTAAAGTGAATCTTGAAATAAAATGAACAGATGTTTGTTTGGATCTCTGGGTACCAGTGTTCCTCTACAGGGCCTTGAACATTTGAAGAAATAAAGCAAAGGTATGCCATGGGGCCAAAATATTGCTTATATCAGTGGGAGTGGCCCAGTGGAGGACATGGCTCTAATTTAGCCACGTGGGGTTATCAGCAGTGCTCTTCAGAGTTGGGCCATCTCACCCACACAGTCACACCAGCTCTGAACTGGGACAGGTGTTTCCACCACTAGCACTGCCCAACCGCTGCCTATCAGCAGAGGCCCAGAAAAAGCAGAAACTTGCACTCGCTCTGACAACTCTCAAGAGGAAGAAAGAAAGTTGAGCCAATCCTGCCAAAGTTTTATTCCCCAATACACCAATCAGATAAGGCATTCCACCCCTAAAATGGGAGCGTGCTGAGAGGAAATCGTTCCTTGTGGAAATTAGGAGTGCACCCTGTAAGGATATTATTTTTAAACTTTCTGAAAGGACATAAGAGCAGATAAGTAATACGTACAAAAGAGCTGTCCAAAAGGAGACTGATAAAAGTTATTTCTTCTTCTGGTGGGTAGCTTTACAGATTAAATGACCAAGTTTCTTCAATATACACGTGTAAGAAAAAAGCAACGGATTGAGGATAAAACTATACATTAAAAAACTTAAATTATATCAACTAAAAAGAAGAAATGGGCAGAATTAAACTTTAGTGTTTGAGGTGCACACTTGGATGATACAATTATAAAGAAAAGCAAGGACATGATTACTGTTCCTTTTGGTAAGTGGTTTTGCTTTTGTGGATAGAGATGTGTTTTTGACTGTACTGTATATATGGCAGTTCTTCTGAGATGGCTGGAAAAGCTCTTTCTTTCACTCCTTACAAAGCTGAGTCCTTATCAACTTTTAAGTTCAGCCTGTCACATTCTCAGGGAGATCCGCCACAACCATCCTATTTAAAATAGGTATTTGTTGTTAATTTCTATCTCAGCCCTTTGTTTTCATCATAACACCCTTTATAACTGACAGTTCTTTTTTTACATGTCTATTTTGTTTTTAATTTTTTGTCACTCTCATTCTCTACAATGTATGCTCCATGATGACAAAGATTCTTACTGTATCACTAATGTCTGTCACAGAATTGGATTTATAACTGAAACTTGGTAATTATTGATTGAATGAGTGATTGACATTCAGAACACTATGACTCTGAAATCTTTGCTTTTAACCACTATATTGTACTTTTATCTTCAGCCTCATCTATTTTCACTTCTTATCTCACTCCCTGGACTCATAATTCTAACATATATACCTTTCTATTTTTATTGATCTGTTTTCTTTTCTTTTCTTTATATCATCATATTATCTCCTTCTTTCAATTGGCAAGCCCTAATCATTGTTCAAGATTCAGCTCAGGTGTAATTTTATCCAGAAAACCTTCCTCGATATTTCCTCTTCCTCCATGCTAGATTAGGTAGTACCTGTCTTTAATGTTCTCAGAATATCCTGGGCATAATTTCTGTCACTGCACTTGTCACAATTTCATGTGTTTACCTCTCTCACTATTCACTGAGTAAATGTTTGCAGAACGTAGGTATGGAGAAATATTGCTCAGGACCAACCTATTAATAGAGTTATATGAAATTATCCTAATCCTTGAAATCATTTCAGAGATAAAAACAGGTTTCTTAAAAGTATTGAACTATGGATCAAGTATATAAATTAGGACTACTATCATTTCTGTGAGCTAAAATGGGTTCAGTTATTTATAATTAGATTCAGTAGCCATTTTAATTCCATGATCATACAGTTAAAGACTATAGTCTCCTCACATCAAAGAATAAAGAAAATATGAAAAATAATCTTCAGTTAATTTCTGATCATGACTGATAGCATCAGTTAGGACACTTTTTGGCTGCAATATAGAAAGAACTGCATCTCAGAATGGCTTAAAATTGGATATTTGTCTTAAATAAAATAACCCAAAGATAAGGTGATCTCCAGGCTTACCTGAAGACAATTTTACAACGTAATCAAGTTCTTTCATCTCTCAGCTCTGCATCCTTTCCAAGTCAGCTAATCTGACTTCCCCAGGGTGTGAAGATGGCTCTAGAAGTTCCTGAATAACTAGATAAAATTTAGAGAAGGAAGAATGGCTTTCTTTCTTCTGAGTCTTCTTTTTAAGAAGAAAGATTTTTTTTCCCAGAAGCCCCTAAGAGACTTCCTTTTATGTATCATTGACCAGAACTGGGTGACTTGCCTATTTCTAAACTACTCATTGACAAGGGTAATAGGATACCAACATTTGGGCTACACTAATTTTTAGGGATGAAAAGAATTAGAAGAATTAAACACTGTGCTCAGTATATGCCTAAAAATCTTGTTGTGTTGAAAGAATTAGGAAACAGTAAATTAGTAACATAAATCAAAATGCAGTTGCTGGCTATTTTGCATGTTGTAAAATCCATAAAAGTCAAAGTTGAGAACAGAGGTGTGACTATTGCTAACACCACTGTACTTCTTAGATTTCACAAACATTAAACATACCTGCAGATAAAAGTAAGGCTCAAAATGAGGAAAGCATATTGAGTATATATCCAGCTCCCTGGTCCTAGGTCACTGTACATCCCCCAAATGTAATTAGCTCACTTTCCTACTAATTAGTTTTCATTTATTTTCCCTATTAACCTCAATTCTAGAGCATTTTTACAGCCAAGATGAAAAATAAAGTCTCTCTATGCTTATAAGGTTTTTCATTTAAGTCTGTGGGTGAAAGATACATTATGAATAGTATTGATTTTTTTGACCTCAGTCAAGTGACATGAAAGCTTAAGATTCATCTTCTCCTCACATTTGTCATAAATCTCTGACACGTCAATATTCTATATTTGAATGCTTTGTGCACATTAGCAATATTGTAAAATCATATTGTATTGTGACAAGGCACTAAATTTATTTCAGAGAAGGTCCATTTTAACGCTCTATGCACTATGAATAATAAAGCAGGTATTGATTCTAATGACAGATTATTATGACATTAATAATTTAATGGAAGCAAGACCTTTTTTCATTTGAAATTGGAGGGAGTTGCTAAAGAAAAAAAAGGCAGCACCCCAGTTAGTTTTCCTTGTATTATAATAATGTTGTTCATCATAATTACATGGTGTCAGTACATATATATACATATATATATATATATATGTCATATTGAGTTCAGAAATATAGGGATACAGTCTGTACTTTAATCATGGCTATTTGGATTTTTAATTCTCCTTAATGATAATAGGAGCAAAGCTTATAAATTGTCTCTTTATGCTCATATAAAAATGGTTATGTATTCCTTCTCACCCCTGGCAAGACTTTCTATCAAAAATGATAACAATGATATCACAGTAAAAACAAAGTCAGGAGAATTGTCTAGAGAATTAGATTTATTTAAATAGAATAGAAATATAGTTTAAGGCAGCTGCTTATCCTTAATTGAATTTATTTGAAGTCCTAAGTAGCTGTGAAATTTTTGGCTGTAGAACTGCATATGAGTAGCTGAGTCACTAAATGATTTTTGGAGTATTAGAATATAATATATGACATATATCCCTGTTTAGAATTGAACTGAAATTCCATACATTAAAGAATTAGTCTATTCTCCATGTTGAGCTGTTTGTCATTATTTTTTCAAATTAGACCAAGATTTGTCTTCAAACTCAAACACACAATGACCCTTTTAAAATTTACAATGTGATATATCTGTAAGTACCTTGATGAATATGCCCACTACCAGAGAGAAATATGACTCTTCCATTTTTGCTCTCAATGTAGTAGGTCCCAGTTAAGAAAATAAAGGTCCCAGGGCTTTCAATATAAGATGGGGGTAAAATTATCTTTGATCCAATCACCCTTATTTCTGAAGCCAAGCCCAATTATAAGTAATTGAAAAATAGAAAAGGTCAATCAGTCTCCCAGGTAAGTAGGAAACACCTATAACCCAAACAACAATATATGAAGAGAGTACTTTAGCAGTGGAAAATGGAGTAGTGGAAATCATTGACCCTGAAAGGAGAAAAGAATAAAAAGAAATGAGGACAGTTTAAGAGACCTTTGGGAAGACATCAAGCATACTAACATTCACATTTATAGAGGTCCCTGAAGGAAAAGGGAGAGAGAGAGGCAGAGAACATATTTGAAGACATAATAGCTGAAACTTCCCTAACCTGGGAAAAGAAACAGACATCCAAGTCCAAGAAGCAGGAAGTCCCAAACAGGATCAACCCAAAGAGGACCACACCAAGTCACATTGTAATGAAAATGGCATAAATTAAAGATACAGAGAGAAAATTAAAAGCAGCAAGGGAAAAGCAAAAAGTTATGTATAAGGAACCTCCCATAAGTCTATCAGCTGACTTTTCAGCAGGAACACCATGACCAAGTGGGATTTATTCCCTGGATGCAGGGATGCTTCAATATTCACAAATCAATCAAGTTGATACACCACATTAACAAACTGAAGAATAAAAGCCGTATATTTATCTCAATAGATGCAGAAAAAGCTTTGGACAAAATTTAACATCCATTTATGATTTTAAAAAAACTCCAGAAAATAGGTATAGAGGGAATATACCTCACCATAATAAAGGCCATATACGATAAGCTGAAAAATAACATTATACTCAATGGTGAAAAGCTGTAAGCATTTCCTCTAAAATCAGAAACAAAACAAGGTTTCCCACTCTGTTTAGAAACCTTAAAAAATCAATAGACAAATTCAAATAATAATTTTGTATTATAGACGTCATTGAATGTGCTAATTTCCTTAATATAAGAACTAACCAAGTCATTTAAAAGTTGACAAAGGATGTAAAAGGGCAACTTATAGGAAAAAACATATTCTTTTTAAGTATATGAAAAAACATTTGCTTTTACTCATAATTACATAAAAATTTAAAGCAAAGTAATATTTTTTAACCTGTCAAATTTGCAAAAATCAAAATGTTTGATGATGGTCTTCCCTCGCTTTGAAGATGCTGTCCTAAAAAGTCCTCTCTGATTGGCTACTGTCTGCCTCTGGGAAACAGTTTCTTCTACCCTCTGCTCCCCTCCTCTGCTCTAGACTGGCTCATATTCCTGCTCCACCTTGAACACATCCAGCAGGGAACCTCCAGACCTTTCTACTTGTTTTCCCTCTTTTAGCTGGCCCTTCTGAATCTATGTGTCTCCTCGTCTCATTTAGCCTCAGCTCCAGTGTCACCTTCTCCAAAGGTCTTCCTTGACCACCTCTTAGGTTCTCCTACCCCATCACTCTATCCTCTTTGTCAACTTTATTTTTATTGTACTTTTTACTACCTGAAAATATTTTATCAATATAATTGTTGACTTGTTTTTTTCATATAATATGAAGAATGTATAAACTCCAGAGTATCAGGGACATTGTCTCTATCATTCCTCTTAATAGCTCCAGCACCTGGCACAGAGCAGGTGCTCTATATCCCTGAATCAATTCATAATAGCAGCACAGCTTTGGAGAACAGGTTACAAACTTGTTGTCTCATTCACTGTTGGAAGGAGTATAAACTGGTGCAACCTAATTAGATAGTAAACTGTTAATATGTGGCTCAAATTCCCTCATCAGTATGGAGATTTTCAATTTTTGTAAAAATAAGTAATGTCCATAAACTTTTGATGCTGCAGTTCCACATCTAGGACGGAACTTATTTCTACGTGTGGATTTGACATAGTTACTCAGATTTATTGCAGTAACTGTTTATAAGAACAACACATTGAAAACAACTTAAATGCCTGTCAGCAGAAGACTGGCTAAATAGTGGTACACTCCCAGAGGGGATATTATTCAGCTATTAAAAAATGATGTGTGTGTGTGTGTGTGTGTGTGTGTGTGTGTGTGTGTGTGTGTGTGTGTGTCTGCAGGCACATATGTGCAGGCTACTCTAGAACAATCTCCTAGATATAATGTTCAGTAAAAAAATAAAAGTCTAAAAAGCTGCTTATTATTTTTTAACTTGGAAAAGATACACAAGCACATGTTTATATATATACATAACATATATTTATAAACATAAAAACAACTCATTAGACAAGCTAATTGTAGTGAGAAAGGCAGGGTACCTAGGGGACAGGGTACCTGTGGGAAAGAGAATTAACTCTTGCTGTAAGCCCTTTTGTGCTGTACTTTTTTTTCTATATTGATATAACTTATTTGGTGAATTCTAAAAATTACGTTAATAAAAGAAATCACTTTGCCTTCTTTCTTACATACGTTAAATGATTTTTTTGTTTTTCTTGTATGCCCAAATGCAATTTTGACTTCTTTAACTGTATTTTTCTTATAAATTTTCCCTATTTTTAAAGTGGAACAGCATTATTTTATCTGATTCATTAGAGCTATTTTTTGGGGGGAATATTTATCATTAGTTATAAGTTTTCACAAAGAAGCAATGTTGAAAAAAAACCAGGTACCTTAACATAATATAATGCATTTTCCTTTCTATACAGTAAAATCATGTAGAAACAGTGTAAAATGGCTTTACACTTATCGTATTGATGATAATGGAAACGGATGCTTTTTAAACTGTGTAACAGTCTTTACAGTGCTTTGAAATAGCCAATTAACTTACACTCCATTTTGGCTTAAGTGATTTGATAAAACAGAGAATCACTCCATCAATCCTTAGTCATGAACCCTTGCTCCCTAAAGGTTAATGCTCCATCCTACTTCATTGAATTGAATGTTTCATCTGTTTATATATTAAAGCAAGTATATATTTTAACAAGCATTTTGTTTAGCTCTCATTTATGTAAAATGCAATGAGAACAAGGTTGTTATGAATATAAAATGATGTAATAAATAGTTTCATTATGGGATTATTCTGCCCTTTCTCCCTAAAATGATAAGACAGTATTCTATGAAAGGAAATTGCAGATATAAAATACAGCATTCTGTTTCCATTACTTTATTCCTAATATTCAGCAAGATTTAATATGCAATATTTTTAAGCTCTCAGCCCAAGCTTTGTAAGTTACAAAACACCACAGGGAAGAGATGTCATGAACATTATTTTTTTTCTTTTGGCTATTGTAATGGAGCTCTTATATGGCAACAGAATCTGTTCCTTATTTTTTAATGTTATTTCAATATGGACTAGAATTTCCCCCTTTAGTATGTTTAGCAGAATTAGTTTTTCAATGAGTAGAAATAATAGTCTTAGAGAGAGATTTTATGCTCATGAATCCCATCTATAAAGCCTGTCCTGCTCAGCCACTGCTGTTCACATGGTGATTGGACAAGTGCCCAAGGGCATAGGCACCATGCAGGGATGCTTTCACCATGACAGTTTGCTCAACACAGCCACTGTCATCTCATTAGCAGGCATAAGCATTTTTGCCACACACTGATTAATGCAGTTGTACCTGGCTCTCACCATGTCATCCTAAGGATTGGAGTTGGACTTATTTTATATTCCTCCAGGCTTCTGGCCATTTAATCCATGACATAATTTGACAACAAAGTCTTCTCAAGAGGTCACCTGGTTCAGGCTCCTGCTTCCAGGCATATCAATAGTTAACGATTGAAGATGAATGGATTTCTGTTACATTTAAAAATAACTAAGGAGGTGGTGGTTCCACAATGTGTAACTAGCTTCAGTATTTAATCAGTATTTAGTGGAGTGAGATTATAGGAAATATATATATATATATATATTTCTAGGACTTGCTAGTCTTGTCTACTCCATCCTTAGATACAACCACAGACAGCCTTGGAGGACCTCACAGTACCAAGAAGAGTAATTTGAATAGTCCCTTTACTTGTATAAGGCACCAACTGTCCTGGAGCCTTTACACCTATTGCCCAGGATATTGGGAGGGAATGAGAAAATGTGTGTAGCGAGTCCAGAAGCCACCCATTGAAAGGAAGCCACGTGCTGCCTCACTTTACTTTTTTTTGTAGTGATTGGAAATTCATGATGAATTCAAATCTTCCCTAGTGAGACCAGATGGTAGAAATAAACGGCCCTTTCACACCACAAAGTACTTACCATGGACAGAAAGAGAGCCTATTATGGCTGAGTTGTGCCCCTCCCCCTCAATTCATATGTTGAAGTGTCCTAATCCCTAGTACTTCAGAGTGTAACCATATTTGAAATTGGGTCTTTAAAGAGGTAATCAAGTTAGAATGAGGTCGTTAGGTTAGGTCCTAATGCAAAATGACTGGTGTCCTTATCGGAAGAAGAAATTTGGATATAGACTGGTACAGAGAGAAGACCATGTGAACATGCCATCACCTTATTCTTGGACTTCTAGCCCCCAGAACTGTGAGAAAATACATTTCTGCTGTTTAAGCCCTCCAGTCTGTGGCACTGTGTTATGGCAGCCCTAGCAAATGAATAGTTTGCTAACAGTCTGGAGTCAGTGCGACTAGCCTGACTTGATTCTGGGGTGTTTAAAGACACATCATGTGGCTGACATTGGAGGGCTCCTTGGACTCAGTCATGCCAGCACAGTGGGTACTTTGGAAGGACTCATTGTACTTGAGAATGAAGATAGGGTCTACATTGGCCTTAGGTAGCTGTAACTGAGCATGGTATTGGGGAGAGGAGTCCTCTCCCTCTCCTACCTTATCAAGAGAAACTATTTCTAGACCAGCAATAGAGGTGTAGCTCTGCCTCTGAGGGAAGGGCATCAGCTTGGGCAGGACTCCCTGCCTTGACAGGGGCATGAAGGTGAAGGCAACAGGGCATTCTTCAGTCTTCCTCCACCTAAAGAACTAACATTCAGTGAATACTTACTTCCCGTCAACACTGATCTAAGCACCATGTGTACATTTCATGTTCATAAAGTAAAATAGGAAATAAAAACTGTTTCTGTATGAAGAAATTAGGCACAGAGAGCACACTCAAATTGGGATAATTTGAGTTTGTGATTGTTGTCATTCATTCTTTCTTTCCTTTTATTTTAAATACAAAATATTTACAAAGGTGTGAAAGGAAAGTTGGGGAGGCACCAAGGATGGGGCAGTAACCTAACACTGAAATAACTGAGGAGGAGCTATTACCAAACAAAGAAATAGAGAGAAGGTGTCTTGAGAATAATTTCATGATTTCAGTAGGGACAGCCAGCTAAGACAACACGTACTGTAGTGATGGGAGGTAGAAGGAGAATAAATACCCAGACTCTACTCTCTGCCTACCCTCTGCAGTCCTCCTGAGGTTCTCCATTGGCTGAACCCAGTGCTAAAGTCCAAGCACACATCGTGCATAAAGTTAAGTTTCTTAGGGGAAAGGAGAATGGGGAGAAGGGTAGAGAGTGGAAAAAGAGTGGAATTGGAGGGTCAAAGGGAATGGTTAAGACAGTTGCCCAGGGTCACACAGCTAATAAGAGGAAGAGGTGGAACTTGAACCCAGCAGTGAGGCTGTGAAGCCCATGTTCTGATTTTGCCACCAGTTGCTGAGAACCAAGAGTGGCCATCCTCCTGCAGACAGTATGGTACTCTGGCTGCAACACAATCAGCTCTTGGGGTCTATGAGGAACCCTGATTTTCAGGCTTTTGACTGGAACTCCAGCTGTAATCAGGTCTTCCTCATACCGTAAATGGTCTGTTTGGAACTCTGTATTGTAGAATAGGGGATCCTAGAAGAGAAGAGAAAATCACGTATCATGATAGGCTTGATGGATAGAATCTGCTTCATATCTGTACATAATGTGTAATTATATTTATATGAAGTTTAATAATAGGCAAAATAGTCTATGGTACTAGAAATGATTACCTTTGGGGGGACTGTCTAGCAAAAGGCACAAGGGAAACTTCTGTGAAGAGGGGTTTCTTTTGTCATTAGCCAGCCTCTCACTTCCTGCTGTTCAAGCCAGTTTTGCCTTGACACGTGCTCTGAAGAGACCGGCACCTGCCACTTAATAAAGGTTCTGTGTCTGAAGTCACTCATTAAGCCATTACATAGCTGACTTTCCCCTGGATATTCAACTTCACCTCCTCTGAATGTTTTCAATATTTAAGCATTCTGGTTTCCTTCTCTGGACTCTCCAGGTTTTCCAAATCCTTTTAGACGTAGATAAATTAAATCCTGATGTAATCAATTAATCCTGAGCCATGATCTGTAAATTAGTGTAAGTTGTTACTTCCCAGTTTTAAGATTTTTATTTCTGTTAACATCACCCAATATCATTAAATATAATATGTAACTTCCTTTTGTTTACTTTTACTTTTCAATTGACTTCAAATATCAGGGTCTCTTCTGTCACATTTCCCTAATAATTAATTTTACTTTGTGTATAATTCTAATATTTATTTCCTTACAACTTGTTTAACCTAAGGACTGTAGAGTAACAATATTTGCACTTTAGTGTATTATAGTACTCAATTATTTTCTTATCAGGAACTTATTATTGAAGACTGTGCTAGGTGCTCAAGAAACAACTAAATAGGAATAGTAACTGTAAACATATGTAATTAATTTGAACACTAAAATGACAAAAACAGTAATCATCTTCAGGCAAACCATTCATTATTTTCTCTTTCATGTATATGGCATTGTTATGAGAGAGGGATATGGTTCTGGCCCTCTCAGCTTTATTCCATATCTATGAAAGAAAGGACTTTAATGAAAGGAAGGCCAGTTTTACCTACTACTGACCTAAGGAGACTGTGGTAGAGAAGATGGATCCATTTTTAAATCCTTGCACAACAACTTTCTAACAGTGTAACTTTGGGCAAGATCCTCAGCTTCTCTGAAACTCTGTTTATTCAGTAGTAAAATGTAAATACTCATTCCTATTTGCATGACTGTTGTGAGAATTGAGAAGATATATGTATGTCAGGTGGCTTGCATGTGTTGTGCCCCCAAATGGGCAGTTATTACCCAGAGATTCTATCTCTGAACAAATGTTACTGTTATATATTTTAAATCATTAATGATTCTAAATTGAAAGTTAGGTTCTGAACTCTTAAGTCAAAAATGCTATTTTATGAGTTTTTTATACCATGGGTTACTCTTCCCTTTGCACCATTTGCAGCTTTCTTCCACCTAAGCTAAAGAAAGAAGGAATGGTACATATCTGTCATCAGTTAATGTAAAATAGTGGCTCAAGATTTTCCACGCTGGGAACTAAAGAATGCAAGAGAGATTTCTTACTCAGACACTCACATATCAATAGTTTTCTCCAAGGAGACCAATATACCTTTCCAAATACGATTTTAGAAAACAGAAAAAGAAGGCTTATTGAAGATAATTCTACTTAACTCTGTGAGATACACCTGAAGTAATTAAAGCCATATTTAGAAGATAAAGAATATGCAGTCAGCACCCTTTATATTGTATCTCCCTTGTTAAAAGGGAAACTAAAATCCAAAGCGATTTTCATTCCGTAAGCATTGAACAACTAGAGTATATTAGGCAGTGTGCCTACTTGATAAACAATATAAAAAACCCAATTTAAACAGTGCTGTCATGAATTTGACATGGGTATCAGCTCTGTGACCTAAGATGTTAAGTAACTGTCAGAACTCTTAACAGCAAGCAACAGAATCCAACTTTTAAACAGAAAAAATCTTCTTAAAGGATATTATGGAACCATAGAAATCTTGATGGGACTGAAGAACCAGAATGGAAGTTAAATATCTGGAAACTATGGAACCATAGAAATCTTGATGGGACTGAAGAACCAGAATGGAAGTTAAATATCTGGAAACAATGCCCTGAACACCACAGAAGTGCCTGTAGTGTGAGTCAGCGCCCTGAAACAGGATTGGATGCTTCACTTAATAGGACGTCCTGTGACCCAGGAACCCCTAACTGTGACACTGCTGCAGGTACCACTACCAGAGAGAGGTAGCCCTGTGGGAGCTTCCAGGTCCAAGTGTGTGCCTCTCATGCCTGGATCCTGGGCTACTTGTCAGAACTGCACAGGAGGCTGGGAAGGTGGGTTTCCAAAACTTTGGGTTCTCTATGGGTGGCAGTCACCACCAAGTTTCATAAGAAAAGGAATTCCTCAAACATTGAAATGAATAGATGAGTTCATAATCCAGAAATTTGTCTAAATATCTAGATAATTGTCTAAAATAATGACAAATATCCACTACACTATGTAAAAAAAATAAATACATAGTAAAATGTAAAAGGTTTGTGAAGGGTTCCTGGGGGCCACACTCAGGTGGTTCCTATAAACTTAAGGTTTTAGCTTAAATTTCCTCCAAGAGGGTTTTGTGACTACTCTCCCTAGAGAGGATCTATCCTCATTCTTTATACCAACACCCTGTTTATTTCCTCCATACCATAGATTACAACCTAGTATCTGCTTTTGTGAGTTTATGTTTTCATGTGTCTTCTCACTTAGAATACTTAATCCATGAGTACAATGATTTGCCTGCCTTGAATTCCCAGCACAATTCCTCCCACATAGCAATTTGCCTAGTGAGATTTCCATTATAAATCCCCACAGAACACATGAGATCAAAGATGAGCAAAATCACTGTAAAATGAATGGTCTCCTGACCTATAAAATGCTGGTGATGTTAGCAAACCACAGAAAGAAAATATGAATTACAAGTATTCCAGGAATCATAGAAAAAAGGCATACTTCAGAAATTTTGATGGCAAGAAACAGAAATCTCAACTTGAGAGATCAGTTTCCTCAAGAGCCTAGGAAGGCCCACGTGTAGATTGACCTCAGCCTGGATTATTGAATTTATCACTGAAGAGGGAGATGGCAGGACTACCATCCTGGTGTGGGGCAGGGCCCAGACCCCCAAACAAAATCAGGAAGGAGAAAAGGAAAAATAAATGCTAGGTGGAAAGCCAACAGTGCTTCCTGTATTGACAGCTATTGCACTCTTTGAAACACTGGGTGAAGGAAAAGATAGCGTACTCCAAGGATTTCACTTGATTGGTCCCACCAGCAAATATGTCATTTGAATATATACACTGAGCATGAAAATTTGATGCCTTAAACTCTGGAATCCTGTTTCTTAGTTCACTTGCTATGTGTTCAAGCTCCACTGTACAATTTAGTGATTATGATTAGGCTTTCCAAGTGGTGTGATTACTCAAAGAGAATGTGCTTGCCAGAGGACAAAAGTTTTTGATTCTGTCAGCAGTTTTAGTTATTAGTGTAATTTATGAATGATCATTTTTGGCTTTATACATCAGTCTCTTGTATTGCTTTTTTAAAATGTGAGTCAGCATCTCTGAGTCTGAATACATAAAGACTCTGAAAGAGTGGTTTCTGAGCCTGAAACGATAAGAGCTGTATCAGTTTGCTAGGACTGCCATAACAAAATACCACAAACTGGATGGTTTAAAAAATACAAATTTACTGTCTTACAAATTTAGATGCTAGATGTTTAAAACAAGGTGTTACAAAAATAAACTCAAAATGGATTAAAGACCTAAAAGTAAGGCCAGACACTATAAAACTCTTAGAGGAAAACATAGGCAGAACACTCTATGGCATAAATAACAGCAAGATCCTTTTTGACCCACCTCCTAGAGAAATGGAAATAAAAACAAAAATAAACAAATGGGACCTAATGAAACTTAAAAGCTTTGCACAACAAAGGAAAACATAAACAAGATGAAAAGACAGCCCTCAGAATGGGAGAAAATATTTGCAAATGAAGCAACTGACAAAGGATTAATCTTCAAAATTTAGAAGCAGCTCATGCAGCTCCATATCAAAAAAACAAGCAACCCAATCCAAAAATGAGCAGAAGACCTAAATAGACATTTCTCCAAAGAAGATATACAGACTGCCAACAAACACATGAAAGAATGCTCAGGGCTTCCCTGGTGGCGCAGTGGTTGAGAGTCCGCCTGCCGATGCAGGGGAAACGGGTTCGTGCCCCGGTCAGGGAAGATCCCACATGCCGTGGAGCGGCTGGGCCCGTGAGCCATGGCCACTGAGCCTGCGCGTCCGGAGCCTGTGCTCCGCAATGGGAGGGGCCCCAATAGTGAGAGGCCCGCGTAACACAAAAAAATAAAAAAAATTAAAAAAAAAGAATGCGCAACATCACTAATCATTAGAGAAATGCAAATCAAAAGTACAATAAGGTATCACCTCTCACCAGTCAGAATGGCCATCATCAAAAATTCTACAAACAGTAAGTGCTGGAGAGGGTTTGGAGAAAAGGGAACCCTCTTGCACTGTTGGTGGGAATGTGAATTGATACAGCCACTATGGAGAACAGTATGGAGGTTCTTTAAAAAACTAAAAATAGAACTACCATACAACCCAGCAATCCCACTACTGGGCATATACCCTGAGAAAACCATAATTCAAAAAGAGTCATGTACCACAATGTTCATTGCAGCACTATTTACAATAGCCAGGACATGGAAGCAACCTAAGTGTCCATCGACAGATGAATGGATAAAGAAGATGTGGTACATATATACAATGGAATATTACTCAGCCATAAAAAGAAACGAGACTTCCGGGAAGATGGCGGAAGAGTAAGACGCGGAGATCACCTTCCTCTCCACAGATACACCAGAAGTACATCTACGCGTGGAACAACTCCTACGGAGCACCTACTGAACGCTGGCAGAAGACCTCAGACCTCCCAAAAGGCAAGGAACCCCCCACGTACCTGGTTAGGACAAAAGAAAAAACTAAACAGAGACAAAAGGATAGGGACGGGTCCTGCACCAGCGGGAGAGAGCTGTGAAGGAGGAAAAGTGTCCACACACTAGGAAGCCCCTTCGCGGGTGGAGACTTCGGGAGGCGGAGTGGGGGAGCTTGGGAGCCGCGGAGGAGAACACAGCAACAGGGGTGCGGAGGGCAAAGCGGACAGATTCCAGCGCAGAGGATCGGGCCGACCGGCACTCACCAGCCGAGAGGCTTGTCTGCTCGCCCGCCGGGGCGGGCGGGACTGGGAGCTGAGGCTCCGGCTTTTGTCGGAGCGCCGGGAGAGGACTGGGGTTGGCGGCGTGAACACAGCCTGCAGGGCATTGGTGCGCCGCGGCTGGCCGGGAGAGAGTCCGGGGAGGGGTCTGGACCTGCCGAAGAGGCAAGAGACTTTTACGTCCCTCTTTGTTTCCTGGTGCACGAGGAGAGGGGATTAAGAGCGCTGCTTGAGAGGGCTCCAGGGACGGGCGCGAGCCGTGGCTAAGATTGCGGAGCCCAGAGACGGACATGGGACGCTGAGGCCGCTGCTGCCGCCGCCAGGAGGCCTGTGTGCGAGCACAGGTCACTAGCCACACGCCCTTCCGGGGAGCCTGTGCAGCCCGCCACTGCCAGGGTCCCGGGATCCAGGGACGGCTCCCCCGGGAGAGCGCACGGCGCCCTCAGGCTGCAGCGTCACGCCGGCATCTGCCGCCGCAGGCCCGCCCCGCACTCCGTGACCCTCCCTACCCCCCGGCCTGGGTGAGCCAGAGCCTCCGAATCAGCGGCTCCTTTAACCCCGTCCTGTCTGAGCAAAGAACAGACGCCCTCCGGCGACCTACACGCACAGGCGGGGCCAAATCCAAAGCTGAGCCCCTGGGAACTGTCAGAACAAAGAAGAGAAAGGGAAATCTCTCCCAGCAGCCTCAGAAGCAGCGGATTAAAGCTCCACAATCAACTTGATATACCCTGCATCTGTGGAATACCTGAATAGACAACGAATCATCCCAAATTAAGGTGCCCTGTGGATGAAAGGCTCTTTGTGCTGCAGCCAGGAGTCAGTGCTGTGCCTCTGAGGTGGGAGAGCCAACTTCAGGACACTGGTCCACAAGAGGCCTCCCAGCTGCACATAATATCAAACAGCAAAAATCTCCGAGAGATCTCCATCTCAACGCCAGCACCCAGCTTCACTCAACGACCAGCAAGCTACAGTGCTGGACATCCTATGCCAAACAACTAGCAAGACAGGAACACAACCCCACCCATTAGCAGAGAGGCTGCCCAAAATCATAGTAAGTCTACAGACACCCCAAAACACACCACCAGACGTGGACCTGCCCACCAGAAAGACAAGATCCAGCCTCATACACCAGAACACAGGCACTAGTACCCTCCACCAGGAAGCCTACACAACCCACTGAACCAACCTTAGCCACTGGGGACAGACACAAAAAACAACAGGAACTACGAACCTTCAGCCTGCAAAAAAGGAGACCCCAAACACAGTAAGATAAGCAAAATGAAAAGACAGAAAAACACACAGCAGATGAAGGAGCAAGAAAAAAACCCACCAGACCTAACAAATGAAGAGGAAGTAGGCAGTCTACCTGAAAAAGAATTCAGAATAATGATAGTAAGGTTGATCCGAAATCTTGGAGATAGAATGGACAATAGAATGGACAAATTGCAAGAATCAGTTAACAAGGACCTAGAAGAACTAAAGATGAAACAAGCAATGATGAACAACACAATAAATGAAATTAAAAATACTCTAGATGGGATCAATAGCAGAATAACTGAGGCAGAAGAACGGATAAGTGACCTGGAAGATAAAATAGTGGAAATAACTACTGCAGAGCAGAAAAAAGAAAAAAGAATGAAAAGAACTGAGGACAGTCTCAGAGACCCCTGGGACAACATTAAACGCACCAACATTCGAATTATAGGGGTTCCAGAAGAAGAAGAGAAAAAGAAAGGGACTGAGAAAATATTTGAAGAGATTATAGTTGAAAACTTCCCTAATATGGGAAAAGAAATAGTTAATCAAGTCCAGGAAGCACAGAGAGTCCCATACAGGATAAATCCAAGGAGAAATACGCCAAGACACATATTAATCAAACTGTCAAAAATTAAATACAAAGAAAACATATTAAAAGCAGCAAGGGAAAAACAACAAATAACACACAAGGGAATCCCCATAAGGTTAACAGCTGATCTTTCAGCAGAAACTCTGCAAGCCAGAAGGGAGTGGCAGGACATATTGAAAGTGTTGAAGGAGAAAAACCTGCAACCAAGATTACTTCACCCAGCAAGGATCTCATTCAGATTTGATGGAGAAATTAAAACCTTTACAGACAAGCAAAAGCTGAGAGAGTTCAGCACCACCAAACCAGCTTTACAACAACTGCTAAAGGAACTTCTCTAGGCAAGAAACACAAAAGAAGGAAAGGACCTACAATAATGAACCCAAAACAATTAAGAAAATGGGAATAGGAACACACATATCGATAATTACCTTAAATGTAAATGGACTAAATGCTCCCACCAAAAGACACAGATTGGCTGAATGGATACAAAAACAAGACCCATATATTTGCTGTCTACAAGAGACCCACTTCAGACCTAGAGACACATACAGACTGAAAGTAAGGGGATGGAAAAAGGTATTTCATGCAAATGGAAACCAAAAGAAAGCTGGAGTAGCAATTCTCATATCAGACAAAATAGACTTTAAAACAAAGACTATTAGAAGAGACAAAGAAGGACACTACATAATGATCAAGGGATCGATCCAAGAGGAAGATATAACAATTGTAAATATTTATGCACCCAACTTAGGTGCACCTCAATACATAAGGCAAATACTGACAACCATAAAAGGGGAAATCGACAGTAACACATTCATAGTAGGGGACTTTAACACCCCACTTTCACCAATGGACAGATCATCCAAAATGAAAATAAATAAGGAAACACAAGCTTTAAATGATACATTAAACGAGATGGAGTTAATTGATATTTATAGGACATTCCATCCAAAAACAACAGAATACACATTTTTCTCAAGTGCTCATGGAACATTCTCCAAGATAGATCATATCTTGGGTCACAAATCAAGCCTTGGTAAATTTAAGAAAATTGAAATTGTATCAAGTATCTTTTCTGACCACAACGCCATGAGACTAGATACCAATTACAGGAAAAGATCTGTAAAAAATACAAACACATGGAGGCTAAACAATACACTACTTAAAAATGAAGTGACCACTGAAGAAATCAAAGAGGAAATCAAAAAATACCTAGAAACAAACGACAATGGAGACACAACGACCCAAAACCTGTGGGATGCAGCAAAAGCAGTTCTAAGGGGGAAGTTTATAGCAATACAAGCCCACCTTAAGAAGCAGGAAACATCTCGAATAAACAACCTAACCTTGCACCTCAAGCAATTAGAGAAAGAAGAACAAAAAAACCCCAAAGCTAGCAGAAGGAAAGAAATCATAAAAATCAGATCAGAAATAAATGAAAAAGAAATGAAGGAAACAATAGCAAAGATCAATAAAACTAAAAGCTGGTTCTTTGAGAAGATAAACAAAATAGATAAACCACTAGCCAGACTCATCAAGAAAAAAAGGGAGAAGACTCAAATCAATAGAATTAGAAATGAAAAAGGAGAGGTAACAACTGACACTGCAGAAATAAAAGAGATCATGAGAGATTACTACAAGCAACTCTATGCCAATAAAATGGACAACCTGGAAGAAATGGACAAATTCTTGGAAATGCACAACCTGCCAAAACTGAATCAGGAAGAAATAGAAAATATGAACAGACCAATCACAAGCACTGAAATTGAAACTGTGATTAAAAATCTTCCAACAAAGAAAAGCCCAGGACCAGATGGCTTCACAGGCGAATTCTATCAAACATTTAGAGAAGAGCTAACACCTATCCTTCTCAAACTCTTCCAAAATATAGCAGAGGGAGGAACACTCCCAAACTCCTTCTACGAGGCCACCATCACCTTGATACCAAAACCAGACAAGGATGTCACAAAGAAAGAAAACTACAGGCCAATATCACTGATGAACATAGATGCAAAAATCCTCAACAAAATACTAGCAAACAGAATCCAACAGCACATTAAAAGGATCATACACCATGATCAAGTGGGGTTTATTCCAGGAATGCAAGGATTCTTCAATATATGCACATCACTCAACGTGATACACCATATTAACAAATTGAAGGAGAAAAACCATATGACCATCTCAATAGATGCGGAGAAAGTTCAACAAAATTCAACACCCATTTATGATAAAAACCCTGCAGAAAGTAGGCATAGAGGGAACTTTCCTCAACATAATAAAGGCCATATATGACAAGCCCACAGCAAACATCATCCTCAATGGTGAAAAACTGAAAGCATTTCCACTAAGATCAGGAACAAGACAAGGTTGCCCACTCTCACCACTCTTATTCAACATAGTTTTGGAAGTTTTAGCCACAGCAATCAGAGAAGAAAAGGAAATAAAAGGAATCCAAATCGGAAAAGAAGAAGTAAAGCTGTCACTGTTTGCAGATGACATGATCCTATACATAGAGAACCCTAAAGATGCTACCAGAAAACTACTAGAGCTAATTAATGAATTTGGTAAAGTGGCAGGATACAAAATTAATGCACAGAAATCTCTGGCATTCCTATATACTAATGATGAAAAATCTGAAAGTGAAATCAAGAAAACACTCCCATTTACCATTGCAACAAAAAGAATAAAATATCTAGGAATAAACCTACCTAAGGAGACAAAAGATCTGTATGCAGAAAATTATAAGACACTGATGAAAGAAATTAAAGACGATACAAATAGATGGAGAGATATACCATGTTCTTGGATTGGAAGAATCAACATTGTGAAAATGACTCTACTACTGAAAGCAATCTATAGATTCAATGCAATCCCTATCAAACTACCACTGGCATTTTTCACAGAACTAGAACAAAAAAATTTGCAATTTGTATGGAAACACAAAAGACCCCGAATAGCCAAAGCAATTTTGAGAACGAAAGAAGGAACTGGAGGAATCAGGCTCCCAGACTTCAGACTATACTACAAAGCTACAGTTATCAAGACGGTATGGTACTGGCACAAAAACAGAAAGATAGATCAATGGAACAGGATAGAAAGCCCAGAGATAAACCCACGCACATATGGTCACCTTATCTTTGACAAAGGAGGCAGAAATGTACAGTGGAGAAAGGACAGCCTATTCAATAAGTGGTGCTGGGAAAACTGGACAGCTACATGTAAAGGTATGAAATTAGATCACTCCCTAACACCGTACACAAAAATAAGCTCAAAATGGATTAAAGACCTAAATGTAAGGCCAGAAACTATCAAACTCTTAGAGGAAAACATAGGCAGAACACTCTATGACATAAATCACAGCAAGGTCCTTTTTGACCCACCTCCTAGAGTAATGGAAATAAAAACAAGAGTAAACAAATGGGACCTAATGAAACTTAAAAGCTTTTGCGCAGCAAAGGAAACCATAAAGAAGACCAAAAGACAACCCTCAGAATGGGAGAAAATATTTGCAAATGAAGCAACTGACAAAGGATTGATCTCCAAAATTTATAAGCAGCTCATGCAGCTTAATAACAAAAAAAACAACCCAATCCAAAAATGGGCAGAAGACCTAAATAGACATTTCTCCAAAGAAGATATACAGAGTGCCAACAAACACATGAAAGAATGCTCAACATCACTAATCATGAGAGAAATGCAAATCAAAACTACAATGAGATATCATCTCACACCAGTCAGAATGGCCATCATCAAAAAATCTAGAAACAATAAATGCTGGAGAGGGTGTGGAGAAAAGGGAACCCTCTTACACTGTTGGTGGGAATGTAAATTGATACAGCCACTGTGGAGAACAGTATGGAGGTTCCTTAAAAAGCTACAAATAGAACTACCATATGACCCAGCAATCCCACTACTGGGCATATACCCTGAGAAAACCATAATTCAAAAAGAGTCATGTACCAAAATGTTCATTGCAGCTCTATTTACAATAGCCCGGAGATGGAAACAACCTAAGTGTCCATCATCGGATGAATGGATAAAGAAGATGTGGCACATATATACAATGGAATATTACTCAGCCATAAAAAGAGACGAAATTGAGCTATTTGTAATGAGGTGGATAGACCTAGAGTCTGTCATACAGAGTGAAGTAAGTCAGAAAGAGAGAGACAAATACCGTATGCTAACACATATATATGGAATTTAAAAAAAAAATGTCATGAAAAACCTAGGGGTGAAACAGGAATAAAGACACAGACTTACTAGAGAATGGACTTGAGGTTATGGGGAGGGGGAAGGGTAAACGGTGACAAAGCGATAAAGAGGCATGGACATATATACACTACCAAACGTAAGGTAAATAGCTAGTGGGAAGCAGCCGCATAGCACAGGGAGATCAGCTCGGTGCTTTGTGACCGCCTGGAGGGGTGGGATAGGGAGGGTGGGAGGGAGGGAGACGCAAGCGGGAAGAGATATGGGAATATATGTATGTATATAACTGATTCATTTTGTTGTGAAGCTGAAGCTAACATACCATTGTAAAGCAATTATACTCCAATAAAGATGTTAAAAAAAAAAAAAAAAGAAACGAAATTGAGTTATTTGTAGTGAGGTGGATGGACCTAGAGTCTGTCATACAGAGTGAAGTAAGTCAGAAAGAGAAAAACAAATACCGTATGCTAACACATATATATAGAATCTTAAAAAAAAAAAAAAAGGTTCTGAAGAACCTAGGGGCAGGACAGGAATAAAGATGCAGATGTAGAGAATCGACTTGAGGACATGGGGAGTGGGAAGGGTAAGCTGGGACAAAGTGAGAGAGTGGCATGGACATATATACACTACCAAATGTAAAATAGATAGCTAATGGGAAGCAGCCATATAGCACAGGGAGATCAGCTCGGTGCTTTGTGACCACCTAGAGGGGTGGGATAGGGAGGGTGGGATGGAGATACAAGAGTTAGGGGATATGGGGATATATGTATATGTATAGTTGATTCACTTTGTTATACAGCAGAAACTAACACAACATTGTAAAGCAACTATAGTCCAATAAAGATGTTTAAAAAATAAAAAGCAAAGCAGATGCAAAAAAAAGAAACCAAAAAACAAGGTGTTAGCTAGGTTGGTTCCTTCTAATTCCTTCTAAGGGGTATATAAGAAGAATCTATTCCAGGACTCTCTCCTTGACCTGTAGATAACTGTCTTTTCCTTGTGTTTTTCACATCATCTGCCTGTCTCTGTGTCCAAATTCTTCCTTTTTATAAAGACACCAGTCATAATGGATTTGGACCCACCCAATGACCTCAGCTTAACTAAATTATATCTGCAAAGACCCTATTTCCAAATAAGGTTACAGGGAGTGGGCACAGCTCAACCCATAATATAGACTAAGCCCTAGATGTGGGCAATGCCTATCAGGGAGGCTCTTTTCAGGCAATTAGCCTGAGGGGGCTTCCATTCAACTCCCCACAAGTTCCAGAAGAGAAGTAAAGGGTTTCTGAGGGCATGCAAGAGAACAACTGGTTACTTCTAGGTAGAAGGAAGCCTTTGGGAAGGAGGTAGTATCTGTGTTTGACCTGCAAGGTAGGTAGGTCAGATTTAGCTACCTAAAGATGATGGAGGTATTTAGGAAATGACTGTTAGAAGAGAGAAGTGAAGCAGAGGAAGCAAGGAGCTGTTGCAGTAGCTGTGTAAGACTGATAAGTTCTGGTTGAGAGGGGTTGTCATGGCATGGAAAGAAAAGGATGCTTTGAGAGAGCCTCTGCCATGGAGATGCACAGGGCCTGGCCATGTCCATTATGATATGGATTACGGAGTGAAATGCACAGGGCCTGGCCATGTATGATTAAGGAGTGAAATGGGGGATGTGGTGAGGCATTTGGGAAGAGATTCTCCCCTGTCAGAGTTCCCCTTCACCTCCCACCCTCAAATATGCATAATATTATTAACTGCTCCATCACTCTTTCAGGGACACTGTGGGAATATTTGTTATTAATATGGATCATTATATGGGCAAAGGAGATAAAGTAGGAAGTTCTCTCTAGTGATTAGAACACATGTTTGTTAAGAAGACATAGTTATGTCTGAAATATTTAAGCTAGACAGCTAGGTCATTAGTTAAATGTGTGTGAGTTTTAAATATACTTTGGAGACTGAGATGATATCCAAGGCAAGGAAATCAAAGAAAAGAGAAGACAGGTGGGAGGGAGCTCAGTAGATATATATGGAATAAGACCTCCAGCCTGGGCAGAGAGAGTCTGACATCTGGGGCCAATAGTGTAACATATTCTGGTCATCTTGCCCCATGAACCTCCTAATTAAATAAATAAATGCTTTGTGTGAAATGCTCTTTGAATTGTGAGCCTGACATTTCTTGGACATGCCCCTCCTTCTGCAAAGGACTCATTCCTTGACAAGCATCAAGTAAGCACCAAGAGAACCAGAAACTATCATTTTGTTTCTTGAATACCCTTACTATTTTCATATCTGGTTCTGAGGGATGGAAAGAGGAGAGAGGAAACAATATCTCATAGCCATCCACCATACATCGTCTTCAGTTACTCTTTGTTTAATCCATATCTTACCCTTAGGTTAAAAATAAACTGCTAAGAAATGTTAGGAAACTTTGATTAGTGAATTGAAGTTTAGGCTCTAAGCTTGTGTCCCTGGAAGAATAATTTCAATGCTACTAAGAAAAATGTGTATACTTGCTCTTATATGGAAGGAAGAGTTGAAGAGATGCTGTGGTATAGATAAAGGATGATTGAATTCAGTGTGTGAGAATGGGATTGTATCATGACTGCAGCTTACTGTCACCAGGAATTTGGAGACACCACCTCACCTCTAGCATCAGTTTATGTGTCTGTGGCATGAAAAGCAGGACTAGGTTGATAGTTTTTAAACTCTTTTTTAAAACAGGAAGCCAATTTATCAAATATAGTCCTACACAAATTTGAATATATATTTAAATATACTATTCAGTTTAAGTGGAGTAGGGAAATCAAGGACTTTTAGCCCCCTTAATTTTGACTTCTTATTCCCCAAAGCAGTCCTTCATTGGAACCCAGTTATATTGTTTTTAATATGTATCTAGTTCTATAATTACATGATAGTCCTAGTAAGACTTTTGAATCAGTAGTTCTCTTTGGAAAGCACTTTGAGAATTTTGGTTGTGGTGGTGGTAGTGTTGGCAATTATTCATGGTAGTGATGGAAATGATTGCACAATGTTTTATTATTTTTATTTTTTATGTATGTATGTATGTATGTAAGTATTTATTTATAGCTGCACTGGGTCTTCGTTGCTGTGCACAGGCTTTCTCTAGTTGTGGCGAGCAGGGGCTAATCTTCGTTGTAGCACCCGGACTTCTCATTGCGGTGGCTTGTTGAGGAATGCGGGCTTCAGCAGTTGTGGCATGCGGGCTCAGTACTTGTGGCTCGCAGGCTCTAGAGCGCGGGCTCAGTAGTTGTGGTGCACGGGCTTAGTTGCTCCACGGCATGTGGGATCTTCCCGGACCAGGGCTCAAACCCATGTCCCCTGCATTGACAGGCAGATTCTTAACCACTGCACCACCAAGGCAGTCCTTGCACAATGTTTTAAAATGTAACATATAGATACATGGCAATGTACATATTAATATACATAATGCAAGCAAATCTTGACTAGAACCGTTTGATGATCTGAAGACCCAACAGCTCCACTGACTCACCCTTTCCTCTCCTCCCTTGCCCTAAGAGAAGGAAGTGCGTGACACTCTTATTGCTTTCCTAGCCAGGTTTCCTCATGAGGAATTTCTGCTGAATTAAATTCATTCCCTTTGAACACTGTTCACTTCTGACCATTCGTCCTTATGATTAATACATTATTTTATTCAATAAGTTGCTGTCGTTATTAAAGTTATACTCAAGTGTATCTTTAGGGTGACTCCGATTATCTCCTCTCTGATTTATTCTTGATAGTGTATAATATAACTGTCAGAGGGCAGACTTATTTAATTCTTAAAATAACATTCGTTTATTTTTTCAACTATTTTGTGATGGACACATTGTATACACCATGTCAATCTTTACAACCTGGTGGCAAATATAGGTAAGTATCTCAATTTTCCTTAAGTGTGAAGAAACAGTTCTGGGAAGTTAGTTAACTTGCCAAAGGGGGCAGGACTGGGGATTCTACCATATCCTGTATCTTCTGCATTCTTGAGGGCCAGGAGTGAGTGGGTCTGGGGTGGGTACAGAGCAGTGAAGAGGACCCCTCAGTGTGTCTCTTCACTGAGGTCCATGTTATTATTAAAATGTCAGGTGTATTCTATGTCAGTCCCCACCAAATTCACTATTTCTCTCTTTACAGAATATAGATTTTAGTTACATGAAGACAGGTAAACAAGATTACATATTTTTTCCCTCCAGTTCAGATTTTACGATCTCTTTGACTGAAGCTATTTGTAAGATGCAGGTATTATGTAGCTATCATTTGCAAACAGAGTTGATGGTTTTTTAGTACATGTATCTCCAGGCTATTCCTCAAGAATCCAGCTTGCTTGGGTTTAAAGAACAAGGGCAAGGAGACAGTGACATTGGTTACAGAAAAAAAAACAAAAACAAAAACCAGCCAAGTTCTCCATTTACCCTGGCATGGTAAAAGCATGTTCTTATTGCCATCTAAATACATAATTTTTAACTAAAATTGTGGACACAGCACCTCATTGTAGCTACTTCTCACGTACTTGACTGCAGTTTTTCAAAATCCTGTGAAATGCTTTCTTTCATATGTTTTTAATCAAATACAAAGTAGTACATGTATACCCATATGTTATGTCCAGACAACAAATGATTTTGTCCGTTTCCTCTTAAAGGAGATGTTTAAAATTCAACATGGAAGGAAACATTTTTTAACCTAAAGTTCCAATCGCCTTTTGAAATTAAGATAAATGACTTTAAAGAGACCATAAGTCTTCAGGCATGTCAAGATTTTTGTTTACAAAGCACTGTCCTAATAAGGTTAACTAAATGAATTTGGAGCAAATGGACTGAATAGCTTTGAAATACACAACTTAAAACATAATGGAAAAAGTGTTTAGTAAAATATGTTTTAGATTTCACTGAATCCCAAATATTTAGATCATAATGGTGAATATCCAACACCAGTTTCACATACACTCTTTCACTCTAAATCAAAATTATTGATACAACATGTATAATGAGTGTGCCTTTTAGTGTTCTGAAAATATGTTATAATATTCTCTGTTATATTCTATGACCTAGCATATGTAAAGTAAAAAAAAAAAGACTTAAATAAATAAAATGTATCTTAATTCCCTCAGCATGTATAATGTGAACCTCATTGTTCCATTGAGAACCCACACTATTTATAGTGAGCTTGGTGCTTGGGTTTGACAGGCAGCCATCTGGGGCACTGCAAGAGGCCATTTTGAAAATTCAAACCTTCAATAAGATCAAAGTGTGTACAGAAGTATTAAATTATACCCAGATAGAAAATTATGTGTCCTCAGTCTTTTATGTGAAATTTAGCATTGATACATGCTCTGTGAGTTGTCTTCCATGCATACACATGAAATTCATGCCACTGAAATGCTGAGAGATGGCTGGGAAAAAAAAAGAATCTAAACTGGGATCACATGTCCTTTCTGGCCTCTAACTGTGGCATTCATCTGACATAATAGAGACTCAGAAACACAGTGCGCCTTCACTCTGCAGGGGTTACAAAGCTGTTCAGTGTAGGAAATCAGCACGTGAATATCTCTTCCCCTAGCTAGAAAATGAAAAACACCTGACACTTGAGAACTGTTAGTACATGATTTGAATGCCATTAGGGGCTGCTTCTACACATTTCGTGTTACAGCTGTGGAGTGTGTAACCCATGAATAGCACTTGTGTTATGTTTGCTTTAGAAAACTATGTTGATCCCTCCAGGCGCTCTATTTGCAAGTACTCCCACGTGAGGCATAGAGCAGGGGGGAGCTGAAGCAAACAGATCTGTCTTACAGAGAGACTGTTCTATAAGGAAATATTTTTAGAGGCTGGAGAAATGGGTAACATACCTCCCAGTCTGGTTGTAACTTTGAAAGACGATGGCCAAGGAGATCTTTTATTGACATGACAAAAATGCTTTGTTCAATGTGCAGAGCTTAAGTTCTATGCAACCATCTCCTTGTGGCTCAGAGTTTTAATAAAGTTTGACCCAGCCTCCTTGGATTTAGTTTGTGGAAGGAGGGTTATAACATGAATGTTTTTCTTTGGAAAAAGTTGCTCTTTAGTGTTTTTTGAACTACTTCGCAAGCTGTGAAAATCAGATCAAGGATGATCTTTTGATACATTATGAGGTTTATACTTCTCTTGAATTCCTCTCAGGATAGGCTTGTTTTAGCACTTCAGGATTGGAATGAAATCTCTTAATTTCTTTTCTCCATATACAATTCAGTCTAGACCAAAGTGGTATATTTTAGGAATATGTAAGCTGATGACTAAACTTGCTTTTGAATAAATGCGTGCATCATGAAAATGATAGCTTGATTTCAGCTGTAATTTTCTGTTCACACCGCAAATTATACATCTTAGTTCTATTGATAAATTTTGCTTATTTTAGGAATTTTTTGTTTTTGTTTTTAGGTGACTATCAAGATTGCACAGGTATCTGTAAAGGAACTGTGCTTGGAGTATGGTTGAATGTGAAAGAAATCTGTCAATTACTGAGCAAAAGCTATTTGATGGTGATTTACATACTTGACTCCATTTAACACACATAACCTCACAGACACTCCACAAGGTAGATATTATTATATCCATTTTTACAGATGTGGACACTTTGTCACATTACAGAGGTAGTACATTGCAGTGATAAAACTCAAAGTTAAGTTGTTCTAATTCCAGAGTTCGTGCTCTTAAACATTTTCCTTTATTGCTTGTACAAATCGCTGTGAAAATTCCTCAGCATTCCCCTCTTTAAAAGATCTTTTCAAGTCTTGACATGACTCTTGCTTACTGAATAGCCCTGTCTTCTTCTTTGCCTTCCTAACAAATACCTAAAGAATGGTCTAGTAAACTTGACAGAGTCCCATGCCTGTGTATAGTGGTTTGCAAACTTGAATGTCTTTAGCATCACCCGGAAAGATGTTAAAAAAAACCAGTGGCTGATCCTACATTAGAACATTTACGTCAGAATCTCTGGAGGTTGAGCCAAGACATGGGCATTTTAAAAGATTTCCTGATGATTCTAATATGTAGCCAGGGTTCAAAACTTGTGCTATATATTGACATAAATGCATAAATTTTAGTTCTCCACATTTCCTTCTCAGCTATCCTAAAAATTCTAAAGATTTTCTGTCTTCTTGAAAAAGCAAAGCGATGGCATCTTTATATATTTCCACACGGGCTGATCAGCATACCATTCTTCCTAATTGGTATGCTCTGAGGATGTGTCAGATCTGTCTGCATCTATTTCCCCTGTTAAGCAACATAGAAGGCAACTGGGGATAAAAGAAAGCAAGGTTAATACCACTTGGTCTTAAAATTTTCTGTCTTTTCTTCCCAACAGTTTGAAGGACTTGTCTTTTATTCAAAGGACTTCACCTAACTGCCCCTAGCGTTTGTAACCACTTTTTACTGGGGGAGGGGTTAAGGTATGTAAATCTGTGCAAAGAATCTTTGATATTTATTCATTTCTGTAGCAACATCCTGGCACTGAATCCCTTCCAACCACTGTTACCTCTATGTACTCTTGAGTTAGTTTTTGACTGACTAGGCTCCCCATCTTGGCTTATGCCTTTAAGCCTACTGGACCAGTTCATCAAGTCAAATCTACACAGATCCAGCTTTTCTGTTGGGTGTTGACAAACTTCTTTTCCTCTGTTATTGGCAAAGATGAGGAATCAATGGCACATTTGCCTTTCTTTAGTAATATTTATTGGCAAAACATCACTCCCTATTACTAAAAATGGCAACATCATCAAGTGTCAAATGAACCTAGAAAACTGAGGTTTGTCTCAAGAAGCAGTGCTATAAAATCAAGGTTGATGTTACCTGAAAGGAAACATGTTGTTCTCAAGAAATATATTTTGGAGACGGATGTGACATCAAATTTTCACACCAAGTGAATGACTGACACTGAGCTTTGGGAACTGGACACCTGGTGAAGGGAATACTCTGTCTTTTGTTAATTGAGGTACAGCTTAGATTTTCAAGCTGTGCATATCACCTGGTTGCCCCTCCTGCTCTACCTTCTACCATTTTCCCACCCTATTTTTTGCCCTGAAAGGCTGAGCTACATAGACTGTCTCAGCAGGCTCCCTTGTATTCTGGCTATAAGTAGGCTGTATGATTATTGGCTGGTGATTGGTTTGTGGGATGAGGATAAAGTAAGGGTATTTATCCTGATTCCTCCCTGCTGAGTCACTGGAAGTTGGCAGCATTCCTTAACTAAAGGCCATGGCTTTCATAAGGGGGCCTCCCTTTAGGGTATTCATCCCAGGTCTGTTTATCTGTTCCCTCCTCTTTTTTTATTGAAGTATAGTTGATCTACAGTGTGGTGTTAGTTTCAGGTATATTGCATAGTGATTCAGTATTTTTGCAGGTTAGACTTCATTATAAGTTATCATAAGATAAAGGGTATAATTCCCTGTGCTATGCAGTATATCCTTGCTGCTTATCTATTTTACATATTGTAATTTGTATCTGTTAATCCCATACCTTTAATTTATCCCTCCCTCCATCCCTTTCCCCTTTGGTAACCACAAGTTTGTTTTCAATGTCTGTGAGTCTGTTTCTCTTTTGAATATACATTCACTTGCATTATTTTTTAGATTCCACATATGAGTGATATCATACAGTATTCGTCTTTCTTTCTTTGATTTATTTCACTAAGCATAACATTCTCTAGGTCCATCCATGTTGCTGCAAATGGCAGTATTTCATTCTTTTTCTTGCTGAGTAATATTCCATTATATGTATGTCTTCTTTTCCAGTTGTCTGTTGATGGGAACTTGGGTTGCTTCCATGTCTTGGCTATTGTAAGTTGTGCTGCTGTGAACATTGTGGTGCATGTATCTTTTCAAATTAGTGTTTTCATTTTTTCTGGATATATACCCAAGAGTGGAATTGCTGGGTCATATGGTAGTTCTATTTTTAGTTTTTTGAGGAACCTCCATACTCTTTTCCACAGTGGGTACACCAATTTACATTCCCACAAATAATGTACGAGGGTTCTCTTTTTTTCCACATCCTTGCCAACATTTGTTATTTGTAGACTTTTTGATGATAGTCATTCCGACAGGTGTGAGGTGATGTCACATTGTGGTTAGCTGTTCCCTCTTTTTGTCCATTCATGCCTAGGGGAGTTAAATGATGTCCCACTATTGCAGGCCTCAGGGTTCTGCATTATTCTTTATTTTCTCCTAAACCTGCCTATATCTTTGTTAATAGTTCCTTTATTAAACTGTCTGAAACTATCCAGTTTGAGTGTGCCATCTCCAGGAGATAATCTTAGAAAGAACATGGAGCTCCGATTTCCTTAGAAGCAATCCTAAATAGCATGGCATCATTAAATTTGGTTGTCTCTGATAATTTTCTTGGGAAGCAGTCATCTTAAAATCTAGGTAGGAATGTTGGTTATTTTTTGAGGCCTTTTTCCTGGCTTAGTATTTCTTCTTCCTTCCTTCCCTCCCTGCCTTCCTACCTTCCTTCCTTCCTTCATTTCATCTTTCTTTCTCTCATTTTCTCTATCCTTCCCTCCATCTCTTGCCTTCTTTCTTTCTATCATTTTTTATCTTTTTCTCCCTCCTTCCCTCCCTCTCTCCTTCCTTCCTTTCTTCTACCTGCCTGCTTTTATTTGATATTTTGCTCAGAAAATTTTGATATTCACAGTTAGTTTTGGTCTAGGAGTATAAACTTAGGAAAGGGAAAATTATAGAGTATTTTCAGGATCATAACAATATTGATAAATCCCTTTTTTTCAGATAATGGTTACAAGAGATTTACTATAATAGTTAAATATTGAAGTTTGATCCTATACTAATTGTTAATTTTGATTGCCAAGTGTTTTAATTTATCTACTTTCCAGGTACATAGTAATATTGTACTTTTGGACTCACATATGTTTGAACATGGTCGTGTGACTATTTCTGGTCAATAATTTGTGAGTGGAAGTGATGGTGTCACTTTTGGGTTGGATCACTTAATGCGAATACAGGACCCTTCAGCGTTCTTACAGTTTACAACAATGATCAGAAATGTTGCAGACAGTGCCTGTTCCACCAATTCAAGTCTCAGTAAAGATTACCTGGAATGGAGCTTTAAACAACTTTGATTTCACCTAGTTGGAGTGAGAAATTTTTTGTTTTAAGCTAGCCTATCTGATACATACTCTATTAGTCAGCTCAGGTTGCTGTAACAATATACTCTAGACTGGATGACTTACACAACAAGACAGTTATTTCTCACAGTTCCAGAGGCTGGAAGTCAAAATCGAGGTACTGGCATATTCACTTCCTGTTGAGAGCTCTTTCCTGGCTTCCAGATGGCTGTCTTCTTACTGTGTCCTCACATGTTGGGGAGAGACTGAACTCTCTCTCTTCCTCTTCTTATGAGGTCCACCCTCATGGCTCATCTAAACCTAACTACCTCCCAAAGGCCCCACCTCCAAATACCATCACATTGGGGATTAGGGCTTCAATATGTGAATTTTGAGGGGAAGGTACACAAACATTCAGCCCAAAACACATGCTAAGAAATACTACCTTGTATAGTTAGATTATCCCTAATCATGAATTTGCTCTTATTTATTTGTATTTTCACATACTTTATTGAGTAGAACAAAAAAGGGTAACATTATGGCTAGTGAGCTAAAGGAATTACGTGTGGGAATATGTTTTGCAAAACAGATGCCAAATTGGTAACAGGAAGGATTACTGAGAGTGACTCTTAGAAAATGAGGATACTTCGTGCCTAAGTACATACTAAGTTCTGGTATTGGGAGAGGAAAGGGGTTGGATACCTAATGTATGTTGAACTGTGGCAAGAATTTTAATAACATTTAATAGTCACAACAATCCTGCAAAATAGTCACTCTAAAAACACCTACTGTCTGCTGGGTATTATGCTACATGCTGGGGATATAGCAGTAAGTAGAATAAACAAGGTCCCTGCACTCAGAGAACACACCTAGGAGCATACAGGAAAGACAACAGGAAATTACAATAAAGAGTGGTGGATTCTGAGGGAAGAGGAAGGAGCAGATGCCCTGGGAGCAGGTAGAAGGGGTGTCTAATCCTGATTAGGGGCACCAGTGAAGGATTCCTGGAAGAGGGTATGTCTAGGCTGAGACATGGGAATGAATAAAAGTTAGCCAAGTAAAGAGAAGTTTTATGGACATAAGGAGCAATGTATATGATGGTCCATAAGTAGGAGAGGGCCTGGCATTTCTTAGGAACCAGAAAAAGTGTAACATGGCTCTTTCTGACATTCTACAGACACAAAATCTGGCTTTGTAGAGACTGCCTAAAGGTTTGGGTAACAGACTCAGTAGTGTAGGGGAGTTAATTGCACAGAGAACAATGGGAGACTGGAAAGAACAGAGATATGGACTGATATATTTCTTCTCTATTCCCCTCTCTAAAATAAATAACGGTGATGGTGGTGATGATGAAAATGATAATGAAACATGAAACATTTGCTGAGAGCTTAGTATATATCAGGTACCATTCAAAGCACTTTAAACCTTATTACTTTTAATCCTCAAAACACCTCAAAATCCTAATGTACACGAGAGAATTTGAGTAACTTGCAGATTGTGGCACTTTTATTATGTGACAGAGCCAGGCTTTGAACTAAGGTCTGCTGAGCTGACACTATTCAGTGAGGTGGAGGCTATGCTGACTGCTAGAAAGAGATAGTCTAAATGGGTTGGTGACTACCTGATAAAAATAGCACTTAAGAAAAGCAGATGGAAATTGCCAAGCACTATTAAAATTTGTAACTAGGTGATAGATTTGGTCTTTTGTGATTTTTTTCCCTACATTCTTGAGTACAGGGTTACAGTTTCAGTGGTGCCTTAAAGTGTATGCAGTAAAACACAGCTGGTAACTGACTTTAACTGTAATTATTGGCCTCTTACCAGTATTTAAAGATGCATTGCATGGATCAGTGCTTTGAACTTTGCTTTTTAGTTTTTATCAACAGTGTACCATTACTTTCCTAAAGACCTTTTCTTCACCTTTATTTAGATCTTGCACTGGTCTATAATTACATGAAACTGAAAATTCTTTATGGATTGATTTCCATAAATTACAAATATGTCATGTGTTATGTTACTAGACAAAAGGTCAGCAAACCAATTTGTTACACCAGTAGCACATTTACCAGAGCTTGGACAGTGATCCATTTGTTGAAAGCCTTCTGGTTTTAACTCTTTAGCCGGGATTTCAACTGAAACAAAAATTATATATAAAATGGAATTTAAATCACTCTTACCCTTAATAGTTAGAAAGTAGCATACTTTTGGGTATGGGTACTTTTGTGAATTGGTCTTTGCTTGCAACACATCTATTTTTAGTTCAATTTTCTGTGATAGAGAATAAATATATGGTATTTTATAACAAACTAAATATATCAATTTTAAATTAATCCTACTGTCAATATAAAAACTAATGTCAATATATTACAATATAAGTTTAGTAAAAGGAATACTAATAGCTTAGTGTTAACAATAATGAAATATTACACATTATGCAACTAGAAAATTAAGCCAAATTCTCCCAGTGCCTTGAGTGGTCCTTAGTAATCAATTAAAAATGAATTCGATATAAAAGGATTTAAATGGCACAAATGAACTAATTAAGTTTCAAAGGGAAACCTATATTCTGTCTGGCAGCAGCTTGTTTGGAACAATATTCATCAAATGATTTTGATATTTTTCTGTTCTGCAAATGTAAACTCAAACGTTTGGTCCTTCCCTTAAAAATATCTTTTTCTGTTTTGAAACCTGCAATAACCCTTATATCTACAAATAGTATCACATTTTTCAATTATCCTAGAGTTGAAATATTGTAGTTATCATTGACTTCACTTCTCCCTTGTTCTGTCACCCTATGATATGATGTCAAGTTCTGCTTTTCTGGTCATAGTGCTCCTATCTTTGTCCTCTTTTTTGTGCTGGTCACCAAGATCAGAGATCCATTTTCTCTCATTTTGATTATTAACTGTTTTTTCCTGCCTTCAGTCTATTATACACATTGATATTAGATAGTATTTCTGGGACATAGGACTATTCATGTCATGCCTTTCCTCAAAACATTCTATTGCCCACAGGCTGGAGTCCCAAGCACCCTGGCATAAAATTCAGGGCATATTACATTCTCATCCCAGGCTACTCTATCAAATTTCTGTTTCAATTGTTGATTCTTAAATTTCTTAGATTACTCATCACCCTCAAGTTATGCATTGTTCATTTGTGTTTTTGCTTATTTTTGAAATTACCAGCTCCCATTTTTGCCCATCAGAATCTTTCCTTTACTTTATAACTCGATTAAAAATTTTATCCCATGTTTCTACATAACAGTTATGATATTACTTATAATCTACCAGTTATTTGGGTATGTTTATTATTATTATAAGTATATGTCCATTATCTCATTCTCCACATTATCTCCATTGCATATATTTTATGTGCCCTACTTTAAATAGATGAGAGACTGATGTTGACAGTTTAAAAAGCTTCCCAAGTTCCCATGGCCAGCACTAAGAGAGCACATCAAAGTTGGATCAAGTGACTCTAAAGCCATAGGACCCTTATATTCTATGGCTTTCCATAGCTACTTCCATTACATATATACATTGCCCAATAAATACGTCTACATACACATGCATACACTACTACTGCAGTAATATAGATGGTAGATATAATTATTGTAATGTTAATTTAGATCACTTTGGTTTGTCTTAGATTTTTCAGAAATATTCTGACCCCTAGTCTGCCAATTAATGGTACATTTAACAACTAATATATTTTATATATTTCTTGAGTGCCTTCTTGATGAAAGATGCTTGCCGTGCCTCACCCTACATATGAAGGAATGAATGCCTCTGAAACTTGAGAGTGTTATCACCAACCTGAGTGTTTATTTTTCAAATACTTGATGGATTCTGCCTTTTGTGGTTGGATTTATAATCTGCAGTAGGTTTCTCATAGTAAATTAAAGAGGCTGACATTGGCATTGAAACAGAGCTGCTCTGGTTCTTTAAGAGCCTTGCTTTACTTTGAGTGATAACTAGGAATAGTTGAGTAGTGCACTGGCCACCTCGTGCTGGTGTAGGGGTAAAGGAGAGCAGTGCATTAAGTCACAGAGGGTCCAGGATGGAGGGAAGTCATGGGTGTAACATTCAAGCTGTGAGGCAGCTTTGGTTTGTTTCTCTTCCAATTGAGAATCTTCTGTGTGCTTTTTTTTTCAGTCATTTTCCTCTCTACACTCTACTTTGCTAATTAAAATTCTAATCACTCTGACAGCTAGAGGTAGGAAAAAAAAATCATTCTTCCATGCTGGAGAATGTAATTTCAAGGTGTTTTAGCTGCCAAAGAAACAAACGGAAATTAGACAAAGAAGCTAGTTGTCATAGGAGGACAAATGAATTTTGTTTTCCCATTCTGCCTAAAAATAAATGAAACTTTAGCAAAGACAACGCACTTCTTTTTGGCATTATAATCATTCTAAACACATGAAGTTTAAACAATATGCTTTATTTTTCTGAACGGTTTTCTGATAAAAATAGTCTTTTATACATTTGTTCATGTCAAAAATAATTTACTGTTCTTGGGGTGAAATGAAGTACAACATCAAAAGTTTGACTTGGTCTCTGTGATATGTTGTTTCTGAAAGTGTTTCCTTTTAATCTTTGATTTTCAGATCTTCATTAAACATTTAACAGACTAGAAGTCCATATTTAGAACAAAGAGAGATTTGTGGTATTATTTCTTTCTTTCCTGATTAAAAAAAATTTCTAATTTCTTTAATAAAATTGGTATGTTAAACATTTAATGCCAGCTAGTCCAGAAGGGTTAAATATAATTGCATCCAAAATGTACTTGAAAATGAGTTTTCTGGAAAGGTAGATTTCCTGAGAAACTTTCTAAGTAAATTAGTAATTAGATTGTATTTCAGATGTGTCTACCAGAGATGCAGAAATAGCGTAGGGTTGGGAGAAGTTACCAGATAAGCTACTGTCTGAATTGACTGACATTTAGCTGATTGCTTAATTTTACTAAATTGACTGGACATTTGTTAAAATACAGTGAATTGGCGGCCTGATCCAATGTTATATAACTCTAATTGAATATATGTTTAAAAACAGATGCTACTAATCAACAGGCATCACTGAGTGCCCCATGCTACACATCCAGACACACATATAGGTCTACACACAACACAAGGCCTCTAGGATTTTGTAATGTAATAAGATCATTTATAGTGTGAAATAATTTTCAAAAAGAAGGTACTGGGGGCAATTTAGTTTTCAAATTTTTATCACCTCTAGCCAAATGAGGATTTATTTATAATTTATTTATTTTTATTCATTCACTCATTAATTTCATGACCAAAAATTAGTGAGGATAAAAGTATACTGATTAAGTAAAACTTATATTGAATGACGGTTGCAACCAGTCTTTTAAGTCCAATTTCATTATTTTAATTTTATATACACGTATGTTTTAGAATCAGATATCTAGTATGATTCTTTATTAAAGTAAATCTTCAGGTGTTATTTTATTAATGAGCCAAACTATGGTTTTTGTTGCTATTGTTGTTGAACTATTAATTCACTAAGTATATCATTCAGTACATAAGGATTTAACAACACACAGATAACAAAGAATTCATAAGAACTCAGTGCTTTGTGTGTATGAACTCAAGAGGTTTATATTCACAGAAATATATGGGGAGAGTCCTATAGGACTTGTATGTTGGTATGAAATATTAAAATCAACAAATTGTCTTCTTTTAATTTGTAAAGTTTCACACAATTATGAATGTATGATTTACTGTTGTTTTATTCTAAAATGTTTTTTGAAGACACAGTACTTTGAAGAAGATAGCGTAAGAGAAATTTCATGGGTAGGGACAGTACAGATGCTGAAGCCGGTGGGTTGAGAGAATATGAAATTAATCATCAGATTTCCCAAAACAGAAAAAAAAGTCATATCTATGAATATCCCAATATCTATTGGCAGTGAATTAGATAACAATTTAACTTTACAACAGAATATTTGGGGATCATATCTCAGATCTGTCAGTAAATACCTGGGTTGTCATGAAAAAAATCATATAATTTCTCTGAGCCTCAGTTACCTCATCTATAAAATGAAATCAATAATACCATCTCCCAAACAGTAGCTACAAGCTACTTATTTTTCTGTCACAGTTATGTATGAATACAAAGGAATAAGGCACACACTAGCTATTTTGGCTAAAAACTTAGACCACTTACATATTTTTACGAATAACTGTGACAAACTTTTGTACTGTTATAGAATACAAACTTTAATGCTAAGTATTGAGGGAGACAAAGGTGAACAAGGTAGCATCAGTGACCTCAAGAATCATTTACTAGTACAGACAGCTATGCACATGAATAATTTAATAAATGAGAGAGGTACAGAGTAGCAGTTGAGTAGGAAACAACATAACTTTTATATTATAAATGCAAATAATTGTGTTACTGTGTTATTGTTTGCCTGTTTTCACTCCTATCCAGTAGTTAATTTTAATATCTGGGAGTCCAACATGGTCATGCACCTTAAGTCATATTGAGCTTGCCTACTCAACCTATAACCCCAGTCAATTAGAATATTTGCAGATGCTCCAATGTGACTTCTGGCCAACAAGGGGTAAGGTAAACATAATTTTCTTTTAAACCAGGAGCTGCCAAGATTTCCCTAAACCAGAACACTTGGAGAGCAAAAGGGGAACCATTAATAATCATACTGGAAAAACAGCCAAAAAATATAAAAACAGAATTTATAGTTACCTTACTCAGTGCTTACTTACTCAGAGCTCATCTTTTGGAAATAATGATGGTGACTTTCAATCTAGTTTCTGCCCATCTCCGAGTTCAGCCCTAACTCCTATTTCTGGCATTCCTCCTGCCCTTTGGATTTGGACTTTGTGTTTGGTCAACTTAGATTCTGCCTCAAAGGGCTTGCCTCTCCTAATTCCTGTGCTTCTTGAAGCACTATACTTTCTTGGGGAAGACACTGTGCTTCATTCCAGTTTCTTGACCCTGATCCCTAGCACCAACGTGTTTGGCCACTAAGGACAGCCAAGTCCACAGTGCTATCCAGTAAAGCATCATTTGAATATCAGATCCAGGGCTGAAGAAAAGGCTGCACGCTCTGATTCATTAGGAGTGGGAAGTTAGTTTACTTAAGCATACAAAAATCTAATGATAAAGATTTATGTATGTTAAGACCAAACATCCAATTTTGGGCTATATTAATATTATTCACAGATGCCTTCCTATTGATAAATTTTATCATAAAAAAGTACTTATGTTATTTTTAAACATCCCCTTGGTACCTGAAATATTTATATTTTACTATCACCTGTTTATAGCATTGTCCTGAGTACACAATAAAAATGGTTTAATTTGATGCATACTGTGATACGGCACACAGAGAAAGACAAGAGCTTTAATCTGAACTCTACTATCTATTTCCTGTATAACCTTGAACAAGTTGTTTATATTTGAAGTATAGGGGTAGTGATAATATCTGCTAGTATCTTTGTGGATATAAATGCTGAAAAAATTGAGTTTATCTCCCTCCTTTCTTTTGTCATTTCTAATTCTATCTGATTGACTGTGTTTCTATCTCATATATCTATCTCTCAATTGACTAATTGATTGATTGATCTGCTTAGCCATCTATCAATCCATTGCGGGGGGGGGGGGAACACCCTCATGTAGTTGACCATTATTTATGTTCTGTGTTTTTCCCCATATCTTCTCTCCCAACAGTCATGGATCAGTGATAGCTTTCTCTACACACAGTCCTCAGAAAAAAGATTGGCGTAGTTGAAAACAAATCAGTCATTGCTCTAGCTCAACTTTGAATTTCAGGAGAGTCTTTGTTTCCCCCTGGTTTTAGTGTATCAGGGTAGACAAACAAAAATAGTCTTGCAATCCATACTGTTCAGTCATAAGATTCAAAAATTTGAGAGAAATTTTCTACACTCCAAAAATAAGACATCAAAATCATCTTTGATATCAAGAATCAAAGTCTGCTGATCATAAGCCATAGAACTTATGAAAATTAAACACATATGTAGTAGTAAAGAAGCAGGGTGTGACATGAGAGCACTTTATTTTTTTTTTCCTTCTTAGAATGAGGTAAGAATTAGATGACATGTTAAGAGGAAAAGTAAGAGAGGAGAGCATCAGGATCAGACAGAGCTGAGAGTCTTTGAGAGGTCCCAACTCTACCTTTCCTTGGAGTTGATATCCTAGCAGGCGGTGGGCAAAGGAGTGATTTGAGGTAATGTGGTTAAGCCCATGATGTTTGGGACTCTGAGGCAGAAAGGACTCAAGATCTGTTTCCTGACTATAACCCTAGGAGGACTCAAACTTGTTTGGCATCCAGCAGCACTGTAGGAGTCTTTAGAAGAAGGCAAATGGACTCCAGAACAACAGAGCCTGAGATGACCACTAAGTTTTCCTTTGATTCAGCAGAGTTAAGAGGAAATAAGAAAGGGAGCAAAAGGCGCCTCCAGAACAATTGTCAGAAAACTTATTTAAATGTCATTAAGGTACTGGGGAAAACCAGTCCCAGCCCATATCTCCAATGGTATCTCTGCAGTTTTCACGTGTCACGGTGCCTGCCACAGATTTCCATGGCTTACAGCCTGAGATGCAGCCTACCCTGTCATTCCTATCTGAGTTCTGAGTCAAACAATATGGAAATCAGTCCCTCAGATAGCCCAAAGAAAGGCCAGAATGTTGCAACCAAGTTCCACTTTTTTCCTTCTAGCCCAAGGGAAGGAACTTGAAATTGAGCAGTTTTCTCCAGACCATGTCATGCCACTCTGGGGAGGGAGTGAAGTAGGGGCAAGTAAAAACACTATGAAATTTTCTACCACTTTGGTGTGGCTTTTTCTTGATTGGCTGTTTGCTTGGTTGCTGCAGATCTTTGACTAGTTTCCAGAGCTTCTCCAAAGCAGTTTTAGTCAGTGTGTTGTTGTTTACATGCTTCCATGGTGGAATAAGAACCTGGAGCTTCCTAGTCTACCTTCCTGTTATCATCACCCCACTAAAGATATTCTTGATCCATACTGTATATGTTGTCTAATAAACACTTACTTGTGAGATTAAAATGAAGTCCCTTTTGGGCATCCAGAGACTCAGTAAGTTTATCAGTTACAATCTCTTCTTGATAAATACTGCAATAGAATTTTAATAATAAAAATAATAATAACTCAGGGAAGAGAAATCAAAAAACAGTGTTAAATTAAAAAACACGGAAAACATGAATATGTTTTTAAAATATTGATAAGTAATGAGAAACATAATAACAATTTAGAATAAAAATCCAAGATAACTCTAGAACAGTGGTTGATTGCAGAGAAGACTGGAGCAACATAGAGAAGTGATGGCTTGCTGTATTCTTGTGTTGTTCAGGATGGAGGTTGTAATTTATCCTAGGTAATGATAGCAAAATGGGATCTTATATATCTGGCAGAAATAATATGGCTGAGGTTAAATGCAATGATCCTTAGTAAAGTCCTATAAACCACAACCAGTAGAATATTAAATTATAATATGCAGTGTTGGAGAAGTATAGTGAAATAGGTGACCTTATACATGGTTAGTAGAAGTGAAATAGCTAAAGCTTTTCTGGAGAACAATTTTGCAGTATTTGTCAAATTTTGAAATATGTAAACTTCTGCCTAGAAATTCCACTTTTGGAAAAAATACTGGTATTTTATCTAAAGAGATGTATAAATCTATTATTAAAGTATGCTTCCTAATATGAAAAATAAAAGGAAACATATGTTCATTAGATGAGTTATTGTGGATTTTAGTGAATATGTATTATGATATACTGTTTATCAGTTCAGCAGAATGAGATACGTCTACATAGAAACCGCTTCATGACACATTATTAATTAGAAAGCAAGTAGTAGGAGAAGCTACACATTATGATTGTATTATATAAATAGCAAGGCAACACCACATATGTGTATTTGTGTTTGCAAATGCATGGGGAAATCTAAGCTATACTAAGAGTTAGTGATGGTAATGGGATTGGGATAGTCTTGGTGAACCAGGAGACTTACTTTTTACTATATGTGCTTCTGTATTATTTGAATGCATTGTCTAATGTTTTGGAGTAAAAGAAATAAAAGCATGTTAAATTAAATAATGAGTTTGGAAAAATATGACCACCTACCCACAAAGGTAATTTATGTTTGTCATTAACATGGCTGAAAGGACCTAGCTACTGTTTTTTAATCTAAACATTTCTTCTTATAGGTTTTGGCACAAACACAAAGTAACCTGGTCCCTAGGGTCAGTCATGGTACTCATTTAGGATTAACAAATACATAGAAATAAATTTGTGTCTGGTATGGGAAGAAAAAGAATGCAATAACTAAGTGGCAGTCTAAATCAACAAATAGAAATGTGCATACAATTAAAATTCCTTAGATCAACAAATTCCAAAATAAGGCTATCTCCAAAAATAAGTACAGTATTTGATACAATATTATCTTTAATACAGTATTATCTTTAATTGATACAGTATTCTCTTTAATTGTTCATGTGTGTTTTTATTAGCTCATAATTATAACATAAGGGATTCTATGGAAAAAAAACGATTATACACACAGTCTTTTGAGAGGACAGGAGCAGAGTTTTGGCATCACGGCATTCTCAGCTTTGGAACACTCCTTCCTCCGTTTCTTTTAGCAGTCAGCAAAATAGGCTGACACAAAGGAATGCCTGCCAAGGAACTTTCGAAGGAGGCAGTTTTCAATTAACAGGGGACAGAGAAGGCCATAACCCCAAAGGGTAGTGAAGAGAAATTAACATGGAAAAGCAGTTCCACGCTTCTGTGGGTCCCAAAAGGCCAGCCGTATTAGTGGTGTCTGTTCTGATTGAACTTTTGCTGTGTCTTTTTATGGATTCACTTGTCAGAATCTGACAAAAGGACCGCTGTCCATCACTTGCTTGCTCAGAGTAGAAGGCTATGGTTAGAAACTTCTTCCTTGTACAGCTGATTGCAGAGTGAGAGCTGTCGTTTTGGTTTTCATTTTACAGAAATGATTAATGTTGTTGAACTTTATGTAAGAATTAGGTGTGTGTACACACACATAGCCCCGCAAGCTTACTTACCCTGGATTATTGAGCCTCTTTATTCTCTTACTTCTCTTTGCCTGTTTTTTCAGAAAACTCCTTTAATTATTAAAATATTTTAAAATGCAATTTCAGGGCTGATAATTACACTGACAGTTGCAGACACTTTTTTTTTTTTTTCTGCCATTTACCAAATCCTTGGCTTAGGAAACATTTTAAAAGAATAATGTCTGGTGAATAAATATTTCGAGTTTCTCTCCCAAGGATGAAAATGAATAGTAAGTAAATAAAGCATGTAAAGAGCCTGTGAAATCAGCTCATGTAGTGAAGAGGAGAAGGTGGAGGGATTTTCTTTTCTTTAACTGCCTAAGAGGGTGCATTGAACTGGCAAGCCTAGGGTGGGCCCCAGGAGAGCTTTTGTACTTTTAACCCAGTGGGAACAGAAACATTCTTTAAAATATTTTAAGAACATTTTAAACAATGTGTGGATCTTTTTGCCTCTATGAGAACCAAGCTTACTCTAGAATTCTGTGTAAGTTTACCAATTTCAAAATATGTGTTTTCTAAAGCAAGGGCAGACTTCCCACACTTCTTTTAAAGATGTAATGATAATTGTTTTTTCTAAATTGAAATAGTATTATATTTAGTTACTTGAAACATAGTATTATTAAGAACACTTAATAAGAAAAGAGTAAGGTCATCAGGAACCTGGTCATGATACATTCCATAGGGTTTTTTTTCTTTTTCCTTTTCCTTTTTTTAAAGTTTTGAACCCATTTATAAAGAAATGACTCACCCAGAGTTACATGTCACGCACTTCTGAAGTTAATGAGCATCTAGATCTGTGTGTCTAAATTAGCAGCCATTAGCCACACTTAGCAATTTAGCACTTGAGGTATGGCTAGTATAAATTGAGATGTGCTGTAAATGTTAAATACAAAGTGGATTCTGTAGATGTATTATAAAAAACCAGAATGTAAAATATCTCATTAATAACTTTTTATTTTGATTACATGTTGATATAAGAATTTCTTTGATATATTGGGTTAAATATATTATTAAAATTAATTTCACCTTTTATAAAACTTTTAAAGTATAGCTTCTAGAAAATTTAAAATTACATATGTGTCTCATATTATCTTTCTATTGTACAGTATTATTCTAGGCAATAGTAAAAGTTACTATTTATTAGTCATTTACTTTATGACACATGCTGTATCTGGCACTTGATATGCATTATCTCATTTAATCTCACATTACCATTGAGATAGATGTTATTGTTACCTCTATATAGACAAGAAAATTAGGCAAGAAGAGTAAGTTACTCACATAAGAGTATGCAACTATGTAAATTATTTCACTGTCCCTTCAATAATTAATTATTTTTGATTGTCTACATATATTACACGTAAGATATGATACTGTGCATGGACAATGCACTATAATTAATTACTCTATGATGTGGACTAGTACAACTCTAGATGGATTTAGAAGGATTGAAGATTGACAAATTAATTTTTGCAAGCTCTATTTAATTAGATGTATTAAGTTAAAGCACTAAAGTCCTCATGGAAATCCCTATTTGCCATGGTAGGAAATGGTTTAAAGGCATCTGTATTTATAAAACTACAGAGGAGACATTACATGAAAGAGACTGACAAGTAGTGTTGAATTTAGAACAAACTGATTTCAAATGTAAGTTCAAATGTAAGGTTTAAGACCTATGTATCTTTGGTATGGGGAGAATCAGACAGCAGTTGTAGATCTAGACAGTTCATATTTTCTACAGAGCTGGAAGTACTTTGTGGAGCACAGTATACTTCTCAGCCATGTCAAGTTAAGAGAAGAATCAGAAGTCAGGAAAGGAGGAGGAAGAGAGAATGAGAGAGACAGAGAGAATGAAAAAATGAGAAATAGGAGAATAAAGAGTAGTTGTTAAATATTTGTCTTATACCACCTATGGGAAATCATGACTCTTCTTTTAACAATAAAAAGTATTAGAAAAGACCGCATACTCGTGGTCAGAGAAGTTTCTTGGTCAAAGATGTAAAGGTAGAGGATGTGAAGGAATAGATGGAAAATGCTTTTTCTTTTTTAATTGACTTTCTGCAGACTGTAAGGCATGAACACAAAATAAGGGAGATAACATAAGAAACTCTTCTGAGATATGTGAACATTCTTGAAATTTAAGGCCTAATTTCTTATATATGATCTCATGAGCATCTGGACAATAGGAGAAATTTTCAAGAGGATGAAACAATCAGATTCATTTTACATATTGTAAAGAATTTCACATACAGGAAAATGGTTCCATTTTCATACTATATTCTGCAGAAAACAGCTGTTGTGAAATTACTTATTTTGTGTGCATTTTTATTTTCTGTGCATATTTATATAATTCATTCAGGAAAAAATATGCTTTTTTCTTAATTAGGTGACCAAAATAATTTTCTTTAAAATAAATTGTTGATATTTAGAGGGTATTAAAATTACATAATTTTTTAAAGTTACACTCAATATATTGTTCACTTTTTAATTGAAGGTTTTAAAAAATACCAATAGAATTATTACTGTTTAACTTCTACTTATATACAAGGCAGTCATATGACTATGTCATTTGGTTTCACAGTAACGATGGCAGAAATCATTTCCTCATTTTAAAAACTGCTGAAGAAATGGAGATCAGGCATGTTAAGTAATATTTCAAAGTATTAAGGCCATTAATGGGTGAGCAGGGATTTAAAGAAAAATTCAAATGAAACTTACATTCACTTTCTTCCCTCTGTGCTCATCAATGAAAATTATAATGAGTCAACTTTGAAACCCTAAAATATAGGGTTTGTTTGCAGTTTGCATTGATTCTCATCTTGTGTCTCCCCAAATCTATTAAACACCTTAATATCTAACCAGGCTCACAAAGAAAAAAAAACCTCAACATCATTTTCTATGACTTCCTACATGAATTCTTTCTAGTCTACTCTTTTCCACATCCCCAACTTTGCCGTCTCCTGTTCTTACTAACTGCCCTTACTTAAAGTCAGATTCTTTGCAAATTGCTTATAGTGTCCTACATGGTGCCTGTTTCCAGAATCTTCCCTATTTAATCCATCATCCATATTGCCACCATGGCTATTTTTCTAAAATATACATTATATTGTATTATTTCCTTTTTAAAAAATCTTAGAAGATCTACTTTGCCTCCTTAGATTTTAAGTTCAGACTCCTTGGGAAGGTATTCAGTGCCTCAACCTATCTTTCCAGCCTAAGCTCCCACTTTTGCTTGCATAAGCCAACTATTTCCAGGCACACTGAAACTATGCAATGGCTTCTCCATGAGCCATTGGGAATTAAATGTCTGAATCCTGTCAGTGGAGTACCATTTCACCACATGTGTGTGGTCACAGCCAAAGATGAATTCATACCAGATCCCTGAGGCCTGAAGGCTTTGTACACTCTGGTTGTTATTTGATGATTCCAGTCCACACTGCCAGACCTTTGTAAACCCTGAGTTTTACCTGATAGATTCCAGAAAAAATGCCTAAAGGAACTTAGCCCTTTTCCATCTCCAAATAAAATATGAAACCACTTCCTGCTGAAAAATGTGAAACCTGGTCCTGATGTTTTTTTATTTCTCTATTGTCATCATGTAGGTCAAGACAATATATGTTGAGAAAACATTTATTATTCCCGAAAACAAATCCTAGAAAAAATATTGACAGATGATATTTTAATTGGTTTTGCCTCTCAAGTGATTAAATAATCATGAAATTTCTGTTTAACAATGGCTTGAGGTACTTTGTATTCTTGCCTCAAAATGGAGCAGTTTCTAGCTGGTAATGCTGTGATTGATTTTTCCATATCAAATACAATGTTACGGTCTGTTGTTTCCATAGCAAACATATAGCATCTGTCTTCAAATTTACACTGTGATCCTGCACTAGCCAGAAATACTTCACATGACCACATCCTTCCGTTACAAGTATGAGTGGACTAATATTGATTTTGTTCCCCCTTGTCCAAGACTGAAGGTCTGTCTTTACAGCAATTCACACAGCTGGCATATAAGGATATGCTTACTCCTCCTTACTTTCATGGTAAAGATTATTGCTTTGTCTGAAATCAGTTTCTGCTATTTTTAACCCATAAATAGTTTGAAAAGGGTAATATGCTTTGCAGCTCTAGCCATTTATGCTGCCATATGTTTCTAATAACATCTTGCAGCTTTCAGAAAACTTTGAGTTTTTATTATGTATGAAACTTTAGAAAAACCACACGAAGCTGGCAAAAACACGTATCACCATAACTTGAATACAGTATGATTCAGCTAAACACCAAAAATTCTACTGTGAGTGTCATCTATTTTATAACATTAAATTCTGTTACCTTTAAGCCAAAAATTTCCAACAGAATCTCTCACTTTGTCCAATTATAATCCACAAAATTTCCCTCCACCACAGCCCCAATGTACATCCATCCCTATCCTTTGCACTTTTGCCCAAGGACATTTCCTTGCCTTGAATGCCCTCACTCTCCTCTCTTGCTATATTAAACTTACCCACACTTCAAAACTCAAATCAATTTTTACCTTCTCCTTGAAGCTTATTGAAATTATTCTGTTTCCTGATGATTTTCTTTTTATAATCTTCTAACAGTAAAGTAAGCACTATGAATATTAACTTGTAATTACATTATTCCTTGAGTTTACCTAATTTGGCCTTGTAGAGCACTCAGGATATAGTAAGCTCCTAAATAATATATATGTGAGAAAGTCAAGCCACAGGGCCTGACAAACATTAGTTATATCTGAATTTGTATATGTTTTATCATTCTTTAGTATCTCAACTAGTACTTACTATTAGGCTAGGCCAGAGTTAATTAGTAGCTGTAAATGTCCAGCAGGGATGGAATTCCTTGGTCTGATGCTAGCGAAGTTGAAAGAAGACTGAACAAGGAATTAACGAATCGAATGAGTTCCAGCTCTGACTCTACTACTATCAGATTACATGACCTTGAGCAAGTTAATTACCATTGTGGGATTCAAATTCTTTGCTCCAGAATGATGTGACTGTGCCTGCTTAAACCACAGAGAATTTTTTTTCTTTTATACTCTCAATGAAAAAATCCACAGGAAGTGGTCTGCACTAAAATGTGTACCATGACTCTGCCTCCTAGTTCACTGGCAGTTGGAGTACAAGAATATTCCTGACCCAAGCTGAGCCATTCAAATTCTTGCTGTAAGGGGGAGTTTTTCTTTTTTGGTTTGTAGATGTATTTTACTGGAGTATAGTTTTCAGTAACTTCCTGAGAAAGAATTTCTTGTATGTTTAAATGCATCTTTATTCTACCTTCATACTTGATTGAAAATTTGATTAGATGTAGAATTGTAGAATGAAAAGAATTTTCTCTTATAATTTTGAAACCATAGTTCTACCATCTTTTAGCTTTTGTGATGCTGTTGAAAATCTGATTCACATTTCTTAGTGTTTTTTTTTGTCTGCTATTTTACAAATGCATTTTTTTCTTCAAATTCTCTAAGGATATTCATTGTAGTTTTTTTAGAAAATTAAAGTTGTTTTTGAGATTCTTAGATTCTGGGAATATGTTTATATCCATGTTTTTAACCAAGCTTGGGAAGTTTTCATCTATTATTTCTTCAGATAATGTCTCTACCACTTTGTGACTCTCTTCTTCTTCTGGGAATCCCACAATGCATACATTAGTCTATTTGATAGTGTCTTACAGGTCCCTTAGGCTCTGTTCACTTTTCTTCAATCTTTTTTCTTTCTGTTCTTCAGACTCAATGATTTCAGTTGTTCTGTCTTCAGATTCACTGATTCTGCTGCTTGCTCAAATCTGCCTTTGAATTTTTCTCAGTTTTTGTGTTTTTTAGTTCTAGAATTTCTTCATGGTTTCTTTTTAAGTTGTGTCTCTCTTTATTGATGTTTCTATTTTGTTCATACATTGTCTTTTCCACATGTTATATCCTTGCTTCCTTTGTCATGTATTAACTGACCATAAGTGCATGGGTTTATTTCTGGGCTCTCTATTTTGTTTCATTGATCTATGTGTCTGGTTTTTTGTGCCAGTACCATGCTGTTTTGATGACTATAGCTTTGTAATATAGTCTGAAGTCAGGGAGCATGATACCTCCAGCTTTGTTCTTTTTTCTCAAGATGGCTTTGACAGTTCAGGGTCTTTTAGGTTCCACATAAAGTTTGGGATTATTTGTTGTAGTTCTGTGAAAAATGTCATGAGTATTTTGATAGAGATTGCATTTAATTTGTAGATTGTTTTGGGTTGAATGGACATTTTAATGATATTAATTCTTCCAATCCTTGAGTACAGGTTATATTTCCATTTATTTATATCATCTTCAAGTGCCTTCATCAGAGTTTTATAGTTTTCAGAGTATAGGTCTTTCACCTTCTTGGTTAAGTTTTTTCCTAGTTATTTTATTATTTTTGATGTGATCATAAATGGGATTGTTTTCTTGTTTTCTCTTTCTGATAGTTCATTATTAGTGTATAGAACTGCAACAGATTTCTGTATATTAATATTATCTCCTACTTTACTGAATTCATTTATTCTAATAGTTTTTTGGTGGAAACTGTAGGGTTTTCTATATATAGTATGTTGTTTGCAGATAGTGACAGTTTTACTTCTTCCTTTCCAATTTGGATGGTTTTATTTTTCCTTGTCTGATTGATGTGGCTAGGACTTCCACTACTATGTTAAATGGAAGTGTTGAGAGTGGGCATCCTTGTCTTATTCCTGATTTTAGAGAAAAAAGCCTTCAGCTTTTCACTATTGAGTATGATGTTAGCTGTGAATTTGTCATAGATGGTCTTTGCTCCTCTTCAGTTTTTGGGAATAATTTGAGAAGAATAGGTATTAGCCCTTCTTTATCTGTTTTGTAGAATTCCTGTGTGAAGCCATTAAATCCTGGACTTTTGTTTGTTGGGAGTTTTTTTTTTATTACAAATTTAATTTTACTACTAGAGATTGGTCTGCTCAGATTGTCCGTCTTTTCCTGATTCAGTATTGGAAGGTTGTGCATTTCTAGAAATTTGTCCATTTCTTCTTGGTTGTCCATTTTGTTGGCACATAACTGTTTGTAGTATTCTCTTATGATTTTTTTGTGTCTCTGTGATATTGATTGTTATTTAACCTCTTTCATTTCTTATTTTTGTTTTTTTGGGTCCTCTCTGTTTTTCACTGATCTTTTCTATTATTTTTTGTCTCTGTTTTATTTACTTCCTCTCTGGTTTTTATCATTTTCTTCCTTCTCCTACCTTTGGGTTTTCTTTGTTCTTCTTTTTCTAATTCCTTCAGATGGTAGATTAGGTTGTTTATTTGAGGGTTTTTTTCTTGAGATAGGCCTATATCACTATAAATTTCCCACTTAGAATTAGTTTTGCTGAGTTCCATAGATGTTAGAAAGTTGTGTTTCCATTCTCATTTGTCTTATGGTATTTTGTGATTCCCTCATTGACCCTTTTTTTTAGTAGTATGTTGTTTAGCCTTCACGTGTTTGTCTTTTTCCCATTTTTCTTTCTGTAGTTAATTTCTAGTTTCATAACATTGTGGTCAGAAGAAATTCTTGATATAATTTCTATCCTCTTAAATTTGTTGCGACTTGTTTTGTGGCCTAGCATGTGATCTATCCTGGAGACTGTTCCACGTGCACTTGAAAAGAATGTGTATTCTTCTGTTTTGAGATGGATTGTCCTGTAGGTAGCTATTAAATCCAACTGGTCTACCATGTCTTTTAAGGACACTGTTTCCTTATTGATTTTTTGTCTGGGTAATCTGTCCATTGATGTAAATAGGGTGTTAAAGTCTCCAGCAATTATTGTATTATTGTCAGTTTCTTCCGGTATGTCTGTTAATATTTGATTTATATAATTAAGTGCTCTAATGTTAAGCACATATATTAACAAGTGTTATATCCTCTTCTTGTATTGATCCTTTTATCATTATATAATACCCTTTTCTGTCTTTTCTTTCAGACTTTGTTTTAAAGTCAATTTTTTCTAATATGAATATTTCTACTCCCACTTCCTTATCATTTCCATTTGCACATAATATCTTTTTCCATCCTCTCAGTTTCAGTCCATGTGCATCTTTAGTGCTGAAGTGAGCAGGGTTTGCTGTTTGTTTGTTTTTAATTTGGTTGTTTTAGGCTATTTCCATTCCAAGGACCAGACTGAGGTGTAAACTTAAGGTCTTTCTGGTCCTTTCTGAGTCTGTGCCTTTCCCTAGTTATGCACAGTTACGTTCTTATTTCCCCTGTATATGCAGTTGCTTTTGAATATCCCAGCCTTTAATGTCTGGCTTACAAAGGGAGGAATTGGGAAAAAGAAGCAGGGAGGGGTGTGGGGAAGAAAGGTACTGCCCCTTTAAATACCCTAGAAGTTGCTTCAGCCCAAGAAGAAGGGGCTTACAATAAAGGAGATGGTGGTACAACAATGGTTACCTATCTCTGTGTCTGCGCTTCCATGATCAGAAGCAGCACTCAGTGATCAGAATGCAGATCCCAGATATTTGAAAGATAGGGTCCTTATTGCCCACCTTGTCTCCCACAAGATGTGTGCCAGCTGCTGCAGGAATATGTGCAAGGTTGCTGCTACAGGGTTGGGGTGGAAAGTGGGTAGCCACTGCTGAGCTAAGACTGTAATTGCCTGAAACTAACTGCAATTTGTTCTCTAAGCTTTCCCCCTGGAAGTTGCAAGTCTTCAAAAGACTACCGAGTTCTAAAATAATTACATCAGATAGATTCTGACAGTGCACATGCTGTCTAGGTGAGGAGAAAGATTCCTGGTACTTCCTATTTCACTGTCTTCTCAGAATCCTCTCAATAAAATAATATATAGACATTTATTTAATCCTTATTTTCAGCCACATGCCAAAGCCTCTTTGTAAGATGCATGATGTTCTTGAATTTTGAACCTCCTATTTGCAGGTTCTCCAGTCTAAATAGCCTATCCAAGCAGAGCATGTGGGGTTGGGAGAAAAAGACTTAGTCATTTATCTGTGTGCAAATGCAGTGGGGGCCTGGGTTTTTCACCTGCTTGGAATGTAGGTTTTCAGATATTCTCTATTTTCTGCTTCAGCCTGATGTTCAAAGTACTAAACTTCTCAGACTTTTTTTATGGCAAATTGGCTCATTTATGGTCAGTGTTCCCCTTTAACTGGCACTAAAATGTTAAATTTTTCCACTGTGCTAAGATAGTTATCACTTCATCATTTAATTCCCATCTTCCAAAAATTTTTTGAAATAAATTCATCTTCCTTTTTTCTATTGTTTTTCTGTCCTTGTGGCCTAATAATGTAACAATGCCTTTTGTATTATTATAATACACTTTTATTGGCTTTTGTGGGGGAGAAAGATGTGATTCCTTTACAACATTTGATGCCTCTGCAACATGTGATCCTTTCGCAACATTTAACTGGAAGTGGGTCTCAGGAATATGGATAATTGATCAGCATCCTAGGTGATTCCACTTCACATTTATTTGAGAAAATTGCTTCAGAGGAGAAACAGACATGAACTGGGAAATATTCATTCAAAGAAAAAGACAGATATGAAAATGGAAAATTTCATTTCCTGAAATAAGTTCTTTTATAGAGGTGTATGGTTTCTATGGGAGGAAATGAAGTTAGGGGGAAACTAGGTAAGATTTTGGAAAGAATATTACCACAGGAGGTAATATCTGAAGGGCAAGTGCAATTTAATTAATGGAAGAAGTCCAGGGAGTAGATTGAAGAGAGGGGGTAGTATGTTACAGGTATAAGGTTGAAGGTATACAACTCATTATTTGAATTTAATAGTGTTTGGTATGCAGAAAACATGGATTTGTGGGTGGTAGTGAAGAGACTGTAATGACAGTGGTGGTAACAAATGAGGCCAAAATATAGGAGAGTCATGGAAATATTTTAAGCATGTAAGAGGAATCATTAGCTACAGTGTATAAGTAGTGATAGTAGGAGTAAGGAAAACGAAAAATGTAAACCTGGAGGTATGGGAGATCAATCAAGAGCCACTAGATATAATCAACATAAGAGATGATGGTATCATAAACTAAGATGGTGAAAAGGTAAAAGTGGATAAATTCTACAAATATTTGGGAGGAAGAATCAACAAGATTTAGTAACTATGTAAAGAAATGTAAAAGGGAACACTAAAGATGATTTCCAGGTTTTGATTTAGGAGAACCAGATGACTGTGACCCCCTCCATTCTGAAGGAGAAACATTTTTCAGAGGAGTGTCAGAGAGCTAACTGAAATTAAATTTGGATGTTGATTTTGATAACCGTGAGATATCTAGTAGAAATGTCCAACAGTCAGCTTAGAATAAAAGTTTAGGAGAGAGTTTGGGCTGGAAATAAAAGAGGGGGTGGTCATTGGTTTACATGTCATAGTTGGAGAGTAGAAGTTTCCCAAGAGAGATTATAAAATCAGAGTAGTAACAACTACCAGCTATTAAACATTTATTATGTGCCATTCAAAGTTGTAAGTATTTAATGCTAACAACAACCTTACAAGAGAACTACTTCCTGTTTTATTATAGGGAAAACAAGTGCCAGAGGGAGGAAGCTACTTTTCACAGGTCTCCTGATAAGCCTGTGACAGAGCCAAGATTCAAACTCAAGCTTTTGCTAATTCTAGAACATATTCTACCCCTATTTGTCTCTCTACAAAAATAAAAGTAGTTCAGTTGAAGATGGACTTCATTTAAGGGGCAGGCAGATGAAAAGAATCCCTGAAAATTAATGATAAGGAACAGCTATATTGGTAGAGGAAAACCAAAGGAATGTGGCATCATGGAATTTAACAGAAGAAAGAAATTCAAGGAGGAAATGGTTAACAGTGGCAAACACCACAGGAAGTTCAAGTAAGAGAATAGAAAATTTTCTATTGGATTTATCCACAAAGAGGTCTTTGCTGACTTCGGTGAGAGCAAAGACTGGTGTGCTAGATGCTGAAGCAGATCACTGTGGAGTGATAAATAAAAGATCAGTGAGGACATAGAAACAATTCAAGCTGTCAGGCTATGAAGATGAGGTGAGATGAAGGGCACTTGTTAGGTGAAGCATATAGTAGAGGGATAACATGAGAGAGACTAGATCATGTCTAGATGCTAACTGGAAGGAGTAAACATCCAATAGTGAATTTATAAAGAAAGGGTGTCATTGATAACTTAATGTTGCTGAGGGAGCCCACCATAGCTTTGGATTAGAATTTTATCCTTAGACTTTCAAAATTAAAAAAAAATCTTTTCTGATTGGAAGTGTAATTTTGCCTCCTTTAGAAAATTTGAATACAAACATATGTAAATTAGAATCTAAAAGTAATCCTGTAAGTTCAAACTTCACACAGGATAACTGTTTTTGAAAATGGTTTATTCTTTCAAGCTTTTAAAAATGAATTTATATATATATATATATTATTTGAAATGGAATTATAATGTAAATCTTAGTATATGAACAGATTTTTTCACTTTTAAATAAAATATTATGGATAGACATCTCTCAATTTTAGTAATAGAAAGCAACTTCAGCCTTTTAAAGTCTTCTTAATATGTATAGTCCCCACAGTATTTATAGTATTCCATTGTAGGATATTGCCTTAGGCCATTTGGACTGTTATAACAAAACTACCGTAGACTACCCAGGCTTAAAGAACAGAAATACATTGGGTTGGCCAAAAAGTTTGTTCCGTTTTTTCCATAAGATGTAACAGGAAAACCCAAACGAACTTTTTGGCCAACCCAATATTTCTCACAGTTCTGGAATCTAGAAGTCCAAGAACAAGGCACCAGCATTCTGGTGAGTATCCACTTCCTGGTTTATAGATAGCTGTCTTCTCACATGGCAGGAGGGCCAAGGGAGCTCTCTGAGGTCTCTTTTATAAGGGCAGTAATTTCCTTCATGAGGACTCCACATTTAGGATCAAATTACCCCCCAAAGTCCCCACCTATTAATGCCATCACACTGGGAATTAGTTTCAACATGAATTTTGAAGTGGGGACACAAATATTTAGTCTACAGTAAATGTATATGACCAGTTTCTTATTAATGAACAGGTAGAAAGCTTACAATATTTGCTATTAAAAAACACAATAACTATATCATATTATCATCCCTTTTTTTGGATACATTTCTAAAAATACAATGACTGGGACAAAGAACAGGAGATTTAAATTGTTAACATATTGCCAAATAGCTCTAATTCCTATTCCTACTATCAGCCCATGGTTGGGGAGGATTTCCTCCAAGGGATGGGTGGATAGGAATGAAAGGAGATTTTGAATGAAGACATGATTTTATAAATTGGGCAAAGAAAGCTAAGGGACTGTCTTGTCCATTTCCCATGCTCTCCTCATCCTCCACCATATTTTCTAATTTCTCTGAGAAGTAGAGGTAAAGTTTCCTATGTAGAGTGAAGATGGAGGAGATGGTAGGGGGACTTGAGGAGGATGGAGCCACTCTGAGGAGAGGAAGAGCGTTGACTATGGAAACTGTGGAGGAAATTGGTAGCATTTCTGCCCCATTTGATGTCAAAGGCCATGAAATTGTGCTCATGTTAACCTACGTGATCATGAGATCTTTCTTCGAGTAACCATTGTGTAGGAGCAGAGAACGTAGCCAAAAAAATTCATCCAGTTGAGATTTTGTTATGTAAGCATAGCCAAGGGGCAGGGAGCTAGGGGATGGTAGAGCTGTAGGACTATAGTATTCAGCCTAGAAAAAAGAAAGGGAAGACTCTCAGAAGGGAGCAAATAGATTTAGAAAAATTAGAGCATTAACTGGCTGGCATTGTTCCAACACTATCTATTTATACTGTTTTTACTAGAAATGTCTTTAGTATATTATTTGTGTATTATTGTTTACATACTTGCCTTTATTTATAAAGCTGTGCTTTTAGAAACATCCATACCAAATGGCCAATAATCAATTTACTAAATGACTTTTGGATCACTTGGCAAGTCAGTACTTGAATTGCCCCTTTGTCCACGTATGTTTCCATTTCTAGCCATTTGTCCATGATAAGCAGACCTACTGATGTGTGTAGGTACAGCAAAATTGCAGTTGAAGATTGGCAAACTTACGAGAAAAATACTTGTTATAGCCATACCACCTAATTAATTTTATTATAGAATTTAAATAATGAAGATTTTATTGCTCTAATAAATTTATATGACCAGGTTTGTATAAATATCTGTGAGGGTCATCAGCAAGCACTCTTTATAAATAGCCATAACAGAAGTTTCTTCTGATCAAATGTAGTTCATAATATCCTATGTCCCATGAGGTCCTTGAATTGCCACGTGTAGCAAAATGATTTGAGGCTACACATTATTTTGCTTAAATGGAGTACAATTTATAAGAGCTATTTTTGTACAAGGTCTCCTTGATGACTTTTTTTTTAAATTAAAAACTAGTAAGACTTAACAATATAACCCATTATGACATACTTAAGCTTGAATTCTTGCTTGAACGTGGCATCAGCTCACACTTTTGCAAATTATCCAGCTAAATATGTAATCAGGAAGGTGAGATTAAATTCATTTTTTTTCTCTCTTAAGAAATAAATTATTTTATAGCCAATTCTTTACTCACTCCTTTGTGATAAAACCCTTTTGCTCTAACTCATATATCTGAGAACTTAAGAGAAAGTCACTAATATTTTATTCATTCTTGGAAAATAATGTTTAAAAGATTTAGTGAGTTTGTCTCTGGAGGTGATGTATAGTTCATTGAGAAGGGTGTGAAATATACTTTTAAATACCCTTGAAGAGAGATTTGTTTTCAAAATGCCTTCCTTTTTTAAAAAATAAAAGTAAATATCAATCAGTCGAATATCTGTATACTGCCTAGAGCTCTGCAAGGCTTGGGGAGCACAGTGGTTTCCGTGACAGACCTGATCACTTTCTTACCTGTGGTTATAGTCTAGGAGGGACAAGGTGATATTAGGTGGGATTGCATGTTGCTAAATCACATACTCTGTGAGCTCTTGGATGGTTCTGTCAGTTGAGGTACAGTGAGCAGAGAAGGGAAACTCATACCAGGGGTGTGTATTTATCCTTGGCCTGTCCCAGGTGGAATGTATTTCTTCCAGACAGTTTGCCATCAAGTGGCTAGTTGTTCTTCTCAAGGGATGGAACCATACCAAGCACTCATTGTTGGACTCTATTGAGGACACATGAGACATTCAGCAGTGGCAGCAGCTAGATCAGCATAGAGGAGAGGTGCCTGTGATTCTGGGCATACACATAGCCTCCATCCCTGCCATTATGATTATCCTCTTCAAGATCTCCCTGTGCCAACACTGAGGTGGCCAAGGTCAGAGGCTGGCTGATATCCACTGGATAAGTCATCTGTTGTACAGACGTGTCTTTTAGTAGATGTTCCCTGGTGGGAATTGACATGACACACAAATATCGGCAAACTTACATTCCAATCCCATAGATCCACCCATATTCTTCTTCCCTGTATTCCTTGTCTTTAACTTTTCAGTCTTGTTCCTCTCAGGCCTCCTAACCAAGCCATTTGCCACTGTCTCAGATATTTCTCCCTCCACACCAAGTCAGTGAACAGGTATACTGCTAAAAGCTCTGTCCGCTGGGAAGATTTACTCTCTTTTTCAGGGACTACCCTGAGTGGGACTGTAGCATCTATTTTTAGGTTGCATAAACATATTAACTGACTAATGCATGAAGAGTGCTGAATTTTCTTCTTCCTCCATCAGTGAGTGAAACTTTAAATATTTGAGGGTGGCAATAATTTCTCCCATCTGCTTCAAATGCAGTATTGCTTTTCTGATTTACTTATCTTAGCCATGTAGAAGCAGGGGCAGTTTCATAATGTCTCTTAACTCAGAGTTTAGGAAATCAGTGTGAAGATTCTTTCAGCTTCCAGATATATCTATTGCAGTTTTGCACTCAGGGTAGATCTGTAGACCCTCTGTACTCACTTGAGATGGAGTTGCACTAGGACTCCATTTTAATAGGAAGATCATAATGAGATTTGGAGTCTCCTAATACCAGTATCAGCTCAGACTCTGTGTCCAATAGCCCTCAAAAGATCTGGGTAGGGCTTCCCTGGTGGCGCGGTGGTTGAGAGTCCGCCTGCCGATGCAGCGGACACGGGTTCGTGCCCCAGTCCGGGAGGATCCCACATGCCGCGGAGCGGCTGGGCCCGTGAGCCATGGCCGCTGGGCCTGCGAGTCCCGAGCCTGTGCTCCGCAACGGGAGAGGCCACAACAGTGAGAGGCCTGCGTACCGCAAAAAAAAAAAAAAAAAAAGATCTGGGTATTCCCCTTTTACCCAATGTACACTTGCTCTGGTAAATGGCCACAATCCCTATCTGGAAGGATGGGTATAGGAACTAAATATGCTTGATATTATTGCGTGTGTTTTTTTTCCTTTAGAGTACCTGGTTTCCATTTCAATTGATGGGATCTGGGTTTGAGAACTTAATGTGATTTTTGCATTGTAGTCACTGAGATGAGCCTTCTGCTTGCCCTTTCTTGATGTTTTTGGACATGTAAGTAAAGCAGTACTTTTGTTAGATTCCCATTTCTCTTCATTCTGGAGGCATGATGGTGTATTAGCCATTGCCACAGATCCCTTGCAGGTCAGGACCTTCTAGTTGACATTTTGACTTTGCTGAAATATTATTATGATGTTAATAATTATAATTATTACACAAATAATATGGCTACATACCACCAGTTGTCTTATGCCATCTCAGAATCCTTTTAGATTTTATATTACAGTTGGGCACCTAATGTTAATATGGGCATATATCCTGAGAAGACAAGCATTATATTGCAAAGCATTTGATTCAGGCGAGAGCTTTGCAAAATCTCCAAGCAATGAAGGACACGTCTCCTCTATCAAGGGAGAAGGGGCCACCTTTACCAGCACAGAGGGTTTGGGGAATCAAAAGATTCCATGTTCTTAAATGCATCCACTTATGTCTCCAGCTCCAGTCTCAGAATCTCAGTCCTTTCCTATTGGGGTCCAATCTTTACACAGAAGCTGTGATATAAGCACACTTTTTAATTCCACAACTCTCAAAATCAAATCTGATTTCTGATTTTCAGCAGAATCTGCTCTCTGGTTGCAATAAATAAAGGTCTCCTTAAAGCTGTCACAGACAACATTTAGCTTTTACACTGTAACCCGAGTCCATAGTTGGCTGATTTGTGTCTTCTTTATTCTTCCATTAGAGTGTCTGTGTCCATTAATAAAAGCCAGCTAACTCCACAGTGCCAGAGATCAGGCTGTAGAGCTCCTGAATAAGTCAGTGCAGCCCCGATTTATACCTTATTGCACACTACCACAGAGATTATGATGCTTTTAGGATAGCAGGATATCTTTCATTCCACTTAAGATTAGCATTGCTCTGGATTGCAATTAGTCCAACTCTAAGTTAGGATCCCCCAGAAACTGACCTTGAGCCAAGGACTTGAGGGCAAGTGGTTTATCTGGGAGGAGGTCTTAGATGCCAACAGAAGGAGGATAGAAAAGTGAGACAAGGAAGCCAATCAGAGAGTTACTGAGCATGCTATCACTGTGGCCAATTGAGGCTCAGTTATCCCACCCTAGGGGTGAGGGAAATGGGATATTTATGCACCAACTCATGAAGTCACTGGATAAAGGCTGCTATTAGGAATGATAACTCCAACTCCCCAGCACTGTCTTCCTACTCACATGCAGGTTAAGCAAGCTCTTGCAGCCAGAAAACCCCATCAGGCAGAGTCCTTGGTGCTTCCCATGAGACTTGATTGATTTGATGGGAACAGTAATGGCACTGGTACAGACATAGGACACTGACAGTGTGTGCTCCAAGCAAGGATACTAGTGAAGCAAGAATCCTGAGGAGTTGAAGGAGGAAGGTCTTTCAGAACACAGATACATGCACTGACTTTACATGGGATCGTCATTCTTAACATTGTTAACAAGAGTTAAATAGGACAGTCTTCACGCAAATGCAAATAAATTTACAGGTTTGATATTAGGTCATCAACTGACCTCTCTGTTTTCTACTTGAAATAAGTATTTTTACAATATGCTGAGGGCATGTGAAGTTAGAATGTATAAGATTTTCAGAGATTGGAATATTTTTAACGGTGCTACAGAGAAGGGAAAGAGCTAACAAAGTAATAGAAACAAAACTGAATTTCTGGGCAGTTTCACAGGACAAATTGAGAACAGTCACCATCATTATGGTTTTCCTCTAGAAGCATTAATACAGCAGGCTGGTCCAGGCTTTGAATACAGACATGCTGTGTTGGGCCTTTTATACGTGGGTGGATGAAGGGACACAGAAACAAGGATGTTGCTAATGTCCACTATAATAATGTCCACTATAATCTAAATTCAGCCAAAAATGTAGGAACACCCACATGGAGCCTAATTGAATGAAGATAAAAGTTTTCAGTGCAGCCATGTATCTGGTATGTTGGGCACACCTGAGCCCCTACTGTCATTTGTGTCACAAATGACATTAAAATTATGTTATTGTGATTCCCATGAATAGGAATTTTGGCAGGAACAAATGTGAACAATTCAAAAACAAAAAGATGAAACATATTCTTTAGGGATCACTAAAAATCACTTAAGGATTCAGTATAGCACAGTAAAAAATATAAACCAAAATGAATTGTATATCTCAAATATGATAATTTATATATACATATGTATTTCTCAAAAATTTAACACATTAATCAGTTATGTATGAGTGGACAGATGGGACAGATGAGAGGTTTTCATTATGCTTATGTTGTACATATACTACTTAGGCAGTACCTGGGGTCAAAAAGCCTGAGGTACAACTGGAAAGAGTAAATAGAATCTGAAAGTGTGGCTATAGAAATACATAAAAGCATCTTAAAATTGGTAACGGAGCAAGGCTTGAGATGAGAAGCCAAAGAAATTATCATAAATAAGCTATCGTATAGTATCAGAGTGCTGTATCAGAGAGGCAGTCAAGAATCAGGGGACTCAACAGTGACGATTCAAGGCAACTCAAGGCATTAAGCCAGGGAGGCCAGCATGCAGGTTGTAGGGGATACTGAGAGAAGGGAACAGGAAAAATCTTGGAAAAAGGCCAGATGGGAAATATGAAAATAAGACAGACCCAGGAAGTGAATGGTAAAAGAAAAACAGTCATATAAATGGATAGATGGATGTCAAGAACATTGTCGAGGTCTTCCCATAGACCTTGACTGTGAAGCCAAGATCTGCTTCAGCTGGAGACTTTAGACATAGTTCTTGCTGGAGTAGGAGTTTGTCCAAGTCACAGGAGGCTCATTGCATGCTGGTGAGAGCAGGGGACTGAGTGTACACGGGAGGATCTCGGAATGGGAAAACAGAGAAAAGAACAGATCTTTACAGGTGAGATATGATGAGTGAACATGGAGCTTTCTGAGTTTAAGGTGTATCAATAAGAATTGACTTCAGACAGTCCAGATCTGGAAACAAAGAGAAGAAGCAGAGGCTCAGTTTAGGGGATTTCAGTCGGAAGCTCTATATCCACACCAAAGGCAATATTAAATTCTGGGACTCTTCGATAACAACTTAAAGATCAATGCCAAATCCAAGAGAATAACCTCTGTGCAATATTGTAGAATAAACAGGGACTCAGAGAGAAGAGCATCTTATCACTCTAGTCCCCAGGAAAGATACAGTCTGGAAACTAGAGATCAAATTATAAATGAACAACTAAGATTAAGCAAAGTGACCAGACGTTATAATAAGGGAAGTTTCATTGAAATGAAGTCTCTAAAGCCAAAGTTCTTAGCCCAGAGTCCACAGTCCTTCAAGGTGTTTGTAGAGGGAATTCAGGTGGCCAATGAATTTGACCTAACTTTTACTAATTTTCTGACTGGAATTTAGTATCTCCTTCAATCATGAATCTAGGCAATAAGCAATAGTAATAACATCAGTACCTATAGCCAGTAGAAATCACAAATACTTTTATATCTCATTAAATTTATTGCAGATCTCAAAATATCATTTATATTCATCCATACTTCAAAATTGCAGTGGTTTTCTTGGATCCACTACTAGATCAAATATAGAAATCAATATAGAAATACATGTGACCACATCACAAAGATTTTTTTGTAGAAAATTTGATAATAATATTTTAATATATCTGTTTTACCTTGTTATTCTACATAAATTATTTTATGTATTTAAAAATATTTTGAGAAGTCCAGAGACTTCACAGACTTCCGGTATTAGTTTGCTAGGGCTGACATAACAAAGTATTACAAACTGAGTAGCTTAAACAACAGAAGTTTATTGTCTCACAGTTCTGGAGGCTAGACATCTGAGACCAAGGTATCACTGTTGGTTTCTTCTGAGGGCTGTAAGGGAGAATCCGCTCCATGCCTCTCTCTTAGTCTCTAGTGGTTTTCTGGCAATATTCGGCATTCCTTGGCTTCTAATAAATCATTCTATCTCTGCCTTCATCCTCACATGTCTTCTCCCTGTGTGCATGTCTGTTTCCATATTTCCCCTTTTACAGGGACTCCAGTCATATTGGACTAACGCCCTAATGACCTCATCGTAACTTGATTACCTCTGTAAAGACTCTATGTCCAAATAAGGTCACATTCTGACATACTGGGGGTTAGGACTTCAACATATATTTTTTGGGGGACATAATTCAGCCCATAACACTTACAAAAAGGTAAGAATACACTCTAAACCTAGGTGGGCTTGGAGGAGCCTGATAAATCTTCAGGTTTAGATGGGCTGGTCACATAGAGACTATGCTCTAAAGTTTACTTAGCCCTTACAGAGTTTGTTTGCTTGCTTGTATTTCCTCCTGCAGGCCAACTACTTGTGTACTTTAAAATGGCAGACTTCCAAGGAATCTAGAAAAATGATACAGACAAACCAGTCTGCAAGGCAGAAATAGAGACACAGACATAGAGAAAAAACATATGGACACCAAGGGGGGAAAGCAGGAGTGGTGGGGGTGGTGGTGGGATGAATTGGGAGATTGGGATTGACATATATACACTGATACGTATAAAATAGATAACTAATAAAAAAAATGGCTGACTTCCTAGTGAACCCTGAGGGAGAAGTGTGATACCACCAGAGAAGAGAAAGGGAAAAGACTGTAAATTCCAGGGGCCCAGTGTCAGGAGGGGAAATCCCTTCTAATCTCCCCAGGTGGTGGCAGCTGAGTAAATTACCTAGCAAGCAGCTGTAACACATTACATTGCAATTATCCCCCAAGAGTTCTAAGGGCTTGTAAGCAACTAAAGATAAAAGGCAGCCCTGCTAGAGGAAGAGCTGCTTCCTTTGCAATTTTACAGTGTTTGAGGAAATATACCTCATAGGACAGCCATCCCTTTCAGTAAGCCTTAAAGTACAAATAATCCCCTAGTTATGCAAGGATCTTGTGCCTGAATATATTGCCTACACTTTTAAGACATGCAAAGGAATTGCACAAGGAAAAATAATATAATGAATCTTATTAAATAAATTCTTATAAAATAAAGTACATTAAACATGTACTTCTAGAATGAAATCTGCCAAGGATTTCCACAGTAAATATTATGATTGTCTACTTAAATCTTGACAGCAAAATATATAAATAGCAAACATTTATTAAGTGCCAGGCACTGTTCTGTACTTTTTACACGAGATCATCTCTTTTTACAAGAGGTCGTCTCCACAAAGATCCTGAAACATAGGTACCATTATTGACCTTTTTTTTTTTTTTATTTAATTTTGTTTAATTCAGTCTTACACTTACTTGACAAACCTATATTCAGCTGATGGGACTGTATTTTGTGAAAGGCCACTTGGAGAAATGCTGAGATGGAGCATAGGATATTTCTGTGTTGGGACAGGCATGTGATTATTGTTCTTATATTTCTCAGTTTTTTGTGTTTTTTTTTTAGTTTTACTATTATTTTTTAAAACGTCTTTATTGGAGTATAATTGCTTTACAGTGGTGTATTAGTTTCTGCTTTATAACAAAGTGAATCAGTTATACATATACATATATCCCCATATCTCTTCCCTCTTGCGTCTCCCTCCCTCCCCCGCTCCCTATCCCACCCCTCTAGGTGGTCACAAAACACTGAGCTGATCTCCCTGTGCTATGTGGCTGCTTCCCACCAGCTATCTATTTTACATTTGGTAGTGTATATATGTCCATGCCACTCTCTCACTTTGTCCCAGCTTACCCTTCCCCCTCCCCGTATCCTCAAGTCCACTCACTAGCAAGTCTGCATCTTTATTCCTGTCTTGCCCCTAGGTTCTTCATGACCATTTTTTGTTTGTTTGTTTTTTAGATTCCATATATATGAGTTAGCATACGGTGTTTGTTTTTCTCTTTCTGACTTCACTCTGTATGACAGACTCTGGGTCCATCCACCTCACTACAAATAACTCAATTTCATTTCTTTTTCTGGCTGAGTAATATTCCATTGTATATATGTGCCACATCTTCTTTATCTGTTCATCTGTCAATGGACACTTAGGTTGCTTCCATGTCCTGGCTATTGTAAATAGAGCTGCAAAGAACATTGTGGTACATGACTCTTTTTGAATTATGGTTTTCTCAGGGTATATGCCCAGTAGTGGGATTGCTGGGTTGTATGGTAGTTCTATTTTTAGTTTTTTAAGGAACCTCCATACTGTTCTCCATAGTGGCTGTATCAATTTACATTCCCACCAACAGTGCAGGATTCCCTTTTCTCCACACCCTCTCCAGCATTTATAGTTTGCAGATTTTTTGATGATGGCCATTCTGACTGGTGTGAGATGATATCTCATTGTAGTTTTGATTTGCATTTCTCTAATGATTAGTGATGTTGAGCATCCTTTCATGTGCTTGTTGGCAATCTGTATATCTTCTTTGGAGAAATGTCTGTGTCTTCTGCCCATTTTTGGATTGGATTGTTTGTTTTTTTGATATGGAGCTGCATGAGCTGCTTATAAATTTTGGAGATTAATCCTTTGTCAGTTGCTTCATTTGCAAATATTTTCTCCCATTCTGAGGGTTCTCTTTTTGTCTTGTTTATGGTTTCCTTTGCTGTGCAAAAGCTTTTAAGTTTCCTTAGGTCTCATTTGTTTATTTTTGTTTTTATTTCCATTTCTTTAGGAGGTGGGTCAAAAAGGATCTTGCTATGATTTATGTCATAGAGTGTTCTGCCTATGTTTTCCTCTAAGAGTTTGATAGTGTCTGACCTTACATTTAGGTCTTTAATCCATTTTGAGTTTATTTTTGTGTATGGTTTTAGCGAGTGTTCTAATTTCCTTCTTTTACACGTAGCTGTCAAGTTTTTCCAGCACCACTTATTGAAGAGGCTGTCTTTTCTCCATTGTATATTCTTGCCTCCTTTATCAAAGATAAGGTGACCATATGTGTGTGGGTTTTCTGTCCTGTTCCATTGATCTATATTTCTGTTTTTGTGCCAGTACCATACTGTCTTGATTACTGTAGCTTTGTAGTATAGTCTGAAGTCAGGGAAACTGATTCCTCCAGCTCCATTTTTCTTTCTCAAGATTGCTTTGGCTACTCAGTATTGACCTTATTTTACAGATGGCAAAGGTGAGGATCAGTAATCCAACAACAGTGTACAGTTGGACTTTAGCTTCCAGTCCAGAATAAAATTTTTCCCATGTAACATGTACAAGCCAGGTGTCTATTAAGCCTCTTCCCTTTCCTTCCAGGGACATCTTTCTCTAATTACAGGGTCTAACAGAAATTTACTGTTGCATGCCTTTCCCCTCAGCATTTTATCACTCCTGGCTAACTTCTTTAGTCCAAGTGTCATCAGCTGGAAATGATGAAATAGAGCAGGTAGTGATGTACCTGTAAATGATTAGCAACAGGCTTTCTGGGGGATAAAAGATAAGATTTGTAGTGATTACCTTTTTTGTGGTGTCCATACTCTCACAGTGTCCAATTTCAATCTACCAACATGATGTCATTGAATTCTGAGCTTGGAAGATACATGCAGCAGCACACAATTATACTGTGCTTCTACCATACAGATTTAAATATAGAAATAGCCTTAAGATCATAGATAATATTACAGTATAGTCATTGGAGATTCTGGTTCAAGGTGGTGATCTAGGAAGATGTGGAATTCACCTCTTCCCATGGACACAATGAATCTACAACTATGTATGGAACAGCTTCCTCTGGAAAAACTTAAAAACTAGTGGAGCAATCCCTTTACATGGGACAAAGGAGAGGAAAACCACAGTGAAGCAGATAGGAGAAGCTGAGACACAGTCTCGCCATAAACCCTACCCCACATGGAGCAACCCACAGTCAAGAGGAAACTTAAAAGCCAGAGCTTCTGTGTGAGGAACAAAGAGTTCATACCCCACACGGGGCACTCCAACTTTTAAGACAGGCACCCGAGAGACAAACTCCCAAAACTACTGGCTATGAAGAGCAATGGGGCTCTCTTGCTCAGGAGACCTGGGGGACTAAGGCAAACTGAGGAATGGTTCTTAAAGGGTCACGTACAGACTTATCTGACCTAGGGCCCAGTACAGAAGCAGCCCTTTGAAAAGTACTCAGACTTTGTGTGAAAGAGACTCATTTCCTAATTTTAAAGCATTAGTGTGAAGGGAAGGGGCCTATTGGGATACTCTATGGGTTAGAGGCTGGTGGGTGCCATTTTCCTGCTCTCCCTCTGCCTTGCTGAAGCTGGCAGACACCATCATTTTTCTTTCCTTGATTTTGGGTGTCATCTGTATGCTCCAGCCAGTGAGAGCCATTTTCCATGCTCTCCCTCTGTCTTGCTAAAAGAAGCATGTGCCATCTTTTTTTTTTTAATTTCCCCTTTTTAAAAAAATTATTTTCTTTTCCTTTTTCTTTTTTTATTGAAGTGTAGTTGATTTACAATATTGTATTAGTTTCAGGTGTGCAGCATAGTAATTCAGTTATATTTTTCTGAATTTATTTCATTATAAGTTATTACAAGATTTTGAATCTAATTCCTTGTGCTATACAGTAAATCCTTGTTAGTTATCTATTTTACATATAGTGGTTTCTGTCTATTAATCCCATACTCCTAATTTGTCCTTCTCCCAGCCCTTCTCCCCTTTAGTAACCATAAGTTTGTTTCCTATGTCTGTGAGTCTATTTCTGTTTTGTATATTAGATTAATTTGTATTATTTTTAGATTCCACATGTCAGTGATATCATATAGTATTTGTCTGTCTCTGCCTGACTCATTTCACTAAGCACAATATTCTCTAGGTCAGGGGTTCCCAACCTCCGGGTCACAGACTGGTACCAGTCTGTGGCCTGTTAGGAACCAGGCTACACAGCAGGAGGTGAGTGGTGGGCAAGCAATGAAGCTTCATCTATATTTACAGCCGCTCCCCATCACTTGCATTACCGCCTGAGCTCCGCCTCCTGTCAGGTCAGCGGCAGCATTAGATTCTCATAGGAGCACGAGCCCTACTGTGAACTGAGCATGTGAGGGATCTAGGTTGCATGCTTCTTATGAGAATCTAATGCCTGATGATCTGAGGTGGAGCTGAGGCTGATTCTGAGTGCTGGGGAGCGGATGCAAATACGATTATCATTAGCAGAGAGGTTTGACTGCACAGAGACCGTAATAAATCAATTTTGACTCATATCAAAACCCTATCAGTGAGTGGCAAGTGAAAACAGCTCAGGATTCCCACTGATTCTGCATTATGGTGAGTTTTATAATTATTTCATTATATATTACAATGTAATAATATTAGAAATAAAGTGCACAATAAATGTAATGTGCTTGAATCATCCTGAAACCATCCCCCTCCCGTTCGTGGAAAAACTGTCTTCCATGAAACTGGTCCCTGGTGCCAAAAAGGTTGGGGACCGCTGCTCTGGGTCCATCCACATTGCTGCAAATGGCAGTATGTCATTTTATATGGCTGAATAATATTCATACACACACACACCACATCTGCTTAATCTAATCATTTGTTTGTGGGCACTTGGGTTGCTTCCATGTCTTGGCTATTGTAAATAGTGCCGCTATGAACAGTGGAGAGTGTGTATCTTTTTGACTTAGAGTTTTTGTCTTTTCTGGATATATGCCGAGGGGTGGAATCGCTGGATCATATGGTAGTTCTATTTTTAGTTTTTTGAGGACCCTCCATAATGTTTTACATAGTACCTGCAGTAGTTTACATTCCCACCAATAGTGTATGAGGGTTCCATTTACCCCACACCCTCTCCAGCATTTATTGTTTATAGACTTTTTGAGGATAGCCATTCTGACCAGTGTGAAGTGATATGTCATTATGATTTTGATTTGCATTTCTCTAATAATTAGCAGTGTTGAGCATTTTTTCATGAGCCTGTTGGCCATCTGTATGTCTTCTTTGGGATAATGTCTATTTAGGTCTTCTGCCCATTTTTCAATTGGGTTGTCTGTTTTTTGATATTGAGTAGTATGAGCTGTTTGTATATTTTATATATTAACCCCTTATCTGTCTCATCATTTACAAATATTTTCTCCCATTCTGTAGGTCATCTTTTCATTTTGTTGGTGGTTTCCTTTGCTATGCAAAAGTTTTAAAATTTAATTTGGTCCCACTTATTTATTTTTGTTTTCATTTATTTTGTCTTGGGAGACTAAGAAAATATTGCTACAATATATATCAAAGAATGTTTTGCCTATGTTCTCTTCTAGCAGTTTCATATGTCAGGTCTTACATTTAGGTCTTCAAACCATTTTGAGTTTATTTTTGTATATGGTGTGAGGGAGTATTCTAACTTCATTGATTTACATGTAACTGTCCATTCAGCTTTCCCAACACCACTTGTTGAAGAGACTTCTTTTCTCCATGGTATATTCTTGACTCCTTTGTCATAGATTAATTGACCATAGGTGCATGGATTTAATTCTGGACTTTCTATTCTGTTCCATTGATCTGTATGTCTGTTCTTGTGCCATTACCGTGTTGTTTTGATTACCATAGCTTTGTTGTATAGTCTGAAGTCTGGGAGGGTTATACCTCCAGCTTTGTTTTTTTCCCTCAGGATTGCTATGTCAACTCAGGGTCTTTTGGTGGTTCCATATAAATTTTAGGATTATGTGTTGTAGTTCTGTCATGAAAAATGTCATGGATACACTGATAAGGATTGCATTAAGTCTAGATCCCTTTGGATTGTGTAGAAATTTTAACAATATTTATTCTTCCAATCCAAAAGCATGGGATATCAATCAATTTATTTTAATCATCTTCAGTTTCCTTTATTACTGTTTTATAGTTTTCAGTGCATAGGTTTTTCACCTCCTTGGTTAAGTATATTCTTAGGTATTTTTTTAGCAAGATTTTAAATGGGATTTTTTTTTTTTTTACATTCTCTTTCTGATATTTCATTGTTAGTGTAGAGAAATGCAACAGATTTCTGTATATTAATCTTTTATCCTACTACCTTGCTGAATTCTTTTATTAGTTCTAAAAGGTTTTGGGTGGAGACTTTAGGGCTCTCTGTATAGAGTATCACGTCTTCTACAAATAGTAAGTGCTTTACTTCTTCCCTTCCAATTAGACACCTTTTATTTATTTTTCTTGTGTGATTGCTGTGGATAGGACTTCCAATACTATGTTGAATAGAAATGTTGAAAATGGGCATCCTTGTCTTGTTCATTAATTTAGAGGAAAGGCTTTCTTTCATCTTTTCATCATTAAGTATTATGTTGGCTCTGTGTTTGTCACAAATTGCTTTTATTATGTTGAGATATGTTCCCCCTATACCCACTTTGGTAAGAGTTCTTATTATGAATATGTTCAGTTTTGTCAAATGTTTTTTTCTGTGACTATTGAGATAATCATGAGGTTTTTGTCTTTCCTTTTGTTAATGGGGTGTATCACATTGATTGATTTGTGTATGTTGAACCATCCTTGTGAACCTAGAATGAATCCAACTCAATAATGTTGTGTGTTCCTTTTTATGTATTGTTGCATTTGGTTTACTAATGTATTGTTGAGGATTTTTAAACCTTTATTTATCAAAGATACTGGCCTGTAATTTTTTGTTGTTCTTGTGTTTTTATTCAATTTTGGAGTCAGGGTCATGGTGGGCTCATAGAATAAATCTGGAAGTTTCCTTGTCTCTTCAATTTTTTGGAATGGTTTGAGGAATATATGGATTAGTCCTTCTTTATATGTTTGGTAGAATTCCACAGTAAAGCTGCGTTGTCTTGAACTTTTATTTGCAGGGAGTATTTTTATTACACATTCTATTTCACTTCTAGTGATTGGTCAGTTCAAATTATCTTTTTCTTTTTGACTAAGTCTTCACAGGTTGTATGTTTCTATAAACTTGTCCATTTCTTCTAGGCTGTCCGATATGTTGACATATAACTGTTCATAGTACTCTCTTATGATTTTTTTTATATTTCTGTGGTATCGGTTGTTATTTCTCCTCTTTCATTTCTTATTTTGTTTATATGGGTCCTCTCTCTTTTCTTCTAAGTGAGCTTGGCTAAGGGTTTGTAGATTTTGTTTATCTTTCAAAAACCAGTTCTTGGTTTTATTGATCATTTCTATTGTTCTTTTGATCTCTATTTTATTTATTTCCTCTCTGATCTTCATTATTTTCTTCCTTCTGCTGATTTTGTGTGCTATTTGTTCTTCTAATTCTTTTATGGGGTAGGTTAGGTTGTTTATTTGAGATTTTTCTTGTTTCTTAAGGAAGGCCTGTATTGGTATGAACTTCCCTCTTAGAACTGCATTTGCTGCATCTCATACATTTTGTAAGGTTGTGTTTCATTGCCATTTGTCTTGAGGTATTTTCTGATCTCTTCTTTGATTTCATCATTGACTTGTTGGTTTTTCAGTAGCATTTTGTATAGTCCATGTGTTCATTCTTTTCCTACTTTTATTTCTGTGGTTGATTTCTAATTTCATACCAGTGTGGTCAGAAAAGATGCTTGAAATAATTTCTATCATCTTAAATCTGTTGAGGCTTGTTTTGTGACCTAGTATGTCATCTATCCTAAAGAACGTTCCATTTGTGCTTGAAAAGACTGTGTATTCTCTTACTTCAGTGTAGTATCCTATAGATAGAAAGTAAGTCCAATTGGTCTGTTGTGGCATTTAGGATCTCTATTGCCTTACTGATCTGTCCACTGATGTCAGTGGGGTGTTAAAGTCTCCTAATATTATTGTATTATGGTCAACTTCTCCCTTTATTGTCTGTTAGTATTTGTTTTATATATTTAGGTGCCCCTATATTGGGTGTGTTATATCCTCTTCTGGTATTGATCTTTTTATCAGTATATGATTCCCTTCTTTGTCTTTCCTTATGGTCTTTGTTTTAAAGTCCATTTTGTCTGATAAGAGTTTTGCTACCCATGCTTTCTTGTCATTTCCATTTGCATGAAATATCATTTTCCATCTTCCCACTTCATTCTGTGTCTGTATTTCTCCATGAAGTGAGTTTCTTGTAGACAGTATATTGTATGTGCTTGTTTTTTTATTTTAATCCAATCTGACACTTTATGTCTTTTGATCAGAGCATTTTGTCCATGGACATTTAAAGTAATTATTGATAGGTGTGTACTTATTGCCATTTTAATCCTTATTTTTCAGTTGTTTTTATAGTTCTTCTTTGTTCATTTCTTTTGAATTAAATTAAATTAATCCTTTTTAATTAAATGCAATTAAAACCATAATAAGATATCACCTCATATCCGTCATATAGCTATCATCAAAAAGTCTACAAATAACACACATTGGCAAGGATATGGAGAAACAGGAACCCTTGTGCACTGAAGGTAGGATTGTAAATTGGTGCAGCCATTATAAAAAACAGTATAGAGGGTCCTCAAAAAATTAAAAATAGAATTATCGTATGATTCAGCAATTCCACTTCTGGGTATTTATTTGAAGAAAATGACAACAGTAACTAAAAAAGGCATGTTGATCTCCACAGCCATTGCAACATTATTTATAATAGCCAACTTAGGGAGACAACCTAAGCGTCCATTGACAGATAAACAGATAAAGAGGATGTGGTATATATACAAATGAATATTATTCAGCCATAAAAAAGAGTAAAATTTTATCATTTGTGACAATATGGATGGACCCTGAGAGCATTATGCTAAATTAAATAAGTTAGATAGAGAGAGAAAAATACTGTATGAGCTCATAGATACAGAGAACAGATTGGCAGTTTCCAGAAGTAGAGGGAGTGATGGGCAAAATGAGTGAAGGGAGTCAAAAGGTACAAACTTCTAGTTATAAAATAAGTAAGTCATGGGGATGTAATGCACAGCATGGTGATATGCAATACATACATTATTTGATGCCAAGTTTTAAAAATTTTACTGTATCAGGTGTTGAATATTTTTCAACTTCTTTAAGTATTCCTGAACTTTATTCTGGGATGCAGTTAAAGTACTGGGAAACAGTTTTGGTTTCTTTAGGGTTTCTTTTAAGCTATGTTAGGTGGCTTTTATGCAAGGGCTAATTTTCCCCAGCACTGAGACTATAATCTACTGGGTTCTCTCCCTGAAGTCCCAAGTATTACCAAGGACTTCTACTGTAGGATCATGGACTATTCCTGGCCTTGTTTGATCTGTGAGGCTTTTTTACCTACTTTTCTCTAGTAATTCTTTCCCTGGCCTTAAGTAATTTTCTTGTATTAATGTAGTTATCAGTCCTCAGTAAAGGACTTGAGGTAAAACTTTTACAAGTTTTTGTAGCTTGTTTTGCAGTTCTTTTGATTCTGCTACTCTGTTCTGCAAATTCTAGCCACCATGGATTCCCAAGATATTCAACTCTGTTTTTTTCTACTCATGAAGACCACAGCTCTCTGTTTGGATTATACCTCCTTTCACCATGCAGAGACACTTTTTTCAGTCAATAAGCTGGAGCAACTGTAGGGATGAACTTTTGTTTCTCTTTTCTCAAAGATCTCTGTACTGTGCATCCTGGGACCCAGTATATGAAATCTACTGGTTTATATATTTAGTCTATTATTTTAGTTGTTTATGTGAGAAGATAAATTTGGCCTTTGTCATTCCATCATAGCTGGAACATACATGATATTTTAGCCATAGATGAAGTGACCCAGATTCAAACTGGTGATTATTACTGTCACATTTATGTAGTCCTTTTCATTTGAAGATATTTCATGGTCACTTCTGAAACTTCTGGTATATTCTTCACAACTTATGGCAGATTTTTTGTGCACAATCTACAAATTTGATCTTCTTGGATAAATTACAGATGGCATAATACTTCCAGGTAGATCTCTTATAATTTCTGACCTAGCTCTACATGAAAGAAGAACTTGGAGGTGGGGGCTGTAAAACGGTTCTTTATGGTTGTCAAGGGGGGTTAATGTGGGCAGGACATAGCCATCAAGAGTCCAGAAAGTCTCTGGCACTGGGCAAAGCAGTGTGCCTGGTGCCTCTTAGGCAAGTGAGCACAAGAGGTGAGAGGTTATCATGTTTCCTGCCTGTGTTGGTTGTGCATAGATTTTGCTCTGTTTCCAGTACTTGCAGCAGACTTGCAGTAGAATGAGGACAGAATACACTCCATCTCCCCATTCATGCACACAGTGCCATTGGTTTTTAAGGAGCAGAGCCTAGATACACGAGCTCAAATTAAAATTGGGTTTATAGAACAGAAGATTATAAAGGATCCAAGAATTAAAAATATATGTAGACCCCATAGAAACTGATAAGTCATAGTGGAAAAAGAGGGCAACTTCATTTATTTATTTATTTATTTTTCAATTTTCAAAGTTTACTTTCCATTTACAGTCATTACAAAATATTGGCTGTTTTCCCCGTGTTACACAGTACATCCTTGAGGCTATCTTATACCCAAATAGTTTATACCTCCCACTCTTCCACCCCTGTGTTTCTCCTCCCCCCCACCACTGGTAACCACTAATTTGTTCTCTATATCTGTGAGTCTGCTTCTTTTTTGCTTTATTCACTAGTTTGTTGTATTTTTAGATTCCATATATAAGTGGTATCATACAGTATTTGTCTTTCCCTGTCTGACTTATTTCACTTAGCATAATGCCGTCTGTGTCCATCTATGTTGTTACAAATGGCAAAATTTCATTTTTTTAAATGGCTGAGTAGTATTCCATTATATATATATATTATAATATATATATTCCATTCCATTCCATACTGTTTTGATGACTGTAGCTTTGTAGTATTGTCTGAAGTCAGGGAGCATGATTCCTTCAGCTCTCTTCTTCTTTCTCCAGATTGTTTTGGCTATCCAGAGTGTTTTGTGTTTCCATACAAATTTTAAAATTATTTGTTCTGATTCTGTGGAAAATGCCCTTGGTATTTTCATAGGGATTGCATTGAACCTGTAGATTGACTTGGGTAGTATGGTCATTTTAGCAATATTGATTCTTCCAATCCAAGAAGATGGTATATCTTTCCATCTATTTGTATTGTCTTCATTTTCTTTCATCAGTGTCTTACACTTTTTGGAATACAAGTCTTTTGCCTCCTTAGGTAGGTTTATTCCTAGATATTTTATTCTTTTTGATGCAGCAACTACTTTCTTTAACTCTCTCTATGACTTCATATTTTTCTACCTCTGCTTCTCTCTATAACTCCATTCCATGTTTCCTCCCCTGTGGACTGGCCTCCTCAGCTCATAGTCATTGTTGTCTCCACAAAATAATACCCTCAGTCCTTGGTCTTCATGATCTTTCAGCTCACCTTTATATACTTAACTGGAACAGCGTTTCAGGGAGAGGAATTTGGCCCAACCTAGGCTGGATGTGTCTACCTGATGTTACTGTGGCCAGGATGAGGGGGAGGAGTCATTTGGTATAGGTATAGACACCCAGGCACATGCATGAGAAAGAGAATAGAGCTAGACACGGTCCTCTAATGACATTTATCATAGTCAGTTCAAGTATTTAGATCATCAGACACCAAGGGCAGAATAAATAAGAGGGAAAGAGGGAAATAAGAGCCCAACTTAGTCTTCTATAGAGTTCTAAACTTTAAACTGACTCTAATAGCCCACTATGGTCTTCATCATGATATGACTAAGTAATGAAATTGTCATCTCATTCCTGATTGTTCTCAAGTCTTATATGGGGATCTTGCTCATTTTTAAGAAGATAGACCCTGTGTTTATCCCAAGTAGGAAGAAATACCATTCTAGAAGAAATTCTCTGCTTCTGAGAGGATCTCCTAGAGCCAGCTCTAGTGTCTGGTTCTGGAAGACCAGGAAATCACCAGCTGCAGATTTAGCATAATTGGAGTCAATGATAGGTTTGCTTGAATAGCAGTTTTAGCCTCCAGCCTCCTAAAATGAGTATTCGGGCACAAACCTGAAACATTTAAGGAATGAAAAAGCAGTATTTCCTACCACTGGCATATAGGTTTTCCTCAGGGCACAGTTATGCCCCTCTTCCTCCATCTAGCTAGGGAAGCTCTCTACTCTGCATGCATTTTCTTTTTGTTATAATAAAAGAACCCTTAATGCTTTAAAAAAAATAATCTGTTTCAGTTTTGAAAACAGAAGTCCTATAAGCCATAGAACCCACTATGTCCAGCAAATAATTCTGCCCTAATTGAGTCACTATAAAATATGAAATAGATTCTAAGTTATTCCACTAGTAGTGATAATTCTTCCTATACTACTGTCTATTCTATTTTTTAAAAAAAAAGTATGGAATGTTCAGTTAAAAGTCACTAAATGTAAGTGAATTTGTCTACTCTGACGATCTGCTGTCCCTGAGGAAGATACAATGTGTGCTCACAATTACTGGCTCTTTGTATTCCCTCTCTTTGGCTGCTTGTTCTCTAACAAATTCCTACAAAGAGGTGATGTGACTATCTGTGCTTTGCAATTCAAGCTGTTTTTAGAGTGGAGAGAATTTCCCTAGAACTGCCTCTCTCTCCCTTCCCTGACCCCTTCACCCTTGCATTCATTAAAGCTGAGTTCCTGGCTCAAGTTAAGGGAAGATTTTAGTTATTATCCTTGGCAAAGGAACTCTCCATTGTGGCTTTGATTTGAACTTCAGCTCTTCTTGAGTGCAAGGGTCACATGTGAATTTGTTATGCTTCCTGGCAAGCGTTTCAGAATAAATGAAGCTGGTGAAATTCTCATGAAGTATTTGTTTTTTAGTGTTTCTCTAATACACAATAAGTTGTAATTTATGAGGCATAATTGAAGAAAATTCTGGAGGAAGTTGTGTATAAGATTAGGGGGATTATTAAATCAACTTTATTGTGTTTTCAAAACTTAAAAATGTTTTACAGCTATAATAAATTATTTGAGAATGCTATCAGCCCATAAATTTTAATAATTTAATAAACATTCTCCAATTAAGTTGGGCTCATGGCCAAATCCCAGGGTTGGGTTTGTGCTGTGGATATAGTAATGTGTGTTTTAGTTTACCTGACTGATAAAAGAATGAGCCGTTCTCATGTATGATAAGCATCAGTCGCTCATTAATTTTAATGAACAAAAACTGGGAATTCAAATTTGAAGTCCGGAGGGTGTACTAGGTTTCTCTGCCCCTCCTCAATCAGTTTTACTAATCACTGTTGCTATTTAGTGTCTTCAAAGTTAGAGGCTCACATCATTTCCCCTAGCCCTTTAACCTCAAAAATCAGTTATAAAAGTAATCACTCACTCACCTCCTCTTAGTGAGCTGTTAACTGCATAGTTAAAATGTTTTTAAAGTAATAAATTCAAAGTATTCATAAGTTGCACATAGAAAGTTCCCAATATACATTGACTGATTAAAATAAATCAAATCTATATTAATATAATAAAGCAGATAAAATATGTGGTATTTTTGCTATCTCTTCTCTTGTGAAACTTGGTGGTCAAATTCTAAACAACTCACTGAGAAGAGTGGGGACTATGTGGAGAGTCTGTGTTGGCTTCAAATGTGCGCCTTAATGAAATATGCTAATTAAGTGAGCATTGTGTAAAACATTATTCATATGTCTGTTTAGATGCGACTGTGCCTAGATTTGAACCAAGTTAATTAGTGCATGTTTAATAAAATATTATTTTGCTCTTTTTTCCCTTTATTCTACTCAAATGAATTAATTTGTCATAAAACTAAAGTGACTGCTTTAATTAGACTTTGTGTTCAATTGTTCTTCACCTGCTCTTTATGATAATCACAAAAATAGTCACCAGTATACTAAAGGATACTTACATAAGATTTAAATTATTGACTTTAGACTACACATTCTATGTTTTTAAAGAGAAATTTTGTGACCATGATAAAAGATGTGTGATGAATGTTAACAATACAAGAGTCTTTTCCTCTGATTATTTCTCACTTTCTCATCTTATTGATATGACTGAAAAAGATATCATATTTGATGATTTCTACCACCAAAAGAATGTCCCTTGGTAACTAGATGTAGGTATGTATTTATTCATCCACACAAGACAGGCACATGCTAATATATGCACTTGCCATGCCTACGTTTTCACTTAATGAAGAGCTTAATAAAAATCAGCATTCATAGCCCCTGCATAGTCAGATAAATTAGTTAATGCACAATAAGCAGCTCTTATGTATAATGCAAAAGATTAGTCTTATCATTTGCATAATGTGCTACAAACGGCCCACTGTTTCAAGCAGTAGAAGCTCCTCCACTAACTGTGAGTTGAAAGCTGAATGATGTCAATAAAGTAATTATGCTTCATTTGGCATATCTCATTCATTCTCTGGAGTTCAAGACCCTATCTGAGCTCTGTTGACAGCACTGCTGAAAGGCATTGGTAATGGTTCAAAAACAAAGCAGTGGGAGTCTGGAAAGAAGCCTGGTGTGCTCAAGTCTCCACTGTATGACTTGTTCCCCAGTAGAAACTCATTTTACACTCTGGTCTAGGCACATATTTATGTATAAATGTGTGCAACTAGGAACTTGTTTATACTGAGAGTAAAAGAATTTTCAGGCCAATAAATTACCTATATCAGTGACTTCCGGTCTTATCAGAATTCCCAATGGAAAGAAGAGATTGCCAAGGAAGCATTTCTGTCTTCCTCAGAGACACATTTATGCACACCCTACTTCTGCCAATAGGAAGCACAGAATTTACTGTCACAGTGTTGCTTCCCTCCCTCTTACCTTATCCCCTAGAGAACATTTCCGTATCTGTGAGAAATTAAAAGGCATTTTTTGAAAATTAATCTAGTTCTTTATAAATGCATGTGCACACACGTGTGCATGCACACACGCATTTTACTTACGTGAAAATTAAGACCCAAAGAAATTACACAGTTTACCCAAGACCCAGCTCTGGGTTTAGAATACAAGTCTCTCGACTCTTATTCTTATGACTCTTATTTTTCTGTTTTGTGTAATTATTAAAAAAATTTCTTTTTACGTTTGTTTTCAGTCTCAAGGATAGGGTGACAAATCATTTTATATTTGTCAAGGTCAGCTGGCAAATATTTTTGCAGAGGTTTGTATTAAAACTGTAAAAACGGTGGCTATGGAAGTGCCTCTGAAAGACGATGCATTCACATGCTCAGACTCTCTCTCTAAGTCATTGCTCAAAAGCAGACTGTGGCCAATCTTTTTTTAGTATCTCCTGCAACAACCGCATTTGGACAAAAATGGTAAAATTATGACTTTCTCTTAAAATGGCATTTTACTGAAATCCTTGCTCTTAGATTGATTAAATCTTCTTTCTTGCATATAGAAAAATAATTTGCCAGAAAATGTTTTGAAATCATGTATTCTATATTACACTGTTCATTATATTCCATAATAATAATTTAAAATAACACAGTCCACAGACTTACTAGTACATAGACAACCTAATCATTTTCTACAGTTAACCTCATTTATGTGCTTATGTGACTCTTTATATGCAATAGTTCTGTCTTGGCAAAGTCAACTATGCAGTTTAGGGCTAGAAATAGACTAAAATACTGTCACAAGATTTATGATTGCTTGCTCCTGCTTAGGAAGTAATAAGACATGAATTTTAGAACATAGAGGTTGTTAAGACATGGATGAACACATTTATATTCAGAAGTCCAAAAAAAAAGTAGAGAATTTGACATTTTAGCTGAAGAAAGCAATCAGGGAAGGAAAAAAAGAGAAAGTCTTAAATATTTCTTGTACTGTAATTACGATAAGAAACTGAGGAAACATTTAAGCAGAAATTATTGCATTTCAGTTTGATAATTTTATTCATTTACAAAAACAAATACTTTATTTATTGAGGTAAATTTAAATCAGATCACTCATCTTTCACTGTTAGTTAAGCAATAGTACAAATAATAGACAAATTACCTAAAATACTTACAAACGCTAATTTGAATAGCTCTCAGTTGCTACAGAATCATATCTGAAACGTAGAATGTCCTTCCTACATAATACCAGTGTCACTAAACAAAAAGTGAGATATCAGCTAAACAGAAATGTGTCTCCAAATGACCAGTCTGAAAACATTTCTTTGAGTGGCTATACAAGTATAGCTTTGACCACTTTGATATGGATTTTTACTAATTATCATCTTGGCTTCTAGTAGTTTGTGTGTTTGTGTGGCTATTTTCCATGAGCCCCTTCTCTTCAGTAGGTTCAGATGAGATGGACTGCAAAAATCCAACAATGAGAGTAATAATTGTTGTAGCAGCAGCAGTGCAGACATAGTCTTAGTCACACAGTGAGCTCCTGGAGCACTCAGTCTCCTGAATTGCCTCTATGTAAAGAAGAAGTAAGAGGTACAAACCTAACCTAACCCACCAATCACAGAGAAAGTACAGCCAAAACAGCTCAGTTTCTATGGTCATTTCCCAAATTTGAATGGTGTAAAGGGATTTGTACCGATGCCTTGAATAAAATTGTTCCTGAAGTTTGGTATGTAATGTTCATAATGCAAACTGATTTCAAATAAGGGTGTACTTTCATGTTGTATCATGTTGGCAATAGAGGGTTTTTATTAGGCACTAGCAAATCGCCTTTGTGACTGTTGCTATGACAGTCATGTTATATCTTAATTAGTAGTATTATTTCTAGTTCAACTAAAATAGCTAAAGGGTCCTCCTGGGATCTATTCTGGGATATGATTTTGTTTAATCTTATTATTAATGATAATAAATTTTTACTTCATTGGAATATCATCTGTATGCCAATGATTCTGTTATTTAAACAAATAATTATCCTACATTACAATTTCTTTTTGAACATGACAATAACAAATCATAGTTATGGCTTATTCAAAGTAAATTAGGTCTAAAACATTAATAAAATTAATTGCAAGATGTTTGACTGGAAACCAGAGCCAGTTAAAACAGGAGCTCTCTCTTATGGTCTTTGATAATGCATTACTCTCTAGAATAAAGCTACCAGCAGAAAATATCTCAGTGCTTGTTAGCAAACAAAGAGTAATTGAAACTTGGTTGCTAGGAGACATTGTTTCTGCTTGTTGACAATCCTGATTTTCTTTGATTACTGGCACTATTGTTGTTCATTACACAAACTGAATGTTTTTATATAACACTGAAGAAACATATTTTGGAACCCAATTGTTGTGTGAATACCACCATGTGCTACCAAAGAGATGTTTATTCACAGGTTCGACAGGTTAACTATCTCTAGTGAGCATTTTGTTCCAAAGGCTTACTACATATTTTTGGATTTCTTGTAAAATATAAATTTTACTGGAAAGAAAATTATAGGTTTTACGCAACAAAGATTTTGAATAATCCATGAACTTAGATTTCCTAAAAACAGAAAAATAACATTATCTTTGTAAATTCAGCTTCTTTACTGCAGTGATTTCTATATTCAACATTATTTCATTTGCATGAGGGAAAACAATATTTGAAATACAAGAAAATGTTTATTTTAAATGAGGTTGGGTTTTAAAAATCCTGGATAAGAAAATAAGTTTTAGAATGATTTTAATACAATGAGCACTTTGATATCTAGTTTTCTCTCTTAAAGAATATTCAAGTATCTTTATTCACAAGGCAAAACTTAATATCATACTTGGCAAATCTTCAAACAGGTAGACAGTTATGCAGAATGTATCTCAAAAATCTTTACTCCAAATGGAATTCCAATTATTTTTATGCTGTTTAACCTCAGGTTAGATAACACTCGAATCTGTCTGCAGGTTCCTGTCGTCACAGCTGTAACTACTCTGACGCTCTTTTTATAACATCCTCACTCTTAACATTTCTGCTTTAGGAATAGATAGACAACAGCATACAAGACGTCTATAAGCTTTCTCTCACATCACACTATCTTTTGTCTTTACTTATTCTCTTCTATCATAGAATAAAGCAGTGTTTCCCGTCTGAAACCCCCTCTTCTGCTTCTATTCTCTTCTTTTGGAAATCTTGGCTCTCAATTACCCTCTCTTTCCCTTCACTTATCAATGTTTCTTTTTTCTTTACCTAGTTACATGTTCAGGCTAAGCTAACACTCCTTTTTGTTTCTTTGTTTTTTGCTTTCTAGACTATTTAAAAAATCCTACGTTTATAGATTGTCACATTTTCTAACTCTGTGCAATTTTACTTCCTCAAATACTCTACCTGAAATTTCTCTCATATGCACAAATGGCCTCTAAGTCTACAAATCAAGGATTTTTTTCTTCTTTATTTGCATTCTTTTGACTTCACATTACTGCTGATGACCTTTTCTTCTTTTAACTTCTTTTTAAAAATTTCCTTGAAAATTACTATCCCGGATATCTTCCCAGCTTCTTAATACTTTCTCACAAGTCTTCTCAGTCTGCTCTTTCTGTTCTTGTGTGTATCCTAAAATCATCATTTCCCAAGTTTGTCTTCTTACATTCTCTCTGTTAAATATCTCATCCCAGCAAACAACTTCAGCTGTCATCTCTGTTCACATCTCTAGGTAAAATTATATACAAAATCCCAACTTTCACCCAAATTCAGTCCTACATATTTAATTGCTGCCTAAGCAATATTCATATGGATGCCTCATTGGCACCTTAAGCTCATCAAATCTCATGGTTCCCATGGTCACTTTTCTATGAAAATTCCATTCTTCCTAATTACTCCAGTGTATATTAAGGTACCATCATTTTGAAGCCATTTTTGTTCTTATTTCTCTCATCAAATCAGTTGCTTGATCCTTTAGATTTTTGTCCTGTTTTCTTTGCCATCTCAGTTCAGCTTTCCATTGACTTTCCTCTGGATTACTGAAGCCCCTAATTTATCTAAGTCATCTGATGCATTTATCAGTTTTATATTTTAAGCAAGATTCTAATTGTACTGTTTATGTGATTAAATTATTAGTAGCTACTCCAAAGGCAACTCAATGATCCCTTCTAGACTTCTCTCCCAGTTGTCCTCCTTTATTTGAACTATCACAGCATTTTGTACCTCTCATTGAGCACATTATGAATACTGAATTACAGCATTTTAAAAATCATATCTTTTTTCATTCATTAGAAGATATAAATTATTTGAAGGTAGGGTTTATATTTGATTTATCTTTGTATCTTCCACAATATCTTGGTCACAGTTAATACACATATATAAATAAATGAAAAATAAGTTTTTGTTCAGAAATATAAGTAAAGATTATTTTTCAGTGTAAAAAATATGTGATGAGTTACTATGTAGTCTTAAATAATGTGCCGTTTCAACATATTTTTCTTCCTTTTGAAGACATGGGCTATTATATACTGATAGATATAAAGACTATTTTGAGAAGAGATTCTATATCTTTGCAAACATAAGTGTTCTTGACTTGTATTGCAAGTGCTAATTGCATGACTCTATGTAGCACAGAAGAAGGGAAGAGGAAAGTATAATGTTGTAAGACTCTTACATAGCACCTGAATTAGTATAATATTACTGGAAAGTATACTGATGTTAAAGGTGCATTTTGTAAACCTTTGAACAGATACTTATTAAATCAAATATAGAGATACAGCTAATAGGCCATAGTATAGAGAAAATAGAAAAAGAAGAACTCAAAACCTAAAACAAAGCAGAAAAAGAAGAATAAAAGGATTAAGGAACTAATAGAAAAAATAGTTTTAATAAATAACAAAATGGTCAACACAAGCACAAGCTTATCAATAACTACATTAAATGTACATGTCTAAAAACTCCAATTAAAATGAATTGATAATCAGACTAAATCTAAAATCAACTATTATAAGGTCCAGAAAGTCACTACAATAATATGGTCAATTAATTTTTTATACAGCTACCAAAGTAATTCAAATGAAAAAGGATGATCTTTTCAACAAATTTTGCGAAGCAATTTGATTTCCATATAGAAAAAAAAGAAACTCAAATAGATTTTAGAGCTGACCTCAAAAGCCAAAGCTATAAAAATTCTAGAGAAGATCTTAGGACAAAATCTTTGTCAGAGGATACCATTAAAGAAGTATATAAGGGCTTCCCTGGTGGCGCAGTGGTTGAGAGTCCTCCTGCCGATCTAGGGGACATGGGTTTGTGCTCCAGTCTGGGAAGATCCCACATGCCACGGAGCGGCTAGGCCCGTGAGCTATGGCCGCTGAGCCTGCGCATCCAGAGCCTGTGCTACGCAACGGGAGAGGACGCAACAGTGAGAGGCCCACATACCGCAAAAAAAAAAAAAAAAAAAAAAAAAGAAGTATATAGACAAGCCATAGAATGGGTGAATATATTCTTAAAATTTGTATCTAACAAAGAACTTATATCCAGAATATATTTTTAAGCTATTACAATAGATCATAAGAAGATAATCTAATTTTTAAATGGGCAGATGATTTAAGCAGATAATTCACAAAATAATATATAAGGATGGCTAATAATCACACAAAAAGATGTTTGACATTATTAGTCATCAAGGAAATGGAAATCAAAACCAAAGTTAAACATTACTATAAATCCACTAGAATGCCTAAAATTAAAAAGATCAACAATACTAAATGTTTGAGACATTGTATAGCAAATGGAACTGTCATACACCACTGGTGGTATAAATACTCTGGAAAATAGTTTACTAGTTATTTTTTAAAAAGACATACGTATGACCCAAAATTTTTACTCCTAGGTATTTACCCAAGAGAAATATTTGTAGTAACTTTATTCAGAATAGTGAAAACACTAAACAACCCAAATATCCATTAACAAATGGATGGATAAATGTACTGTGGCATATTCGTACAGTAGAATACTACTCAGCAATAAAAAAGAATGAACTATTGGTATAAGGAGCAAAGTAGATGAATCTCAAAAATGTGATGAGTGAAAGGAGTTAGACACAAATAATATATGCCGTATGAATCCATTTAATAAAATTCTAGAATAGCATAATGAAAGTATAGTGACAGAAATCAGATCAGTTGTTGCCTAGGACCAGGTCCCAAGGATTGGGGGTGAGGAAGGATTAGCAGGGATGAGGCAAAAGGAAAGTTTTGGGAGTAAGGGAAGTGTTCAGTTTCTAGATTGTGGTGGTAGTTACTTTGAGTATCAAAGCTTATCAAACTATACAATGTAAATAGGTACATTGTTTTATGCATATATATCTCAAGAAAATTGTAGAAAAGGATACAATAAAGATCTGTGAATGGGTTTGACCTCGTTTCCTCATTTCTTAGTACTTAAATTTTCATAATGAGTCACTCACTGTTAAAAAAGAGGAGTGATTCTGGAAAGCATCCAGCATATAGTATCCATGGATGCTATGCAAGGCTCTCTTGTGCCTCATGTGATTTTATGAATGACCTTTTAATATGAGAATAACTCAAATTTAGAACCACATGGATTCACTCTAATAGCTCTAGTGAAACTTTTGCTGAAGAGTCCACTCACTGAATATTTTGGCAGGAATGAAGTGATGGTGGTATTATCATGAAAATGATATCTACATTTAATTATTGTAATTTTTTACTGTTCTTGCTATTTTGCCTAATATCTCCAAATATACTTGAGATAAGATAGCATGATGGGTTAAAATAAATACATTTCGCTTATATAAAGTTAAATCATAGTTATTTGGAAAGTAAAGGAAATCTGAAGCAACAAATCGTACATTTTTAAAAAACAGACTTTATATTTTATAGTAATTTTAGGTTCACTGCAAAATTGAGTGAAAGGTACAGAGATTTTCCACGTACTCCCTACTACCACACAAGCATAGCCTCCCCATTATCAACATTCCTCTCCTGAGTGGTACATTTGTTGTAATCAGTGAGCCTACATTGTCATATTATTATCACCCAGAGTCCATAGGTTCATGAAGTTTCATTAGTGATGTTGTACATTTAATGCTTTTAGGCAAATTATAATGACTTGTATCCAGTATTATAGTATCATACAGAATAGTTTCACTGACCTAAAAATCCTCTGTGTTGTGCTTATTCATTCTGTCCTACTGCATCCCCCCAACCCCTGGCAACAACTGATCTTTTTCGTTCTCCATAGTTTCCCCTTTTTCAGAATGTTGTATAGTTGGAATCACATAGTATGTAGCTTTTTCAAACTGCCTTCTTTTACTTAGTAATGTGCATTTAAGTTTTGTACATCTCTTTCATGGCTTGATAGCTCATTTCTTTTTCCATTACCTGGATGTCCCATGGTTTAATAATCCATTCACCTACTGAAGGACATCTTGGTTGCTTCCAAGTTTTGACAATTATGACTAAAGGTGCTATAAACATCCGTGAGCACGTTTTTGTGTAAACTTATGTTTTCAACCTCTTTGGGTAAATACCACAGTGCGTAATTGTTGGGTTGTATGGTAAGAGTATAAATAGTTTACCAAATTGTTTTTCCAAAGTAGTTGTACCATTTTCATTCTCACCACCAATAAATGAGAGTTCCTGATGCTCCACATCCTTGACAGTATTTGATGTTGTCAGTGTTCTGCATTTTGGTCTTTCTAATAGGTAGCAGTATCTCATTATTGTTTTAATTTGTATTTATCTGCTGACATACGACACGGAGCATCTTTCCATATGCTTATTTACCATCTGTATATCTTCTTTGGTGAGGTGTCTGCTAGGGACTTTGACACATTCTTTAATCAGGTTGTTCGTTTTCTTATTGTTGAGTTTTAAGAGTTCTTTGTGTATTTTGGAAAACTGCCCTTTAGGAGAAATATTTCTTGATATATTTTCTCACAGTCTGTGGTTTTTCTTTTCATTTTCTTGACAGTATCTTTCATAGAACAGAATTTTTTATTTCAATGAGGTCTAGTTTATCAATTATTTTTTTCATGGACTCTATGCCTTTGATGTTGTGTCTAAAATGTCATTGCCAAACCCAAGGTCATCTAGATTTCCTTCTGTGTTATCCTCTAGGAGTGTTGTAGTTTTAAATTTAAGTCTATGATCCATTTTGAGTTCATTTTTGTGAAGTGATAGAGCTGTGTCTAGATTCGTTTTTTTGCATGTGAATGTCTAGTTGTTCCAGCACCATTTGTAAAAAAAGACTATCTTTGCTCTATAGTATAGCCTTAAATTATTTTTTTTAAATAAATGATGTTAAATGGTTTCTTTTTGCACTCTGTCAATCACCATTGCAAAAAAATTTATTACCTAGTGCTTTTACTCCTCACTGAATAAATGCCTCCAGTGTGAGGTCAAGGATGACTAGTTCCCCAGCTGTCAATATTCAGGCAGACAACTGATCTTCTCATTTCATTTAATCCTAGTAGCCATTTCCTTTCCCCCAGCTCCAACACTACTTAGAGAAACTAAATATGTCCACTGTCATCAGTGCTTAGTGTAAGTGTAATATGACATGAATCAAATACCCTTCAGGCCAAAGTAGAGACTGGTAATTTATTACTGAAGAACAGAGGCTTTTCTGAAATTTTCTTTATATCAGGCAGATCACTATGAATTAACTAAGCAAGAGGGCAGCAGGTGTTCTCATTAAATTTACAGTCACTGGCAACAGATAGGAAAGTAGTTTTAAAGGAGTATGCAGCTGTGTGGACACCTGTAATGCAGCCATGCACTCCCAAATATGATGCAGTGGGGGTAGGTGGGCCAGCGCTCCCTCACTTCAAGCAGCTCTGGTTGGAAGCGTCCAAGCAAGTGATTTCTAAACAGAGGGTGGGGAAATGTTTTCCCTGAAATGACAAATGACCTTTTGAAAACTCAAGATTACATGACACCTTCCTGAGTTGTGTAGGAAATCAGTGCTAATTGTGGCCACTTCCCATGAAATGGAAGAGTCTTCCCTGGTCTGTCTCTTCTAGCCTCTTCTTTGTGCCATTTTTAAAAACTGAGTTTAAAAGTGAGCATCATTTCTCTAGGTTAGTTTTGGTAATATATGTCAGTCTTATGATAATGGCCTTCACAGAGACATGATGCTTTGTTAAACTGGAATTTGTTCATTGTACATGTTTTCTCAGAAAGGACCCACCATTCCAGTCTACAACAGCAGGAAGAGTCCCTTGTCTTAGTTCTAAAATCTTTCTTAGACATCCATCTTTCTGGGTCTTTGTCTGTTTCTTCCGCTGACTATCTTTATCTTTCCTCACATTAATGGAAAGTTATAATATTTCCTAAGCTCTTGGACAATTTGCAGTAATTTTGGTGAGGTGTCTTTCTTTTCTTCCGTCTTTCCTCCCTCCCTCCCTTCCTCTTTCTTCTTCCTTCCTCCCTCCCTCTTTCTATTTCTCTCTCTCTTTCCTTCCCTCCTTTCTTCCTTTCTTTCTTTCATCTTTCTTTCTTCCTTTCTTTCCTTCTCTCTCTCTTTCTTTCTTTCCTTCTGTCTCTCTTTTTCTCTTTCCTTCCTTCCCTCCCTCTTTCTTTTTCTTCTTTCTTTTCTTCTTTCATTCTTTCTTTCTTCCCTTCCTTCCTTTCTTTTTCACTAGATTTCTTTTTCTCATTTATTTATTTATTTTCAAATCAGTCCACAGTTGATCTGTAGCTTACAGTTAGACTGCATTTAATAACATAACATAAAATATAAGTGAAATTTTAAAACAGAACTAAGAAAAGTAACTAAAACTATAGAGTCAAATTTAGAGGAACTATTAAGTAGGATAATAGTTAAGTAGGATAAATGAGCATGAGATATTGCTGTACTTGAAACTTATATTTGTCCAAATCATTTTGGATAAAAAGTCTTGATGGATTTGTGGCAGAACAAATGATCTATCAATAAACATTGTATTTGTCCTCTTTTGTACACAGTAAATTATTTTAATCAGGAAAGCCACTGAAAATTTTTATTGTGATATTGTTTTGTTGGTGATATGTTGCTAGTGAGATAGTAAATACAGTTACTCTATAGGCTACTAATTTTTCTCTATTCAGTGAGGATAGATTATGCCTACAACTCTAGCCAACCACCTCATAAATCTAAACTAGAATAAGAGTAGAATTTTAGACCTGGAAAGGAGCTTAGGGTCCAACTCATCTGACAGTGGCTTTGGCACTAGTCATAGAAATGAAGCTCAGTTGGATAAATCTGGCCAGTCTGTCAGCACCAATGAGGAAGGAAAAAAAGAAAACATGGCAAAGCTTGTGGTGACCAATTGCTTCATATATACAGGAGAGCAAGTTTATTTGTTAATTACATTTCTAAAGCACAGTAATTGTAGCCTTCCTCCTGCCCCTGCTATAGGGACAAAAATAACTTTTTAAATACAGAAATATTTGTTGAAATAATATTTTCTTTAATAGGAATTTACTTGTAATAAAGAAGAGCATATTCACTCTTAAACTTTATGAAATATTTTTAGAAACTTAAAAAAATGTGGTACTCTCTTTGAGTTATATCTTTACGGTGTATCTGCAGATTGGCTTACCTTACATATAAGCATCCATTTACATAAGCATATTAAAATATCTCAAAATATGTCATGTGTACATATGACATTTTATGCAATGAATATAAAAAGTGTGAGAATTGTGTGTCAAAGGCCACTTAGTGGATAGCTATATAATCAGTGTAAATAAAATTTAGTAAAGGACTGTTTGCTTTGTTACTAGACTAACATAGCCTGTGGGAAGAGCAGAATGTCAAAAAAGAAATATGGGCTTGTGAAATTTTTGTGCTTGTCTTCAAGATAGCCATACGTTTGTAATGGGTATGCAAATAAAATTCAGTTCACAATATATATTAAAAATTAATATCTCAAGAAGCTTTCAAATTACTAGTAGACAAACATAAGACTGATGCCCCCCTTTTTTTGTAATGGAGTACTTATATGTAAAAGCAACTTAAATGTCTGACTATTTATTTTGTGAAATATATGCTGGAAGAGAAATGTAGCAGAATTGGCTATAAATCATTTTAAAATATGCCAAAGGCAAGTGCCTTTATTTACTAAGATACTCTAGCAAATGCCTCTGTTGCCCCATGTCACATCACATCCCCTCTTGAGCCTCTTATTTTAGCCAGAGCTACACTGGACTCCTCAGTGCCCTGGCAGAGTCCCACCAAATATTTATCATCTGTTCTTCTGATTTCTGACTATGGCCTTCTCTGTAGCAGCTCTAGGTGTAAGGGAGTTAGGGCCTCCATGGCAACCCTCTGCCAGGGGGAAGCTCAGCTGAGGACAAAGTCTCTAGTCCCCTACACTTTAAGCTGACAATTCTGGAAAGTATGTGGTCGACTTCCAGGGAAGAACTTCTAGAACTGAGCCATTGTTGCCCACAAGGTTAATCTCTGTAGTGCACGCTAATGGTGACCTCTCCTCCTTTCTCTACCCTTCCCCCTCCCTTACTCCTGCTTCCAGGATAAACTAACTATCCCAGGCTCTGCATTCTGGGGAACCCAAACCAAGGCAGTTACCAACAGTATGGTTTTCCTCATTAATATGTCCAGTGACAATTTGTGAGATTGAAGTGTATTCATATATAGCATGCAGTCAATTTGGGAGCTTAGGAAACCGGGGCTATACTCCTCACTGTTTCCCTGGCTATAGGTATTACCTTATCTGGGCTACAATTTCTTTAGCTATAATATGATAGAAATAGCCTCACAGCTCTTAAGGAACCATGGGCACAAGTATAGACCATGAAATAGTTTAATACACTCATATCTGCTGCATAGTATTTGATTTATTCTCTTTTGAGATGTGAAACATCCCTTAACCAGGGAGTGAAAGTCAGAATTAGTGGAGTTTATATTTATTGTTTTGTTATTTTATCAAAATATATATGCAGCACATGACAGAAACCAAATTATATGAAAGGACCATGAATGAAAGATAGCAATTTCTGTCCTGCCGTTTCCCAGCTCTAGTCTATTTCCCATAAACAATCTTAACCACTTCTGTTTGTAATGTTTCAGGTCACTTCCATAATCTGAAATAAAATGCAAAATGTAATTTCTTAGTTTAAAAAATTACATTCCAGAAAGGAATTGGAGAATTTCACCCCCTTAAAGTATTCCATGTCTCCACCCTGCCTACTTTCATAAGTACATTTTTTGATGAGCCCATTTGTACCCTTATGTTCAATGTACTCTAACTCAGTGTACAAATTCCAGTGTTATTTCCTTACTCTCCTCACTGTAACATGAGTATATTAACCTCCCTTCTACCTCCTGTCCCCACTTAGTATCCCCTATCTTCTACATTATCAAAATTGATATCTGTAAACATAACTATGTCTTATGTGTTTTGGCTATATATTCTAAAAACTGGGGAAAACAAGCAGTATTTACATTATATCAATGTAAATTTTGTTCATGGAATAACCAAGTAGTGTACTATAGTTATATTTCTTTCTCTGTGAGTCCAAAATCATGGCCCTACTTCCTATGGCATTACCAATTCACCAAATCTCAAGTTTGCTCAAGCGTCTTTCTTTTAAGCAGCTATTTCTAGTAGAAAACTATTGGTGAAAATGATAGCATAGATGAAAATACTTTATAGTTAACTAGGCACTTACAGAAAATAGATGAAAAAGAATAGTGTGGAGAACTTCATGGTTTTTAAATAAAGCTTGAATTTGTCTATTACAATCTAAGTTCAAACTAATTTTCCAGGTTTACCTCATAGGATTCTCCATGTGTTTCCTTCTGCTACCTTTGGGTTTAGTTTGCTCTTCATTTCTTATATTCTTAAAGTGCAAGTTTAGATTATTGATTTGAGATATTCTTCTTTTCAAATATATGCATTCTGTGCTATTAATTGTCCTCTGATCAGTGCTTTAGCTGTGTCCTGCAAATTTCAATGAGTTGTATTTTCATTTTCATTCCATTTAAGATACTATTTTTTTAATTTTCCTTGAGACTTTATCTTTGGTACATCTAGGCTTATTTAGAAGTGTAATGATTAATTTTCAAATATTAAGGATTTTCCAAATGTCTTTCTGATATTTCTAATTTAATGCATTATGGTCTGGGAGCATTCTTTATATAATTTCTACTTTTTTGGGTTTTATTTTTTTCTTCCAGTTTTATTGAGATACAATTTACATTTGTATCATTTATATAGCACTGAATAAGTTTAAGGTATAAAGTCTAATGATTTGCCTTAGATACATTATGAAATGATTAACACAATAAGTTTAGTGAACATCTATCATGTCATATAGATAAAGAAAGAAAAAGAAAAAATAACCTTTTTTCCTAGTGATGAGAATTCTTAGGATTTACTCTCTTAACAGCTTCCATATGTAACATACAGCAGTATTGATTTTGTTTATCACTAGGGATGTAGTGTTGTGCATTACACCTAGTACTTATTTATCTTATAAGTGGAAGCTTGTACCTTTGGACCACCTTCATCCACTTCTTCCTCCCCCATCTCCTACTTCTGATAAGCTCAAATCTGATTTCTTTTTCTAGGCATTTGTTTATTTGTTTGTTGAAGTACAATTCACCTATAACACCATGTTAGTTCCTGGTGCACAACACAGTGATTAGATATTTCTATACATCACAAAATGTTCACCGCAATTAAGTCTGTTTACCATCTGTCACCATACAGAGATATTACATTATTGTTGGCTTTATTCCCCAGTCTGTACATTTCATCCCTGGGGCTTATTTTGTAACTGGAAGCTTGTACCTCTTAATTTCACTCAGATATGTATATAAATATCTCATATCTTCTTTATCCCTTCATCTACTGATGGGCACTTAGGTTGCCATATCTTAGCTATTGTAAAAAATGCTACAATGAACATAGGAGTGCATATATCTTTTTAAATTAGTGTTTTCATTTTCTTTGGAAAATATCCAGGAATGGAATTGCTATATTGCATGGCAGTTCTATTTTTAATTTTCTGAAGAAGCTCCATACTGTTTTCCATAGTGACTGCACCAGTTTACATTCCAACCAACAGTGCACAAGGGATCCCTTTTCTCCACATCCTTGTCAACATGTGTTATTTGTTGCCTTTTTGATAATAGCAATTCTGATAAGTTGAAGGTGATATTTCATTGTGGTCTTGATTTGAATTTCCCTGATGATTAGTGATAATTTCTACTTTTAAAAGATCTATTGGAGTTGAAGAATATACTTAATATTTCAATCATTTTAAGTTCATTGAGACTCTGTCATGTGCACAGAAAAAGAATATTTATTCTGTTTTTATTGTTGTACTGTTCTATAAATGTCAGGTCAGATTTGTTCGTAGTATAGTTCAAGTCTTTTGTATCCTTGCTGATTTTCTTCAGTTGTTCTATCAGTTATTGAGATGGAACATTAAATTCTCCAACTTATTGTTTTTAATTATCTGTTTATCTCATAAATTCAGTCATTTTGTGTGTGTGTGTGTGTGTGTGTGTGTGGTACATGTACTCTGAGCACTATTTTAGGTGTATATATTTATAATTGTTGTAACTTCCTGATTAATAATTTTATCACTCTAAAGTCACCCGCTTTGTCTCTAGTAATGCTTTTGTCTTATATTCTACTTTTTCTGATATTAATGTAGCCATTTTACCTATCTATTTAATATGGTTACTGTTTTCATAGTATATGTTTTCCCATTCTTTCACTTTCATCTTGTTTGTGTATTTGAATCTAAATAGCATCACTTGTATATGCAGTACAGTTGTATCTTAATTTTTATTCAGTCTGTCAATCTCTACTTTTTGGTTGGACTGTTTAATATATTTGTATATAATGCAGTTAATAACATGTTTGGATTTATGTCTGTGGTTTTGGTATTTATATTACTTGTGCTCATGTCCGTTTTGTTCCTCTATACCTCCTTTACTGCATTCTTTTGTGTTAAACAGTGTACTCTTTTAGTCCCTTGTTTTTTATTGATACTATGTTTTTGAGTTATTTTCTTATTGATTTTCCTAGAAATTATAGTATGTAATGTTACTTATAATCTCTTCAGATTAAAATTACAATAATCTAATAAAAATAGAAAATTTAGTCCAATATAGCTATATTTATTCTCCTTCTATTGTGTTATAATTGTCACACATATAAGCCCCCAAATACAGATTTATAATTTTTAATACAGTTGTCTTTTAAATAGCTAAGGGAAAAAAGGAGAAAGTTATATTTACATGGTATCAATATTTTACATTTATTTACCTATATAATTACATTTTCTGTTTTTCTGTAGTTCTCTATGTGGATTCAAATAACCACATATTGTCATTTTCCTTCCGTCTAGTGGACTTGCTTTAGTACTTTTAGTAATGCAGATCTGTAAGCAACACATTACCTCTGTTTATATGGGGATTTATCTCAACTTTATTTTTGAAGTGTGATTTTGCTGGATATGGAACTCTTGGTTGATAGTGTTTTTTCAAATTATTATTCACATTTAGTATATCACCCTACTGCCTACTGTCCACCATTGCATCTAATGAGAAGACAATGTTTAAACCTACTGTGGTTCCCTTATATGAATGAACTTGTTTTTCTCTTTTTGCCTCCAAGTTTTTCTCTTTATCTTTGGCTTTCAGTTTGACTATGATTTATCTAGGTGTGATCTTTTTGTTTTACCTGGAGTTCAAGTTTTTGGATATGTAGTTTAATATTTTTAATGGTATGTGGGAAATTTTCAGGATTATTTCTTCAAATATTTAATCTGTCTCTTTTTCTTTCTCATCTCCCTTGAGGCTGCCCTTACACATATATTGGTATGTTTACTTGTGTGTCACAGATATCTGAGGCTCTGTCAGTTTCTCTTATTCTATCTTTTTTTCTGTTATTCAGAGTAAATAATTTTTATTTATCTTCACATTATCTGATTCATTTCTTTGCCATTTCTAATATTCTGTTGAGTCCCTTTACTAAATTTTTCATTTCAATTATTGTACTATAAATCCCAGAATTTCCATTTGGTTCTTTTTTTAATAATTATTTTCTTTTTATTGATATTTTCTATTTGAGAAGTCATTTTTTCCTATACTTTCCTTTAATTATTTACATGTGGTTTCTTTGCTTCTGACTTTTACTTTCTGCCAGACTTTCTATGTCTCTTTTGTGCACTAGGCCCCATATTCAGTCAGGGATGAGTAAGTATGAAACTATGTGATAGGATCAATCAGTCGCACGAGAAATTTATTTTGTTTTTTAAGACAATTAAGCATTTAAAAAATGGGGCTGGGACACTTAGAAATCTGCAAGCAAAAGAAGAATTTGGACCAGTAGCTCACATCGTACAAAAAATTAATTCAAAATGGATAATAGACAAAAATATGGGAGGTAAACTATAAATAATAAGAAGGAATGTTAGGGATAAATATTTATAAACGGGCTAAGGAATGATTTCTTAGATATATCAAAAGTATAGATTATAAACAATAAAATTGGTAAGTTTGACTTCATCAAAATTTAAAACCTTTGCACTTCCAAAGTCTACTAGAAAGTGAAGAGATGCCTGGATTAGGAGAAAATATTTGCAAATTAAATATCTGATAAATACTTATATCAGAATAGATGAAGAGCTCTTGTAACTTACTAAGAAAAGAATCTCATTTAAAATGGGCAAAAGATTTGAATAGACATTTTACTAAATAAAATATACGAATCGCCAATAAGCACCTGAAAAGATGCTCAACATCATTATTCATTAGGGAAATGAAAATTTAAACCACAATGATACATTGCTTTTTACTCACTAGAATGGCTCAAATCAAAAAGACAAAAAATAAGTATTGGTAAGGATATGGAGAAGGTGAAACCTGTATTCATTGCTAGTAGGTACATCAAATGGAGCAACCACTTAAGAAAATATACAGTAAAACACAAACGCTGTTCCTTCGTCACACAAACAGTCCTTTCTTAACTGTTCTTCCAGTATCCACTCTTATCTCTTTCGATCTGGAATCAAAGTGATCTTTTCCAAAAGTATTTCTGATGGTAGTTTCCTCTTCAACTTAAAGCTTTTCAGTGTTTTACTTTTCCCTGAAGATAATGAACAATATCTTTGAAAAGATTTTACAAGAATCTGTAAGATCAATTCTCTACCTGCTTCTTATCTTGCACAACTCTTCCTCTAGTTCTTTCTGCTCCAGCCTCCCTGCCCTTCTTCCAATTTCTCAGACATATTTCTTCTCAATTCAGTCCTCTGCACGTACTGTGTCCTCTGACTTATGACCCTCTACCCCAGGGAAGTACTTCCTTTACTGTTTTCCTATTCCAGCTCAGTATTCAGTTCTTCAGGAAAGCCCTTGCTGGATGCCCTACATGTTCATTTCACTATGGCCTTCATATTCTCTTTCTTTATCATAGTTTTGGCTGCTGGTTTATATGTGTAGCTTATTTTTAATTGAAGTATGGGGGGGGGGTTAATTTTTGCCCATGCTACGCAGCATGTGGGATTTTAGTTCCCTGGTCAGGGAACTAAAATGCAACTTTGCTGAATTCATTTATTCTAATAGTTCCAATAGTTTTGAAGTGGAGACTTTAGGGTTTTGTATGTAAAGTGTCATGTCATTTGCAAATAGTAACAGTTTTACTTCTTCTCTTCCAATTTAGATGCCTTTTGTTTCTTTGTCTTGTCTGATTGTTGTGGCTAGAACTGCTAACACTATGTTAAGTAGAAATGGTGAGAGTGGGCGTGTTTGTCTTGTTCCTGAATTTATAGGAAAGGCTTTCAGCTTTTCTCAGTTGAGTATCATGTTAGCTGTGGTTTGTCATATATGGACTTTATTATGTTAAAGTATGTTCCCTCTATACCCACTTTGATGAGAGGTTTTGTCACAAATCTATGTTGAATTTTGTCAGATGCTTTTTCTGCATCTATTGAGAAGATCATGTTATTTTTATCCTTCCTTTTGTTACTGTGGTGTCTCACATTGATTGATTTGCAAATATTGAACCATCTTTGCATTCCTGGGATTAATTCCACTGTATAATGATGGATGACCCTTTTATGTATTGTTGAATTTGGTCTGCTAATATTCTGTTGAGGATTTTTATATCTATATCCATCAAAGATATTGGTGTGTAATTTTTTTTTTTTTTTGTAGTGTGTTTGTCTGGTTTTGGTATCAGGGTAAAGGTGGCCTTGTAGAATGAATTTGGGAGTGTTCTATCCTCTTCATTATTTTGAAATAGTTTGAAAAGTATAGGTATTAGCTCTTCTTTATATGTTTGGTAGAATTCCCCCATGAAGGTATGTGATCCTGGACTTTTATTTGCTGAGAGTTTTTTTTTTTTACAAATTCAGTTTTACTGCTAGTGATCAGTCTGTTCAGATTGTCTGTTTATCCCTAATTCAGTCTTGGAAGGTTGTACATTTCTAGAAATTTGTCCATTTCTTCTAGGTTGCCCAATATGTTAGCATACAACTGTTTGTAGTATACTCTTATGATTTTTTTTCTGTATATCTGTGATATCAGTTGGTATTTGCCCTCCTTAGTTTCTTATTTTTTTATTTGGATCCTTTCTCTTTTCCTCTTGGTGAGTCTGGATAAAGGCTTACCAATTTTGTTTTTCTTTTCAAAAAACCAGCTCTTGATTTTTTCTGTTGTTTTTTTGGTGTCTGTTTTATTTATTTCCTCTATGATCTTTATTGTTTTCTTCCTTCTACCAACTTTGGGCTTTGGTTGTTCTTCTTTTTTTAATTCCTTTAGATATTAAGTGGATTGTTTATCTGAGATTTTTGTTTGTTTGTTTCTCGAGGAAGGCCTGTATCACTATGAACTTCCCTCTTAGAACTTTTTTGGCTGCATCTTATAGATTTTGGGGTGTGTTTTTGTTGCCATTTGTTTTGAGGTATTTCCTGATTTTCTCTTTGGTTTCTTCATTAATCCACTGGTTTTTTAGTAGCGTGTTGTTTAGTCTCCATGTGTTTGTTCTTTTCCTGTTTTTCTTTCTGTAATTGATTTCTAATCTCACACCATTGTGGTTGGAAAAAATGCTTGATATAATTTCTGTCCTCTTAAATTTGTGGAGGTTTGTTTTGTGGTCTAGCATGTGATCTGTTCTAGTGAACATTACATGTATACTTGAAAAGAATGTGTGTTCTACTGTTTTTTGGATGGAATGTCTTGTAGATAATCAATAAAGTGCAACCCATCTATTGTGTCATTTAAGACAACTATTGCCTTACTGATTTTCTGTCTGGATGATCTTCTTATTGATGTAAGTGGAGTGTTAAAGTCCCTTACTATTATTGTATTATTGTTGATTTCTCCTTTTATATCTGCTAGTATTTGCTTTATATATTTAGGTGTTTCTGTATTGAGTGCGTGTATGTTAATGAGTGTAATATCCCCTTCTTGTACTGATCCCTTTATCATTATATAAGCCCTTCTTAGTTTTTTGCTATGAATTTTGTGTTAAAGTCTATTATGGCTGATATAAATGTTGCCATCCCTGCTTACTTGTCATTTCCATTTGCATGAAATATCTTTTTCTGTCTTTTCAGTTTCAGTCTGTGTGTGTCTTTAGCTATGAAGTTTGTCTCTTTTAGGCAGCATATAGAAGGGTCTTGTTTTTTGATCCAGTAAGCTACCCTATGTCTTTTGATTGGAACATTTAGTCCATTGACATTTAAAGTAATTATTGATAGTTATGTACTAATTGCCATTTTATTACTTGTTTTCTGGTTGCTTGTGTAGTTCTTCTCTGTTCATTCCTTCCTTTTGTTTCTTCCCTTGTAGTTTGATGATTATCTATAGTAGTATGCTTGTGTTCCTTTTTTTTTAGTTTTTGTGTACCCATTGTAGGTTTTTGATTTGTGGTTACCATAGGGTTCATATGTGTTGGCCTATTACTATATCTACTTGTTTTAAACTGGTAGTCATTTAAGTCCAAAGACATTCTAAAATATCTACAGTTTTTACTCTCCTTTCTCACATTTTATGTTTTTCATGTCCTTTTTTACATCTTCATGCTTGTCCTTCAACTATTTTTTGTAGTTGCTTTTACAAGTTTTTGTCTTTTTTTTTTTTAACATCTTTATTGGAGTATAATTGCTTTACAATGGTATGTTAGCTTCAGCTTCACAACAAAATGAATCAGTTATATACATACATATATTCCCATATCTCTTCCCGCTTGCGTCTCCCTCCCTCCCACCGTCCCTATCCCACCCCTCCAGGCGGTCACAAAGCACCGAGCTGATCTCCCTGTGCTATGCGGCTGCTTCCCACTAGCTATTTACCTTACGTTTGGTAGTGTATATATGTCCATGCCTCTTTATCGCTTTGTCACCGTTTACCCTTCCCCCTCCCCATAACCTCAAGTCCATTCTCTAGTAAGTCTGTGTCTTTATTCCTGTTTCACCCCTAGGTTTTTCATGACATTTTTTTTTTAAATTCCATATATATGTGTTAGCATACGGTATTTGTCTCTCTCTTTCTGACTTACTTCACTCTGTATGACAGACTCTAGGTCTATCCACCTCATTACAAATAGCTCAATTTCGTCTCTTTTTATGGCTGAGTAATATTCCATTGTATATATGTGCCACATCTTCTTTATCCATTCATCCGATGATGGACACTTAGGTTGTTTCCATCTCCGGGCTATTGTAAATAGAGCTGCAATGAACATTTTGGTACATGACTCTTTTTGAATTATGGTTTTCTCAGGGTATATGCCCAGTAGTGGGATTGCTGGGTCATATGGTAGTTCTATTTGTAGCTTTTTAAGGAACCTCCATACTGTTCTCCACAGTGGCTGTATCAATTTACATTCCCACCAACAGTGTAAGAGGGTTCCCTTTTCTCCACACCCTCTCCAGCATTTATTGTTTCTAGATTTTTTGATGATGGCCATTCTGACTGGTGTGAGATGATATCTCATTGTAGTTTTGATTTGCATTTCTCTCATGATTAGTGATGTTTCAATGCAATCCCTATCAAACTACCACTGGCATTTTTCACAGAACTAGAACAAAAAATTTTGCAATTTGTATGGAAACACAAAAGACCCCGAATAGCCAAAGCAATTTTGAGAACGAAAGAAGGAACTGGAGGAATCAGGCTCCCAGACTTCAGACTATACTACAAAGCTACAGTTATCAAGACGGTATGGTACTGGCACAAAAACAGAAAGATAGATCAATGGAACAGGATAGAAAGCCCAGAGATAAACCCACGCACATATGGTCACCTTATCTTTGACAAAGGAGGCAGAAATGTACAGTGGAGAAAGGACAGCCTATTCAATAAGTGGTGCTGGGAAAACTGGACAGCTACATGTAAAGGTATGAAATTAGATCACTCCCTAACACCATACACAAAAATAAGCTCAAAATGGATTAAAGACCTAAATATAAGGCCAGAAACTATGAAACTCTTAGAGGAAAACATAGGCAGAACACTCTATGACATAAATCACAGCAAGGTCCTTTTTGACCCACCTCCTAGAGAAATGGAAATAAAAACAAGAGTAAACAAATGGGACCTAATGAAACTTAAAAGCTTTTGCGCAGCAAAGGAAACCATAAAGAAGACCAAAAGACAACCCTCAGAATGGGAGAAAATATTTGCAAATGAAGCAACTGACAAAGGATTGATCTCCAAAATTTATAAGCAGCTCATGCAGCTTAATAACAAAAAAACAAACAACCCAATCCAAAAATGGGCAGAAGACCTAAATAGACATTTCTCCAAAGAAGATATACAGAGTGCCAACAAACACATGAAAGAAAGTTTTTGTCTTTTAATCTTTGTACAGACTTATTTAATTTGTTGATCCTAAGTCCTTACTATATATTTTTCTTTCTTAGTGGGATTTTCTCTTTCCTGTAGATTCTTACTTTTTTTTCCACTTAGAGAAGATCCTTTAACATTTCCTTTAGGATAGGCTTGGTATTGATGTACTCTTTTAGTTATTGCTTGGCTGAGGAGTTCTTTATCTCTCCTTCAATTCTAAAAGATAGTCTTCCTGGGTAGACTGTCATAGGTTGCAGGTTTTTCCCTTTCAGCTCTTCAAATATACCATGTTGTTCCCTTCTGGCCTTCACAGTTTCTGCAGAGAAATCATCTCATAGCCTCATGGGGGTTACCTTCTATATTACTTTATTTTTCTCTTACTATCTTTAGAATTCTCTCTTTAACTTATGCTATTTTAATTATGATTTATCTTGGTGTGGGTCTGTTTGGCCGCCTCTTTTTTGGGAACCTTTATGCTTCCTGTACCTGGGTATCTGTTTCTTTCTTCAGGTTTGAGAAGTTTTTAGCCATAGTTTCCTCAAACACATTTTTGATCCCTTTCTCCCTCTCTTCTCCTTATAGACCCCTATAATGTGAATGTTGGTATGCTTAGTGTTATCTCAGTGATTTCTTAAATTGTTTTCATTTTTTTTAATTTTTATTTTTCCTGTTCTGATTGGGTGATTTCCATTATTCTGTCTTCCAGAACGCCTGTGCATTCTTTTGTATCATTTAGTCTGCTATTCATTCCTTCTAGTGTGTTTTTTATTTCAATTATTGAATTCTTCATTTCTGATTCGGTGCTTTTTATATTTTCTAGTACCTTGTTAAAATTTTCGCTGTGTGCATCAATTCTTTTCCCTAATCCAGTTAACATTTTTATTATCAATGCTTTGAATTCTTTACATGGTAAATTGTTTATTTCTGTTTCCTTATTTTTTTCGGGGGTTTTCTTGCTCTTTTGATTGAGAGTAGCCTCTCTGTCTTTTCTTTTTGCTTAATTTTCTCTGCCTCTGTGAATTTTGGTGAAATAGTTGCCTATTGCAGCCTTGAAGGGGTGTTCTTATATGGGAGCTTTCCTGTGTAGACTGGGTGTGCCTAATGCCTTTGATAGAAAAGGAGGATTTGATATGGATGCAAATCATGTGTCTCCTCAGGGTGTGCTGGCAACTATCACCTCGGTAGGGATTGAGGCTGGAGATGGAGGGGCTAGAGCTGGTGCTGAGTGTGAGGCAGGAATTTCCTTCTGCTCAGTGGCTGTCACTGGTCTAGTAGGGACAAGATCTTATCCTAAGCTGCTAGGGCAGAAGCCCTGAAGGTCAGGCTCGAGCTGGCTCTTTTCCCTTTAAGTGTGTTTTTTTCTCCTTTCGCACAAGGAACCTTGCCTCAGAGTGTGAGGAGTGCTGAAGTAAGTGGAGTCCACACAGGCTCTTGGCTTATGTCGGCTGTGGACAGCGGTTCAGTGCACTACCTGTGCAGGCGCACACGGCTCTGGTCAGACACTGCCTCGTGTGGAAGTCCCCTTTGTCCCTCACAGCTGATCACTGCCCCCAGCCTCCGCTGCCCCTGTCCTGTTGTGGAACCACTCAGTAGGGCTGGTGGGACATGTGTGGATTCTGGACATATGTCAGGGTGAGCTGTGGTGGAGTGACCACCATCAGTGATCTGGGCTGCTTCTGAGTTGCTGCTTGAGAAAGCACTATAATGGACACCACTGCTCCACCCAGACTCCACCCCAGGACTGGGTCACTTCTGTGTCCCATAGTCACATCTTTTCACTGGTCATGACTGCCCCAGATCCATTGCCACACTGTGATGTGGAGTGAGCAGGGCCAGAGCATTTGCTTGATTTGGGCTGGGGCATGTGGTGAGGGAGTTGCAGAAGACCCGCCATCCACTAGAGCAGACCTCTCTCCACCCTCTCCACCCTGCCTTGGGGACAAGCTCACTCATATGTGCTCCTCATGAACAGAGTCCTGGCTTCCCACAGCCCTTCTATTAGGCCCAGCTCTCTTCCAACCAGCCAAGGGGGCTAATCTCTCTTGCATAGGACCCGAGGACTGTAGCTCAAACTGCTCACTCTCCAGGGCAAGTGTCCATAGGTGTAATCTCCCTTTTTCTCTGAATCCCCTCCCAGGGGCACAGCTCCCAACCTGAGTGCTTTTCTTTCCTTCCTACCCAGTAAAGTGTGTAACTTTGTTATAGCCTTCGTTATACAGGAGTCCTTCTGCTAGCTTCCAGTTCGTTTTCAGTGAGAATTGTTCCACATGTAGATATATTTTTGATATGTCCATGGAGGAAGGCGAGCTCCACATCCTCTTACTTTGCCACCTTGATCCAAACCTCAAAACCTCTGTGTAGCTTATTTTTATTTATGTCTCTTAACCAGTAGACTGAGAGAAGGGACCATGTCTGTTTTTGCTCATCATTGTATCTACAATACTGAGATGAGTGCTTGCCATATAGTAGGTATTTAATCAATATTTTTACATAAATGGATTCCTTCTTAATAGTCCTGTGTCTCATTCAATACACCTCATACTGAACTAGTGACCTCTATTTTCATGATCTCAAAGAGGAAGTACCTATGAGATTATTTTGGCAATTCAGAATGTGCTGAAAAAGACAAGGTTTAATTTTGGCATACACCTCATTTTACATTTTCACTACAACATGGACATTTTTGGAATTTATTTGGAATCACCATATAAGTAAGAAGTTTTGTGTTCATTGGCAGCTCTTAAATCTCTAGGTCAAAACAGGCCAAGTTATGCTGCAATAACATATTGACGCCAGAATATCAATGGCCTAAAGCTAAAAAGTTTATTTCTCACTCATGCTGTATTTCTAATGCTGTTTGATGGAGGAGGCTCTGCTCCGCATAGTTAGTAAGGAATTCAGACTGACTGAGACTCTGCCATCTGGAACCTTTCCTCTGGCTATAGAAGAAGAGAGTACATGGAGCTATTGTACCTGCTCTTCCATGCTTTGACTTAGAAATGATACTCATCAATTCTGCTCATAGTTCATTGGCTGAAACTGGTCACATGAGTCCATACAACTGCTTGAGATTTAGGGAGTCTTAAAGAGCACATGGATATTTGTTGAGTCAAAAATGTCTCTGCCATAGTAGTCTTTCTGAAAGTAAATTATTCACTAATCCTTTACATTTACATATTTCAGGTAAACATTGAGCAAAATATAACCAAATGCATGCATGAATTTGTGTGCACATCTGCTCTGTATCTGTGTGTGTAATGTCCCAGACTAATTCTCTACTTATTCATTTACCTTCCAGAGCAGGTTACTAAAGCATAGATAAAACTAAGTCCCAAACTTAAGTCTCTTAGATTTTCTGAGATTTTCCAAGGGATGTGTCAGAGTGATCATAATGTTATCTATTGTTTGATATCTTGTTACATTTCCCTGAATTTTTTAAATTGAGGCATTCTTGAAAATTCCATAGATTTTTCTTATTTATACATTCTTACTCATGAGTTTTCTATTGTTTTGAGAGTTTACTGCTATTTTAGCTTTTTGTATAAATTTTTGTTTAGTTTTGTTTAATTTTGCTTTTCATTCTGGAGGTACTGTGCTAGGAGTTGTGGTGTGTTGTAAGGCAAAGCAAAAATTTTGGGTAGTTAGACAGTGACCTGTTTTGTCCTCTGAATTGTTTTCATAATATGGCTTTATTATTTTAGCTGAGTGACCTTGAAAAATTTCTTAACTTATCTCTGATCTTCAGTTTCCTTTAATATAAAATGAAGTTCATAATAATGTAGGAGAGAAAAACTTGCCACCCCAAAATGTCTCATTGGCATGTGGATTATTTTGAGCTGAGAACAATCAAGGCCCAAAAGACACAGGAAGAAACTTTCATCTTCTCCCTAACTGCCTAAAAGAATGAAGATAGACGGCCTGTTCCAGCAAGGGAACTATTACCATAGATTACTACAGTATGAGGTGTAAACTAGGTCTGCAGACAGGGAGGAACTTAGCAAAGTCTGTTTGTTAAAATTCCTCTCTGTGTCTCATTGTCTTTGCATGGCCTAACACACATTTGTTTACCAAACATTTGCTTTTCCATCTCCATGTGAATTGCCTTGCTCCTTTTTGAAGTCCCAGATCCCTATCCCAACATCCTACTTTGTCTTTAGCTGGAGATAATGTTTAAGGTGTTTCAGCTGTTTTGGGAAGTTACACAGCTTTCCTGGTGTCTCCCACGTATACATGTTATTAAACTTCCATTTGATTTTTTTCCTGTTCATCTGTCTCATGTCAATCTAATTCTTAGACCAACCAAAAGAAACTAGAATAGTAGAGAAAATTTTCTTTCTCCTCGACAATAACTTCCCCAAGGGTTTTTGTTTTGTTTTTTAACAGATACAAATACTCTGTGTAAAATATATAACACAAAGCTTAGTACATAGTAGACACCAAATGAATGTCAATTCCCTAATAATCAGATTGCTAATCAGAGGTGGTGGTAGGGTAGTAAGAGTCCTCAAGAGCTGGGCTGAAATCCATGTATCATCACTTCATAAGTGGATAAAAATGGCCAGTTATTTGCTCTTTCTAGGTGTTTTCTTTACTCTGAAGTTGGGCCAGAAATGACTAACTGATCATACTGTCATAAAAGAGTCAGTGGAGCACAGGTATGGAAAGTGTGGTCCTGGAGTCACACAAGGGAAACTCACATCCGAGTGTGCCCTTCAACTTGTTGATGACTTTGAATTTTTAGGTACTGGGCAAAGGCAAGAATGATTCCATTTGCAGGGCAAAGTTGAACGTTCTGTCCTTTAAATGAGCAATTAAGTGGACATTTCAGAACACCAAAACTTTATTTGCCACCTAAAAAAATATAATGCAACATTTGGATATTTCTACTCTAGTTTCATCCCTGAGCTTATGAGGAGCCATCTAACTTTTATATGTGCCACCAACCTTTTAGGGACTGAAGATGTGAAGAATTTTATAGCAGGTTTTATGGTTCATGTATTTAAATAATATTTTATAGTTTAGGTACAGTTAATGCATTTTGTTAAAAGAGGGAAACTTTGCTTTCATACTTCTAGCACCAGGACTTCAAGATATTAGATTTTATCCCATCCCAGGTTTAAGAGAGTAAATGAACTTACACAGTTATTTATATCTCACATAAATTATTAGCCCTGGATTTTTTGAATCTTAGAGCACTCTTCTGTATGTTACAGATCAGTATCCAAGTTTTTATTCCTGTTGATAAGATATAGATATTAGTTTATCTTCCTCAGTGACACACCAGAAGGAAGCTATTAAACAAGTTGTAACACCAATGAAATATTTACTTTTTTTCTAAATTAAGATTACATAAGCTAAGAGTAATACCAATATTGGAGACAAAGTTTTAAATAAATTTCATTTATTCTGCTTTTTACTAGAGGGGGGAATGTAGGTATTGTCATATGGTTTCATTATAGGTAAATCATATTTATGGTGAGGTTTATTTATTTATGAATCATTCAGGTAAGATATTTTCCATTCATAGTTGTCACTATTGCAGAAATTGTATTTGAAAGTAGATATCAAAAAATATCTAGAGATTTTTTATGTGTGTGTGTGATACGCAGGCCTCCCACTGTTGTGGCCTCTCCGTTGCGGAGCACAGGCTCCGGACGCACAGGCACAGTGGCCATGTCTCACGGGCCTAGCCGCTCCGTGGCATGTGGGACCCTCCCAGACCGGGGCATGAACCCATGTCCCCTGCATCGGCAGGCGGACTCTCAACCACTGCGCCACCAGGGAAGCCCCCTAGAGATTTATTTTTAACCGAGATTAAAATGAACCAAATATATAAAATACCAACAACAAATTATTTAAAACCAAGCACATCTAACTTAGTTATTTTATTCATTTGCTTTCTATAAGAAACCATCACAGTGTGACATAACACAGTATTGCAATATCTGACCTTTAAGAGGTATACTCAGCGTTGGGGGCTCTGTGGAGTGGGAGAAGATATCACTATTTCACATCATTCTGTCCATGTGCAAACTCTCTTTCAGGATTACAAATCACTAAAGAGAGAGTCATCTGTACACTCTTTGAGGAGGACATTTCCTCTCTTCTGTTTCCTATTTACAATACCACTGGGCTCATAAAATGGTCAGATGCTACAGAGCCATGAAAGAACTACAGAGCTTTTAATAGAGCCATTCATCAGCTCCTTTTGAAGGTTAGTACTCTCTCTCGAGGGAGGGTTCTCAGATAATAAGAGGAAAATGAATGCCAGTTGAGCACCTGTAATCAAATTACTCTTAATTCCCTCAACTCTTGTCAGATATTGAGCTCCTCATATCGTTTCATAGGTGGGCATTTTACAGAACCCCGTGCTGTAATACAGTTAGTTTCCTTTCTAGCTTCCACTTCTCTTTCCTGTGCCCTAGCTACTATCCATCATGATTGGGTAAATCCTGTCAGATGGAAAGTCCCAGCCATTCTAACAGTCAGACACTGCACCAGCCTGGTCTACTCGTGCACCTGTCAACTTCCCGGCATTCAGCTTGTGAGGAAGTGGGCCAAGAGAACATTTATGAAATGGATGCAGGCAATGTGCCCAGTATGTCAACAGGCACAGTGTGGCCTCTGCCTGGGTCCTGGTAGGATGATACTGCTCATGAAAAGATTCACAGTCTGCCCACCCCCACCTCCCAAGGAAGAACTGATCTATGTAAATGCTTGCTGTTGCAAACCTAGAGCTAACCATAATTTAGTCCAGACTCACAGACCCAATGTGTCACATGTAACAAAACAAGCAGAGTACAAAGCACTGAGCTTCTGACTCTTTCAGCTGGTCCATAACTCATCCTGCTGTAAAGGCTGCAGAGGGAATTTGTAGAATGGGGTGAAGTGTTCCATTTCATTTGTACTGTATCACTTGGGATCTGAGATAGATTCAGGATGCAGCCACAGACATGCTTGGAATTTCATTGATTTTATTATGTTGGTTGGAACTTACATATGCTTTATGTTTTTTTTAATCTCAACTTTTATTGAATGTAATCCAGGCATAACACATGGAAAATAATGGTAGTATACAATGACTGAGGAAAGTAGAACATTGAAGGTATTGTTTTCTTGATTCTATGTCAGATAACTTTACTTAAAAAAAAAAAAAAACTTGAGTCAGGGATATATGCAAAGATATAAATCTAAGAATTGTGCCCTTGTAATAAAAATAGTGCTTAAACTTTATTCTAAAACTGTTTGAAATCAGATAACTCATTATCAGTTATGGCAAAATGAATGTTAGTCTTGAAAATGTCTACCTCACCAGTTTGTTGTAAGGGCAAGTTAAAACATTTCCTATCAGAAATATGCTTGTTAAGTCAGTTGTAAATTGGTATGCTTCCTGGTTTTTGATAGATAGACTCAGAGGTCTATCTATCTATCTGTCTCCACTGTATTAAGCTCTGGAGATAGATAGATAGACTCAGAGGTCTATCTATCTATCTATCTCCACTGTATTAAGCTCTGGATTAAAATAGTGAATGAAACAGATAACATCTCTGTGCTTCTTGAGCCTATGGTCTCATATTTTCTAAGTATTTACCAACAATGGAAGTGGTTATACGTATAAAAATCATTACTTAGAAGGATTCTTTAACCACCAAGTTTATATGGACTCTAAAAATGTATAGAACACGACTGAACCAGACTCTGCCATGAGAATAATACATATATTTTATTACTCTTCCTTTCATAAAGACCCCCCACACATGCATTCTGATACTAATATTGCAGTTTATTCTCCCTGTGGACCTGGTGATAAACCCTTAGCAGAACATGTATGGCAATAATATCTCTGCTGTTTGGATCGTATGTGTCCACACCTTTTATCCCATCACATTTTGTTAGGATGGTCACTTCTTGCTCCAAGGCCTTCTTTGCATTTGTTTAAAAAACTAAGCCTTTGTCATTTGATTGCAAAGAAACACATTAACTCTTCAAATACACGAAAAAAAAACTGGTTAAGTGATTACTGACAGGTGAATACTGGCTGCTCTGGGTCTCTCATCCGGTGTTTTTCAATATTTTATGATCCATGAAGCTTTTGAAAGCGTAAATATTTCTCACACTCTGTGAAAGACACAAGTTGTCGTCTAACCAGTAGCTATTTCCCCCTTATTCCTCACTTTCAAAATGCTGACTTTGTTCATCATTAAAGAGTATCCAAGTACTTTTGGAAAAGCAGCTCTGAGGGAGAATCTTGATTGGTCCTAGACACTTAGTGGCTTCATTTTCCATTATAGTTAATTGGTTAGGTTGTGATCATGTGACATAATTCTGGCCAATGAGATGTTCGAGCAATTCTGGAAAGATTTTCCTCACTTGTAAAAGAGACAAATGAAGAGATATTTCCTTTTCTTCCTCTTGACATTGTTTCTGTGTGTGATTCTGGGAACTGAGATAGCCATCTGAGAACCTTGAAGAGAAGAAACTTAAAGCAACAAGTCAAAACTCTGGGGAAGTACATAAGACATAGAAAGAATCTGTCTTTGAAGACATGTTTGCTTACCCAGCCCTGGAATTACCCTCCTTCCATGCATTTGTTGTGTGAGATAAGACATACACATACTGTTTACTTTGCTTGCTATGTTTTCTGTGGCGTGTAGCCAAAATATATTCTAATTCACCTATCTTTCTTTAAAGATATTTAAGTTTTCAAAATATAATGAATGTCACGACTAAAATTAGATCATCCCAATTTTGAACTCGAAAGAATTTAATTTTTATTTGATCATTTGGTGTCAGGGTAAGAACTGAGATTACTTGCTTATCCTAAGCTTTTACATCCTAGGTTGTGTGGAAGGTAAATGACAAGATAGATCATTTTCAATATAATACCTGTGCTCTGTTTTGTTTCCAACTACACATGTACCACTTTCTATACTCTTACAATTCCTGTCCTCTTAAAGAATTATAGCCCTAATATCATATATCCAGGTCAGTTGTTTCTAGGCCTATGGTGATGAGATGGATGTTTCAACTCCTGTGATAGGCAATCACATCCTGCTGGGAATAGAAGTAAAAATATGACCCCCATGTTCATTTCACAAACACTCAGCACATGTACCTCTTAACTGAACCTGTGTAAGCTGATATCTTGTGGGCCATCTTCCCCACTTTATGGGGAGTACCTAAGAATGAAGCTAAATCAGAGAAACGTGTTACCAGGATGGAGAGTCAGAGTCCTGCGGGTATTTTGAGCTAATAGATTCAGCTCTCCCTAAAACTTAATCTACTCACTAGACTTTTTCCGTCCCACAGTTGGAGTTACAATTACCATGGTAGGCAGAATAATGGCCCCTCAAAAATGCCCATGTGGCAGAAGGGACTTTGCAGGTGTAGTTAAGAGAACAGATCTTAAAATAGGAAGATATTCTGAATTTTATGTGTGGATCTAATGTAATCACATGAGCCCTTGAAAGCCAAGTACCTTCTTTGGCTAGGGTCCAAAGATTCATGCAACAGGAGGGGGAAGTTGGAGAGATTCCAAAAGCGAGAAGAATTCAATTGCTAATGTAGGGGCCCACATGCAAGAACTGGTGAGGCTGCTGGGAATTAAGGATGGCTCCTAGCTGAGAGCTAACAAAAAAGGACCTCAGTCATATAACCACAAGGAATATTCTGTTAACAGTCTGACTCAGCTTTGAAGTGCCTTTCAGTGACAGGTGGGCTACTTGACACCTTGATTTTGGCCTTGTGAGACCTAGAGCAGAGATACTAGTCAAGACAATCCAGCCTTTTGACCTACATAAATGTGAGACAATAAATATGTGTTGCTTTAAGCTGCTAAGTCCGTGGTAACTAGCTATAGCAGCAATAGAAAACTGATACAGTTACTAAGGAGAATTTGGGGGTTTTCTAAACAAAAGTGTCTTGATGAATATAATACTGGTTTTGTACCCAAATATATTGCAATATTGGAAAAAACATGTTGGATTTTCTTTTGAGTATAAAATAGCCATAGTCTTGGGGAAAAAAACAAAATTTATTCTGAAATATATTTGAGGTCTTAGAATGTTGTGGTTAGTTTTTGTTTGTTTGTTTCCTTATGATAGAAAAGCAGATATCTTGAGAACAAACACTGTGCACCGGTTGATAATAAGTGAATTATATAGGGGGTAGAAATGAAAAGAAAAGAACACATTTGAAGTACTGGTTTGACAATGGAACTTGCTTCAGGGATGACTGAGCATATTAACAGGTCAGAGTCAAGTTAATCAGGAAAGACTCATGGGCTTGCACACAATGCCTGGGCAGGTGAAAGGCTCAAGGGAAAAGAAGGTAGATGAAGAGGGACTGGGCAGAACCAAAGGAAAATGAGACTCTCAACTTGATTAGGGGACATTGGAGCAAAGATTTTAAACATAAAATTAAGGGATGAAAATAAAAATCTAGGAAATTAGATTTATAATTCCAAAGCTGAAGGTAATAAAGGAGATGCTTGGAGAAAATTCAAGTTATGTCAAGTTAGATGTTCAATCTGTGTTAAAATGTAGCAAAACAAAATGTTGCCAACCAAGGATATTCCCCTGAAATGCTTGCCTTTGTGTTCAGGATTTTAACTGGACGTCAGTCACACAGGATTGACTGACCTCAGCTACTCAGACTCCAGCCCCTCACAGCAAAGGCAGGCATTCACCGTAAATCCCATTGTTAGCATAAACTATCAAACCAATCGGTAAATTGTGGCCCAAGTCTAAGGCATACAAAAAGACTATTACAAGGCAGAATATTCCAAGGCTCAGAGCTCATCTCCCAGAAGCTGGCCAAGAGCTGATCCTGAAAACAGGTCAGTCTTGGGAATGTACAGGGTTTGAACAACCCAAGCCTGTTAACTCTTCCTGCACAAGAAGATTTGTATCAGAGCCCTTGGGTTATAAAGCCCATGAGGTTATATTAAGAGTGATGGAATGCCTTTTACAAGCAAGTTCACAACATGCCATGACCACATCAGGAAACACTGTAGCAAGAATTCTCTTCACTGGAGCCACATATCCACAGAGGAAGTCTGTGCTGAGAAGGAGAAGCAGAGGGAAGTATTTTCTCTGGGGCCATTCCTCCACCCAGGCTGGAGTCTGCAGCCTTTTATCATGAACCAGGAGCCCATTTCTCAAATGCCACAGATTCCTATCAATACCCATGTAGCAGCTTCAAAGCTTGTGGGGAACTTCCTCACTTTTCAGTGCTTCCTGTCCTTTCTCATGTCATAACTCATGTAGAATATAACACACTGAACCTAAAAGGCCACTATTAGCCAGAGAACACCAGTCCAAGTGTCCCTACTGATGCCAAAATACTGGCTTTCTGTGCACCAATGCTGAACAGAAATATGGAGACAGAATTTTGGAGGAAAGAGAGAGTAGCTTTATTCTTTGCCAGGCAAAGAGGGAACACAGCAGGCTAGTGCCTCAAGAACTGTGACCCCTCCTCCTTCCCTGGGGAATGGGGAAAGGTTTTTATAGCCAGAGCTTGTGGTCTGGGGTAGGTGATAAGGCTCAAAGTAATGAAAGCCTTGCATTTATTTTTCTTTTCTTCTGTAAATTCACGGCCAAAGCTGGCATCAGGTGGCTCAGCAGCTGGGTCTGGTGTCCCTGAAGTTATCGGCCCATGACCTTCTTTCTGAAATGAGGAGTGCTACAAGGAAGTGTAGGGGGAGAAGAATGCCAAGTGCAGAGTATAAGTCATATGGAGTCAGAGAGTAATTAGCTTTGTGAAGGACAGGTCTAGCTACAAGTGTTTGTTAGTAGTAACAGCTAAAGTATAACCAAGATTGCTTAACTCTTTCAGGCCTGTTCATGCTGTTTCCTCAACCTGTTCATTGTTTCCTTATTTTCCTTGTTTATCAGAAAAGAAAAGTCTCATTTCTATTTTTGCTGCAACAAATTCCCCACTGCTAGTTCTTTCCCTCCATTTCAATGGAGGAAGGGAAAGGGGTATCATTCTTGTCTGGCTGAGGACAAAACTTCAGTTTTGCTTCATTTGACAAACACCAGCTGTCTGGCCCAGGGGCCCATCTATCTCCTACTTCACTACCCAGGCATCCAAGGGCTGAGAGGATTATAAGTTGCACATCTGCCAAATATTAGCAGCTTAACAAGTTTGGGAGCTCTTGCTTCATATTCTTTGGTATGGTAACTCCAACCCTGTGAGGAAAAACTGCTCATTCACTCTCAGAACTATGTCCTTTCTTAGCCAAACCATTTTACCTTGCTCACACAAGGAAGTAGAGGTGTGAATTTGATTTTTCCCCATTGGAAAATAATATTTTTCTGTTACTACACTGATTAAAGTAGTAGATTCCATTGTGGGAATACCCAGTGCCCTGGAAAAATTACACAGAGAGAATGAAATAGAGAGAGAGAGAGAGATTAAGAGAGAGAGGCTGACTGACTTTGGAGGACTCATGAAGGGTAATGAAGAGTCATTTATTTGTGTGCATGGTTCCAGGGGCTGGTTTAGTACTGGGGCTCCAGCAATGAAAGAACCTGCTTCTACCTCTATCTTCAAGGAGTTCATATTCCATTGGAGGTGGGGGATAAACAGAGACAGTTAAAACGAAGTTTAAGTGGGGTTACTATAGTAGTAAGCACAAAACTATTGGACGGGAGAAAAGACATCTTATTTCCTTTGTCTAAAATAATATACAGTCTTCCTTGGTATCCGTGGGGTATTAGTTCCAGGACCCCTGTGGATACCAAAATCCAGCTATACCCAAGGCCATAAAATGGCATAGTACGCCCAGCCCTCCGCATCCCTGAGTTCACCATTCAACCAGTCGAAATTAGATCCGTGGTTCGTTGAATGCGTGGATGCATAACCCACAGGTACTGCGGACAAACCGTATTACCTTGCATACTTTAAAAAGTTACTTTGGGTTCTCTTTCTCGTCATGGACTTTGGGGACCTAAAAGCTTAAAAAAGATAAGGCTGGGCGCCTTTGAAGATGTTTACTGTCTGTGTGCAGTGAAGAGCCCCTTGAGTACAGCAACCCAGGACCTCAGCTAGTTGAGGAGACTACAACTGGGACCATGATTCATATGCCTCAGTCAACAGTTCCCCACCGCAGCAGTGTCACCGCGAGATCTATTCTCAAATAACCTGCTCTAAGTTTGACATGTGTTAGAGCAACTCACATAGTGTGACAAGAGGGGAAAAGTGAAGGGAGGATTTTAGATATATTACCTCTGGGTTGGCATGAATTTCCAGTCACAAACGTAAGTGTAAAATTGTACCTTTTAAAATTTCTCTAATTTAATTTAGCTCTGAGGTCGTTTCAGCTAATGGTGGAGAACATAATTTTGTTCAATTTGGAGTAAGCTTAAACTCATTCAAATTCATTTAAAACACATTTAAACGCAGTCAATTCAGAATTTTAAAAGCTTTTCTGGGCTTATATTTAGCAGCAACATAATTCTTCCCCCTCCCTTCCTTCTGTCTGTGGTGGCCTCTGAGTTCAGAGGGGAGAGTAGAAGGTGCGTGTGTATCGCCACCTCCAGGTGAGGGGCTGCTCCTAGTCACCCTCTGGAGCCCTGGACATCATTGAGATATAACTCACCTCTTCTGGTCCTCATTTTCATGCTGTAATTCCCAGTTCTCAAGTCTCAGGTCCACACATTCTGCATTTTCCTGATAAATATCTCAAGATAATATCCTATTAAAAAGCAATATAGACATAAATTTACTTACAATTTTGAGGACCCTTTGTCTTACAGGATCCCTCTCACTCCTTTATGAACTCTAGACGCCTTGAGAGACATCACCTATGAGGATGATGGGTGATGTCTTGCCTTACCTTGTGCTCTTGTATTAGAAACTTCTTTTTTCTCCCATGCAGCCGGATGTTCATTGTATTGAAGCTCAACAAATTACTTAGTGCATAGGAGAGAACTAACGTGGCTACCATTAGAGAGTCAATAGAAAGTGTGGAAAATTAATAGTGTGGTGAGAGTATGGTAATTGTGTGCTAATCTCACTGCAAGTTATAATTATTTATTCAGCATATATATGTAACAGCCAAACCAAAAGGAATGGGACATGCATTTAAAGGAATTACTCTGTAGCACAAGCATTCATAAATTTAAGCTGTATTACAAGAAATGTGTGCCTAGGCCTTTTAGTGACTGCTCTGGGTATTACCCTGCTTTGCTACTGGTAGTGGCTGCTGGACAGATAGAATCTGCTTTCAAATGTGCTTTCCTTCCCCTAGATCAAGGGTTTACAAACTTGTTTTGTAAAAGGCCAGACAGTAAATATTTTAGGCTTTGTAAAACATGCTGTCTCTGTCACATCAATTCAACTCTGCCTTTGTAACATAAAAGCAGCCATAGACAATACATAAAAAATTGAACATGACTCTGTTTCAATAAAACTTTATTTCCAAAAACGGGGCTGGCTTTGGCCCAGTGATCAACATTTGCAGACCTTTCCCTAGTTTTGAAAGCAGTCCTTTCCCAATTTTTGTCCTGCTGGAGCGAAATGATTAAGAAAGGTGTGGTTGGGGAAAATATACCCATTAACAACACCTCTCAATTCTCAAGTCCAGGCTGCATCTCTCTTGTTCCACTCTGTAACCCACATGTCTGTCATGATGTTCAGTACATAGGACGCATTTCAGTTCCTTCAAAAAAAGATGAACTTTTCCCTCCTACTTGACAAATGAGGACACATTTCCTGCCTCTTCTTGGCAAGTGTCTCTAGTCCAGGGCAAATCTGAGACATATGGACTACTTCTCATTAAAGAAGTAACAGACACAACTATTGACAGCAAGAACATTCTCTTTGAAACAGACCGGATTCTAAATGTGACACATTCAAATGCTGAACTTGAGTCTTTTCTAAGGTTGACATTTTTCAAATATGTGTTCTTTATAGATAATTTAAAATATTTAGCACCTAAGAATTGTTGTGAATAGTATTGTTCTGAATAGTAATGTTGCTTGCTAATTGTATGTTGCCATTTGGCTGCTTCTTTTGAGGGGGACTAAATGATGTCAACCATTGTTTCATTAACCCTAAAGGATGGAGCACCTCTAAATTATATTTCCCAGCTTTTGTTCCTCCAAATTACCATTATTCTTGTTAGCACATTAGAGAGCATGCAAAAATATATTTCTGGTACGTGTATTCATCCTAAAGATATACCTATTTGTAGATGAAATTGCAAACGATTGGTTTGTTGTCATAGTTAGTTTTCAGTGGCGCTCACAGAGCTAGAAGATTGCAAGAGATTTCAATGCCAGCATTTTATTCATGACACACACTGACACTTTCCACTTGGGGCAAGATGAAAAGTCCCTTATTTTCTTCATTGTGATCCAAATTAAAGCAAAGTTTAATTAAAGTTTCATTACAGAAAGATCTTTTGTAGTTCTGGGAAGCGTCTTTTTCTTTGAGCCAAATATGTTTTAGAATGACATGCTTTCATCTCAAGTTTTTAATGTTTTGCTGAGGGAAGAAAGGGAATAGATACACCATTAATGAGGTGCAATGTGGCTTAACCAAGAGTATAAAGCACCAGGTGTTCTAACAGTTCTGATATAGGCTGAGTATACTGCAGAGCAGCACTCATAAGCTTTCCTGACTGGTAGTCTCTTCACATGTTGCCACCTGCGTCACCTCTAATAGGGTGCTACTCCCCTAATCAGGCTTCCCATTGCATTCTCTTCACTTTAAATGTTGTTCTTTCACATAAACCTTTCTGATGCCAAATTTCTTCCCCTCTTCCTTTTATTTCCTTCACTATCTGCCTAGAAATCTCTCCTTCATCATCTGCAAACAAATACACCCTGCTAGTTATTCTCCTTGGAAACATTATATAACTCTTCTTCTCATTTTCAGTATTTTACAGATGCATTAATTTATTATACTATTTGGCCTTTGATATTATTACTTGCAAATGAATTTCAGCATTTTTGCCTATAATTTGGGTGGGTTATATGAAAGGGGCACATAATGGGACATGAGAGTACAAATAAAATGTACACGTTTCCTTAGCTCACATTTCCCTGGAAGATAAACTCTGAGACAAAAAAAAAGTGCTTGCAGGAAGATTATTGGAGAATGTCCTAGAGAACAGCACCTATGAGAGCATAAGGGAGCCAGGATTGGGCAGAAGGAGAAGTTAAACTGCAGTACAACTTCAGCTGAGAATTTAGACAATCCAGAGAGCTCAGGCACTATGCTGACCCCTTACAGATATACCTTACTTAACCAGCCATCATATGCAGGAGGGCATTCCTTTGGGCACGGGAGTTCTCTTTGGGTGAGAGAAAGTCCTAGCACTCTCCTCCTTACTTGAGGACCTTACCAACCTCAGAATCTGTCCCTTTACTACCTCTTGGCTAGTAGGTTTATAACTTGGGTTGAGTCACTGCATAATCCAGCAATGGTCACATGAGTCTAGTAAGAAAAGAAGGGGACAGTTCTCCAAAGGAGCTGTAAGAAGTAGTCGGCATGGACTGGAAAGGACCAAAGTCTGAGAGTTCCTGGCTAAGGATAGCATACTATAAGAGTGGAAAGAGAAGAGTTTATATTGGAACACTTTCCTGAGATACACAGCATTGAAATATCCTGGGAAAGATCCCAGGAGATGGGTGAAATAATGACTAGGATGGTTCCTAAAAGCATGGAGAAATGATGGCCCACAGTAAGTGCCCTGAAATGTCAGGATTGTCTTGACATATGGTAGAGAAAGAAATGGAAAGACTCAAGATGATGGGCATACTAGAGTATATGTGGTATATAAAGCTAGAAGACCCACCAGGTGGTTGCGTCCCATGGAAAGGCTATAAGGAATGTACTTGTGAGAGAATCACAAACATCAGTAGAAAGCTGAATGGTGGCTCTCTTCTGTTAACCAGGTCTGGTGGTAGGAAAAGGCATTAGGGAACAGATAGGTATTACAGAACCCTGAAACAATAAAGGCCAAATGGCAATTCTTAGATGCAGGAAACCACATGGATACAATTATCTTAATGAGTTGCAGGGTTGGAGTGACAAGAGGGCCTGACTTGTAGACGGTTATGTAGATGTAATAAAGTATTCCTAGAGGCAAAATATTTGTGTAGCCAACATGGGTACTACTTACCCTGAGCCATCAGAAGAAAGCAAAGATGGACGTTGCAGAGGCTGAGTGCTCTTGCCCTAATAAAGAATCATGATCCTTCCTCCAGTTTCTGAATCAAACTGGTTTTCAGACAGGAAACCTGAGAAAGGATGCTGCAACATTACAGAAAGTATACACTGTGGTGATCCCTTTAATCCTTTCTTTAAAAATCTACATTGATGTACTCGGGTAGCTGTACACAGAAAAAAGGGAAATACCCAAGCTTGTCTAGGAGTGTTGGGCTTAGTGTCCAAGTTGACATTAATACCCTCAGAAGCAAAGTGTCGTCATGACTCCCCACTTATAGTGGAGCCCATTTAGGGACCAAGTAATAAAAGGAGTCTTGACCAACATTTCACTTACAGTGGGTCCACTGGGTCAGCTAACCAACTCAGTGGTCAGTTCCCTGGTTTGAATGTTCAGTTGGGTTGACACATGTCATAATAGGCTTAACCCCCAAATTGAGTCTTTGGCCTGTGGTTTATGAGCTTTCATTCTGGGGAAGTCCAAATAGAAGCCTCTGAAACTACATCCCCTCCTCCTGTCAAAATAGTAAATCAAACAAGCATCCCAGAGTGGGGGAGTAGATGAAAATAGTGCTATCCGTAAGGATCTAAAGCAGTGCTGTCTGATAGAGCTTTCTGTAATGATGGAAATGGTTACAAAGCACTTAAAATATGGCTGGTGTGACTGAGGAGATGGATGTGTAACTTTATTTCACTTTTATTTAATAAATAAATATTTAAATCTAAATAGCTGCATGTACCTAGTGGCTACCTTAGTAGATAACATAGATCTAAAGGGTGGAGGTCCCCATCTTGTTTCCATTTAATTCACTGGTTTGGCCTCTGCAGAAACCTGTTGAATGCTAAAAGATGGTAGCAGGCTACTTAAAACTCAACTAAGTAGTATCCTTAATTGCAGCTTCTGTTCTGGATGTATTTTTCTAGAGCCATTAACATGGCCTCAGGTCCAAAGTCTGAGGCTGATAATTTGGTGAATACTTTTATCTATTCTAATCAGAATGTAGGATTAGAATTTCTGTTCACATGGAAGAGGCAACAGTTTGCTCCAGTGCTGTGTTAACTCTCCTGGTCTCTCCCATAACATAATCCAAAGAGATTGGGACCATCTGGATAGCCTGCAGAGCACATTGATCTAATACATCGATGGTATACATGATAAATCTGCCTCCAGTGAATCCTTCCTAAGAGTTGCTATCAGCGAGTCTAAAAAAAATGCTGTTGCCTTTTTACTAGTAAATGTTTACATGAATGCCAAATTTGGTCTAAGACTTCATTTCCTTGTATTTCTCCACTTGGCATCAGAGTTCTAGGAGAAGAGGCCTGTAGCATTTACTCTTCTCTTGCGACTGAAGAATTCAGTATCTGCCGAAATGTGAACAAACTGGCTTTGGTCAGTTCTCAGCAATCTGATTATATGTAGGCTGGTTGGGTGTGCTACTTCAGTGAGAAATTGCATCTCCACTTCTGGAACATTTTTTATAAAAGCCAAGACTGGTAATTTAGAATCGGAGCACTCTTGCTTTGGATATTGATTAATTTGTACTATTCAATGCTTTTTTAGGTTTACCCATTTGACATCAGAACCTTTTTTTGGTTATTAACATAATTACTTTATACTTTATTATAAGCTCTAAATATAAAGATTATATGTTTAACATTTAGTGATTCCATAATCATATTTTCTAATATGAATAAATCTTCCCTTCCAGTGTATTTCAAAATCTTCCCTTCTTTGGTGACATCCTTGGACATTTCCTTGGGTGACAGATCTCATTCACTTAGTGTAATATTGAGATCCCAACCAATAGAGTCTATATGCGTATCAATGTTCTTTATATTCCCAATCTTTAGTCCTTGGGTCAGTAGTGATTCCATTTGCTAGTTCACAGTTTGTGTGTTAAATTTAGTATTTGATTGAACTGTAAGGTAAGGTTACTTTTTCATGCTTCATCTGCATTCAATCTATGTAAAACCTTAGTAGTATCTCTTGGTTTTGTTATACTCAAAATCCTTTAAAACTTTGTATTTTTAGGACTGTTTATACTAACCAGTTTCTCTAAAATGACCTTGTGAAGCCCATTGCTATGTAGGCATTCTGTGACTAAGATTCCATTACAGAATGGGGCTGCTTGATGGCTGAAGTTTGAGCAGACTCAGCTGGTTGTTACAGCTCTGGGTCGCAGTGTGCTACATCAGACCAAATGTTCAGTTTGTAGACACTGCTGAAATCTTTCACTGACAGAAGTCCCATTGACTTTGAACAAAACATATCCAAGTGTCTCTTCAATGAGCATGCTAGAGAGATGAACAAAAACTCAGCACCTGACATTTCTATGCTTGTAGAAAGTGGAGTTATAACTAAAGTTTAAATTGGAAGGTTAAAGCTTGTGCACAAATGTAGTGGTCATATAAGACTACAGTCTTTCTTTTCAGATGCTTCAGGCTACTCAATATATGTGTAGAATAGAATGGGGATTAATCAGCTAGAATGAAATATTATTGCTGTATAGTTTCAAACAAGCTTGTCTGAAGTCCCCAAACCAAATATTGTTCAAATGATGCAGCAATTGTCTCTTCTCAGTACATGAATTCGAAGGTTTTTTTAATAGCCATTTTAATAAATGTACTTGAAAAAGACACCTGTAAAGAGAAAGTTTATGTATCAAGTCCAATTTTACTGATTCTTTCTAAGTGTAAAGTTAGAGAATGATTCTGAAAGCAGTCTTCTAGAATTGTAGGATTAAAAGTGAAGGGGCAGGCAGTAATGCAAACAAGGCAATGGTAGTCTTTTTACTTCTCTTACATTCTTAACTGTTGTTCTTTTGGGTAGCACAGCATCTTTTTCATTGCATCTATTTTGTTACCACCATCAAAAAGAGGAGAAAATATGAACTGAGAAATCTTAGAAATAGTATCAGGATGGGTAGAGTAGCTTACATTTTTCCAGATGGAAATGTTAAAGGAAACAAACATCTTTCTACCATTCTCCTTGTCTGTGCTGTTATTGGGACCTTATTGTCATAGTTTCATATTCAACCTACATGTTTGTGATTCTCAAGTCAATATCTTAGCCATGTTTTTGCTATTAACTGATACCCCTTCACAATCTCAATTTCAAGTACCCACTGTCTCATGAACATGCTCCATATTTCTTTCACTCTCTCTCTTTCTCTGGTACCATAACTCTAACAATCCTTCTACCTTGCCAGTCCTGACAACCCATGATCCTATCATCTTTCCATCTCCCATGCCGATCTCATTTTCTGTCTTTCCTATATAGCCAACTTGAATTCAATCATTTTAACTACTTCCTTGCAAACATCCACAATTCCATTTTCTATATTTTTTTCATCATAATCTCTTAGCAAACATCAACCCTAAATAAATAAACTGTACTTGTACACCTAAGCATGACTGAAGAACCATGTTGCCTGGTTTCACTTTAAATCCATGATCATTAACTCAAAAGTTAATCCTTAATAATGCCCAGCAGTCATATTTTCCATAGTCCATTCACTCACCTACTATCCTAGACAAATAATTCTTACAATTTCCTCTCACCTCAAATCTCTAACTCTTCCCCCTCTATTCTTATTCACAGTTGCGGATCTCATTTTCTATTTCATTAAGAAGGAATCAGTTGAAAGAGAACATTCATAAATTCTATCCTCACATCTACACTTTCCTACCAGAATCTGCATCTACCTATTCTACCTTTCCTCATACTACTGTAGACTGAATAGCTTTTCTCTTATCTAATGCCAGGCACTCCACTTGGATTCACATTCACCTCTTTCTCTTTCTCCTTTCTCTGTCTCTCTACACCCATCATTCTTTCCACATATGAGCAAACCATTATTTCTCTCATCTTTAAAATCTTTTCTTGACCTCACTTGAGCAAGTAGAATTCACTTAAAGGTGGAACTCCCCCCACCCCCACTTCATCTATCACTCCATTTCTCTGCTTCTCTTTACAAAAATTTAAAAATTAATTAAAAAAAACTCATTGAAACAGTTCTCTATGCTAAACCTCTCTAATTCTCCTTTTCCATTGATCTCTTAAGTCCAGTCTGGTCTGGCTTTTCCCCGCATCTGTTGAATAGAAATGCTCTTGCATTTAATAAAGTTTATCACTTTGTCCTCCTTGACAGACTTTCTTTTGGATTCTAGGCAACCCATGCTCTTGGATTTCCTTTCCCCCCACTAGCCCCTTTCTCCTGGTATCATTTTGAGCTTTCTGTGTTGCACACTGAATGCCTTTTCTCTCTTCACAAATATGCCCTACCTGCTCAATTCCAACTCAGTTAATTGCCAGTCCTTCTTTTTGGTTGCTCAGGCCAAAAATGATGCTTGAATCCTATCTTGCTTTTACTCTCCACATGTATTTCCTTAGCAAATCCTACCTATCACTTCTGACTTCAGAATATACCCATAATCTATCTTCCTATTGATCTGAACCATCATCACCTCTTGCCTGTATCATTACAACAGCCTCCTACCTGATTTCATCCTGCTCTCCATCCTGTCTTTTCTCAACACAGTGACAAGTATGTCTTTTAAAGTGAAAATCAATCATTTTTCTGCTCAAAACCATCCAATCTAAACCAAAACTCCCTGCATGATCTGCATCTCCTAGTTTTTGTTCCACTTTTCTGCAGCTACATTATCCTTCTTACTGTTCCTTGAATATACTAGATACCTTCCTGCTCCAGGACCTTTGCACTGACTGTTTCCCCTGGCTGCCTCTCCATGTACCTATGTAGCTTTCCCCTTCAACTCTTTAAGTCTTTGCTCAGAAGTCATCTTCTCAGTGAGACTACCCTGACCACTCCCTCTTTAACACCTCAAACTTCTTCCGCCACCCAACATTGGTAAACTTGACTAACTTTTCTTTCTTCTGAATGTGTGTATGATCTTCTATTTTACTCATTTATTATGTCTGTTTTCTATCTCCACCTGTTAATAGGTAAGTTCCATGAAAGCAAGGATTTTTGTCTGCTTAGATCTTTAGCATCTAGATTGTTGCCTAGAGCATGGTATACACTCAGCAAGTAATTATTAAATGAATTAATGAGTGAGATCCAGAGTCTTTCCCCCAAATATCTATTGATCAAATGTAGTTATCTTGCCAGGTCCCTTATCTACACATAACTGCACAAAACTCCTGTCTACTCAGTAATCCAAGAGAGTAGCCCTTTCCCTCATTGAGTTTAAAATACCTGCAAAGTAATATACATCATAAAATGTTTACTTACAGACAAAGTGAGAGAGTGGCATGGACATATATACACTACCAAATGTAAAATAGATAGCTAGTGTGAAGCAGCCGCACAGCACAGGGAGATCAGCTTGGTGCTTTGTGACCACCTGGATGGGTGGGATAGGGAGGGTGGGAGGGAGGGAGATGCAAGAGGGAGGAGATATGGGAACATATGTATATGTATAACTGATTCACTTTGTTATAAATCAGAAACTAACACACCATTGTAAAGCAATTATACTCCAATAAAGATGTAAAAAAAATGTTTACTTACAACAAATGTTTTGCAGACATCTGATATAGCACTTATTACTTTAAACTCTAATTATGTATATTTAATTTTTAATTTTTATTTCTGAATTATTTAACCCAAAAATGTTATGACAAATTCCCATGTATTCTTCCCACAGGTTTAAGAGATGTTATCATTTTGACATTTTTGTTTCATAAAATGGTAGTCTCATCTATATTTCTACATTCCCATTTCTATCCTCTCTCTCCCCAGTGATAACTACTGTCCTAAATTTAGAGAGTTTTATACTCAAACAGGATTCTATACTCCATATATGTAGACATAAAAATATATAGTATTTGTTTACAGTTACAATTTTTCTTAAATACTATCATACTGTACATAGTCTTTGATGAATTAACTCTGTTATTTTAGTGTTGTGTTTTGGGTTTATCCATATTGATATGTTTTAATTACTTTAAGGTATTCCCCTTGATGAATCAGCAGTAGTTTATTCACTAATTCCTCTGTCAGTAACAACTGTGTTCTTTCCAATTTTCACTTAAACGTGCTAAAATGATCATCCTTACACTTGATTCATTGTGTATTTTTGTTGGATTTTCCATATTGAATATATCTACAAGTGGAATTGCTGAGTACTGTGGTTTGTACATCTTTACTTCAGTAGGTATTGTCAAATTTCTCTCAGATGTAGCTGTACCTTCTAGTTAGCAATCAGCACATTCAGTTTTGCCAATTGGATCAATATGAAATGGTATTTGCTTGTTTTAATTTGTACTGTGAATCAGTAAGGATGAGCAACTCTTCATGTGGTTATTGGCATATCCAGGTTTCTTCTATAAATTACCTTTTCATATAATTCCCACTTTTCTATTGGATTCTTTATGGTGATTTATAGAATTTGTTTATATATTCTGTATGCTAGCTCTAAGTCAATTAGGTTGAAAATAACTTTTCCCAGTCTATGACTTATCTTTATACTTGGTTCATAGTGTCTTTTGTCATGAAGAGTTTTTTAATTTTAACTTTTTGTGTCAAATGATAGTCTTTTCTATGGATTTGTGCTTTGTCTTGTTTAAGAAATCTTTTTCTTTACTGATATAAGAAATATATTTTCCTCTAAAAGTTTTGCTTGTTAGCATTAAACTTTTAACCCCTCTGATATTTTTGTGTATTTGTAGAGTGAAATATGGTTATGGCTTTATATTATTCCAGCATCACTTACTTAACTGTCCATTCTTTCCAAAGTGATTTGTGATACCACTTCCTTCATATATCACTTTCGATACATGTGTGTCTTTTTCTTGGCTCTTAATTCAGTTCCATCTCAATTTTCCATGTCCCACTGAGTTGACTGGTATAGATTTATGATTTTAAATATGAGGCGTGGTCCTTCATGCTTTTCCTTCTTAAAAATTATCTTCGCCATTCCATTTACTCTTTGATTCACTCTGATCTGACTTCTTTGGCTATCATTTTATTTAACATATTTTTATAGCGATCATCAAGAAACCCCTAATAGGTAATATGGATGCTTTATACATTTTTTAAATTGCATTCCTAAGCAACATTGAATATAAGTTAACTTCTCTCTTCTTTTTAAAAAACTCTTGGCAGGTGTTCAAGGCCTTCTACCACTGGTGTCCAAACTTCTGGTCTGTCTTCATCTCCTGCCTTCTCTGGCACCCCACTCACATTGCAGCCCTAATACTGCTGTCACAACATACTTTTGTGCATTTGTTCCTTTGTGATCTTTTTCTTTGTCTGAAACAGAGTTCCCCATCCAGCCTAGGGAAAACACATTTTCAAAATGGGCACAGTGAATGCTTCCCAAAGAGTCTTCAAAATGAATTTTAAAGTAAAAACAAAAATAAATAACAAAATTGTATCATAGCTAGTTACAAAAGCATTCATTTCTTTCCTTGGGAGGTTGTGAACAACTTGACAGCAAGAACCACATATTTTTGCTTTGATTTTCTTAACCTAATACACAGTACACGCAAGCATTCTTTCATTTATTTATTCATACAACAATTGCTTACTGAGATCTTCTGTTTCTATGCACTTGAGATACATCAATGTACAAAATAGACAAAATTCTGGTTCACAATCGGGAAAAGCTGAATTATATAATCTATACCATATGCTAAATGTATTTTTCCTATCTTCTTTACATGTGAAGAGTGGTGTCTATAGTTACAAAGCAATTATCACTGAAAATGTTTTAAGAGCTTTTTCACACCAGCAGTAGTTCTGAAGTTAAATTTAGAAAAATTCAGCCTCAAAAGAAGTAGATAAACACAAGAGTTAATAGAGAGAAATTGTAAGGGCATTGAGAAACTCAGTTGAGTGTAAACTTGCTTCCTATAGCAAGTACATGTGTATTTTGAATCTGCCCTTCTTGTGTCTACTTTTATGGCCCACTGATCAGCCTAATAATATTCAAATGAAAAATGCGTGAAACCAAAGTCATCAGATGTGTGTTTATATTTGTAAGCTCAGAAAGGAATATGCTTTAAACAATGATAGGGCTATGGCCTAAAATTGCTTTTCTTTGTCCTAAACTTAACTTTGAAAATAACTTTGGGACAAAAAAAAATAAAACTGTACTTTATAAAAATTTTTTTTTTTGTTTATTAAAACTAACAATTGTTTGGTCAAGCAATGTCTGAAAATATCTTTATCTCTTCCATTCAGTAATTGCTGGACCAGGAAAGACCTTCACACAGGTCACATTATTGCTTAATTAATTTAGCATTAAAGCGTGACAGGGTGTGTTTTAGTGTCTATTAATGCTCACCTTGGGTGCCTTCAACTGCTTGAGTCATGTATTAATAACCCAGTAAAGCATGCCCTGGAGTCACCTAGTGTCATTATAAAATGGTTATTTAATTTGGAATTTTATTTTTAAACCTTATTTGCCAATGAATTTATACTCTCTATTCTTCTTCTATATGAAATAGTTTCTTCCCAGTTAGAATTTTCAAAGTAATTTGCCATTTGAGGGGTGAAAAGTCAGCAGGACAATTTAGCTTCCCTATTGTGAGTGTGTTATATATTTATAAACTTGCTACATAAATACAAACAGAACAATAAAGGAAGGCTTTGTCTACTACATATGTGTTTTTAGAAAACTTGTCTGACGTGTAGAGGAATCATTTTCCATTCAGTAGAACTGGATTTTCTGTCACCAATAAATAACATTTGGTGACCCTTTGTTATCCCTCACCTCAATGATATACATGTAAATGATCGGTTGGCTAGCTCTTCCCTTCTTCTCTCTACAGTGTTACTTTTGATTGATTAATGAACTATGGTATAACCTAAATAATGAAATGAAACCATATGAGGGGGTATTGGATATCTCAAAATACCCCAAGGCCCCCATATCCTAATTATCATCCCTTGTTAGAAGCAGCAGCAACCTCTTGCCCTCCACCCCTCCTCCACATTGCTTAGGCTGTCTTTTTTGTGCCTGGAGCCCTTGGATTGACCTTACCCCAGGTTATCACCTTTGAAGAGGAAACCAATACTTCTCAGTATTTGTCCTCATTGCCACCAGTCCTCATTGCTTCCAGACCTATATCAAAAGTCAGATCACACAGAATGCTCAAAAGAGATTGTAATTATAATGCCAATTACAAGGTCAAGCTTGGGAGAAGATGGCTTGCACATCAAAACAGTTGTGAGATTTCTTTTCTGCATATCAGTAAAAATTTGGAAAAAGTATGTGAGAAGTGTTGCTGAAGGGGTCAGGTGAGGGAAGGAGGAACATGATTTCTATGTCTGAAGTTTTTGGAAAGTACACGTAAAATAGATTATGGAATCAGTAGCCTGGCTTGAGTGTGTGGAATTGGTTTGCATGGAAGATGCCTGAGTGAAGATTTCTATCACAACCCCTTTTAACTCATGTGGTGGACATATACAGAGGACATGTGGGTCTGGAACAAGGACAGTGATTATTGTGGGTTTAATTAAGTAACACCTTCCATTGCAGCTGTTATTGCATATATGTGCAAATCAGCTCAGGTAGTGGCAACTGTTAGGCAGCTATTGAGCTGACAAATGCTTTTTGTTTTCTTTATTATGTCAATAAGCAAAGAGCAGCAGAAGCCATTTGCTTTTACCTGACAGACAGCTATTTACCTTCATCAACTTGCATCCAGGCTGCAACAAACATACTGATACGTTTATAAGACTTAGAGAGTAGTGAGTATTCTAGAAGTCATAAAACATGACTGCCAGAGACCAGAACATAAATTCTATTAAAATATAGAGTTCTGGAACCTCAGTGATGTTTCTGGACTCTACTCATGTCAAAATAACCTTTTCAAACTGAAAGTTAGTTGCTATATCTTACACCACCTACCTGTAAAACAAACACAAAAAGAATGCTTGGTAGACCTCTTTGATGTTTGGGAACAGCTTAAACTTGATAGATGATCAGAGTTTGAAAAGACTTCCTGCTGGTCAGGGCTGCAAGGCAGCAACAAGGGCACCATCTCCTCTGAACCAGGGTACTTGGTGCAGGAGTGTTGGTAGCAGATTAAGAAACTGTCTGAACTCGTGGAAAGACACAACAGTAGAATTAGGAAGACCCTAGGATTTTGTAGCAAAGCCATGCCTCTTCACCTAATAGCTCTTTTCCTTTTGAGAAAGATTCCTGGTTTTACCCTGGACACACATATATACTGAATACCTGGTCATCAGGCAACAGCTGACCATGTAACCTGAGGTGTCCATTTTGAACTTCTCAAGAAGCTATAAAGTCAGAAGGCTGGCATCACTTTATTATTAATTATAGGTGATAAATATATAGAGATAGATAGATAGATAGATAGATAGATAGATAGATAGATAGTATAGAAAGCACAAATAGGTAATGTGAGCACTCCCACTAGACACAGTTCTCTCATATTACCATTCCTGCTCCAGTCAACACCTATGGCTTCACGGGCAGTTTCACTGACATGAAGGGGATGTCATTTAAACCTGGGTAACAGAATATGATGTAATGTACGCTGACATCAGCCAGAGGTAGGTTTTTGTGACCTTTGTAGCTCTGGAGTTCTGAAGAACACTGGATAGTGTCCACTCTCTTTGGTCATAATTCCAAATGGCACATCTCACTGTCTACTTTGTTTGGCAAAGAGATGTCTAAAGCTGTCAATCTCCACTGATACAGAAGCAGCAGCTAATTGTGTAATTGTGGAAGGAATAAGATTTTAGGTGAGGGAGATGCTGATGTTTTGTGACAAAGAATATTCAGTAAGAGTTGTTTGGATGACCTTCTGAGAGTTTGAAAATATGTTTTCCATGTGAGTGACCATAATGAGGCTCTAGTGTGGAACATACTTTCAACACGCAGGTAGATAATGTGACCTACTGTATGGATGTCAGTCAGCCTCCTTCCTTGGCATGGAAGCCACCTCAGTGCTTTTCCATAGGGGTCATGAGCAATGTGGTCATTGAATGAGAAATAAAATTTTGCATGAGCTTTCCAGTAGATATTTACTGTCACCAAGGCTAACCTAATTACCATCACTCATAGGGAACCAAGTTGCTAGCAACAGAGACAAATATGGGATATGGTTCCATACCTTACTGAGTCAGCAGCCCTATAATGAGAGTTCAAATATATCCTTCTTATTCTGTAATAGATGACTATCTGTATTTAGATTCCCTTTCCTTGTCTACCATGATTTTCTGCCAAGGACCCTACCTGTGGATTCATTAAATGCCTTGTTCATCATCATATATGAAGTATCTGGCATTATGAAAAGATGATAGGTCTATTGAAGCCTTAATTTCTGCGATTGCTGGAGGTCATTGTGAGACTGGGGTATGTCCTATAGAATCTGGTATAGAACAAGCCAGTGGCTACTATTTTGTGATCATTCTCCCATGGCTAAAAACATGGGTCTGGGCAATAAGGAGACAGAAGTGAGAGTGGCTTCTTCACTTTTGCAGCCTGTGATCAACTTCCCCAATTTTTGCTCCACGTGAACTTTTCCCTAAACTCTATGGATTTAGAGGTATTAGGACTCAGTGTATTAATGCTTTTACCAGAGGACATAAAAATTGTTCCATTGAATTAGAAGCTGAAGCTGCTCTTGGCCATTATAGGTACCTCATGTTCCTGAATAAATCAGCAAAAAGGAGGGTCCTTATGCTTACTGGGGTTATTTTTCCTAGTTATTAAGAGAAATAGGATTGCTGCTAAGCAATGGTAACAAAGAGGAATATCCCCTTGGGACGGGGACTGCCTCTTCTTTTTTTTTTAAATTTAATTAATGTTTTTTATACAACACATTCTTATTAGTTATCTATTTTATACATATTATGTATATATGTCATTCCCAATCTCCCAATTCATCCCACCCCACCCCTGGCTTTGCCCCCTTGGTGTTCATACATTTGTTCTCTCCATCTGTGTCTCAACTTCTGCCCTGCAAACCAGTTCATCTGTACCATTTTTCTAGGTTCCATGTACATGCATTAATATATGATATTTGTTTTTCTCTTTCTGACTTACTTCACTCTGTATGACAGCCTCTAGATCCATCCATGTCTCTACAAATGACCCAATTTCATTCCTTTTTATGGCTGAGTAATATTCCATTGTATATATGTACCACAACTGCTTCATCCATTCATCTGTCAATGGGCATTTAGGTTGCTAGATGCCCATTGACAGATGACCTGGCTATTGTAAATAGTGCTGCAATGAACATTAGGGTGCATGTGTCTTTTTGAATTATGGTTTTCTCAGGGTATATGCCCAGTAGTGGGATTGCTGGGTCATATGGTAATTCTATTTTTAGTTTTTTAAGGAACCTCCATACTGTTCTCCATAATGGCTGTATCAATTTACATTCCCACCAACAGTGCAAGAGGGTTCCCTTTTCTCCACACACTCTCCAGCATTTGTTGTTTGTAGATTTTTTGATGATGCCCATGGGACTGCCTCTTCTATAGAAGATTATATAATATCTACTCAGGCATACTGCTTTTGAGTGAAGTTTTGCAAAGAACCAGGCAAAGAACCCTGAATCAGCTGAGGTGCTACTGAAGGAAGACAAATGGAGTATAGACTGGATAGTGGAAGAAGGAACTTATTAGTGCCAGGTATAGGGTCATAACAATTTCAGAAACAAAGATTGTTTTCTTTACTGATGTGTTCCCTTGCTCTTATGTAGGGTATATTAGAGATGGTTAATATCACAGTTTAGCTCTCAGCTTACGGTCCATCATTATATAGTGATAGAACTAGAGGAAGAATGTTGGATACATTAACTGATAAGATTTTTGATTGTTCCTCTATGGGGAAAGGAAGAGTAAGTATATTTGTGTTAAGCAGTAGCATGTTGTTGTTATTGGGATTTTTAAGACTAGAAAGGGGAATATATGAATGTTGACAAAGCCAAAGCATGGACTATATAGTTGCTCAGAACCATCTGACTACCCTTCCTATGTTTGGTACCCTTCCTGCCCTATAAGTACCACCTGCCAAAGTGTGAAGCTTGAGAACTCTCTTTCCCAGCTTCCTTGGGCACTGTAACCAAAGCCCTATCTAGCCTTACTATTAACTACTAATTAGCTATTATTAACTATTAACTGTTAAATTAACTATTTTTAACACTTAATATTTAATATATGGTACTGGAAATTTCTAACATGGCTCAACTGTGCTAAGAAAAGTCAAACAAATGGTTGGCTTTTATTTGAGGCTTAGGGAAGAGCAGACTTCCTAGGGATGAGTAAGGTGGGAGGCCCCAAGGGGAACTTAAAACTCACAGGGAAGAAAGACATGGTCACATCACCTGGGTCCTTCTTGGCTACAGAGGTTCTTTTCCTGGCTCACACATGGCAGAACCTGAACTGTAAAAGAGCGTTGTTCAGTTATGCTTTCTCTTAAAAATAAGACAAAACTTCTCTGTCAGATGCTTTTCGCAAAATAAAAATTCTATTTCAGATGTAAGAATATACTGTTATTAATAGACACAGACATCTCCAAGTTGATCTAAGTCCTATAGCTAGAATTAAATTGAGGAATTTTTCCTCTCAAAGATATTTTGCTTGCAGAAGCGTTTCCAAAGCTGCTCTTTTTATATCTGGAAGAGACCAAGGAGTGTGAATAAGTAAGTGCTCATTTTTGAGTTATGCCAGGAACTGATCTAGCATTTTAGATTCCTGTGCAAAATAATTTCACACGCTCTTGAATGTGACATGAACATGAATGCGACAAATCCCTTTATTATTACTCTGTCTTCACTTGCTTGACATGGTTTTTCAAATTGTTTAGGAAACAAATGCAAAAATATTCCAGAATACTGTAAGAGTTTTGCGCTCTCTTTAAGGTTGATGCCACTTTATTCATTTTGAAAACTGTGTTTGCAATGGCTAATATTCAAACATTTGTTATTATCTTGGATTTACATTAGAATATATGCATTTTTCCAGAAAAAAAGTGATTTTGGCATTATTCACTTAACAGTCTAAAATACCATCCTGCAATAGAATTTTGCAGCGTAAGTCATTTCTCAGAGGTTCCTAATTTCAGAGTTGAAGGCCAAATTTTTTTTCCACGCAAAAAGGCTTTTCAGGATTAATCACAGAGAAGATAATAACAATACCAATAGACTACCAGAGTGAAAATTGGACTTGGTCTGTCTTTGGACATTAAGAGAGCAGTGTGAGTATGCTGGGTCCTTGGTGGTTTGGGAAGAGTCATGTGAATGAGAGGGTACCAAAATAAATTGTAAGTAAATCTGCTATTTTTCCAAGCATGTAGGAAATGCAAAAAGTGAAATTTAAGTCTTCATTCTTGTTAGATTAAAACTATTTTTCTTAAAGGAGGTTTCTCTCTCTCTCCCTCTCCCTCTTCCTCTCCCTCTCTCTGTCTCTCTCTGTCTTCTCTCCCTGTTTCTGGGTCTTTCTAACTCCTCTGGAAAACTCAAGTTTGAAGTTAGGTTTGAATTGAGCCTGAGAAATTTCTGGCTTCGAATCATTTGGCTTAGAAAGAATATTCCCATTCAGCCCTTGGATCATAGAAATCCTGCTGGACCAAAACAAACACCACTGCCGCCTACACACTTATGTTCCCCTCTTAGGGGCCTGACTTTCTAGTTCACAAAGGTCAAGAGCAAGCATCATTAAAATGGGCGTGCTGGGAAGGGGTAAACATCCATTTTGCAGTAACTTATGATTTAATCTAGCAGGGTAAGTGCAAGTAGCTTGGCCTTACTTTACCTCCTTTTGTTATGAATAGCACCCCTTGATAAACACAAATTTTCTTTTTACTTAATCACAGCCCATTATAAGTCCATATGGGAGTCTTTTCAATGCTACATGCCAGTAATGTTGGTTTAAATGCCTGTAAAGTTTCCCTAGCTAATTACACTTCTATTATGTCATCACATAGACTGCCTGGGAAGAATGTTTAGAGAACTGAAACGGGGAAGGGTAGGCAAGTTCTCAAGAGCATTTCATCATGAATATAACTCTCTGTAACAGACTAAATATTGAGGATAATATGGGAACTAACACACACATCTTTGCAATAAATTGTTTTTTTCTCTCTGGTACGTTTTTCGTAACTCCTGTGTCTGTTCAAGCATCCGTTCCCCATGTGTTGGAGGTGTCTCCATGTTTATTAGTCAGACTGGGTCAGCTGCAATTTGCAGTGTTTACTTTCACAATAGCTATGTGCACTATATATTTCTTGAAGGGGAACTAGCGCAATGCTTCCCCTTTGCCTTCAATCACTAGCAGATGCAGAACCGTCAGATCATTTCCTTTTAACTGACCTAAGGGACTAAAGGAATTCAGAGGAATTCTAAACCAAGTGGTTCCTCTGTGTTGCCTGATTTCACTTCTTGAACCTAAGGCTAAGAGTCTGGGTAACATGATCTGACTTCCTTCTGAAGTATTCATTTCCTTTCCTTTGTTTTTCTTTTGAGCGTCAAACTTTGTAAACTCATTTACCTTTAGACATTCATGCTATGTGTGAGTTGGTGTTGGAAGAAGTACAACATTGAAAACTAATCTTGAGCTTTCTATTAATGCTTCTTCTGACGTTTTTTTGAAAAGACTGTAGCATCACTTAGCAGACAGGTCCTTGGAGTCAAGAGGCCCAGGATCAGCTTCTGACTTTGAAATTAGCCCCCAGATTACTTGAGGCCAGTCAGACCCTCTAGGTCTCTCATCAATAGACTATGCCTCTTAGACACCATAACCATGACCTCCCTATCCCTGGTTACCTCCAACTTCTGCCATTTGAAGTTATCTTAATTGCAAACCTGTATATATGTGTATAAATGTACACATGCTTACATATATCCATTAGGTCCCCAAATGAATCTGGGAATCTAGAAAGGGAGAAGATTCAAAGGAGAATTTGAAGAAGAATGTGATGAAACAAAAATTAATGAAATTGGAGAGGCTTTAGGCATGATGTTGAACATGGAAATTTGGGAAAATAGGTAAAAGAAGAAAAGCAAGGGATAGCCTAGAAAAATCAAAAGGTAATGTTACGAAGAAAAGAAAGAAAATCCCAAACCTCATTTGCCTCCATTTTTTTCTCTCTAACAAGGAAATTCTAATGAACAGATTTTTACTGATTTATTTCTGGTTTGGCCCCTGAGCTCTAAGTTTTGGCCAAGAAAGAAAATTCCCTGCTGAGAATGGATACTGCCTTTTTTGTGGCCAGCAGTAACTGGTTAAACACAGAATGTGCTGGGGCCTGTGAGACTTAGATCTTTCAATGAATATATTTTCCAAAAGCCACTCTACAATAAGGTAAGCACTGAATTAGAATTACTTTCTGAGTCCCACAATTATCAGAAAACAGGCTTTTGTGATTTCGGGTGTTGGTGTGGACCAAATCTTATTCTGCCAAACAAATTGGCCATTCTTTTAAAAGCTTTCCATGTTGTTAAAAGGACTACTTTTATAAGTTTATAATATATCATCATGTATTTCCCATGTATTTGCTCTTACCTTCTTATATGATTTTTTGGTAAATACTATTTGAAGTCCAGAAATATTTCAGATGGTTTCATAAATCCTGATTCAAGAAATAAGGAATTGTCCTGTAGTTTGGACAGTAGTTGTACAATCAGTATGGATTCTGAGTCTAAATTTATAAAGTTATTTTTAAAAGAGAATAATTCCAAATGTCTAAAGTGCTACATTATTTCTAAGCAATATTATGATGATCGTCCAGAAAACTCTTCTGCAAAACCAGATATTTACCAACGCAATGAAATATTTTCTTCAATGTGCTTATTTCCATTTTGCAAACAAATCCCTCAATTTAAAAACATTTAGTTTTGAACAGCAGTCACGCAGTTTGCTGAATGAAACTTTCTTTTATTTCTGATTAGTTGTTAAGGAAGGTAAACGTTACCCAGCACACCAAACACCTAAACTTCAAAGATGTCACAGTTGCTTCAAAATGTCCCTCCTCGTTGTTGTTTCATTTATAACTAATTACATATGATGATGTGGAGAATGCCAAGTGTTAAAACTAGGACTGTGGGTATATTTATCAGTGTATATGTCCATGCTGTTCGCTATGTGTAAACTCTTGGCTGAGATTGTCATACAGCTCCTGTTTGTCTCACAGTGAGGGTATGTGTGGCAGTCTTGTTTTGCCCCACCACACACACAGATTAAAGAGAAACAAAATCACTTCATAAAACAGATAGATTCTACTTTTCGTTTTCTTGCCCTGCCCTCTCTGCCCACGCCAAATTTTTTTCTTTGCCAGTATTATGTGGGGTTAAATTCTTTTGAGTGACATAGAGCAATTTATTAAAATTACAATCTGTTCAAATAAATATTTTACTGAAATAATTTATCCCTTATTATGAATTCATACATGTAAGGTACTCAGAACAGGGCCTGACACACAATATGCTCTCAAAATATGTGAGTTACTCTTGTTATTTTCTCCCCCTCCCCAACCCCTACTCATTCTAAAGAGGAAAGCTAGTTGGCAATCAGTCTGCCTAACCTGTAAGGGAGAGAAGAAAGGAGGGTATGGGCTGCAGAGAGTGAGGTTAGGCTCATGGGGCATTCTTAATAACAGCTAACATTTTTTGAGCACTTATATGCGCTTTCCATGAATTTTATGATAGACTTCTCACAAGAGCTCCAGGAAGTAGATGTTGCTGTTATTTTAAAGATGTGGAAACTGAGGTTGAGAGAGGTTAAACTGTCCACGGTTGCAAACTAAGTGAAAGAGCTGGAACCCAGGTTAAAAATTTTTTTAAAGCTTATGCTCTTAGCCACTTTCTGGTCTGCCTCCTTGTTCTAATCACCAGGCATATTCTCAATTCTCTAGTTAAAGTAGCATTGTACCTGGGACAGAGTAAGCCCTCAATGAATTTGTGTTGAATATTTTTGGTCCCTCTAATGTATGTGGGTGTGTATTTATTATTTTGTGAGTCAGAACAAGTTGAAACCATAGCTCTGTTTTATACAGAGCTAGGATGGACCTAGGGCCATTACATCATGCTGCCCAATAGGGTTGGCCTTTGTTATTAAAGATCTTTAGATGTCAAAGATCTTATTACTTTTATATACCCAGTGAATAAGACAGTGCTTGGCACCTGTAGTATCTTAATAAACATTTATTCACTCCTTCACTTCAAGTATTTCCTCCCATGTTCATGTTCCTGTTTTTTTCTATAGCATTCTCTACTCTCATCCCCATCTCCTGCTTGGCATGTCTTTTTCATTATTCTTAAATATCTAGCCCTTTCCTTTTCCAAGTTTAAGCCCATAACTTTGCAGCTAGCTAAGTTTCCAGGGCCACCCCAGTCCCAAACAGTGCTTCCTTCCTCTGAAGTTTGAGAGCCCTTACTCTCTGCACCACTCACATGGCACTCACTGCTAAATGTGGCTGGCGATTTTCCAAATTTTTAAATACTTTTTCCCCCCTTCTCACTAGTTATAAGCTCCTCCAGGGCCAGAACTGTTTTATACAAATATGTGTTTAACATAGTCACCAAATTAGTGCTTTTTTACATAGTGAGTTTCAGTTTACTACAAAGACAGCTTTATTACCTGCTACATTTCTGTGTGGAGGAAAAACAATTGCTCCATGTGGCTGTTCAGTTAACTCAGGTGCAAAATGAAATTTCCATCTTAAAGAAGAATACTTTCAGTCAAAGTAGTCTGTGTGTGTGTGTGTAAATATTCTGAGCATGTGTATTTAGGTTAAGAAAACCTAAAAATGTAGATTTTTTTAAAGGTGCTTGTAATGAATGTCACATCATCAGGTCAAATTAGTACTTAGTAATTTAGGGAAGGGTGATAATAACCCCTGTGATGTGAAACTAGGGTCTAGATGCTAGCGTTCACTATGCCAGCAATTGCAATGGAGAATTCACTACTAAATATAGTGAGAATGTGCTAAAAAGTGACTTGTTAATCTAAAGGGGAATTTCCGATTGGGAATGGGCAAAGAATTGCCTCATATCCTGTTACACATTGCTGTAGAGTTTCTTTTTAAACCCTAAGAGTAGCCTCAAGTCACGGTTAGTGCAAAGGACGTTAAATTTTTAAAAAGATGCATAAATGAGTCATCTTGACTATTGCCCAACTTCTATACCATTATTCTTTATGTATTATTTTCTAGTGTTGATGCCATTTACTTTGATTCATCTATTCAGTTTCTCTAGGGATCCTGCTCAGAACCAAAAGGGAGAACATGCTTCAGAGATGTTAACATTCATGCATTCTGCTAGTCACTCTGCAGCGGAGTCTACACATGACATCTTTTTAAATCATTCCTGCTGCATCATTTTTCCCTTTATTTTTTAACTTCTGCTCTTATCACAAGGTCCTCCTGCTAGAAAGCGGTGATTGTGCTAATCTCCACCTTTAGAGGTGGTTGAAGATTATTTGTTTTGGTTTTGTTTAATGGAGAGACTTTATAGTGTATCAAAGTCTATAATATAAAAGCGGATTAAACTTTTTTACATACTGAAAAGCACAATTAATTCAGTGTAAAGATAATTTCTTTGAAGTATAATAAATCAGCCATGTTTGAATATCAATGAAAAGCAAATGCTGACTTAGAAGGAAGAACAGTCAATTCCAGGTTTTAAAACATCACATTTTAAAAATGCCCCTTGCAATATATCATCAGGTACATAGATTTCATTGATTCATCTGCTTCCTTCATTTAAATGAAAAATGATTGCCCACCACTGTTATCCTCTTCCTTCCCCAAACTTCCACCAACACCAAAAAAGTGGGATGTGATTGCCCCATGATTTATGGTTTATGCTCAGAATTTTCCAAAAGGTGGTAGATCTGACCAGTCTGCCTTCTCCTTGTCCTACGCTTTTCCTGGTCTCTGTACAGTTGACCTTTGAATAACTCAGGGGTTAATCTGCATATAATTTATAGTTGGCCCTCTGTATCTACAGCTCCTCCACATCTGTGAGTTCATCCAACCATGGACCGTGCAGTACTTTAGTATTTACTATTGAAAAATATCCGCATGCAAGTGGACCCACACAGTTCAAACCCACATTATTCAGCGGTCAACTGTATTTCATGTTGCTTTGGGTCTGGAAAACTGCTTTGATTTCAGGCTTATATTAAGTAGGATAGTGTATATTTCTTTGGGCTTTCCAAAGTGTTTATTTCTCAGAGAACTTCTGAGGCCTTCATATTTCTGTTGGGAAGGAAGACATTTTTTCCCACCCTTCTAGGTTCTTCTGACTGATATAAGAATTAAATTGACATTAGACAGATTAACAGGAGCAAATCAAACCAAAATTTAGTAACATGTATATGCGGAAGAGACCCAGGAAAACTGAGTAACTCGTCAAAATGGCCTAAGCCTTCACCTTAAATACTGTCTTCAGCTAAAGACAAAAAAGGATGTTAGGGATAGTGGTTTGGGATTGAGGGGGGTAGGGGAGAAGGCAATTGACATGGAGATGGAAAAGCAAATGTTTGGTAAATAAATGTTTGCTGCGTCGTGCACAGACAATAGGACGCACAGTAACTCTTATCTCCAGCCACTACGTAGAGTTTTCCCCACCACATCTAGCCCATGTTCTTTGCAGATACCTCGGGTGATAGGTCTGTTCTGGGAACAGGCCCTCTATCTAAATTCTTCAGGTAGCTAAGGGAAAGGTTGAAGTTTCTTCCTGTGTCTTTTGGGTCTTGATTGTTTTCAGCCTGAAATAATCCTCATGCCAAATACACATTTTGTGGTGGCAAGTTTTGGTCCCCTACCCTTCAAAGACCTTAGAACCAGTGAAGTACATTTGCATTGCGATTCTGCAGCAGTAAAATGGCTGTATGTTGTGCATTTAGAAAACACCAGAAATGCATGGGTCTTTCTGATCTACTTTCCTTCTTCATAAATCTAGTACCATTGGAAGGGAAATGAGAAGAAAGGTTGGAAAGACTCTAACTTATCTTTTACTGAAAGTATAGAACGATTAATAGAGAAAGAGCGTACCCTCCAGTTAGCTTTCTCCTATTTTCTCTCTGTAAATTTTACAATTTACAAATTACACTTATAATGAAACATCACAAAGCTATCATGTTAAGCAGTCAGATAGAAGCTGTTATTCCCCTCTGTACTGTGAAACCTCCGGTAAATTTACATTTCCTAAATATGAGAATCTTTCCTACATTTTTCAGCTGTAGAAGAAAAGGTAATGAGTACCACACACAAAAAAAACATATTTTAAGTCTTTGTCAGACTGGGGAATCATTTCTCAGTAGAAAGTACAGTTGTGGCCAATGGACTTGACTAAGGTAAAGCAAATGATACAAAAAGACATTTCTGTTGTGTCTGAATCAAGGACCAGTACCTGGAAGAGTTAACTACTGCTCCACCCTTCCTTCAGACTGCGTTCCACTGATCTGGAGCTCAACCTTGCTCAACACAGCTCATTGTTTTTGCTTTGCCAATGTCTCCTGAAATATATCAGTTTTGGACAAAATCAAGATTACACAAAGCTAAAGGGAGATGTGGGAAATATGAATCCTAAAGTGACAGTGTCTTCCTTGGAGATGTTAATAGTCAGCACATTCAGAAATATCACAGGGAAGGAACCAGACCCCTTGCCAGGGCATGTCTTTATATCCGGCACAGTGATACACGTGTGTGTGTGTGTGTGTGTGTGTGTGTGTCTGTGTGTATATATATTTCTTTCCCTTTTGTCCAGTGGGATTTTTTTCAATGGACTGGCAAAAAAGAGCCGTATGATTTTAGCAGTGTAAGGGGAAAATCCTTTGTGACTGCTTTGTGCTGAATTGCACTCCCTGAACTTGTTGTATATTCTGTGCATGAAAGGGGACATATTTTATCCCCCAAAATTGAAGAAATAGTGTGCCGAGGGAGTATATTTTAGATTTGAGACAAAAGTGAGTGTGCCCTATTTTAAAAAAATATGAGGCAAATAAGCCTACTGATGGAATATTTTTCAAAAGAAAAGAAACCTCAATTGAATCACATCAGAAAATATACTCACAATAGCCCAGCTAAAATCTAACAGTGTGGAGTGCATTAAGCCACTGGGAAGCTTTGTCTTACAGCTCTGAGAGCATATTCTTGATACAGAGGGGCAAGGTTTGCACTAGAAACTCACAACGCACACCACATCACAGCTGCCCCAGGCTTCCTCTCATCTTTTCACTCTGTTCTCCTTGATTCAGAAATGAGAGGAAGAAACAAGAAACCCTGTCCCCATAAGGCTGGTGTGAGGTGGGAGTGGGGAGAGGGGGCTGGAGGGGAGGAAGGAGGTTATGGCGCTGTCACTCAGCACCAGAAAATGCCATTTATGTGGCTCCAGTGCTCACTAAGGAAGCAGAAATAAAGCACTCTGATGTGGCGCCGCCCCTCCCCATGCACTCTCGCTCATTACAGCTCTTTCTTCAAACTGCTGGGTAGACAGCTGGCAGCCAGCTCCTCAGAGGAGGCTGGAGTAGGGAAGCATATAAATTACTGTTGCATTTTACAGCTAAGATAAACTCAAACTGCAGGGTTATAGCCTAAAATGACATGAAGAAAAGGCTCCAGCAGGCCTCGCAAAAGAACAAGGAATCGAAAATGGATAGAAAGAGTTACTCAGGGAATACGGGATCATGGAGAAGGACAAAAAAATTCTAAACAAGTTGTGTAAAATCTGATGCTTTAGTGGGTCTTAAAGAGCTTATGTCAGCTTAATTCTGTGAGGTAGCATAAAGTAAATCTATGGGAAATGGGGCTTTAGGCATCTCTGCTCTATACCATTTCTGCAGATTGCCAAGCATGGCAATAAATGTCAAGTGATTATTTATTTGATCATTAGAAACTTCATTAGATTTTGATTTGATGCTCTTCAACCTCCCCATTCCCCATGACTACCACCAAAAAGAAAGCTCAGTTTTGAAATTCAATCCAGCTAGTTTGATTGGGGGGAAAAAATGTTATGAAATAAAATCTAGTAAATACCAGCATCTAGATGACAACATTCTGCATAAATATAGAATCTCCTCTCCAAGGAGTTTATAGCACTTTGCTAACACGATGAAAGATACATTTTGGCTCCAATGGTGAAATTTTTGGAAGCTTTAGTATTTTGTTAGATGGAAGGATGTTTCTGAGGTGAGATCAAACCCCTCTGGCTACAGACAGAGTCTGATTGTATGTTCTTGGCTTACCAGCCTTAGCTCATAATGTATTTAAACTTTCACTCAGCCTTCTTGGATGTGATCTAATTGCAGATTATATTACCTGAGAAAGAGAGTTTGTGGGCCCTTAGTTCGCCTAGGTAGTTTGGGACTCATCTGGTTGGTGCCTGAATGTTTGTTTCACCCCTGCTCAAAGCATAGAACCTGAACCTTATTATCTTCATAAAACAGGGTTTTTTAACTGTAGTCAGCAGTGTCAGATATACTGTTTACAGCTGGCTTTTTCATTGCAGTTTCAGTTTCTCCTGTTCCTTTCACGCTGCAGTTTTCCTGAGAATCATGTATAATATGGGAAACAAAAAAAGGATGAGAGAGACACTGTGCTGCAAGGGGCTTGCTTCCTCAGGGAACAGTACTTGCATGTCAAAAACCCCACCAAATAGGAATCGGAGTGACTTTCATAAAACCAGGGATTCGAGCACAGTGTGGGGTGTGTATTGTTGCCACAGAGCACACGCTGCATAGAAGCATAAAGAGACAGGCTTTATCTCTCTGCCCGCAACCCTCTTGGAACCTTGTGGGAGGGCACATTTTAAATCAAGAATCAAAACGTTTTCCCAGCACAACTGCAAATTGAAAATAGGCATTGGAACAACACAGGCAGAGATATAGGAGAAGAATGACTTTGAAATGCCTACAATCCACCCCAAGCCACCCCAGGTCTGTCTGTAGACATAAGTGGTATTCATCTCTGGTAAAGGGTATATAGCACTTGGTAGAAACAAATGACAGCTGACAGAAAGATCCATTAGATGCCTGAACTTGCCCCTTGCCAGTGCAAAGTACTTTTCTTTTCTTTTTTTTTTTTCCATCATAAAGAAAGGGCAGATATTTTTATTTCAAGAAGCAGTCTATAGCCATAGATTTTTTTTCCTGTAGCACTTTCTAGTATTGTACATCGCAATTGAAAAAAGCACGGAAATGATGAATTTCTTTCATTAGTCTAAGTGGTGTGAAACATGGAGGGAAACAAGCTTAGGGATATATTATTGTGCTGCATGTTTAACAACAGCAATAACAACAACAACTTGGTGGTCAAGAAGTCCATCTTCTTTTTGTGGGAGAAGTTGCTATCATAAAAACAAAGCAAAATCTTAATTGCTGCATATTGATCAGTGACATTTATTGAGTGTGTTCCTGATGACGAACTCTGCACTAGTCCCAGCTGGGATGATGAAAAAGCATAAGCCTGCAAGGGTCTGGGTCCAGTTAGGAAAACAGACAGCCCAGGCAAGGAAGGTGAGTCCTTCCTGAATGAAGTCTTTGTTAAAAAAAGAGAGATGGAAGCTAAAGGAAGTGTGTGAGGCCCGAAGTCCTCTGGAGCAGAGAATGAGAGGTTGCGTGATTGGTTTCTTCTTTATGTGGGGATGTTTGGAGGAGCTGAAAGACTATTGGTCAAGAAAAGGAGAGAGGGAATAGAATGTGCTGTGGCCCAGAGGAAGGGGCATGTTCTGGATGAGGAACAGGAGGTGGTCTAGTTTCAGTTGATCATAGATCCTCTGTGAAAGAAGTGCTACCAGCTAAGAGACAGGCAGGAGTTTGGGCAGAAGCTCTCCATAACCAAGTTGAGCAGTATCAATTTGATATGCTAGGCAACAGGAAGCGATTATGATTCAGCCTGCAAGTGTGGCCTGTCTATCGAGAGTGTGCTGTAGGAACGTGGGCGGCAGAGATTGTGAATTTTTGAATCAGGCTTTTTAGGACACAGATTAGCTGCTGTATCTATGCATTTTATTCTAGGTGATTTGTCGATGAACAGGTCATGACCCCTATATTCAATCTTGTGGGGGTGAGAGATATGGACTTAACTAACACAAGGAGGTGACAGAGGGCAGGGAAAAGAGCAGAGGGAGGGTGAAGCTGCAAGGAACAGCATTCACAGTTACTCAGTACAGCCCTGGGGCTCTGATGTGGGCTGAAGCACAACTTCTCAGTTCCAGGTCCTGACAGCAGCTTGGGTAGAGAGGGGAGGAGAGCAGCATGATGGAAGAGGTTAGGAGTTTTAAGTATAAGATAAATCCATGGATATGGAAAGATACTAAAGCTATGTGACCAATCAGACAAGAATGAAAACATACCTGGGTGTTTTGCCAGAGGTGAGATTTTTGTTTGTGTGTGTGTATTTGTGTGTGTGTGTGTGTTTCCTTTAACTAGAGAGGTCGCTATCTGATCCTAGGTGATACGAAGACAGAGAATACCTTAAGATAAACATTCCTTGTTCTGTGAAAGGCCACTAGGGTACTTATTTATGTAAGTATAGAGCAAGTATTTATATAAATATTTGCATATTTATATTTATAATGTTCATAAGTTTTATTTATATGCATATTTAAATAGTTATGTAAATATAGAGCAAGTTGTGCTGGGTAAGTAGCTTAATAAGACATATGTATTTTGAGTGACTTTTCTAGAAACTTGCTTTATTGATTATAATTGTGGAAGCTAAATAATGGGTATGCATGTATTTGGGGAATTTACATTAAATATGTTATTATTAAATATTAAATATATTATTTAATATATAAAATTAAAATGTATTAAATATTAAATGTTACATATTAAACATACATTTATTTAATGTAAATTTCCAAAATGGGGGAATTAGCCATAATGGGGGACTTAATGACTAGAAAACAAAGGGAGCCTGTAATGAATCCTGGAGCAAGTCGTGATCTGGAATGCTCCCTGGCTCGAGGCCATATATTAAAATGGCAGAACTGTAACACTGGGGCAAGATACTAGAACACAACACAGAGGGATTTCCTCCTCTCGGGACACCATCAGAGAAGGGCTCGCTGTCACATGGATCCTGAGCCAGAGCACCATGTCAGACTGAGGGAGCTGTGGATCCAGGCTTCCCGAGTCAGCTGGAGCATCATGGCCCTTCCCTGTAGCGTGAATCCTCCCCAGACAGACTCAGCCTCTGCCCAGTTCCTGCTCACCTCGTGCTCAAGCAGCACTTGGAACACTTATAGCAGCTCAGCTCTTTCCTGCCCCATACCCTTCGTATAACTCACACCAAAACTATTCCATCTCTACCATCAAATAGATCAGCCTGGTCTACAAGGAAGTGACTGGGAGAGGAATTAAAAGAGACTTCTCCTGAAGGGCTGCAGAGAGCTGGCTGCATCAGGGGCCCATGGAATTGGCCAGAGCAGAGGACATAGCTCCTCCTCAGTGCTCTGTGCACAACATTCACCAGTATCTTCGCTGGCTCATAACATCATTCCATCCCCAAACTATTTAGAGTGGTGTTCACATTACCTAAGTAAAGGAAGTCAGATTCAGTTGTGGGGATTTATGACCAAGGAAGACTTGAAGAAAGATGCCTGAATGGGGAAAGGAAGAGTCCTGCATACATTAGTTTCAAGACTAATGAAGCTCAAAATCTCCCTTTGCTGAAGTCTTTATCACCTGAGCTAGAAATAAATTTTTCTTTGTCTTAACTCTCCTTTATTGGCACAAATATTTCATTTTAAATTGTAATATATGTTGCAATCTCCTAGCCACACCACCTCCCCCATAGTGATTTTAAGTTCCTGATTGCATAAGGGTAGGTTAAACAACTTTGTAAGTGCTGTGGTTCGTAAATAATGTGTAGTGAGTTCTTATGATGAGCCAGACACAGTGCTAAGTACTTTTACATGCATGAACTCCCTCACAAAATCCTAAGAAGTATATGTGATATTATTATCTCCATTTTATAGATGAGGAAATTGATGTACTGAGAGTTTAATAAACTGTCCAAAATCACAGGATTTGAACCCAGGTATTATGTTTCTAGAGTCCGAACATTTAACGATTATCTTTTCTGCCCTGCTCACAACATGTGCATACAGCATGGGTTCAGTAAGTATTGATGAATGACTAAATGGAAGTGGGATTAGTCACGGCCTAGGGTCTGGACAAGGCTCTGAGGTGGGACTGTGGTGGTAGACATGGATAAAGGAGTGCCTTTTTTGTTATGAGAACTGTGTAGGAGTCAGAGGTAATAGGAAGATGAACTAATTTAAGTACACTTCAACTTGTAAAGTAGACAGAGGTTAAGGGGGATGAGCATGGTTTCTAAGACAGAAGAAGTAGGCAAGCAGTAGACAATAGAATTTAATAACAACAATTGATAGGGAAATGGATGAAAAATTGGAGGCACAATGTTTTAAGGACTTTAGGTTGGACTTCTCTGGCAAACTAAGTGCCAGAGAAAAATAAGAAATGAATGTGGCCAGACAGTGAGAAAAGTCTTACTAACCAGGGAAACCAATGGTGTATCAGTTAGGGATATACTTGGTTGCAAGCAAAATATGCTAACAAAAAATAGCTTAAACAATGGGATATATTTTTCTCTTGAATGACAAGATATCCAGAGTTTCACTGTTAGTAGTGTTGGTTTATTTTCAATTAGGATCTTTCTTTCTTTCTACTTGGGCATCTCAGAATGTTGATTTTCATCTCCAATGTTATCTCACAGTCACAAGATGTCTGCTGCAGATCCAGCCATTATATCTGCGTGGGAGACAGAAAGAAGCAGTGAAGAATAAAACCTTCCTCATCTATCCTCTTTTACAAAGAAAGCTTTCTATGGTGCTATCTTTCTCAACTAAGTTCTGTTCAGATCTCATTGGCTAAACAGGTCACAGGGTCACCCGTAATTGCCATGAATAGCTGATGCATCACCAGGGCTAGGCAATTTGCTTCTCTGAACAAAATCATAATTCTTTTAGGAAGGAATAGAGATTGTTTCCATCTGAAAAACAGATGGGAAACATATATATTTCCCAGTTAAAATAGGAAACACATATCTACTTTATTTTGTCTTAAACCTGTTGTGTGGTTGCCTATCAAATAAGTTCTATAATCACAACGTTTCATGCTCATAAATGTCCCAATGTCATTCTTGGCCAACATTTGTTACTTTGCTATGATACACCTCATGGCATTGCTGTTGTTTTGGTTTGCCAGTTTGAGTAACATATCATTAAGTAGTTTTAAGACACTTCTTTACAGAGCTTTAAGAGTTTTAAAAGATAATATTTATTTTGGCAACTTCTCAGTGTGGTAATTTGTAGTCAGAGTCCTGTTGGGGCTGGAATGAAACCCAGATTCTCCAGCCTGAACTAGAACTGAATGCACAGTCCTATGGGAAACAATCCACAGTTTCCTTCTGTGGGAAGAATTGTAGCAAATCATCTTGCTCTGTGTGTGTGTGTGTGTGTGTGTGTGTGTGTGTGTGTGTGTGTGTATAAGTGATAGAGAGACAGAGGTAGGGAGAGAAGGAATAGGCCACATGTAATGTTTCTTAATAAGGTTCACCTATTGAGTTTTAGTGTCAAATCCACAGTTCTTTCCTCCCTTCCTATCCTCCAATTGCTGTTGGTGTTTCATGGGTTCATGCCTGTGATTTTTGTATAATTGCCATATTTACCATTGTGTTTAATTCTAGTATCGATTTTAATTAGACATTTCCAAAGTTAGTTTAATCCAAAATCATTCTAGCATTGTTTATTTTCCTGGTTTTGACAACTCTCAGATTCACAAAGTTGATATGCAGTGATCCAAATAAGAGCAGAAGCAAAAAAGTTTTAACTCTATAATCCTGCAAAATTAGGTTTTCCGTTCTACGATGATTGCTGGTTAGTTCCATCTCTTTACATTAAACATTTTCTTTCTTGTAAAAAGCTGACACATTTGTAAGTGACTCCTCAGTCCCTTCCTATTTTAGTACAAAAGAGAGATGACCGTATTTAGAAAACATTACAGAATTGCTTTAACAACTTACAACATTATGTGTGTTTATTTATCATAATTGCATACTGTTCTGTCTTCCCCACTGAAGCATTGGCTTCTTGTTAGCAAGCACTTCACCAAAAAGGTTTCCCACAAGGCTTCTGGTTCCCACAAGCCTCGGTTTGCACTTATGCAAGCAAGGGGATAGACTGGCAGACCCTGGGGGAATAAAATAGGCTTCTGTCCTTAAATGGCTTTTCTCTCATCCTGGGACCTATGATAGACAAACATCTTTGATAGGCAAACAGTGTCCTCATTGTCCATTTCTTTCATTCTCAGAAAAGAGGAACCCACAATTTTAGATGCTTCCATTTCTTAAATCCTTTATTTCAAACTCTCCTGTCCCCTCTGAGCTCCTGAACCGTCAGTTATACCATCTCCTTACTGTCTTCAATCTCTTCCTCCCCACTTAATGCTTTTCTCTCAGAGTACAAATGTTCTCAAATCTTTCTCATCCTAAAAATCCTTCCTCTCAATATATCCTTCACTCCCTTTCCCATCACCGCCAAATTCTTTCTCCACATTTACATGTTTTGATCACTTCTCATCCCCATTATAATCTGGCTTTCACTGGATTAACAAGTCTTAACAAGAAGCTTGGATGGAAGAACTAGACCTGGCACAGACTCCATGTTGGTAAATCTGTTCTAAAGAAACAGAAGGGAGTCAGTTCTGCTGGGCTGTGTGGCAAGACCAGAAACATTTACCAGGATAGACACAGGTTCAGCCTCTAGCTCCACATTGTGTGAAGTATGGTTGCTAATGATCTTGTCTGTGGATGAGGGAGCATCATATTAGAGCTGTTGGAAGTGTAACTGAACCCCCAAATCCAACATCAGGTAGCCTAACCTGAATCACCCCTATGTGCACCCCAGGTGTATTTAATCAAGATCAGTTTTTCACAGGTATAGTGTGAATGCTAGAGAATGAAGTATACTTGTACTCCAGCAGTTATTCAATGGACACTCAAAAACTAAAACACATACATTTGCACACAAAACTCACAGGGAGAACTTAAAGAGGCTAAATCTGAAATCGTTACAGCCACCCTGGATTCTTTTATAAAAGCCCCATGGACTGTAACATAAATGTGCAGACATGTTTTGCTAGAGAATGAGGAAGACTAGGAGAATATCAAACCCTTTGGAAAGTAGGTATGTATCATGAAAAGATGGCTGTCGATTCATACAGCAGATTTAGAGTAGGATCTTTTGGAATGGATGACAAGCAAAGTTAGGAACTGGGGTGCAGTCATTGGAACACACATCATGAAAGATTTAGGTTCTAGACTGCTTTTCACTTGACCGAGAAGAGGTTCACAATCTTTTCTTCACATATTATGATCTTGTTATATTGGGGAACAACTCAGTAAAGCCTGATATGCACGTGTGACTTGTGTAATTGATAAGTGGGGAAGACACCTGGAGGAGCCCAGGAGAGTTTGAGGACTCTGCATTGTCTGTGGGCCAAATCTGTGCCCTCCCTCTTTCCAGATACGCTCGCTGGAGGTGAAACTTAACGAGGGGAACAAAATGAATACATGTCTCATTAGCATTGCCTTGGTTTTTGTGTCCCACTCTCTCCTCTGCCAACGTGTGCTTCTAGGTGGTCTGTTTTGTATCCTGCATATGAAAGATCACCACCATCATGCTGACTCCCAAATCCTTACATTCCATGCAGAGTATGTATCCAATCCAAGCTCAGCTTGATCTGGACATCTCCTCCTGAACACACCCTCTCAGTCTGCTCCTGGCCAAGTGCTTTACCTTCTCTCCACCACTCTACCACCTTCCTCCCTATAAACATTGATGTTTACACAGTAACTCAGGATAAACACAAGCTCTTTTTTGTATGTGTTTGCATGTCTACAAGTTCTTTCCATTTCATCTCTATATTTACCAATTTCATTTCTTCCTCTGCATTTTGCTCTCATATTACCCTTACTGCCTCTCACTCAATTGATTCTTCCTGCCTCTGTTAACACCTCCTCAAGCCACTTTTCATCAACATTATATTTCTAACGCACAGATCAACTTAAATACAGTAGAAAATAAAACATATAATAAAGATTGAAATTTCTATGTAGCACATTTTTAGCAAGTTTCACCAACCAACCCTTTTAGTTTTATCTGCCCTTCCTCCCTGACTGCAGTAATAAGCCCTATATTCCAATACTATGATAGACAAGCTATTCTTCTAACATAACATATTCTTCATTTTTTGCTGCATGATTTTGTACACACTATTCCTTCTAACCAAAATACTTCTTCCTTCCCCCTTTTCTCCAAATGTCAAGCACATCATCATCCCACAAAATCAAATTCATATGTGATGTCCTCAAGAAACAGTGCCTCTTACCATCAGACCTCCTCAGAAATGCCCTCCTTTTCTCCCAAGCACTCTGTATGCAACTTTATGATAACATTTTTTTAACTCAGCATTTTATTTTATTTTATTATTTTTTGGCAATGCCACGTGGCATGCGGGATCTTAGTTCCCCAAACAGGGATCAAACCCATGCCTCCTGCAGTGGAAGTACGGAGTCTTAACCACTGGACCACCAGGGAAGTCCCTATGATAACACTTTTGAGGGAGGATGTCTAAATATTTTTTTTTGACTGAGCTTTTCTGAGCTCACATTGTCATTTAAATTTATATTTCTGTAACATAGTACAGTACTTTGTACATAATGGCTTCCTAATAAGTGTTGAGTAACCAAAGAGGGAGCAAATCTGGGGCAAAGTCATAATATACAGTCACTAAGAGTGGAATTCAAACCACCACTGGACACATTTGCTGTTGAACAGAGGAAAATTGCCACCTAATTCAAGTGGCAAGCGTAATGCACATAGTGTGTATATGCTCTCTCCCTTAGGTAGTTTTTCACTAGCCCATTAGGATAGAAACCTACAAAGTTTCCTCAACACATATTGCTAATTTTATTTAGGATCAATGTGCATTTTTTACTCACACAAGAACAGGATTTTCCCCTAAGGTTGCTAGTGTAGGCTTCAATGATATATTCATGACACTTACCTTCAGCAAGTAATGATTCATCTCCCTGGATCTCAGTCTGAGTCTGTAGTAGATCTGGTGAATTTTCTGAAGTTTCTTTTATGTCCAGCATGACTGGCTGAGACTGGACATGAAAGCTGTCTAAATACTCTAATCCATTCCCAACCCACAGAAATGCAGGCTTCACACTCTCTCTGTTTGCTGTCATGAATCATGATGCTGACAAGGAAGTCAGATTCATAGCATTAAACACAAGCTGATAGGAGGAACTTCGTCCTGCATCCATTGGAAAAGGGCAAGGGTGTTCTTCTGTAGATCTGAGCTGCTTCTGCCAATGCAAATGCAGAGCTAGAATACAGACCCAAAGATGACCAGTTTTTATTTCATTTTCACTGGGATAAACAAGATTCATTTTTTTGTCATGAGAGGTCCCAATCCTGTTTTCTTTAAAGCTGCTTGCTGCCTTCTGTAAATTCCATTGTGTCATTTCGCTGAAGTCGATTCGTATTCTATTATTGGGTTGTTATTATCCTGGCCTTTATTGTAATGAATAATAATAGTCTGCAGCTACATGACATCTTTCTTCTTGGATCATCCTGCTTAGCCTCGTAAAAGAAATTAATCAACTTATACCTTTAAGGAAAGCATTAAGCTACTTCACTGTAAAGCAAATTGTCTTTGTTTGCTCTGATTGCAGTTGTGTACAGTTTTCTAAAGAGGCATGTTAAAATATCAGGGGGAGTCTCAAATTGACCATTACTTAAAATGATTGACTATTCTCCCCAAAATTAAAAAAATAGTGTTTTGAAATGATAAGTATGTGAGAAAAACAGATATATGTTCCCGAAGCACAACAAAGAGATCAGTGCATATATTAAGTATATAAAGTTAGTCTTTTAGAGTGCAGTACACATTTTTAAATGTTTGTAAAGAAGAATACCTGGTAATATTGAGCTGGCTGTAATTTTCTTGTTCCCCCTGCTCTGAATACAGAAGTCTATGCAGAAGCCACAGACAGGAAATGTTTCTGACAATATCTCAGTGTGACTCTTCATCACCTCCATCCCCTCCCCCAACCTGGATAACTGTTACAGTTCCATTCCCTGCAGAGGGAAACAAGAAGGAAGGTGATTACCACATTTAATTTTTGTATGAAGAAATTTCTAATAATATCTAATTGTTGGGCTTAGACTTGAATTTAGTTTTTTATTTCATTGGAGGTTTGTTAAGTATTTGACATACTACCCCATCTCTCACACTTATCTTTCAAATTCTCTACCTTTGATAGAACAAAATGGTAAGGAGATAAACAGGGAATTTCCATCTTAAGCTATCTTTAGCGCCATCCACCTGCCATCTGTAATTATGGCTTTGCAGGTTCAGCGCCACCTGAGTCCACATCAATGCAGTCAGGTCTGGTAATAGATTATTTTTGCATTGGAAGCGTTCCATGTAAAGCCAGGCCTTTTGGCTGTGTAGCTTTTGATTTAGGGTCTGTGTGTGACTAGAAGCAAGTAAAAATAGTCTATTGAAAATTACAGCCATAATCAAGAAGTATACACAAGCTAAGAAGAGCTCAAAGCAATATTTTCTGAATAAAGCAGAGAGATAGTATTGATTTAGTCTTATTTCAGAAAAAATTTATAATTCATATGTGAAAAAGTGTGAGAGAGAGATGAAGAGTCATGATAGTCACTTCTAATTCCCATATACAATTCAGGTACTTCTCTTTCAAATTAACTGTGACTGACTCTGGCAGGGTGAATAATAGTCCCCCAGAGATGTCCCTGTCCTAGTCTCCAAGACCTGTGAATGTGTTGCCTAACATGGTACAAGGGACTTTTCAGGTGGGGGTTAAATTAAATATTTTGTGATGGGGAAGTTATCCTGGATTCTGTGGGTGGGCCCCATGTAATTAAAAGAGTCCTCCCTCTTATAAGTGAGACAAGAGAATCAGAGTGGTAAACAGAAGGTGATGTGATGACTGAAACAGAGAGCAAGACTTTTGAGATGTGACCCTGCTGGCTTTGAAGATGGAGGAAGGGGCCATGAGCCAAAGAATGCAGATGACCATCAGAAGCTGGAAAAGGCAAGGAAACAACTTCTCCCCCAGAAACGCTAGAAGCAACCCAGCCTTGCCAACATTTGATTTTAGCCAGTGAAAGCCTTTTTGGACTTCTGATCTCTAGCACTATAAAATTATAAATCTGTGTTGTTTAAGTCTCCAAATTTGTGGGTAATTTATTACAGTAGCAATGGGAGACTAATACATTCATTAATGATGATTAAAGGAAGTGCGGAGGTTAGGATCACATACTCTGGATCTGGCTTGTCTGGGTTTGAGTCTTGGCTCAGCTGTTTATCAGTTCTGTGACCCTGAGCAAATTATTTACACTCTCTGTGACTAAGTTACCTTATCTTTAAAATAGGTATACATATGTAGCACTGAGTGTTATAAAGATTAAATTAATTAGTTCATATAAAGAGCTGAGAATAGTGCCTGCTACGGTATAAGTGGTCAATAAATGTTAGCCATTTGAGGAAAAAAAATAGCAAGAGTTAACTTGTGTGTGAATTAGGGGAACTTTGACTCATGTAATGTTTAGTGATAGGAATTTAAAGTTAATCTAATTGATCTCCATCTCTTCACATGAAGGATGTAGTAGATGCTACATTAGTATGTCTCTCAATTTCCTATCAATTTTGATTCTCTGTCCATAATTGTGCTAAGATTACTATCTACTTCTGCTTAGTTCTTTAGCTGTATATAGGAGTTGCTTGGCTTCTGAGCTCTAACTTACTAAATGAAATAAGATATCCATTCAGGGATTCTGTAGAGTTTATTAATACTTAACATTTATTGGGTTTTAATTCATTTTACTGAACTCTTTTGTCTTAGACAAAGTATCATTAAAAAATAATAATCCTAGGCCTTAATGCCATTTATCGGTTTACGGAGGGAAAGAGCAACAGTATTAGACACAATGAGGGCAGAAGAATTTGGTTAGCTTCAAGTGCCTCTTTGGAAAGTTCACTGACAGAAAATGTGTGGCTTCTTAGCATGTTATCAAATGTTCTTACGGTGTGGACTTCAGAAGGATGGATACTAAGTAAAACTGAAGTTTATTCTAGTCATGTTTTGAAGAAAACTTTCAGAGTCCTGAGTTGGAGATGCAGTAATGGCAACCAATCATCCGAACAAATCCACTTTACAGTTACTTTATGAATCTCAAAAATGGAGAAATGATACAGAAATAATCAGATGAGCACAATGTGATTCTTTGTTTCCAGGATAATATATCATCCTGGTGAGAGAAACAAAAAACAGAGAGAAGGAATGGCATCATTCTTTTTCTCCTAAAACTTTCAAAGATACTTTAATTTCGAACAAATCACCCCTATCTTCCTGCATAGTGAATATCTCTTTATCACTACCAACCCCCCAAAACAGTCAAGGGGTAATATTCAACTAGGAAAGACTCAAGGAAGAATGTTGGTATGAAACCAGCCAGAGAATCAAAGTACTGGGGAACTGAAAACCCAGAGAGGTGCAGTCCTTTTCTGTGAAGGGCCTGTGAGTCCCAAATTGCTCTAGAAAATAGGAAGCATTTCTCTGAACGTATTACAGAAAATAATCTGGACAGGAGTGACTTGACTTAATTCCCTATAATTTGTTTTCTTCATGATTTCTTTGAAAGGATTTTTTGATCAGAAGGATCACTGAAATAATTTCATACCACAACATGCCAGTATTACATAGAATCACGCTATAACTGATTTTGAAGTAACCTAATTATTTTCTCTGGTTTATTCCCCAAAGTCATACTCAGTTTGCGGTATTGTCACAAGGAATATCAAAGAAAGAAAAAAGATGTAAAGAATTCTTTATTCACTGAAAATTTATTGTGCAGTATGTCATGTTAGGCGCTGGGCTAGCCACTGGAATGTGTTAAAATAATCCCTTTTAATAATGGATGGATGAGTTAAAAGTATTACTATAGTTAAATACTTTGTTTACTACTTGGGAATGTAGCAAAACAACTATATGGAAAGGCTAAGATAAGACAAGAGCTAGCTTCCAAGCTGAGGACAAAAAACAGACAGTAAAACAATAAGGAAGGTTTTACACAGGCACCCAGTGCAGCTCAAAGATCATGAATAGGTCTTTTTAGTTCTGAAGTCATGATATCCCACAAAATTGTATAGATACCATGAGCTGCTGAATTTCATCAGTCTTCTCTAAAAAGATTAAATTAAAATTTTTCCTCTTTATGTATTTTCTTCCTATTGAATAATTGTCTTAGGCATCAACAATTTTGACAGCTTTGACATATTTGTACTAGTATTCTTCTAGGAGAAATAGTCATTTAGAAAGTATTCTAACTGTTGCAAAATGGATTTGGAAGAAAAATACCCACTGAGACCCCTAAACCTTCGTGTCAAATAAGAAAGAGCCATCAGTGTGTTTGCTGCTCCTCTTGTGGGGCTAATCAGTCCACTTAGCCTTACAGGATGGTCAGAGTAGTTAATTAAGAGCCAGGGGAACTGAGTTCTATAGAGCAGAGAGCAGTTTACAGTGAATACAGGGTGCGGTAGCTTATGGCCAGTGTTAACACATTAATCCCAAATCAGTTAACCAGTAGAGTTTAAAGAACAACAACATCTAAATTGGGCTTTGAATAATTGATGACAGCAGCTGAACTATTAAAGGAAAATGTCTCTTTCCTCTAGGAAGCCTATATGCCTATAATTGCTAAGCTTATTTTCTCTCTGATTGGATATAGGTTCTCCCAGGAATATTTTCTTTCCTCAGAAACATAAAGAGGAACTCCAGTGACATATTTTTGATGGAAGTGATAAAAAATTATATACTTTTAAAAGGTTGCCAAATTAACTAAACTGACTTCAAAAAATCACACCCTTAATTTTGCTCTTCATGTATGTACACAACAGGAGAGTCAGAAATTGAAAATTCCCTTTTTGCTCAGGGTTCTTGGGAGTGAGGGTGGGATCGTGAGGGTGTCCACCACAACATAGACTTTGAGAAAAAAAGGAAATACGTTTAAAATCAAATCAAAAAACAGGTTTTTAAAATATGGTGACGACAAAGACTCTTACAAAAGAATTGAGTATATTTTATTACAAACTTGTGAATCATTTCCTCTGATACAACAGTTATCTTTCTAACCTTCTAATTCTGTCCAATCTTCAGAAAGAGTGTTATTTGTAGAATCAGTTCTTGCAGAGCTATGAAACAGTACATAATGCAAGTGACACTAATTTTTCCCATTACCTCTTTTTCTTGTATATTATAGATGTTACATCTCTAATAGTTTCCATAGAAACAGTTAATATTGGACTTTTGAAACTAGTGGTAATGGGTAGAAGAGCAAAGAAGATAGCTTGGGAATGAATGACCAGCAGATGTGTTAAAATAAATTTAAGAATGTGTGACATTTAATTGCTAAGTGAAAAGCACAAAAATTTTATAGGTGCCATATAAGGTTTTATAAACCTGATGAGTATAGATTATATTATACATGATAAGGTTGCAAGTCAAAAGTCTGGGCATTACATTCTGATCTTAAAAATGTATGCAGCTATTTATATATGTGTTCACAGTATCTTAGGATTCTATGGTAATCTTCTAGCCTTACTCATTTACATAAAAAGCACAATTAAAAATGATGATTCATTTTTTCATTCAATAAACATGTAAAGTGCCCATTGTATGCCAGGTTCTCATCAAGGCATTTGGGATACATCAGTCAATAAAGCAGAAAAGATCCCTTTGCAAAGCTTACACTGGGTGGGAGGTGCAGATAATGAGTGGAATAAAAACGTTATAAATTGTTATGTTCTCTCTCAAAAAAAGAAGGAAAACCTGAGGGTAATAGAGAGCTGGGGTAAGAGAGCTGGGGAGGGCGGTTGGTTGTAATTTTGATGAGAGTGGTCATGCCTTATTGAGAGCATGATTCAGACTTGAAGGAATTGAGGAAGTATACCATTGAAATATCTGGGGGAGATCTCTGCAGACAGAAGGGACAGCACTCAGGCAGAAGACTGCCTGCTTATTTCTGCTACAGCAAGGAGGCCAGTGTGGCTGGAGTGGGGAAAGCAGGTTGGAGGGTTGTAGGTCAAAAATGTAGCTGTCAGCCAGATCATTTAAGTTTTTATGCCATTATAAGGATTTTGGCTTTTATTCTGAGTAAAATAGGAAGCTAGTAGGTCATTGGTTCTCAAAGTATAGTCCCCAGACCAGCAGCACCAGCGTCATCTGGGAAATTGTCAGAAATAGAAATTCTCAGGCCTCACCCCAGCCCAATATTTCTGGGGATGGAGACCAGCAAACTTTGTTTTAATAAGTGCTCCAAGTGATTCGGATGCACGTTCAAGTTGGAGAAGCACTGTACTAGATGATTCTAAGCCAAAGGATGTCATGATCTAACTTGATCATTTATCTTAAGACTTCTGTAGATTAACCATAAATAGAATGGCCACATGTGTTATATTCTAAATTTGAGCATTTTTGAGACTAAAAGGGGGACTACAATAATTAACAGTTATAATTTATCTACAACAGTTTGTAATTTGGGATTTTCTGGGACAAAGCAGGACATATGAGGCCATAAGCCACTCATTTGTCCTGTAAGCTATTAGAGGCTCTTCTTATAAAAAGGGACCTAAAAATAAAAAGAGATCTAGTCACCAAGGCAGACTTTTATAGATTGAAAAGAAGAGGAAGAGGAAGAGCACTCGAAGTGTAGCTTCCCAGCCTGGGCCTTTCACTCTCATAAGCAATACCCAGCCTGAAGTTCAGAGGAAGAATATCTCACTTGAAAATATAGACAACTTACCATATGTAATCTGAAATGATTTAAAATGAAGCTGGAACTAGAATGGGATTTTTATGGAAGCCTGACCTTTGGTCTTGCTCATTTCATTGTCAAGTATTTTACTGCTGACATTTAGTCTGGGCCAAAGTTTGTCCCTATGCATTTTGGAGTCATGACATTTCATCATGTGGTATTTTGCTTTTGATTAAGGTGCTATGGCATTAGTTGCCTTATAAATTTAATAGTATTTAAATATTTTATGTGAACATGCTCTTTTTAAAAAATGTGCTTATGTAAAGTACTATCTAATTTGATGTAAAATATTTAAATGAGGAATCTCTCAAGAGTAAAATGTTGCTATTATCAAGGATGGGCTGAAATGCATTCTAAACACACTCCACCATAGACATAAAATGGGAGAGCATGAAGTGCAGAGCCTGTGATCAGTGTCTGTGCCTCTTGTACTCTTGTTTCCTCCCTATTACACTGTGAAATGCATCAGACTTCAGGGGAGCTCATTTCAAAATGGTGGAACCAGAGAGAGTGAGGATGACACGCTTCACTATTAAAATCGTTGCCTAAAGAAAATGTAAACTAGCTAAAAACAGAAAGAAACACATAATTTAAGCTTGAAAAGAGATTAAGAATTGAATCGGATGCTTCTGAAAGGCAGTCCACAGACCACCTGCATAAAGGTCACATGGGGAGTACATGAAATGTACAGATAATCAAGGCTGCCTGCCAGACCTGCTGGATCAGAATCTCTGGGCAGGAAACTTAGAAATCTGCATTTTTAATAAGTACCCTAGATGATTTTTATACACACTAACATTTGTGAAGCTTTATGATGTGGACAGTATCCAAAAACTTTATTCAGGGCCACAAAAGGTAAAGAGAAAAGAACGCTTATAATGGTAAGATAATTTTCAGTGGTTAGACTATTTTTGGTTTGAATGACTGTACATTAAGGAGAAAGAGGGAAGAAAGAGATATACCAAAACCCAAAGGACTCACTGCAGTAAGTCAGAGGAAATGTTAAAAGCTTGAGAAGCAGCCAGATAATTTCTGGGGGTAGGAGGTTGGTGGAGCCTGCTTGGAGATTTCTTGGGACTAACTTCACATTGCTAATTTACAATCATATGCTGCATCTGTCACTTTTACAAATCAATGAGAACGCCCACCCTTTAGAGCATGAGGTTACTTGCAATGGTCGCCAGTGTGGGCCCTCCAGACAAGACCTTTCAGGATGTCAGGAAAGAACCTTGGTGATGCACATTAACACACACATGCTCTTTTATGTCACTTCCAATTTACTTTATCTTAAATTGTCAGCAAGAAGAACTCACACCCATATTAATAACTAGAGGTTTGTATTTAAGCCAAGAAAAATAAACCCTGCTGATAGCTCTGCAGACAGCTGGTTTGCTCTAAGTAGAGCCAAAAAAATAACATGGCTCTTTGTATTTGTGGAAATTTTATGATATTTAGGAAAATGAACTGGTGGAAGAATGGTTTCGAGGTCTTTATTTAGGAAAGGTATTTTGAGAAAATAATTGAGCTTATAATTAAACATGATTTTTACTCTAAACGGCAGAAAAAAATACAAACACTATTAAGAAAAAGTCATGATAAGTTTAAACCATCTGGGAATCTAACTGTGCTGAAGAAAGTGGATCTAAGATATTCTTTTTACTTTTCTAAAGACAAATGAAGAAATTAAGATGCTGCTCTGATAAGCTAATGCTAATCAAAAAGCAAGAAATTGTTCATGATGAGAAGTGGTTAAGTGGAAATAAGTGCTGGCCATAACCAGACGTGGGACTAAGATATTTAAAAAGTAGACTTCAGAAGTACTTAAAGGAAAAAATCAGGTTTTCCTTCTGTATGAGCCTTAAAAGGGAATGTTGCTCAAGGGGCATGGTAGAAAAATGAACTTCAGTTTATACAATATCCTTTCGAACAAGTGAGAAAATATTTCTAAGGGAACTAAGTTAGCTGCACAAGAAGCTTTATCAAGAACTGGGAATATAAAAGAACATGTAGAAGAGATGGAAGGAGGGGCATAGGGCAGGGAATGAAAATGAAAGAGCTGCCTAGACTTGGAAGAACAGTGTCAGAAAGGTTCCAGGCCAGAGTTACTGAGGCTTATGGAACTGCTAAAGACAAGGAAAGGCTTGGCAAGCTATGTTCAAAGACAGACTGTGAACAAAGAAGGGATAAGATCACTGCTGGTGGAAAATGGTGCACTGTTAACAGATGACCAGAATGTTTACCAGATTATCAATTTATTGTCCTTTATATGCCGTAGGTCTAGCCCAGTGCCTGTCACCTTTCAAGTATACCACACATGTGGAGGGAATAGATGGATGAGGAGTTCAGGTAGTGAGAGTGATTTAAAAAATAGAAAAGTAGTAGAATAAATATGATTTTTATAGGAGAAATTTCAACACTAAGATAAAGCATGGAGTTAATAAAGGGACTTGGTTATTTTAAAATTACATCTCTGCAGACTAAGAATTGACATCCCAAGAGGCAAGAATCTGAAAATTTGATGTGAGAAGTGTCATTAACAGTGTTCAGGATCAAAGTGTAGAAGTTTCAAAGATGCAATCAGAGTACTAATCCACAATTTCAAAAGGGGAAAGAAGATGGATTTGGGATATTTCAGAAGAGTGAAGTGACTATTTCCACCATAATCTATATTATCTTATGAAGCAGAGAATTTGGAATGATTTAGATTTAAAAAAAGGTATTTAGATTCTACTAAAAAAGAAAGGTGTAATCGCAAGTAGTAGAATTTATTTTTTGTGGGATTACCTGGTCTATTTATGAGACAATGCTATCATCATTGTGATTTCAGTAGGGCATCCTGCAACATATTTTTTATATGTAGAGAAAACATGGAGAAGGATTAACTTGGTGATGATACAAACAAATGGATTCATACTTCTCAAACATAGTGCAATAAGATCAAAATGGAATGAGACAGTCCCAAGCTGTGCTATATGACTCTGTGTTTGGCATTGTCTTATTCAATATTTTGAACAGTGATTTCAATTAAATACAAACAAACAGAACAGGTACTTGTAAAATTTGAATTTGACACAAAGCTAGAGACAAAAATAATATTTTACTGCCAGTCCAAGCAAAATGGCATATACTCGTTGTTTTAGTTCAGGCTGCTATTACAAAGTACCACAGACTGGGTGGTTTATAAACAATAGAAATTTATTTCTCACAGTTCTAGAGGATGGAAGTATGAGGTCTGGTGAGGACCCTCTTCCAGGTTGCAGACTGCCATCTTCTCACCGTGTCCTCACATGCTGAAGAGGTTAGGGGTCCTCTCTGGGACCCTGTCTTTTATATGGGCACTAATCCCATTCATGAAGGCAAAGCCCTCATAATCTAATTACCTTCCAAATTTCTCAGCTCCTAGTATTATCACATTGGAAGTTAGGATTTCAACATATGCCTTTGGGAGGGACACAAACATGTAGCCTTAAGACTCATCTCTTCCTTCTCCTCTCCACTAAGTGTAACTACATACCCTAAAAGCAATACAAGACAACCAGAGGAGAACTCTGAAAGGTGGTGTGGTAGGTTGAATAATGTCCCCCACAGATGTCTACATTCTAATGCCCAGAGTAAGTATGGGCATTAACATAACAAACATGTTACCTTACCTGGTAAAAGGGACTTTGCAGATGTGATTAAATTAAGGATCTGGAAATGAGGAGATTATCCTCGATTATCTAAGAGGGCCCAGTGTGATCACAAGGGTTCTTGTAAGAGTGAGGTAGGTTTTTAGTATAGTCTGAAGTCAGGGAGCATGATTCTTCCAGCTCTGTTCTTTTTTAAAATTGCTGTGGCTATTCAGGGTCTTTTGTGTTCCCATACAAATTTAATTTTTTAAAATTCTAGTTCTGTGCAAACTGCTGTTGGTAATTTGATAGGCATTGCACTGAATCTGTAGACTGCCTTGGGTAGTAAGGTCATTTTAACAATTTTGATTTTTCCAACCCAAGAACATAGTATCTGTGTTTGTTTCCATCTGTTTGATCATCTTCAGTTTCTTTCATCAGCATCTTACAGTTTTCCAAGTGTAGGGGTTTTTTTACTTCCTTAGGTAGGTTTATTCCTAGGTATTCTATTTCTTTTTTGATGGGATTGTTTCCTTAATTTTTCTTTCTGATAGTTCATTGTTAGTGTTTAGAAATGCAACAAATTTCTGTATGTTAATTTTGTATCCTGCAAATTTACCAAATTCATTGATGAGCTCTAGTAGTTTTCTGGTGGCGTCTTCAGGATTTTCTATGTGTAGGATCATGTCATCTGCAAATGGTGATGGTTTTACTTCTTCCTTTCCAATTTGTATTCTTTTTAGGTCTTTTTCTTCTCTGATTGCTGTGGCTAGGACTTCCAAAACTATGTTGAATAAAAGTGATGACAGTGGGAATCCTTGTCTCATTTCTGATCTTAGAGGAAAGACTTTCAGCTTTTCACCATTGAGTATGATCTTAGCTGTGGGTTTGTCATACATGGCCTTTATTATGTTGAGGTATGTTCCCTCTCCGCCTGCTTTCTGAAGAGTTTTCATCATGAATGGATGTTGAATTTTATCAAAAGCTGTTTCTGCATCTATTGAGATGATCAATGCGACCAACAAGGGATTAATATCCAAAATATATAAACAGCTTATACAGCTCAATATTAACAGGCACATGTAAAGATGCTCATCATTGCTAATTATTAGAGAAATGCAAATCAAAATTATAATGAGATATCATCTCACACCAGTCAGAAAGGCCATAATCAAAAAGTCTACAAATAATACATGCTGGAGAGGGTGTGGAAAAAGGGAACCCTCCTATACTGTTGTTAGGAATGTAAATTGGTAATTAATTTTGGAGAACAGTTTAACACTTTCCTTTAATACTGTACATGTAACTCTCATATGATGCCGCAATTGATCTCTTGGGCCTTTATCACAGAGAAATGAAATCCATGATCAAACAGAAACCCATATATAAATAATCCATAATAGCTTCATTCAAAATAGCCCCAACTGGAAACAACCCAGATGTCTTTCAATAGGTGACTGGTTAAATTATCAGTGATACATCTACGGCATGGAATATTAATAATAAAAAAGTATAAACTTTTGATACATGGAACAATTTGTATGGATTTTGAGATAATTATGCTGTTACAAAAGCCAATCTTGAAAGTTATTTTGATCCCCTTTATATAACATTTTTAAGAGGCAAAATTATAGAAATGAGAATAGGTTAATTGTTGTCAGGGGTTGGGGATGGTGAGAGGAGTGACTATGAAATGTCATTATAAGACATCTTTTTGGAGATGGAACTGTGTCTTATATTGACTATATCAATGTCTGTATCTTGCTTGTAGTATAGTTTTGCAAGATGTTACCACTAGAGGAGACTTCTAAAAGGTACACAGGATATCTCGGTATTATTTCTTACAGCTACATGTGAATCTGTCTCAAAATAAAGAGTTTAGTTTTTAAAAATGGACTTCATGGAAAACAAACCAAAAATAAATTTCATAGGTGATAGAATATTCAGCAGCACTCCTAATAATGAATTTCCTCAGCTGTTATTTGTCATAAAAAGTTTTTATTTGTCCTTTGTTTTTAATAGATATTTTCACTGGGAATAGAATACTAGGATGACTTCTAAAATTTTTTCCCTGCCTTAAAGATGTTACTCTACTGTCTCCTGGCTTGTATAGTTTCTGGTGAAAAACATTGTTCATTTGTATGTAAAGTTTCTTTTTTCTCTCTGACTTCCTTTAGGACTTTCTCTTTCTCTTTGATTTTCAGCTGCTTGAATATGAAGCATCAAGGTCTAGTTCTTTGGTTATTTTTTTCTGCTTGAGGTTTTCTGCACCATTTCAGCAATCTTGAAAACATGAGCTAAAATCAAGTTTTGGGAATAAGTCCTTCACTTAGTTGTAGGAAAGCATTTCTAAATGGCAGATTAAGAACCTCTGAAAATCCTTTTCTCCATAAAAGTACCAAGAACAGTGCAAAATGGTCAAAATCAACATTTTCCTGAACTCTTCAAATTAACCCAAATCTTACAAGAGTCAAGGAACATTTATTCAAGAAAAATGGCCGAATCTCAGTATGAACAGCAGATAATGCTAGATGAACTTGCCTTATAGCCATGCCCTTCTTTCCAGCTTGATGGAATCCTTGAAAATAATTAGCCTCACAGCCATGATAGCTGTGAAAACCAGAGCCTAGCAGCCACTTTAGGGACAAAATCTCTCTGAAGCTGCCCTAAAATCCATATCACTAAAGAATTGTCACTCGAGTTGCATGACAGCTCTCTGTAAAAGCTCATTTTAAAGGATTTGTCTTTATTTGACTTGACTTAAAACTCACTCGGTGAGAAAGGCCCTACCCACAGAATGTTTGTTGAAAATAGTATAAAAAGTTTAGAAAAATTTGTTGAACAGAAAGTGTTGAAGGAGAAGAAGGGCAGAAGAAGCGGAAAAAGAAGGAGAAAGATCATCTTGACTGCTGCAATGAAAATACAATTTACCAGTGGAAAGAGAACAGAGATACATCAAATAATAAGACTGAGAAGGGATTTTTGTAGTTAGTGATATGGATATTATTGTGTATCTCAACAAGAGCAGTTTTAATGAAGTGGGAAGGGCAAAAAGCCTGATTGAAGAGAGGTTAAAGGAGAATGAGAAAGGAATTACAAACAAGTATAATCTTAGAATCATGATATTTTGGTGTTTCCAGAACTTTAGTTAGCCACCTCATTTTGTAGGTATGGAATGGAAACCCCAAGAAACTGACCACGAAACACATAGCTTTTTAGTGGCAAATAAGGAGCTAGCGCCCACATTTTCTCATTCCCATTTTAAATATCCTCCCGTCACACAAGATTGCCACCTTCTGAAAAAAAAAAAAGGTAAACTACTTTTGTTTACTATTAGCTACAAACAGAGATTCTGGACTTTAGAAATAAAATATTTTTGCTTCATTCAAGAAGAAGCCAGCCATTATTTTGGTTATGACATTCTGAAAAAGGTGAAAATACAGGAATTGTTTCCCAATTCCTTTTTTTTAAATTTGTGCTCTGCTTTTCAGAGGCATAGCAGATGATTTCCCCCTAAGTCTTCATTATACAGATACCATATTCAGCTACTCTTTGAACTATGAGTGTTAGCAGCAAAAAGACAATTTCATTTTGTATTTTGGTCACTTTTTTTCATGGACTTAAGTCCGCAAAAATATATTATCTCTGGTTCTTAAATCTTTTTGCACAGAGAGAGTTGTATTTTGTTTTAGAATAATAAGAATTGAATTTCTCTTTTTACTCAAAATCAAAGCCTTCTAAAGGTCTTTCTGCACCTCCTCCCAACCTCTTACCCAGTTTTGATGTTCTCCACAGAATATAGGCGGGTGAATAATATCAAGTTTTATCTATATATCACCCAGCTCAGCATGATTTCATAGAAGAAAATGGAAAAAATAATCCACGGTGGTCAAGCAACTAAAGACTAAACTTGATCCATAATTAAACAATATATTCACATGGCCAAGCAAAGAGCTCACAGCTCCTGTTAATCTCTGATGTTCTTTTACAAGGCTTATCTCCATTTGAAAGCTTTCTTTTAAAGCATTTCTTTGGTAATAGTCTAAATTATTCCCTGCTTCCAATATTAATTTTCATTATATATTTCTAGTGCATTCTATACAACGAAATAGAAATATTTTATGCAGATTTTTAATTAAGATTAATCAAAGCCACCATGCTAATAATAATAACAAATAGACACATAACACACATATACACTGTGTAGTTCTGGCTCATTAGATAGACTATGTGGCAAACAGCAATCAAAGCATCATTTCTTTGAACATTTACTTTAATTATGATACTATATACTACATATAATATTTATTCTAGGGGTGTGTAAAGGATTTTAAGATGAAAAAGCATAATCATGGTAATTATGATTTGAGGGCCTTCTTTCTTGAATACTTCCTTTGGAGGTGCCATGAAAAAATATTAAGTAGAAAAAGGCTCTGGGCATGAACAAGCACTTCGTTTTTTAATAATCCTCAGCATATTCAATGCTGCTGGCCTATTAGCATATTGTCATTTCTGCTTTTTGCTTTTTCTTAAAAAATCCATTTACATAATTATGTAGAGTGCAGTCTCTCTTTCAGATTCTTCTTGGGTATGGAGTGCTTAGCACTGCATATTACTACAGGAGATAAGCTTCTGTAGATACACATGACTTTGGATCTGAAAAGAAAATAAATTTATGTTTTCTATCTTATTTCTGATTTCTTTGTGAAGAGGAAAGCTTTGTCACATTAGAACAATGAATGTTAAATTGTCTTATTTTCTTTCCAAAATTTCATATAAATCATATAAAAGTACATACATATACACAGGTGTTAAGTTTTGTTGTGATGAGGAATAGTTATATGAAATCCTGACCTCTACATTTATTTCTCAATTTCTATTCAGATACATAAATGAGGTATGAATACATAATTAAGATAGAAAAAACATTTTGTCAAATAGTGGGCTAATTTCCAGTGATCCTTAAATAACACACACACAAACACATTTATATACATATAAATGTACCCTCACATGTGATGAATTACCTACACAGGGAAAAATATTTCTTAAATGTGCGATAAATACTTTGAATGAAACTGTTCCTTTATACCAGTTTTTAGTACAATCATTGCCTTTATAAAAAATGCCTATTCATATATATAAAAAGAAGAAAAAGCAAAGCAAGATGGAAATTTCCAGAAAACGAAACAAAAATTTACTACGAATCTTACCACCCATCACCTAACATTTAGTTTTAGTGACCAGTCTCCCTTTATTCACACATGAGCCGTCTAAAAGATAGGAATAGTTTAGACATTGCAATGGTATCATGCAGAGTGTTTTAAACTTAAAATTAAGCTTAACTGTATTTAACTTTAATTGAAGAAAAACAAGTGAGACAAAGAATTATGTGTATATGTGTGTGCAGCACATGTACATGTATGCAAGACATACCTGTTAAAGATAGCTTTTAAATTGAGAATAACAAAATTTAGTGTCTTCTACCTTTAGCATAATTTCCAGTTTAGTAAAAGGCATTATGTATCTTACAGAATAGTTGGGAGAGAGCTGGGGGACCAGGTTCATGACTGATATTCAATGAAGAATATGCAGAACCATATCAAAGATCAAATATGACTAAGAAGATACTACCACCACTTCTACCATTCACATCTGAGATACTAGAAATGCTGTTTGCCAAGTGTTACTAAAATCTGAACATATTTGGCCATCTATTCCAGAAAACAAACAAACATAGAAATAACAAAACTAAACACAGCTGGGTTTGTTAACATTTCTTGTGTCCATTTTTTTGGAATTGAAGACACCTGTGAAAGCTTCTGTCTAGTAGATCCTAGGCCATTTGCCTGTACTCTAGCTCCATGGCAGCTAGAGAAGCAAGGGTTCTGGATTGTACCTAGGGGAAGATGGGACTCATAAAATGGGACTTTGTCATTTTGTTGGAATTTTGAATTATAGGATGGTCACAGTGACAGTTATCCATTACATATCTCGTTTCCTGATCTTTTTTATTTACTTCCTCCTTTTCAGGGAGTACACTCAATAATACTTACTGAGAAATTGTACATGGGAGGTAATAATATTTTGAGCACATGTCTGAAAAGAGTTATTTTTAACTATACATTTCAAGTTTGAAAAATATTTGACTCCCTGATAAGAAATATGAGAAAAATACCACTCATACTTCCTCCCACATTTGATCTTTTAGCTTTCATTTTTAATTATATTATCATTTTAACATTTCCAAGAAGTGTAACATTCACATTAGATTATGTAACTGTAATTACTTTAGTTCTTTAATCTTCAGGGTTCACATAAGTGGATTCAACTCTCACTAACCATGCTTTTCTACAGTTTCTATTTTCCTAAGCTTTTGATTTTGTGTTATCTCTTGTTTGGCTAAATATCATTATGCAAGAGTGAGAGGTTCTATCTTTTATTTTAAATATAAAAGACATTTACTACGTACAAACTTGGGGTAACACTTTTTCTTAGAAATGTATAAGTATTTCTACACTTTTTCTAGCACTAAGTATTTCATTGGAGACCTCTAAAGACCACCTGACATTCCACTTTGAATGTGACTTGCTCTTTCATTCCTTCACGAATCCCCATATGATTCTTTTTTATCCTTAAAGGCTGAGGAATTTGCTAGAATATATGTGTGTACTTATATCAATCTCTCTGTATCTGTTTTTCCTGGAACACTGTGAGACTCAATCAGTAGATTCAAGCCTAACATATTTCAGGACAGGTTAACTGTGTACTTGAATTTTGTGATACTTGTTCTGTTTTTACGAAAACAAATTATATATAGTTCAGTATCCTTTGTGGTAGCCATAATTTTCTCCATAATCATGTTCATGTTTTATTTTGTTTTCTACTATTTTATTTATGAGATTTACTTTAGCCTATCACATGATACTTTTCTAAAAATTGAAGTATAGTTGATTTACAATATTATGTTAGTTTCAGGGGTACAGCATAGTGATTTGTTTTTGTTTTTTTGCAGAATATATTCCATTATAGGTTATTACAAGATATTAGATATAATCCCCTGTGCTGTACAGTAAATCCTTGTTGCTTATTTATTTTATATGTGGTAGTTTGTATCTTTTAATACCATACTCCTAATTTGTCCCTCCCCCACCTCCCCTTTGGTAACCATAAGTTTGTTTTCTATGTTTGTGAGTTTGTTTCTGTTTTATATATAGATTCATTTGTATTATTTTTTAGATTCCACACATAAGTGTTATCATATGATATTTGTCTTTGTCTGACTTATTTCACTAAGCATTCATGTTGCTGCAAAGGCCAATATTTCATTATTTTTATGGCTGAGTAATATTCAATTATATATATACATCACATCTTCTTAAGCCAATCATCTGTTGATGGGCACTTGGATGATTTCCATGTCTTGGCTGTTGTAAATACTGCTGCTATGAACATTGAGGGTGCATGTATCTTTTCAAAGTAGAGTTTTCATTTTTTCTGGATATATACCCAGGAGTGAGATTGCTGGATCATATGGTAGCTCTATTTTTAGTTTTTTAAGGAACTTCCATATAGCTTTCCATAGTGGCTGCACCAATTTACATTCCCACCCAGTGTAGGAGGGTTCCCTTTTCTCCACACCCTCTCCAGCTCTTATTATTTGTAGACCTTTTAATGATAGCCATTTTACAGGTGTGAGGTGATACCTCATTGTGGTTTGGATTTGCATTTCTCTAATAAATAACAATGAGAAGCATCTTTTCATTTGTCTGTTGCCCATCTGTATGTCTTCTTTGGAGACATGTCTATTTAGGTCTTCTACCCATTTTTTGATTGGGTTGTTTGTTTTGTCAATATTGAGTTGTATGACCTTCTGCATATTTTGGATATTAACTCCTTGTTGATTGCATCGTTTGTGAATATTTTCTCCCATTCTGTGGGTTATCTTTTCATTTTGTTGATGGTTTCCTTTGATGTGCAAAAGCTTTTAAGTTTGATTAGGTCCCATTTGTTTACTTTCACTTTTATATCTATTGCCTTGGGAGAGTGATCTAAGAAAATATTGGTACAATTTTATGTCAAATGGTATTTTGCTTATGTTCTCTTCTAGGAGTTTTATGGTGTCATGTATTAAATTTAGGTCTTTAAACCATTTTGAGTTTATTTTTTTACATGGTGTGAAGGAATGTTCTAATTTCATTGATTTACATGTAGCTGTCCAACACCACTTGCTGAAGAGACTGTCTTTTCTCCATCATATATTCTTACCACCTTTGTCATAAATCAATTGACCATAAGTGTGTGCATTTACTTCTGGGCTCTCTATTCTGTTCCGTTGATCTCTGTTTTTAATGCCAATCCATGCTCTTTGGATTACTGTAGCTTTGTAGTATAGGCTGAAGTCTGGAAAGGTTATACCTACAGTTTTGTTCTTTTTCCTCAAGATTTTTTTTGGCAATTCTGGATCATTTGTGGTTCCATATAAATTTTAGGATTATTTGTTCTAGTTTTGTGACAAATGTTGTGGGTATTTTGATAGAGATTGCATTAAATCTGCAGATTGCTTTGTGTAGTATGGCCTTTTTAAGAATATTAATTCTTCCAATCCAAGAGCATGGGATATCTTTCCATTTCTTTGATCATCTTCTGTTCCTTTATCAATGTTTTATAGTTTTCAGCTTAACTCTTTGGTTAAGTTTATTCCTAGGTATTTTTTTTTTTTTGGATGTGATTTTAAACAGGATTGTCTTTTTACTTTCTCTTTTTGATAGTTCATTATTAGTATAAAGAAATGCAACAGGTTTTTGTATATTAATCATATCCTTCCACCTTGCTGAATTCATTCATTAGTTCTAGTAGTTTTTGTGTGGAGGCTTTAGTGTTTTCTATTTAGAGTATTATGTTATCTGCAAATAGTGACAGTTTTACCTCTTTCCTTCCAAGTAGGATACCTTTGTTTCTTTTTCTTGTTTGAGTGCTGTGGCTAAGACCTTAGTATTATGTTGAAAAGAAGTAGTGAGAGTGAGCATCCTTGTCTTGTTTCCGAGTTTAGTGGGAAGCTTTTCAGCTTTTCACCACTGAGTATTGTGTTGTCTTTGGGTTTGTCATAAATGGCCTTTATTATGATGAGATATGTTCCCTCTATATTCACTTTGGTGAGAGATTTATCATGACCGGACCTTGAATTTTATCAAATGTTTTTCTGTGCCTTTTGTTAATGAGATGTATCACACTGATTGATTTTCATATGTTGAACCATCCTTACGACCCTAGAATGACTCCAACTTGGTCATGGTGTGTGATTCTTTTTATGTATTGTTGGATTCAGTTTGCTAATATTTTGTTGAGGATTTTTGCATCTTTATGCATCAAAGATACTGGCCTGTAATTTTCTTTCTTTCTTTCTTTCTTTGTAGTGTTTTTGTCTTGATTTTGGTATCAAGGTGATGGTGGCCTCATAGAATGAATTTGGGAGTATTCCCTCCTCTTCAGGCTCTTGGAATAGTTTGAGAAGAAATAGTTATAATTTCTTCTTTGTATGTTTGGTAGAATTCCCCAGTGAAGCCACCAGTCCTAGACTTTCGTTAGCAGGTCATTTTTTAAAATTACAGGTTCTATTTCACTTGTAGTGATCATTCTATTCAAATTATCTGTTTCTTTTTGACTCTGTCTGGGCAGGCTGTATGTTTCTAGAAACTTGTCCATTTCTTCTGGTTGTCCAATTTGTTGGCACATAGCTATTCTTAGTATTTTCTTGTGGTATTGGTTGTTATTTCTCTTCTTTCATTTCTTATTTTGTTTATTTGCGTTTTCTCTCTTTTCTTCTTGTTGAGCCTGGCTGGTGGTTTGCCAATTTTGTTTATATTTTCAAAAAACCAGATCTTGGTTTTATTGATTTTTGCCACTGTTTTTTTTAAATCTCTATTTTATTTATTTCTTCTCTGATCTTTATTATTTCTTTCCTTCTGCTGAAAACTTAAACCTAAATAAGGAAAACAGATATCCAAGTACAAGAAGCACAGAGGGTCCCAAACAAGATGAACTCAAAACAGACCACATCAAGACATATCATAATTAAAATAACAAAAGTTAAACATAAAGAGAGGATTCTAAAGGCAGCAAGAGAAAAACAAAGAATTATTTACAAAGGAATCTCCATTAAGCTGTTAGCTAATTTCTTTACAGAGACTTTGCAGGCTAGAAGCGAGTGGCATGATATATTAAAAGTCCTGAAAGGGAAAAATCTGCAACCTAGGTTACTCTACCCAGCAAGATCATCATTTAGAATAGAAGGAAAGATAAAGAATTTCTCAGACAAGCAAAAACTGGAAGAATTCAGCAGTACTAAACTTACCGTAAAAGAAACACTGAAAGGTTTTATCTAAATAGAAAGGAAGAAAGAATATGTAGGAAAGAAAAAAAAATCACAACAGGAAAGACATATACAGTAAGGATTGAAGATCACTTAAATAAGCCAGTACATAAATCAAGAAACAATCAAAAAATGTAATAGCGATTATAACTACAATAAACAGTAAAAGGATAAGCGTGAAGACATCATGAGGACATCAAAAATCACAAAATGTGGGGGAGAGAAGTATAAAAATGTAGATATTTTAGAATGTGTTTGAACTTGAATGACTATCAGTTTAAAGTCATTTAGGTATCAGTATAGTTGTGGGTCAACATGCTTGAACTTCATTGTAACAACAAATCAACAACAGACAGTAGATTCACAAAGACCAAAAAGAAAGGAACTCAAGCATACTACAGAAGAATATCATCAAACCACAAAAGGAAAAACAAAAAGAAGAAATAAACAAAGAAGAACTACAAAAACAACTGGAAAACAAGGATTAAAATGGCAATAAGTACATACCTATTATTAAAGTAATAATTATTACTTTCAATGTCATTGGACTAAACACTCTGATCAAAAGACATAGAGTGACAGGTTTGATTTTGAAAAAAGAACCTATAGTATGCTGCCTACTTGAGACACACTTGAGGATGCAAGATATGCAGGGACTAGAACTGAGGAAATGGAAAAAGATATTTCATGCAAAATGGTAACAAGAAGGCAGAGGTAGCAATAGTCATATCAGGTGAAATAGACTTTAAAAGAAAGGCCATAAAGAAAGACAAAGAGGTATTATATTATGATAAAAGAGTCAGTACAAGAAGAGGCTATTACACTCACTAACATATATACACCCAGTATAGGAGTACCTAAATATATAAAGTATATATTAACAGACATAAAGGGAGAAGTTGACAATAATGCAGTAATAGTAGGAGACTTTAACACCCCACTGAGATTAATGGACAGATCATCCAGACAGAAAATCAATAAGGTAACAGAGGTCTTAAGTGATACAATAGACCAGTTAGACTTGCCATCTACTGGACACTAAACCCCAAAATCCCAGAATATGCATTATTTTCAAGCATGTTTGGAAAGTTCTCTAGGATAGACCACATACTAGGTCACAAAATAAGCCTCAACAAATTTAAAAGAATAGAAATTATTTCAAGCATCTTTTCTGACTACAACAGTATAAAACCAGAAATCAACTGCAGAAAGAAAAGCAGGAAAAGAGCAAACACATAGAGACTAAACAACATGCTACTAAAAACCAATGGGTCAATGATGAAATCAAAGAAGAAATCAGAAAATACCTTGAGACAAACAAAAATGAAAACACAACTTTGCACAATCTATGGGATACACCAAAAGCAATTCTAAGAAGGAAGTTCACAGCCATACAGGCCTTTCTTGAGAAACAAGAAAAATCTCAAATAAACCACCTAACCTACCACCTAAAAGAATTAGAAGAAAAAATAATATCCACTCTACTTTTGACTTTGTTTTTAGTGATGTTCATTTTTATGTGATGTTTTTAATGTGACTTTCAAACCATTATATTTTTATTGTTCACTTTCATTTCTTTTCTAAGATCTATAAGCTCAATTTTCAATCCTTTCTCCCTTTTAGAGTCCTTCATATGAATACTTGTGACTCTTTTCCCATTTTTAAAATTTAAGGTAATTATGCTACCCATGATTTCTTTCTGTTTTTTTTTTGACAGTACCTGTGTTTCTTTGAATAATTCATTTTATGATATCTTTTCTTTATTAGTTTCTTTAAGCACATTTAATCTTATTTTAAAAGCATACTTTATTTAAGGTGTGGTTTATTATATTAGAGCTTTTATGGTTACTTGAGAGACACATCTGGATGGCCCTGGGGTCCTTCCCCCTTTTAAGAGCTGATCTGACAGCTGGTTCAATGGACTGGACTGGGCTGCAGAGAGCCAAGGTCTTTAGCTCTGGTCAGCATTCTTGGCATGCAGTCTGTTTCCAGGGCTTTTCATTTGCACATTTTGAGCTTTGAAATGCATATTCCCTAGCTTTGTCCCAGAGCCCAGAGATCACTTGATATATTTCTTGTTGCTTAGTTTAGAGATCAGCAAACACTATAACCGAAAGACTAAATCCAGCTGGCTGTTTTTGAATGGAATATGAGCTAAGAATAGTTTTTGCATTTTTATGCAGTTGAAAAAAATCCAAAAAAGAATAATTCATGAAGCATGAAAGTTATATGAAATTCAAATTTTAGTGTCCCTAAATAAAGCTTTATTAAAAAACAGTCCAGCTCATTTATTCATGTACTGTCTATGCTGCTTTCATAGTGCCACAGTGGAGTAGAGTAGCTGCAACAGAGAACATATGGCCCACAGAAGCTATTTCTGCATAAAATACATGCTATTTGGCTCTTTACAGAAAAAGTTTGTCTACTCCTAATTTAGAGAAACTAGGTGTTCCCAGATCCAATGCTAAGCTTACCCGTAAATATGTAGCATGGTGTTAGGTGCATGCTCACTCATGGAGTACTCAGTTGTATGTGCAACATGTTAACCTAGCCAGACCCTCCCTCCTATGACTTTGACTTTGATGCATAAAAACATCTATGTCCATCCCAGGTTAGAGAAAAATGAAAGTATGGGGGTATGGGATCTATACTCACTGTACTAGTTCTCTGCTTATAAAATTTCCATAAATAAATTCTTTGTTATATTGGGACTGTATGATGGTAGTGATGTGTGCATGATATTATTGATCTTTGAATGTTAATTACTGCTAGTAGGAAGTCATGTTGGGTCAAACCGGGCATGTGGTGGCTGGAAGACCTAGAAGAATCTGAAGAAATTCACACCCTCTATTTTGTTTTTGATGTTTTTTGTACACACTTTTTTTTCCTTTTGGTCTTTCATCTCTTCCTTCCCCACCATTCTGAGATATCAAACTGCATCTTCACTGGGACATTTTTTTCATCTTTCTAAACAACCCTAGAACTCATAATTAGTCAGGATCATTTGGTATGCCATCTTAACTATGGGAAAATCTGTATATAGTCCCTGATCCCTCATTTTGATTATCATTTAACAGTATTTGGCAAGTGATCTTAAAAAAATTGTTCTTTGAGTCATGACAGTTTTCTTGCTGCCCTTGTGATGGAATGTTTTCTTCTGTCATTCATTGTTTTTTCTTGGTGGTGAGATTTGAAGAAGCAGAGGGAAGGAAAATTTTCTTCTGCTATTTTAACTAGAAATTCCAGGCTGTTTTATATCCTTATAATTTCTCAGAATCCTGTATAATTCATCTTGCTCTATGCCCCTGAATTTAATTTGTCCTGACATTAAACTATCAAGAATTTTAGCTGTGCAAGAAAAATCACTAAGACTTATTTAAACTTTGTAATTTGACGTTCCTAGGACTATCCTTTCAATTGGATATACTAGGCTTATACTAATAAGAGTGGTCACTTAAGTCCTTTGTAAATATTAATATAACACTCACTATTTCTTCCACCAGAAAAAAATAATGTTGACTCCCAAAGAAATTTGAGTGATCATTATAAAATACTTCGCTCAGTTCCCCAACATCAGCTGCCAAGAATGGTTTCATTTATTCTTTAAACCAATTAACTTATTCATTCTAATTTTTGTAGGCTGCAGTACTTTTAGGACATATTGTATATACCTCCCAGAATACTCCTTAGAAATTGCATGTGTGAAATTTTCACGTGAAATATTTCTGATTGAACTTTATTGTGAATTCCATTTAGACAAGGGTATCAGGATTTTCTTTTCTTTCTTTCTTCTTATTTTTAAAATGATATTTTTTTATAAAATGTTTTAGGGGATAGTTAGCCAAGACCAAAGGAATAAAATGCCTCAGAATGTCAGTGGTTTATGGGATAACAATATGAATAACATACAAAGAGAGTTTTTGAAAGGAAAACTGCCTTAAGAACAATGAACCACAAGATATGAAGCAGTGTAGACCCAAGATCTAGTAGCGCATTTGTCAGTGAAAACAAATACGATCTTTAGAGATTTATTTTCTCTTGAGTACAGGGAAAAGTCAAAATATTTACAGAAGGATGTGAGCCATGCTTGAAATTTTTAAAAAATTGTTTTACTTTTGTTTAGAATTCCTTGATGTCTAATAAATATTGTTTTCTAAGAAAAGATAATATTTAAATTTTAACTATGATGAATCAAAACTTTTGATTAGCTCTTTTAAAAATTCCTCCATTTCCCCAGTTGAGTAGAATTTGTGGGTATAAAGGAGGAATTATTCAAAGATGGCACAGCACAAATTGGGAAAAGACTCTCATGATTAAGACAATAGAAAAAGAAAAAAAAAAACATGTTTATTGGAGTTTTTCCCCAATACTTTAATGAATGAGGATGTTGACAGCAATTGCTTTCTTCCCTGCCCTAGTAGTAGAGAATCATTAAACTGAGATAAAAAATAATGCACACTGCAGAGATTTACAAAAATTCTACATTTCTACTGATCTTAATTCATAGCTAAGTGTTGGAATATTTTTACAGTGCCAGTTCTCTTTATATAGTTTGTCTTTTGTTATTTATAGCATTGTAACTTACAATCCATTATTGACAGCCACAGTAAACAAGTTCTTTAATAGGATTTTTTTTCCTTATTTAAAGCTCAGATTTTTAGTATTTATATATAGCTAAATAAATTTTATGTTGACTCTTTCATATAGTGATTTAATTAAAAATCAGTTTATCTCATAATATGGGGTTATGGTTGTTGGGATATATTGCTTAAATGAATATCCTACATCACATATTTGTTCAGTAAATAATATAATATGACATAAATACTGTGACATTTCTCAACCTAGAGGTTTTATTATCCTCCTTTTTATTGCCTTCTTCTATGTCATGAACTTACGTATCATTATGAATACCCATAGATGATGTTTTCTATTTAGGAATCAGTCTCTATATGGGAAAGAAAATAGGAAAGTGGAAATGGACAAGAGCTATTGCATCCATGAAATGGTAACATGTAAGTACTATTAATAAACTATTATATCCCCATTGTAGGAAGGAATATTGAAACAGTTGTGTTGTTAATTATATAGAACTATATATAACTGAAAGGAAAAAATTGAGAAGAAAATGGTATCTGAATACTTCCAAGTTCCATTAAATACTGTAATCCTATTTATGCAAAAGTATGCTATTCCAAGTCCCCAAACTTCCTTTCCCTCACAGATATTCATGTGAGGCACTTGAAAATGTGCTTTTGATTCTAATTAGTAGCAATAAATAGAAAAATATTTCTTTGGATTTATCAAAAAAATATTAAACTCCTGCAGCGAACGTCTTTCATTTCCAGGTATGATGAATTACCGTTCTATAGGCCAAAGTTCCTTCTTAGAGTAAATGTACAAGTTAAATAAAACATAAAAATCTTCTGTTTGAAGCCTTTAGAGAAATTCCAAGGCAATAAGTTATTAAAGAGCCAGATTTCTAGATGGAAGTGAATTAGAGAGTGGGAAGTTGACACTGTGCAAGCCACTTTTCTCATAGTGGCATCTGCTGATACTTCTGGCTGAGAATATGGAAGTAGGTCACAGATAAGAATCAGAGCAGCTAACAATGCTTCTGGCAATTTTCCAAGGCTAGAGAGACAAAAATTAGAATCTAAAGCCCAGGACTTCCAAGATAGTTAGGACTTAAGGAACTAAGATCTAGAGTGAAGGAGATGTGCAGAACTGAGCCTTATACTTATGGTTTCCCTCAAAATGCATTTCCAAATATATAAACTTCAAGGGAAAAATGCTAAGAAGGTACGCAGAGAAATTTTGAAAAGCAGAATCAACTTTTCAACTGTGTGACTGTGCTGAAGAGCAAAAATTGAGGATTAGAATCTTCCAAAGAAGATAGACCCTAGTAAACAATCAGTTGAAACCCTAGAAGAGTTATACAGCAGAAGAGGGTGTGAACCAAGGATGGACAGAGTCTTTATGAAAAATATAATCTAGGGCTTCCCTGGTGGCGCAGTGGTTGGGAATCCGCCTGCTGATGCAGGGAACGTGGGTTCGTGCCCCGGTCCGGGAGGATCCCACATGCCGCGGAGCGGCTGGGCCCATGAGCCATGGTCGCTGGGCCTGTGCGTCTGGAGCCTGTGCTCCGCAACAGGAGAGGCCACAACAGTGAGAGGCCCGCGTACCACAAAAAAATAATAATCTAGTCTGGTACCAGCACATTCTCTGGTTTGATTGAGGTAAACTGTCTTCACTTTCTGTCTATTACAAATTGAGGTGAAGTATCTCTGGAGGAAGATGTTATCAAGATTCTCAGCACTTTTTCATACACAGTGTCTCATATTCAATTCAAACTTACCAGGCATGCAAAAAATACATCAAGAGGAAAAATGGAACGTATGATAGAAAAAGATATACAGGTGATTCTTTGCTGGCCAGCATAACCTTGATATTTAAATCTTACAAGATATTACCTGAAAACAAAATTAGAGAGCATCCAAGTTTCAAAAATCCTAAACAAGTTATCTTACGACAAAGTTGGCCAGTTTAATAATGTAAGGTTTATTTAAGCATCAAAATCTCATTGATCTTATTTATCACATAAAATGATGCAGAAAAAAAATTTGATGACATTCACTATCCAGTCAAGATAGAAACTCATAGAAAACTTGAAATGAAAGGAAACATCTTTAATTTGATTTTTTTTAATTTACAGTAAACATCACACTTTACTGTGAAAAATTCAAAGTGTTCCCCATAAGACCAGGAATAAGACAAGAATGCCTGGTAGCTTAATTTCTCTTCAACATTTTAGTGGAAGTTTTAGCCAGTGCAATAAGACATGAATAAAGGAGACAAAAGAAGGAAGGAAGGAAGGAAGGAAGAGAAAGAAAGAAAGAAAGAAAGAAAGAAAGAAAGAAAGAAAGAAAGAAAGAAAGAAAGAAAGGGAGGGAGGGAGGGAGGGAGGGAGGGAGGGAGGGAGGAAGGAAGGAAGGAAGAAAGGGGGAGGGAAGGAAGGAAGGAAAGATATCATTATTCATAGATTATCTGCTTGGGGAAAATTCCACACAACGGCAGAGCAACATGAAATTCAAGCCTAGCATAGAAAAAAAAAAACGTCTAATGAGTCACCATTTAGGAAATCTCAGAAAACAAATGTTAACTATAAAAATCAAAACAGTAACAAATGGAAATACTAGGACCTAAAAGTATAATAATAAATAAAAACATACATAGTATGGTCTTAATAGCAGAGTGTAGATGACAGTGTTAGTGAACTTGAGGGCAAATAAATAGATCTCTAATCTGAAGAATATAAAGATAAAGATTTTTAAAATTAACAGAGAGTCAGGAATCTGGATAAAGTGATGTAAAATATGTGAAGTTTGGGTCACAGAAATATGACAGTAAGAACTGGCCAAAATATTTGAAGTAATAGTGGCTAAAAAATTATCAAATTTGATTTAAACTATTACTTACGGATCCGAGAAGTTCAGTATACCTAAGCAGGATAAGTACAAAGAAAATCACACCTAAGTGCATTATAATCAAACTACTGAAAATAAGAATTGAAGAGAAAATCTGGAAAGATACCAGAAAAGGGAAAGGCACATTAGATGTAGGGGAACAATTTACATCATTGTTCCCCTACATTTAATTGACATCTCACCATAAAAAATCAAGGCCAGAATGCAAATCCTTCAAGAGCATGGTGGAAATAAAGTCATTTTCAGATAAGTGGAAGCTAAGAGTTTATCTCTAGCAGATCTGCACTGTGAGAAACAAAAAGAATGTTTTTTACATTGAAGGAAAATGATATCAAATGGGAACACTCATATCTAACAGGAAAGATTGAGGAACACTAAAGAAATAAAAAGGTAAATAGGTGGAAAAGTTAAAACTTTATTTTTTCTTCCTGTGTTTACTTAAAACACAGTTAATGGATTAAAGGAAAAATAATATATTGTAAAGTAGAGTTTATGAGGTAAATAGAAGCAAATGACATGACAACAATAGCATAGAGGGCAACAGGGGTCATGAATAAAATTATGCCATTTTAATGTAATTGTGTTTGTGAAATGGCAGGTGAGAAATGTGTAGTATGGAGTATGAAGTGTCAGCTGTAATGTGTAAAGTGGCAAAAGTGTGAAATGGTGAAATATTGACCAAGGTACACATTGATAAATTAAGAATGCATAGTTTAGCTTAAGAGCAACCATTACAAAAATAATAAGAGGTAAAGAAGTCAATAGAGAAAATGAAATATAACTTTAAAAATTGATCTACTCGAAAGAATGAAAGAAGCAAATAAAGGAACAAAGAAAAATCATAAGGTACAATGAAAAATACATAGTAAGATGTGGGACTGAATCCTAATCATATAAAAATTACATTAAATGTAATGAAACTAACTAAACACTCTACATAATAGTGTCAGAAGTACTTTTTTAAAAAGGACCCAATTATATATTTCCTATAAGAGATGCCCTTTAAACATAATACACAAGTAAGTTGAAACTAAAAGATTGGAAAACCATAATGATAGAAAGGACAACTCATCAGGTGGATATAACACTCCTTAAAATCTATGCACCTAACAAGAAAACTTCAAAATTCATGAAGAAAAATTGACAGAACTAAGGGAAGAAATAGACAAATTCACAAACATGTCTGTCTCAGTAATAATAGGTTAAGTAGATTAAAAAAACTAAAAAGAGCACAGAAAATCTGAACACACTATCAACCAAATTAATTGAATGAAATTTCCTCAGCCTGATAAAAGGTATATACAAAATATTCTACAGTTAACATCATTCTTAAGTATGAATGTTCTTAAGTATGAATTCTTAAGACTGAATGTTTTTACTTATATTTGAGAAAAGGGAAAGGATATTTATTCTTGCCACTTCTATTCAAAATTGTACTCGAGGTCCTAAACAGTGCCATAAAGGGAAAAAAAGGTTAAAAACATTTTGAAAGGAAGAAAGGAAGCTTTCTCCATCCCCAAATGATATGATTGTGTTCAGGTAAAATCCTAAGGAAACAACCAAAAAAAATTCCTACTAGAATTAAAAAGTAAATATAATAAAAATCACAGAACAAATGCCAGTGTGGAAAAAATTAATTGTATTTATATGAATTAACAACAAATAATTATGATGAAGTTATGATTTAAAATTTAAAAAGCAGTATTGTTTCTAGTGGCAGCAAAATCCAAAATATTTTGAAATAAATTTAACAAAAATTTTCAGAGCTTTTGTACTGAAAACTAAAAACATTTCTAAGAGAATTTAATAAGACAAGTAAATGGAGATATACTTTGTTCAAGGATTGGTTGAAAGAGTCAATATTAAGTTGTTCATTCTCCCACAGTTAATCTATAGATTCAACACAGTCTCAATCAAAATGACAGCAGGCATTTTTGTAGACTTTGACAAACTTATTTTAAAATTTATTTGGAAAAGCAAAGGGCATAGAATAGCCAAAATTTTATGAAAGATGGAAACAAAGGTAAAGGTATTACGCTACCTAATTTGAAGACTTAAATAAAGCTAATATAATCTAGATAAGTGGTATTAGTGGATAGGTAGGTATACAGTATCAGTGGAATAGGATGGAGTCCAGAAATAAATCCACAAATATATGATCAATTAACTTTTAACAAAGCACCAATGTATGTTAATGAGGAAATGTATTCTTTTCCATAACTGATGCAGGACAATCTGGATAGACATGTGAAAAAAGTAGAACTTCTACCCTTATCTCACACCATACACAAATATTAATTTGAAATGGGTCATGAACCTAAAAATAAAGGTAAAAATGTAAAACTTCTAGAAGAAAACAGGAGAATATCTTCATACATTGGAGTTAGCAAAGATTTTTTAGATAAGAAAAACAAAGCATCAAGCATAAAAGAAGATAAAAATTGGACTTCCTCAAAATTAAAGTTCTCTGCTTCTTTAAAAGTTTCTAAAGAAAATGAAAAAGCAGTCCACAAATTGAGAGGATGTATTTACTCTGTGCATGCATATGTCAGACAAGGACTTCCATACAGACTATTTTAAGATCTCTTACAACTCAATAATATAAAGGCAAAAGATCCAATAAAAAGTGGACCAAAGACTTGAAAGGATACCTCACAAAAGGAGATGTACAAATCACCAATGAATACATTTTTTAAATGATCACTATTATTAATTATGGGGAAATGCAAATTAAAACCACAGTGAAATACCAACTTGCTCAATGGCTGAAATGACTAACATTAAAGGACTGATGATATCAAGTGCAGGAAAGGATGTGAAATTCTTGGGACTCATATATTGTTGGCAGGTGTCTAAATGGTATAATCACTTTGGAAAAAATACTAGAATCTTCTTACAAAATTAAATGTACACTTGTCATACGATACACTTAGTGAAGATGACCACGTAGTGACTTGGGTATGAACAGCAGCTTTATTGAGTATGAACTTGGCAGCTTTATTCTTAGCACACTAAAACTGGAAACAACTTAGATGCTCATCACAAGGTGAATGATAAACAAATTATGACATAAATCTATATAATGAGATAATACTCAGCAATAAAAATAAATGAATTACTGATACAAATAAAAACATAGATCGACTAAAAATATTTTTTTTAATAAAAGAAACACAAAACAGTACGTACTGTATGATTGCATTCATACGAAGTCCAACATCAAGTGACACTACTGACAGAAATCAGGTAGTATTTGCTTGGGACTGGCGGTGAGGAGATTGGCTGAAAGGGGGCACAACTGAACTTTCTGGGAGTGATGGAAATATTCTCTATTTTGATTGAGATGGCAATTTTATACTTGTATAAATTTATCCAATGATATAATTTTACATGGATGCTATTTATTGCATCTAATTATACCTCATTAAGACTGAAAATTAAATGAAAAAAATGACAGTAATCTAGCAGACACACAACATATTAGCTAAAGTTTTTGAAAGTGATGTTATCTAGTATTGGTGAACGTGTGGAGCAATTTGAACTATTTTACATTGGTGTTAATATGTTGGTAAAATCACTCTGGAAAAGAATTCGACAGCATCTACTTTAGACAACCTTTTGTGTACCTTAAGACCCAGTGATTTCATTCCGGAGTGAACACCTGAAAGAAATGTACACAGATGTTTATAGCAACACTGTTTGTAAAAGCCCATTGTTGTGTGAACAATCCGAATGATCACATACAGATAAATATATTACAACCGAATGTTACACAGCACTGAAAATAAACAAACCACTATTACACATACAATAGAAGAATCTCAAAAATTAATGTTGAGTGGAAGAAGACGAACACAAACAAGAATATACTAGATGATGCCCTTATGTAAATCTAATGCATTAGAAGTCAGGATAGTGGTTTACTTGGTGGGGATCGTGGTAGTGACATGTATGGATTTGTGCTGATAATATTGTCATTTTGGGTGTTGGTTACCTGGTATGCCAATGTTATAAAAATTAGCTGAGCTTTACACTTATACTTATGTACTTACCTCTTTATACTTCCATACAAAGTTTATTTAAGAAGTGAAACAACTAGATAAGAAATAAAATGTTCAATCAATCACCTAACTCTTTCCTATATAATCCTGCAAATTCTATGATGTTTAAGAGAGAGTCAGAAGCCCAAGGACCCTCAGGAAGTCATAGCTTTCATGGTGTTTCTTTTTGTACCCAGTGCTACATCATCTTCTGGGGGAAAAAATTAAAGCAAAGAAACCTGCACAAACTGACTTTATCCCAAAGGTGGTAACAATTTTTTTTGAGGGACAAAACAAAAAATGATGTGAATATCTTAAACACAATTATCAATGGTGTGCAAAAAGGCAGAGAAAAGCAATGATATATTTGAATGGGATTAAATGTACTTCCAAAGGAGCAATAATGATAGCCAACATGATTTCAACATTGTGTCTTAGAAAATGACATCAAAGTACTTGGTAGTATTACCTGTAACATCTTGAAAAGTTAGGAGCAAGCTCAGTAAAAACACTGAGACCTCTGTTTAGTCCTTGAAGCACAGAATTATTCTATCACACACACACACAATACACACAAATGTAAATAACACATGGGTTCCCTAGGGTCAAAAAAATACAATAACAAGTTTTAAACAGGCAGAATAATAGCAACATCCTGTTTCACTCACTGAGTTGTTGAAAGGATTTTCTGATATAACTTGACTAAAAATATTAATAATTCCTTCTACATGTTCATTATTATCATTAAATTTAGCCTCCACAGTAGCCAAAATCCAGCATAACTCAAATGCTAACTTTGATGTAAATATTATGCTTTTCGATAAAGCTTTATGATACTAGTAATTAAAAATATGTGCAGCTAACATCTACTTTATGGACTTGATAGTAATGAAAAATCAGACGTTGCTGTTTGTTTATTAAGCTGATACTTGCAGAAACACTCCTTGAGTCACTCAAAAGACCAACTTCAAAGGTTTATAGGTTTAATTTATACCCACCACACCTCCAAAGGGATCTGATGCAGCTACAAACTTTAGTAAGTTATAAATTACGAAAATCTTCAGACCAGCATTTTACAGAATATGTTCTGCATAATGTTAGCTCCATGGAAGGTTAAAAATGTAGCATAGGGGAAAATATAAGTTGTGTAGCTAAATAAATTGAAAACTGATTAGTAGGTTTAATTAGCAACATTGATTTCTTCACCGTAGATGGGTCTTCAGGAAGAAACATACATTGTGAATCCACAATGGGGGCATGATATGTGTCTAAGAAAATTTCTCTATTTCTTTCTTATTCACATACTCAGTGTGTGGGTTTTTCCCCAACACCAAGCAGCTCTCTTCAATGCCAGCTGGGTGTACTGCAATTCAATTAAGTTCTGACACTAACTGGAGTTAGTGCAGAGCCCATAGATTAAGGTCCTTATCCCACAAGACTGCTCCCCACTACAGACACCAATCGCAAGTAAGAGGTCCCCAGGTTATCCACAACTTCTGTCCAACTTGGCCACAAATTGGAAGTTCCTATAACCTCACACCTTGGATATTCTTGCTAGAAAGTTTCACTCAACTCAGAGAAACACTTACATTTGCCAATTTATATAATAAAGAATACAGATGAACAGCTGGATGAAGATACAGAAGGTGAGGTCTAGAAGGGTACCAAGTACAGGAGCTTCTATTTTCATGGAGCTGGGGTGGGCCACCCTCCTGGCACATGGATGGGATGTGTTCAACTCACCTAACTCCTTACTTTTGAGATTTTATGGAGGCTTCATCATATAGGCATGATCAATTATTATCTCCATTTCCAGCTTCTCTGTGGAGAATAGGGGATGGGGCTAAAAGTTTCAAGCTTCTAATCATGTCTTGGTCTTTCTGGTGACCAGTCCACATCCACCAAGAATCAACTCATTAGAACACAAGACGTTCCTATCACCTAGGAAATTCCAAGGATTTTAGGATATCAGTGTCATACGCTCTTATCATTCAGGAAATTACAAAAGTTTTAGAATCTCTGTTGGCAACCGAGGTCAAAGACTAAATATTAGAACAAAAGATTCTCTTAGCCCCCTATTTGTGAGGGTTTTAGGAGCTCTGTATCAGGAACAGGGGGCAGAGACCAATATAGATATAATTCTTATGATTTCACAACATGTTTTGTTTCTCAAATACATTTACCACTTTATGACACTTCACTTAGGAATATGTTCTGCTATATGCTTTTTGGGAATATGTTCTGCTATATGTTACTTTAAACCACTTCTAATTTTATATTCTGCTACTCCTGGATTCCTCCTGATGACTGATAAGGACCACAGGCAAAACTAGGGCTGGACTAGCAGAGCTGTTTCAGGAGACCTACAATTGTGTAGTGGTATGACAGAGGAGGAAAAAATGTAACATTTGGAACTTTCTGCCCTTGTTGTACACAACTGTTCTCTTCCAGTACCTCTGCCACCACCGTACAGTTCTTCGGCAAGATCCCAGTGCCCAGAACATGGAGTTCCACCTTCTTTTTTTTTTTTTTTTTAATAGTAGTTCTTATATTTATTTATTTATCTATTTTTGGCTGCGTCGGGTCTTAGTCGTGGCATGCGGGCTCTCCAGTTGAGGCACGCAAGCTCAGTAGTTGTGGTGTGCCGTCCCAGCTATCCCGCAGCATGCGGGATCTTAGTTCCCTGACCAGGGGCTGAACCTGCATTCCCTGCACTGTAAGGTGGACTCTTTACCACTGGACCATCAGGGAAGTCCCTCAACCTTCTATCATTATTCTCTGGTAGGCTTGCATTTTAATCCTTAGCCTTACTGTCTTCTTTTTCTCAAGGCATTGTGGCTGTCTGATTTAGTGGGTGTCAGAGGACAAACATATCTGGAAGAGGCCATGATATGTAAATGATAGCAAAAGTACTAGCAAAGAGCATTAAAGCAATTACCTTGGATATGAAATTAGAAGTGTTAAGGCACTTTGAGGTCAGTGGAAATCTCCATTATATTTCAAAGTCTTTGGGGCTTACTATTGCTCTGTGGGAGTACTGTGATAATAAAAGCAAAACATAAGCCTGAGGACCTTTAAATGCTGTTAATTAGATTCACCATAAAAGAATTTTGAAATTTGAATTGTTGTGCTCTCAATTATGATTTAATTGCATTAAGATGACAAAATTTTGTTTTACAATGATGGTTCAAGACAGTGAATAGAAAATCATGCTCCAAATGTAGAAAACTGTTTTATACTAAACTGTCAGAAAAGTATGACATACTGTTTGAAGGTATGGCTATACCATAATGATTATGATTACATGAGCTATACATACACAGTCTTATACACAGACAAGAACATTTCTTTTGGCATGTGAAAGGATACCTGAAATTGGGTTGTTATTCTTTTTCTAAGAAATATTTTCATGTGATTAAATATGTAAACATTTCTTTTGGCATGTGAAAGGATACCTGAAATTGGGTTGTTATTCTTTTTCTAAGAAATATTTTCATGTGATTAAATATGTAAAGGGAAAGTGATATCTTTTTAACACCATTTATTATACTTATAGACATTTATAAATATTTATTATAAAAGCAAGAGATAGAAATTATAACTCCTCTGTGATTACCTTATAAAACTTAAAAAGAATATTTCCAATGTTGGCTTCTGTTCAGAAAAATTTTGATTGCTTAAAAATTATCACAACTTTAAAAATGCTCTTTGACTTATGCTTTGGTAATCATTGGTGCTATACTTGTCAGCTTTAGTCAGAAATAATAGAGGGAACTAAGGTATTATGTTAGAGAATTAGCATAAAGGCAGCCACTAGAATGATACAAAACCTCCTAAATATCAAAGGAAATACTCAACTGCTGAAAGAAAGAAGGAGAATGAAAGGAGGGAGGGAGGGAGGGAAGAAAGGAAGGAAGTGAGGAAAGAAGGAAGAAAGGAAGGAAGGCAGGCAGGCAGGCAGAAAAATCAAGGGAAATAGACCACATAATGAGAAATTAGGTGTTTGTGTGTATCTGTGTGTGAGGGGAGGAGTGAGTATATGATGGTAAGGCTGCATATGTGTGTGTACGCATGTGTATGGAAAATAACCTCATAATGACATCAATGTTCTGTAAGTTAATCTCTAAATTTAACATTATCTCAAAAGAGATCAATAGATCTTTTGATTTAAATGTCCATATTAAAAAATAATCAATCAAGAATATCCAGTTAGGGCTTCCCTGGTGGCGCAGTGGTTGAGAGTCCGCCTGCCCATGCAGGGGACACGGGTTCGTGCCCCGGTCCGGGAAGATCCCACATGCCGCGGAGCGGCTGGGCCCCTGAGCCATGGCCGCTGAGCCTGCGCGTCCGGAGCCTGTGCTCCGCAACGGGAGAGGCCACAACAGTGAGAGGCCCGCGTACTGCAAAAAAAAAAAAAAAAAAAATTAAAGGAGAGACATAGATGCTGAAGGGACACAGGCAGAGATTGAAATACTGCAGCTGCAAACTAAGAAATGACAAGTATTACCAGCCAACCACCAGAAGCTAGACAGAGGAAAGGAAGCCTTCTTCCCTACAGATTTCAGAGGGAATGTGGCCTTGCCAACAATTTGATTTTGGACTTCCAGCCTCCAAGCTGTGAGACAATAGATGTCTGTTATTCTCAGCTATCCAGTTAGTGGCACTTTCTTATGGCAGCCCCCGGATACTAATATATAATCCAACAATGACAACAACGACAAAATGGCCACAGCCAAAGAACTATACAAATGGCAAAGATACATGTAAAAAGATGATAAAAATCATTAGTCATTAAGGAAATGAAATTAAACCACCTTGAGAAACCACCATACGCTCACTAGAGTAATAAAAATTTAAGCATCATCAAAGATGTGGCACTAATAGAATTCCACACATAGCTGGTTAGGATGCCAAATTTTACAGTCACTCTGAGAAACAATGTGACAGCGTCTTATAAGAGTAAATATACATATATGATGTAACTCAGCAGTACTAGTCTTTTGTATTTACCAACGTGAAGAATTCACACACACAGAAAGTCTTCTCAAATGCAGCTTTATTTGTAATAAACTCAAACTGAAAAGAAAACTACAACAACTGAAAACATCCTGTCCATCAACTGCTATATGGATGTATAGAGGTGTGGCACATGCATACTATGGAACAATATTGAGCAATAAAAAGGAATGAATTACTCACACAACAACATAGGTGATAATCACATGCATTATGCCAAGTGAAAGACTCAGACAGAAAGCCAACATGCTGCATGACTTCTTTTACATGAATTTCTATTAAAGGCAAAGCTATAGCAGCAGAAAACAGATTCGTGGTGGCCAGTGGATAGAACTGATAGCGAAGGTGCATGAGAGAACTTTTTCAGGGCAAAAAAATGTAATCAATATTATGACCGTGGTGGTAGTTGCACCTCTCTATATATTTACCAAAGCACATAAAATTGAACAAAGCAGCAAATTTTGTTTTATATAAATTACATCTTGATAAGAATTATAAAAATGAGCAGTCTTATTTTTATATAATTATGTACATCTTCTTAGACCTTCCTACCTAGGATTTCATGTTTAGATGCATAGAAATGACTGAAAAAAGATTACTCAGGGTTAATAGTCACTTCTGGCTGGCATAGTTTGAGGTTTTATTTTTTTAATTGTATGTATTTTGCTGCATTGCTTGAATTCTTGATAATGTTTCATTAAAAACAAGTCATTATTTTTGAATAAATGTAAGAAGAATAACTATATTTTTATATACTGTAGTAAAATGTGCCTTTAAAATTTTTGAATTGAGCCTCCAAATACCAGGAAATTGGACAAGAGAGCACATGATACATGATAGTCAATCTATGTATTAATGATTTAGGAAGCATTTACTTTCAAACTTGTTGATAAGATCTGATCTCTGTCATGTGAATTATTTCATTTTAGCATATATTGGTAATATTATCTGATGTTATCAAAATAGAAATATTTTTAAGCATTACTCACAGAAATAAATTTATCTCTCAGACCATTATTTTGCTCTCAATTTTAATCGAGAGGTGGATCATAATCTCATCATCTTCATTAGTATTCTAGCAACATTATGTTTTTAAAGAAATTCTGTGGTCAAATGCGTTTGAGTAACCCTTTCTTAGGAAAATGGAACCTATCTCCTAATATATATTGTACAATATCATTAAGTTGTCAAACATTTTAGGGTTACTCAGTTTTCTAAAGGGTAGCCTATAAAATTGGAAATAATTGCATCTGAAACCTACCCTCTTAGATCCTGAGATACATCATATATCCATGTTTCAGTTGCGAAGAATTCTAGGCTTGTTTTCAGGGTTTAGGGGTTCCAAACTTATCTTCATCCTTTTTTGGCATCTTGCTCCATTTTAGTGTCCTTGTCTCTAATGAAGCGGTAAATTCCTACCTTGGAAGAACATTATCTGAATGTAGAGCTGACATAATTTTAGGTCCCAGAACTATTATATTTGTATTTTAAAGAGAAAGCAGGGTTTAATGCTAAATCTACAAATGAGTATTTTTGTGGAACTACAGACTCTTTGACACCTATGCAGAGATTTTGTGTTACTGTTAGGGAGAGCTTTCAGTAAGCCATCCAAGTATACTACCAGCCTCTTATCTTTGACCTCTGCTGACTGGAAATCCTGACCAAGTTAAATGTTTGCAATTGTAAAATGTGGAAACATAGCAAGCTTTTGCTTTATTGAAAGGAGAAAAATTAAAGCTCTAGCTATATATTCATACATGGTGGAAGGATAGATACCATCTTCTCTCCCAGGATATCATGTAAAATATATTCATGAATCCATGTCCATACAAACTATGAAAGATTATTTTTTTCCCAATAGAAGCAAACGACACCAGCATAAAGCATTCCACATACCAAGCATGAAAGAATTTCACTGAATATGCAAAAAGGCAAATGATAAAACTGGAAAGTGAGATATGCAAGTTAAGCTAGTATGTCTTTGGAGCTGGCTGAATATGTAAAGCTTTCAACAGAATAATATTACACCTTACTGACAGTGAAATGTCCATTACATAGAAGAATAATCATTATCATTAAGTGAATATCCTGCTGAGTACATTTTTCACTGTGGGCAGTCTCATCTTTTGGGACATTTGCAAGGTAGTTTCTGTAAAATTGTTTAGATCAGAGAAAGTAAGAGCACTGGTTGTTTGATTTAGTTGTCAAATGAGAAAATAACTTGAGAAATTTTACAGCAAGCCAGCGAGGTAGATTTTTTTCTGCCCCTTTCGGGCAAAATTATATACTTTTTAAAAATATATTTTCATCAAAGTAATTTAAAGGAGAAGAGCAAAGATATTGAAATTCTACTTGAAATAAATACATCCCTTTACAAATGGATATTCACAGATATCTATATAGCAAAGCAACGCCCCAAAAACACATTGGTCAAAGGGAAATTAGAAAAATATTTTGCGAAGTACACATTTATTCTAAGACTTAAGATATTAATAAAAGCCAAATTTTTTTTAATTTAGTAATGGAATTTATAGGTATTTGATAGTTTATTTCACATCTTTTTGTTTGTTTCTGTCCTTCATGAGACTTTCATAAGTACTTCACATAAAGACCTATTGAAACACTTTTATCTCATGCTCTAATTTTTAAACATTCCTTTGGCATTTAGCAATGTTAATAAATTACAGGAACGAAAAGTGTTCAGAGCTTCTTCCCCAGCTCTCCTTTCCGTTGATAAGAATCTAGTTGATAAAGAGAACCATAAGAGAATATTATGGATTCTTGACCTCGTCACATTCCAAACAGACATATTTTTTAAAGAAAAAGTATAATAATAATAAAAATGTGTTAGCATTTTATGAGTGGTTATTATGTACAAAGCAGTATTGTGATTGTTTGATTGACTTATTTTATTTAACCATCAGAACCACCGTGAAAGGTACTCTTGCTGGTTCTATTCAAAAAAAAAACCAGCTAGGAATTCCCTGGCGGTCCAATGGTTAGGAGTCCACACTTTCACTGCTGAGGGTGCAGGTTTGATCCCTGGTCGGGGAACTAAGATCCCACAAGCTGCCAGGCATGGCCAAAAATTTTTTAAATTAATTAATTAGTTAAAAAAAACAGAAATAGAAGCTCAGAAGAATTAGGTGATTTTCTGATAAACAAAGAAGCCAGGGTTCAAATCCAGTGTGATTGCAAATCCCATACCTTAGCCTTTTATACTCTACTGCCTTACTGCATGTAAGCAAGGAGCAGCTATCCAAGTGTTCATTGTCCAAAAAGGGAGAAGTGCTTGCTGAGTGTGTATAGTTGCACTGATTGGATATGTTGGCAAAGTTCTTTGATCTTGACCTATACTGGCTTTTCTTATTTGTATCCCACAAAGGAGTTGGAAGGAAAGTAGATGTAAACAAGCCAAACAGTTTTCCTGAAATAGTTTTCTAGCCTCTAACCAGAAAGGCCCCTAAAATCAGATTTTCTGTTTTTAAATCCAAAGCTTTGTTTTGTTACATAACTTTCTCTTTCTTAAAGGAAAGTATTAGTGATAATAGCTAATAATGATTGTTCTTAGTTGGTGACAGCTGATGACCTAAGTGCTTCACATTCACTCACACACTTCACATCTGTGTTTGTTGTACAGAACTCCAAAGCCCATCCCATCCATATTTCCAGATAGTATGCCATAGTTTCTTATAAGGTGAGCATGTTTTCTGAAAATCAGGATGGTATCTCTAAGACCAACTATTCTATTATGTGCATGTGGTGAGAGTGGAGGATTAGAGTGCAAAATACTCTGTAACTAATGTATATCCCAGCCAATTTGGCTAAAAGATGATTACAATGGCCAGCTCAGGAAACACTTCTATTATTTCAATCAACAGTTGAATTAGATCTATTCAGCAATTACCTAATCAATTTCTCAGCAGTAGATGACATAATAGCTAAATTTTATTGACCATTTAGTTTGAGTTATATTGATAGGCATTATTTTAATAACATATATATACTAGTTCTTTTTCCAGGATGTAAACTGTGCTTTTTTTGTATCTAAAATATATGTATGCTAATATCCAAGAAATGGATTTGTGATTTAATAACTTTCATGTCCTAATTGCAAAAATAAGATCAATGTATTTGTAATTTTTTATTTTAATCAACTCTCAATTTTGGTACACTCAGCTGAGTTTGTTATTAAACTTTACATTTGATTATCTATTACTCTGTCTTCACTCATGAAAATGGCTATGTTTCTGTTTTCCTACCAAGTTTTATTATCTTTTGTATTTCCATTATATCGTGGCCTCAGAATTTGAGTTTCATGAATATCACTAAAATTTGTATTCAGGCAGTGGAAGAATTCAGTGCACTAAAAAGTCTATTCCTAAAACTAAAACAAAATAGGCAGACTATAACTCTTCATTGCAGTTAAAGTGAAGACCTTGAATCCCAGAAGATCATTAGTTGCATCCCTGTCTTTAGACATGCAGATTTTTAATAGAGAAATGTTCATAGGACATTTAATCTCTGCTGTGTCAGAAACATTTCACACACTCAAAAAGAACCAGATCAGAAAGATAGCTATTCATAGATCATTGACATGGAAAGATTCTCAAGAGGTTATCTAATCCATAGCCTTACAGTTTAAACCTGAATAGAAAATAACAGTATTCTAAGTTTTCCTCAGCTTCTTCTTTATAATCACCAAGAACAGAATTAGTTGGTAGCACGTAGTACAACAATCACCTTTATATTCAGAATGCTCCTCACAGTTCTCATGAATCTCAATATTTAAATTCACTATTCAAATTGACCTCAACAGAGACCTAAAATGTCATCTTCTACCAAATCCTCACTGTCTAACCAATACTTCTGAGACAATCACCCCCTCTCCACAATCTGATTGCCATCAAACTCCTTTTTCAGACTTCTCTCTTGTCTACTATTACTCTAAATGAGACCCAGGCCACTATACTCTCATATAGCCCCTGGGACTAGAAGACCTTCCATCTTAGCTTAGTGTGCTAAAATCTAGCCCGGTCTGTCACTCCTACGTAAAGACTGCTTTCATCATGCCATCCAAAAGTGGTAGACTCTTTCTGCCTCTCTCTGGCACTATGCATCTCCAGCTTTTTAATCTAAATGTCAAGGGTGTGTGATTTGCTGGGCTAGTGAAATTGGTCCATGAGAAGGTAATGATATGTGCTGGACTTCCTAAATAACTCTGAGAGTTATACTTCCTGTTGACATGGAAAAAGGATAAGAGAGATACGTTCTTTGGATATTCTTTTCTTTAGATAGTCTTTCTGCTCATTTCTTAATAATATTATTTCCTTTTCTTTTTTTATCCTGAGATATTTTATCTAATTCTGTATTTTAGCAATACTGACTGTAACTGGTGTGTGTGTGTGTGTGTGTGTGTGTGTGTGTGTGTGTGTGTGTGTGAGAGAGAGAGAGAGAGAGAGAGAGAGAGAAGAGAGAGAGAAGAGAGAGAGAATAAGAAACTATATAGTGCCCACAATCCTAATGGTATTAGACTTGAGTATTTTTAAGTAGAAAACTAGACTTACATTCTCACTTAGATACTATGCAAATGAGTCAAAATTGCATAGCTCTTCACCTCTAAAATAAAAAAGGAAGTAGCAAGACCTCATTACACAGGCAGAAAGTGAAATGAAAGTAGTTCCTAAAAATGTCAGAGTAAAATTTTATTACCTGATGATTTACAGTTCATTCTATGGTTTTAGTGTGTAAAGGATAAGCATATCTAATAGAAACGGATGAATTAGGTCAAGTAAAATTGGAACCCATTAAAATTCCAGCCTAAAACTTTGAGGTATAGAGAAGCTTGGCCACCCAAGTGATATATTATATAGCCCATTATTTGCTTCTGGGTTTCCTCTTTCATCTGACCAAGAAAATGGAGGGCTCAAAAATCCTCCCCTCAATCCAAATTCCTTTTGGAATCCAAGTTGGAATCGTTAAGAAGAAATGAAAAATCACTGAGTAATGTTTTGCCCACTTAAAGTTTAAACAAATCCTAATACAAAAAATTTTGAATAACTCAGGTTCTTATATTTATCTTGAAACTCACTTTGTCACATAATGCCTAAACGCTAAAGGCATGTTTCCGTTGAAGGTCTTGATTTTGTCATTAAAACAAAGGCACCAAAACAAGCCTACATTTCCTATCCATTCAAAGAGGGAAATCTGTATGCCTCTCACTTGTTTAGAACAACTTGTTTCAAACGATGCAATACATTTATATGCATAAAGCAGTATCCCCCTAATTATAATTTCTTTCTGACTACCCAAGAAAAACACAACAGATGTATTTCTACCAACTCTTGGACTGTCACATGGCAAAAGAACAATTGAATAAATGCTTCTAATAAATGTTCAAGCACTTCGACTTGAATAATTTTTAGCATATCCTTGTTGCCATATTATAGCATTTAACCCTAATGCTATCTTTGTTGGGAATGCAGATGATGAACAAGGTGGTTTGCATTTTACTCAGATCACTTTCCTCTGTGATCAGTAAGCATCAGAAACAGAATCTACAGATCGCAGAGCAATTGCATTTTAAATGTCACATAGCTGCTTTATTATTCCAGCTGGCTTATGAAAAGAAAGGTCCCTCTGTTAATGAGACTAACACTGCCAGTCCCTTTATAATAGATTTAAGCAAATAAATAACATGTTTGCCATTTCTTCTCTTGTTTTTCAAGCACTATTTTTGTCACTGATCTCGTTGCTACAGACATTTGAGTGGAATAACTATAATTGTTGCAAAACTTAGAAACTGAAAATTACCCATGGAGTCTCTATTTATTTTAGACAATTCAGCATGTTAATCCAGATTGTCCCCAAGGCCTGTCCTCCTCATGGTTCTTGCCCGAATTTGCCACTAGTGCTAACATGATAAAAAGATACAATGGGTTAGATTGAGCGGGTCACTAATGCATGGCGCTACCTATTGCACATGTGACAAGAGAGGAATAGTAACCATGTAACTTCAAAAGGAACAAAGTCTCCTGTAAGCTAAACAAAGGAATAATACAAGTTCTGTCTAAATTATTGCCAACTTTGAAAATAGAGACCACAGCTCTCTGGTCTTATGTATCAGTGAAATTAAAAATCCACTAGAAAAATTCTTATCTGTATTGAGAAGGCATAAATATCATTTTTATGGAAAAGGTGTTTTTTTTTTAGTTGCCCACAGTAAATTAGCATGTTTAGATACTGACTCTGTCAATGAGCAAGTTGTACTATATAACCCATACTTTCTCATTCCTTTTCGATTTAGCAGTTCTCATGTAGACACTACATGGATCGCATAAAAGTTCTTTAATTTATTGAGCTTTTCACTATCCACAGGCTCTCTCTGGGTCACCTAACGAGTAGTATGTCTCTCTTTTTTTTTTTAACATCTTGATTGGAGTATAATTGCTTTACAATGGTGTGTTAGTTTCTGCTTTATAACAAAGTGAATCAGCTATATATACATATATATCCCCATATCTCCTCCCTCTTGCGTCTCCCTCCCACCCTCCCTATCCCACCCCTCTAGGTGGTCACAAAGCCCTGAGCTGGTCTCCCTATGCCATGTGGCTGCTTCCCACTAGCTATCTGTTTTACATTTGGGAGTGTACATATGTCCATGCCACTCTCACTTCGTCCCAGGAGTAGCATGTCTTAAACACCACCTTATACCAATGACCCCCAAATGTAGAGTTCCAGTCCTACCTGTCCCTAACTCCAAATACATATATCCAACTGCTTAGTTGACTTTGCTGCCTGAATGCTTAAAAGATATCTCAGATGAGTGTAGCCAAAACAGAACTCTTTATCTACAGTCTTCTAGAACTTTTCTTTCCTCATCCTTCCCATTCAGTACATCACATCACTATCCACTTGCTTACTCACGGCAAAAATCTCAGACTAATCTTAGACTTCTCTATTTCTTTTCTTCATGCCCTCCCAACACACACAAATAAACATCAGTAAAACACATCTGTTTATTCTGCCTCCAATATCCCTCTGTTCCTATCCCTCTGTTCACTTCTCTTTTCTCCACTACTAAGACTGTGGTGCCAACTGCTGTATTCTTTTACCCAGACTACTTCAATAGCTTCTTTGTCCTTCACACCTCCTCCCTCCCCTCCCCACTCCTCTCCACCCCTTATTCTCCTCCCCTTTATTTCTAGGATAAACAGTCTCTGTATATCATTTTACAGTGAATGGAGTCAGAGTTTTCTAAACTGCTTTCAAATAGAAAATAAGAATAGTGGAAATGGCATATTAATATTTTTATCTTACAGAGATTTTCAAGCTCAGAGAATAGTTTTACATACTGATCAATTTAAATGCAGACAGGGAATACACCAATAGGTTTCTTTTTTTTTAAGATTTATTTATTATTTATATATTTTATTTATTTTTTGGCTACGTCAGGTCTTAGTTGCAGCACGCGGGATCTTCGTTGAGGCACGTGGCATCTTTTTGTTGTTGCACCCAGGCTCTTCATTGTGCTGTGTGGGCTTCTCTCTAGTTGTGGTGCATGGGCTGTGTAGTTTGCCGCACGCGAGCTCAGTAGTTGTGGTGCGAGGGCTTAGTTGCCATGCGGCACGTGGGATCTTAGTTCCCTGACTAGGGATGGAACCCGCGTCCCCTGCACTGGAAGGTGGATTCTTTACTACTGGACCACCAGGGAAGTCCCTTCCCATCAACACGTTTCTTGATGTGTAGTTCAGTGATTCTGGAAACGCTTCCATGTAACATAATCTCTAGCATAAACTGTTCATTCTAATTATTTTTAAGTCTGTTGTGTTATAACAATTCGATAGCTAATTATAACATTTATATTGCTAAATTATGTATCATTTTATATTGGTTTACTGCAGATATAAGCCCTAAATAGTTCTAAATATTTAGGTACTTTTGGAGTTATACGTCAAGTTAAGACTGAGAAGTACAATGTCCTCTCAATTATCTTTATTGTTCAATAATTTAGGAATAATGAAACTTAGAATAACTTAATTTTATAAAGGAGGCTTATACTATTTCACCTACATGGGATCAAGCAAATGTCAAATAGGTTTACAAAGCAAAAGTAAACAGGCGGAGGAGGTGATTTTGTAATGCAAACATAACAAAGTTCTTTCTAACTGTATCAGCTATTTTATTGTGTTGTTGTTGTTGTTGTTTTGATGTATTTGTTCTGGGACCTTTTGGGGGTGAGAGGAGAGAGGTCCAGAAATAGTGACATCTGTGTATATTCCAAAGCTGAGAAGTAAAATCAGTACTACTCAAGAAGCAACTTTGAGCATGTCTATCTTAGTATATTTTCTTTTAAGCTTCTGTAGTGAACATCTAAAATTGTTGTAGTATACACAGATAATAATCAGTGAGGTTTTTCACATTGCTTCTGGAAAAACTGCTTTGTGTTCCAGTTTTAATTAGTGTATTATTATCCATTGCTAATTTGAGGGATTTAGTCTAGAATTAGCACACAGCTGCAGAGAATGCAAGCGCATGAATTGCTGGATTAGTTGGAGTCCATACAAAGGGGAAGGAGTAAATGAGGGAGATGCAACAAACCGTATCCTCCAAATAGCTCCTAAAATTTACCAGCTATTACCTATAATTTAAAAGTGAATTCCTTGATGAGAAGGAAACTGTCTTTCTATATTTGGTTTGTTTTATAATATAATAATAAAATATAGAATTACCTTCTTTTCTTTTTTAAAAAAAGATTTAACACACTCGGAAAACTAGAGAGAATAATTTAACAGACATTTACCTGCCACCCAAATTTAACAAATATCATAGTGTTGCCGTGTTTGCTGTAGGTTTTTCTGAAGGCAATACAACTTTGCAGAGACGGTTTTAGTTGTCTTTCTAGTCCTTCTCATACCCTCCCTCATTCTTTGCTCACCCTCCCAAGATGTAGGCAAAATTCTGAAGTTAGTAAGGCCACTATCTTGGCTTTTATGCTTTTGCCAGGTGTTTGTAAGTTTGCAACATATCCAGTATTTTTTTTTCATGTTTGAAGCTTTTATAAATGATAACACACTATACATATTATGCTGCTGCAACTTAGTTTTCTTCACTCAACACTATGTTTGGCTGACTGCTCCATTGTGATACATATACAGTTCAGTTTGTTCATCTTAACAGCTGCAATAAAAGTCTTGTCCATGCTTCCTAGTGCATATGTGCTGGGATAGGAATTCTTCATAGCAGAGGTTTTCAAGTGGGCATGATGCTACTCCCGAGGGCATTTGGAAATTCAGGGGAGCTTTCTTTCTATCACAGTATAATCCATTTCTAGGTCTTACATAATAAAGTGCCACAGACTGGGTAACTCAAACAGCAGAAATTTATCTTCTCACAGTTGTGGAAACCCAAGATCAAGGTGTTGGCAGGGCTGGTTTCTTCTGAGGCTTCTCTCCTTGGCTTGTAGATGGTCATCTCTCTGTGTCTTCATAGGTCTTCCCTCAATAACATGACTGTATCCAAATTTTCTCTTCTTAAAGCAACACTAGTCATATTGGATTAGAGTTCCCCCAAATGACTTTATTGTAACTTAATTATCTCTCTAAAGACCTTATCTCCAAACACAGTCATATTCTGAGGTTGAAGGTGTATATAAAGGTGTATACGCATGATTCAAATTACCTACTCTGTGAATTGTTTCTCATAATATTTACTCATTTTTTAAATTATTCTTTATATATTCTGGATACTATTCTTTTACTATTTCTATATTTTTCAAATGTCTTCTCTCAGCATGTAACTTGACTTTAACTTTGTTTCTAGCATCACACTGAAGAATAGTTTAATGTAGTCAAAGTTATCAGTATCTTCCTTTGTGTAAGTGGTATTTGAGTCATCTTTAAGCCTTCCTTACCAGAAGGTCATAATGATAGTCTCTTGCATATCTTTTAAGAGATGTAAAGTTTTGCATTTCAAATTTAGGTCTTTATCTAAATTTTTTTTGTTATTATGCAAGGTAGGGGTTTGTTTAACTTTTCAAGATGAATAGCCAGTTGGCCCATCACCATTTAATGAATGTGTAATCATTTTTCTACTTCTCTCAAGTAATAACTTTCCTGTTCAGTGCGGTTCTCTTTCTGGGTCCTCTACTTTGACGAGTTTGTCTTTGTGTCTATGCTACCAGTTAGAAAGTCATAAATGCTATAATTTTTTGCAAAGTCTTGATATCTCCTAGGGAAATTGCTCCTTATTGTTTTTCAAAATTACCTTATTTTTCTTGGCCTTCACTTTTCCATCGGAATTAGCTTGCCATGTTAATGAAAAAGAGAAATTAGTGGATTTTCTTTGAAAATGAGTTAAACTAATAGATGAATTTGGGAAAAAATATTCATCTTTCAATGTTAAGGCTTTCTATCATGAACATATTATATCATTAATTCAGGCTTTCAAAAAATTGTCTTTTAGAAATTATAATTTCTTTGCATATTATGCAATTTTAATTAGCTTTATCTATATCTTAAAATGTTTATTGATACTATGAATTGTATCTTTTCATTCTCACATTATTAGATTGAGTAGTTTTTAAATTTTGAATATTATTATTTTAAAAAAAATTTATTTTATATTGGAGTATAGTTGATTAACAATGTTGTGTTAGTTTCAGGTGTACAGCAAAGTGATTCAGTTATACAAATACATGTATCTATTCTTTTTCAAATTCTTTTCCCACTTAGGTTATTAGGGGTTACTAAAAGGATGATTTTGATTTTTGAACGTTGATCTTAGATTCCAGCAAAGTTACTCTAAATTTTCACTTTAGTTCTAACAGTTTATCTCTGGAGCTTCTTGGATTTCATATGTAATTTAATGTTATCAACCACAATGATCATATTATTTTTTTTAATAAAATCTTATCCCTTTTTTTTTTTGCATTGGCTAGACCTTAATAAAAATGTTAAATAGTATCAATTGGCATATATAACTTTCTGTCTATTTTTTAATGAGAATGCTTTTCAAGTTTAACCATTAACTGTGATGTGTATTGTAGGTTTTTTATAGATACTTTTTGACAACCACCAGCTCCTAGTTTGCAAATATTTTTTAAAGATTAATCTGTTTTGATTTTTACCAAAATTTTTCTGTGTACCTTGAAATTATCACTTGGTTCATCTCATTTAGTGACTTAATGTGGTGCATTTCATTCATAGTAGTTGAATTCCTGGAACTAATCTTGGTCAAGCTGTATTATTTATTGTTCTTTATGCCATGACAGACTTGCTTTTCTTATATTTTATTTACATGAATTTTTATCAGCATAATATTTCTGTAATTTTCTTTACTGTCCTATCCAGTTTTGATTTTGTATCAAAGTTACACTAGTTTCAGCAAATCATTTGATTAGTGCAGCAGAGACATCTACTTACCTCCTAAAACTCCCTCAATCTCTATTTTCCCTTTCTTCTCTGACAAGAGATATCTTGAATTATTCTGGAATATTTCCTGTTCACTTTTTTCTAGATTGTGACCATGCAATAAATTTTAGTATGAATGTCATATGACTATGTAAAATCTTTCTCCTGGAATTATGCACGATATTGGAGTCTTATATGATGGCTCTCTATGTGGGGAGATATAAACAGAAGTGTTGCATGAGATTTTTCAGGAAGTTTTCTTAAAAGGGAAGGTATGCACTCTTATTCTTCTGCTTTCCTTCTTCTATCGGGCACATTGGACATGATTGCTAGAGCTCTGTCAGCCATACTGAATTATAACATGACCTTGAGAATGGAAGCCCACATACCGAAAATGGTGGTTGAGATTAGAACCTGGATTCTTGAAGATGCCATAAAGTTGTCCTGGCATGTCAGCCATGCAAAGTGTATGTGTGTGTGTGTGTGTGTGTGTGTGTGTGTGTGTGTGTGTGTGTGTAAGTTCTCTCTTGTTTAAGCTCCTATTATTTTAAGGTTTCAATAATACCTAATGCTTATTTGCACTCGTAATATTTTTCTTACTTTTATTTTAGTCACTGAAATAATTTGTTTATGATAAGAATTATCTATCCCTTAAAGTCTTGTTAACAATGTCCTGTAAATACTCTGGACTTAAGTTTATTAGTTTGTCTCACTAACTCCTGCGTCTGAGTTTTCTTCTCAGGAAAGGAGGCTGCTGATAATCATGGAGTTAATATGCTCCCAACATCCATGAAGTAGGTCTGCATGGTCCAGGGGTGGATTGTGATACTCAAGGAAGTATACTGCTCATACCTTCCTTCAAAAGAAGCTGCCAGGGAAGACAGAGGAGACAGACCAACATCATATGCTGAGGGCATTCCCTGCTTATTCTTTTTTCCCCTTCTTTATTCCTTCACAAGATTTCCCTCAGTAACTTTCTTCCATGTTTAATCTCTTTAGGGATATACTTCTCAGAGAACTTGTCCTAACACAGAGTTAAGGCATTAAAAATGAGAAGGAGAGGCACTGTAATCTAAACAAAGAAATGATCCACTTGGAAGATTACCTAGATAATTAGTAATAAAGTCAGAAGGTCTCAAATTACAAAGTAACAAAAGAATTGTAAAGACATCTGAGAAATACAGAGCCAGAGTGGTAGGACTATGGCTCCTGTGTCTGCAGTTGGCCTCGAGTCCACTAGCCACCTTGGGCTTATCCTACCTGATCAGCATGACGTCACTGAGGAAATAGCTTCACGTGCCGCTCTGCAGGGAATCCATTAGAGAACTCCCACACTGGGCAGAAATAGCCCTCCTCTAGTACTTCAACCAGGCTCATGCATTGTCTGGGAGCAGTTCAGGGTATACATGGCCTTAGCAAGAATCCCAGGAGGGATCTGAGAAAGCAGGAGAGATGCAGGCTCTTAGTTAGTTATCTCTCCCCTTGACCTGGCAGCCAGTCCTCTCGAAGGGAAATCTGGGAGGCATAACTCCCTGACTGCCATAGACCCTAAATTTCATTTTGTCTAATATTAATGGTAGAAAATCTATCCACGGAGAATATTACACATGCTGTATTTGATATTACACTTGATATAACTGCTATTTCTACTACTAATTATCTGGTTGTTAGGTTATTGATTATCTAGATTACTTAGTGAATTGTTATTTGGTTAAATGTATGCCATTTTCCTTATTTATTTTTGTCTTATCTTCTATTTTTTATGTTATTAATATTGCTATACCATGTGCAATATCAGTTTCCTGGAATTTTATAAATGTAGCATCTATTCTCTTCCTCACAAGTAAATACTAGACTTTTTCTCATTTTCGAGGATGTAGAAATAAATTAAAAAATAAGCATTCCAATAGCAGAGCTCTTACAATTATGCATATTCAATCTGAATCTCATAATGGAAAAGGAAATCTCAAATGGAAAAGTAGTTCTCAGCAAATAATTGCAATTATGAAAGATACTGGGGGGAGAGGAGGAATCATAGTGAAAATAAAATATCCATTATCTCCCGTTGTCTTTCAGGGACAGCAGACAAAAAATAATTCCAGTCCATATGTGTAGAAATTGTGGGGACTAATGAGATAAGAACTAATAAGGGCTTCTGTTTACTTCCACCAAAACCAATTCTGGTTGGAAATAAAATAGAAACTAAATGACATACCAAATCTGAAAATCTTGAGACTCTCCCTTGGAGACTGAAGTCTGTTTGTGAACTGATTTATATGTATTGATTACGTATATGGAGACAGGATATGATGGAGAGAGCAGCCTGGGGTAGAAGTCAACCAGAAGTAGAAGGAGATCTGTCAGAGTTGAAAGTTTTTAAGTCCTGCTCTTACCTCTTTTCCACATTGCCTTGGAACAGTCTTTGGCTGTCTCACCTCCATGCAAATAAGGCTAGCTTTGCTTGCATTAGAGAGATGTTAACAGGACAGCACAAAAGTCTACTGGGTAAAGAACTTACGGAAAGAAATAATTCAGATCCACCACCTTCAGCTCTCTCCAAAGTTATGAATCCTTTCATTTACATTAAATACATAATATATAGATTTTAAAAATTATGCCTCTGCTAATGCTACAATCGAGTTCTTTTGAGTTTTTTTCCCTTGTGTCTCATTTTTCTTAGTTTTCATTCAAGTTGAATTATTCCTTTATGGGTGTAGTTACTTTTTACTGAATATCAGAAACTTTGAAGGAAACTTCCTCAACCAGATAAAGAGCATTGATCTAAAACAAAACAAAACTATCTGCAGCTAACATCATACTTAATGGTGAGAAACAATGCTTTTCTCTTAAGATTGGTAGCACGGCCAAAATGACTACTCTTAACCATTTCTGTTCACTGGAGGTCCCAGCTAGTACAATAAGAAAAAGAAATAAAAGACATCTAAATTGGAAAGGAAGAAATAAAACTGTCTCTATTCACAAATAACATGATGATCTGCATTAAAAATGAGAAAATCTATTAAACAGCTATTAGAACTAATGGGTGAATTTAGCAAGATCATTGGGGACAATATCAATATATGAAAATCAATTGTTTCCAATATACTAGCAATGAAGAATTGGAAACTAAATTTAAATAACACAATGCATTTTATAATAACACCAAAATATGAAATAGTTTGTGATAAATCTAACAAAATATGTGCAAGATTTATATGTTGAGAACTATAAAACAATGCTCATAGATTAGAGGAGTTAATATTGTTAAGAAGTTAATTCTCAAATGTGTTCTTTAGATTTGGTATAATCCCAATTAAAATACCAGCAAACTTTTTTGTGTGAAAATCAAATAGCTGATTATAAAGCTTACATGGAAAAAGCAAAGAAGCTGGAATGGCACCCCAAAAGCTGAAAGAAATAAAAATAGGAAGACTCAGAGTACCTAAGACCTATAGTGAGGTAAGTAATCAAGACAGTGAGGTAAAGAGAAAGGACAATCACATAGATCAATGGAACAGACTAAACAGTCCTGAAACAGCCAAGGCGTGGAAGCAACCTAAGTGTCCATCCACAGATGAATGGATAAAGAAGATGTGATACATACACACACACACATGCACACACGCACACACACACACACACACACACACACACACACAAGAATATTACTTAGCCACAAAAAAGAACAAAATAATGCCATTTGCAGCAACATGGATGGACCTACAGATTATCATATCAAGTGAAGTGAGTCAGACAGAGAAAGACAAATATCATATGATATCACTTATATGTGGAATCTAAAAAAATGATACAAATGAACTTATTTACAAAACAGAAACAGACTCACAGACATAGAAAACAAACTTATGGTTACCAAAGGGGATAGCGGTGGGGGGCGGGGGATAAATTAGGAGTTTGGGATTAATATATACACACTACTATATATAAAATAGATGAACAACAGGACCTCCTATATAGCATAGGGAACTATACTCAATATCTTGTAGTAACCTGTAATAGAAAAGAATCTGAAAAAGTATATATATATATATGTATAAAAGTATATATATACGTATATATATGTACATATAAAGCTGAATCACTTTGCTGTATACCTGAAACTAACACAACAGTGTAAATTAACTATACTTTGATAAAATGGTTAAAAAGAAATTTAAAAAACAGTCCTGAAATAGACCCATACATATATGGCCAATCGATTATCAACAAAGTTTCCAAGGCAATTTAATGGAAAAATTAGTATTTTCAATAGCTGTCATTGGAACAGTGGAGCCACATGCAAATAGATGAATGTCAACTCATACTTACACTTTAAGCAAAAGTTAACTTGAATTGTAGAATCATAAACCTTAATGTAAAACTTAAAATTATGATACTTCTTAAGAAAAACATGGGAGAAATCTTAGTGACCTTAGGTTAGGGGAAGATTTCTTAAGGCAAAACACAAACCATAAAAGAGGAAAGTGACAGATAGGACTTCAAAATTACCTCATCAAAATTAAAAAGGTCTATTTTTTAAAAGACACTGAAAAGACACACCACAGAATAAGATAAAAATAGTTGCAAAATACATATCTGATAAAGGACTTGTATCCAGAATATATGAAGAATTCTCACAACTGAAGAGAAAAACAAAAATACCCATTAAAAATATGGAAAAAAGATTTGAACATCAAAGAAGATAAACTGATAGAAAATAAGCATATGAAAAGAAATTTGACATCATTATTCATGAGGAAATTGAAAATTATAACCACAAAAAAGATACCAATACACGTTTATAATGGTTAACTTTTTTTTAATTAAAGAAACAACAGCAACAACTTGACCATATCAAATGCTATCAAGTATGTGAAACAACTGGAACTCTCTGGAACCCTCATACATTGTTGGAGGGAATGTAAAATGGTATAACCATTTTGGAAGTCTAATGAGCAGTTTCTTTAAAAGTTAAATGTATACTTACCATGTGAAATCCCACTCCTAGGAATTTATCCAGGAGAAAATATATATCCACACAAAAACTTGTGTGTGTGTGTGTGTGTGTGTGTGTGTGTGTACACACACATTCAAAATGTCAAAATGCTTTATTCAAAAATACCAAAAACTAGAAACTATTTAAATGCCCATGAACCAATGAATGATAAACTATGGTACATTCATACAGTGGAATACTACTTAGTATTAAAGTGGGAAAAGATGATGGATTTATGTAAACATAGAGATTAATTTCAAATGCATTATGCTAAGTGAAAATATCCAGATTCAAAAGGCAATATTCCGCATGATTCCATTTATATGATATTTTAGAAAAGACTAAACCACACTGGCAAAAGTCAAATCAGTAGTTGCCATGGCAAAGGGTGGGGAAGGGAATTGATCACAAAGGGATTTGACGGAACTTTGGGGGATGATAGATTTTATATCTTTACCGTGGAGGCAGTTACATGAGTGTATGTGTTTGTCAAAGTTCATAGAACTGCACACTAAAAAGAGGGAATTTAACTGAATGTCAATATACTAAAGTAAACTTAACTTGGAAAAAATTAAGGATGAATATGATGTCATTTTTACATTTGTTTTTTAGTAGACAGCTGGCAATCTGGGATCATTTTAATCACTAAAATTGAATTAAAGTGACTTGAGGCTGGTATCAGTCTCTGCAACAGCTGGTCTATAACCAAATAAACCTTATTCACGGAGTAAGAAAGTAGCCTTGAGGGTCCTAGCATTAGTGCATAGGTCTCCTAACCCTTGGTGGTCCCTATAGCTTTGCAGTTTGGTCACAAATTTTACTGACTTCTTAGCCTCTCACTTGCCTATTCCAGAATTGGCAGCTGTCCTTAGGAGAAACTGTCCCCAAATGCTGGGCTTATTTCTCTAAATTTCTTGTCTTTTTATTAATTTTATTCCCCTGGTTATTTGCTCTTTGATGGTTATCTGGTATCTTTAAGCAGTTTTAATAATAATAATAAGAAGAATATAAGAGTAATTATCCAAATTTTCTAGTCATTCTTATTGTGAGTGTTGGTTTAATCTACCTATTCCATCATTGTGCAGGGGAGCTCTGCCATTTTCAACATTCATCTTCCAATGCTGCCTTATTCTTATTTCTAATCAACAGGAAAAGTGTGGATGTTTAGAGCAAAAGCTTTTGGTTTTGTTTTATTTCTTTTTGATCCATTGAATTCTATGCTCACATTCCATTGAGAAAACTTTAGTCTTGATCACACATCTCTAAGGGAGTCTGAGAAATGTAGCTGTAGATGCACAGCCCAGGAAGAATGAGAGACCAACCACCTTTGGCAACATCAGGCCACAAATAATATTCTAAATTAATTCTTTGGTTCTTGTAGCTCATTGACTCAGAGTTCTGCTCTTCATTTGAATCTTTAGGATGATAAATATTTTTTCTTGTTATGCAGTATTTTTTCATATGCTTCATGACGAATTTTAAAAATTTATCCTATAATAAAGATATATTTATCTGGGCTCACCCTTTGTATACTCTCATGGCTTCTGGCCTATTCCTCCCCCTAGAGAGAAGATCATGCTCAACTCCTAGTCTAATTCCCAGAGTTTAGCAGGCTTTTGGCCACTACAGTCCTGCTGACCAGAGGTGAATTCTTTGCTTGGTCCTCACTTGCATTTGTGTTTTAATTCCTGAACGTGCAACACCACCTCCGAAAGCAACCCACTGACTCTCTGCCTGAATTTCTGTGGACCATCTCTTTCTGTTCAAAGTTAGAAATCATAGCTAGTGTGAAGGGAAGGAGGAGACAGCATTGTGTTGCCCCAGAATGTAGCACCCTGCGCCCCTAGAGCAGCTGTCTGGCATTGTCTTCAGTATAGACAATTTTCTGAGTCAGGGTTGAAGCAGTAGGAAAGAAATAGGGGACTTGAAATCACTTTTGGTGGACTGGATTTCCACTGTTTCTAATTGTACAAAACCTGGAAGTGGTTTTATTTTTTGTTCCTTTAATTCTTAGATAATTGGAAACTTCTAGATTCTGGTATTAGTTAACTTCAGATCCAGGTTTGGTGACAACATATGAGTATTCATCCATTCTGATTTTTAAAGAAAATATTTTAGTGGGAAAATTGGGATAAGTTGGGTAAATGAATGCTTTCCACATACATTTTAAATCAGAATATTGTGTTTGGCTTAGTTTACATGTTATATTTTTTCACCACTTAATCTTGAATTATCTTTAGAAAAATTTCCAAATTCTTCAGCCTCCTTCTTCAGGTTTAGGGACACTAAATTTAAGCCTTCCTAATGTCTGTAGTACTTGGAAAAACAAGATAAATAAAATCAAGGGCATAGCATTGCAACTGTGAATTGCATTATGTATTGAGAATGATTCACTATTTGGCAAGTCATATGAATAATAAGGAAGCATTAGAAATATTTGCTACTCATATCTGCACAAATTCAAAAAACCGTATCACACAGACCAGAGACCACATTTTGTGTCAGTGACTGTTAAGCTCTAGATGCAAATTTGTAAGCATAAAAAGGGAACAGAGACAGAATCATATAACTATGAAACTTACTTTTTTGACATTGTTTTGTTTTTAAACCCAGTGAATCAATTTAATATGTTTTATTTGTGATAAAAGGGGAAAAAAAAAAAAGAGGTTAACCACTTAATGCATTCCAAAAAGAGGGTGAAAATGAAGCAGATTTTCAACTTTCATGGTTATTATTTGTGGGGCTATAATTATATCCTCTAGAATAATCATTATAATTCATATATTACATATACTTAACTCTCATCCTTTTGTGGCATAAAACATAATGATCCTTTCCACATCTACATAATAAACCTCCCTACCCTGTATCTTTACAAATCACTGTGACATAGCTCCCAAACTAGACACTCCATTAAATTGATGAGTAAATAAAAGGAGTAGCCCTCCTTCCTAATTTATATGCTACTTAAAGGTGTTATAAAACATAACTTAGTTTTAATATTTCCAGGCACTCCACTCATCTAAATTAAATAAAATCCACATATTTGATGAGTAGAATATGCTATTTACATTTATGTATCAGTGACTGCTCCCTTTACAAGCCGCTAACCCACCCTCAAGTAAAGCAAACACAGTGCATGATTATTCCACATTTTCGGAAAACCTACGGATGCACGTTGCTTCTACACACACTGGCAGAATGCATTCCTTATGTCTTGGAATAGGAAATTCACATACAGCCAGAGAGGAGGAGACAGTTCACATTTTCTTCTTTAGGTATAGTCTGTGTTGCTGTTTCCTCCATGTTTTTGCTTTTTATTCGGATTTTGTTTGTTTGCTCCTCTGTGTGCTGGACGTTGTGTTTTTCTTTTTAATACTAATGGGACGTTCTTAAAAGGCTATCCTGCCAACGAAAATACTTAAGCTCTTGTTTTTACCTTTTCAGAACAATATCCCACTTCATTTTCCTAAAGTCACTAGACCTTTGTGGGTTTTTTCCCACGTGTTCCTTGAGAAGCTTGGCAGATCTGGAATTTTACGAGGGGAACTGCACTCCGGGTTTCTTTTTTCAAATCATGTTTGCGGAGAAGTTTTTTTTCCGTTGCTCTCCAGGTTCAGGTCACAAGCTCCCCTTGCAGCGTGTGGGGAGCCAATTAGCGTGCGTGCTGGGGCCGCAATGCCCTCTTCTTTCCCACGCCGCTGCTCTTTCTGAATATGCTGGGCTTTTAAGGCATTGTTGAAATCGGCTCCTGCTTGACTCCTACAGCTGGTTTTGATCAGGCCCCTCTAAAGAGGAAGTTTCAATTAGCACAGCTCCAAATGTGCTCTGGAGGTATATTTTTATGACTACTCAACTAATAGCACTCTTTGTTCCTAGTGGTGTGTGACTCCTTAACAGACTCAGCCATTTGTGTGAGTCACCAAGTGACTTTACAGCAAGGCTAGGCTTTGCCAAAACCAGAAGAATGAAGCAGGCCAAATTGAATTAGTTGTTAAAACGCATTAATTTATGCTAGATAAATGTTATTGTGGTCCCGTGGGCAAGTCCTCCGGTCATAGGCTTTATGAACTATTTGCAGCAAGAGGGCTTGTGGCAGTCAATCAGCTCCAGCAGGACTTTACAAAGGACGTAGAACCACTGACTCTTACTCTCTTAAATTTCTTCAGCCTTTCCCCCCACATCGCTGTCTTCCATGGAGACAGCTCACCATTTTGTACACGGTTTTGTGATATTTAACGTATAAGCAGTTGGATTAATGATTTGTGTTGGCTTTGCCTGACTCCGGTGGAGACGTGGCCATCCATTATGCCTGTGGCCCTCGCCACAGGCAGCTGTGTGTTTATCATTCCAGACTGCAGATCTCAGTGGGTACAGAACTCTGGCTTAGCACCAGCTTCCGGAGTCTGTGCAGCTGTGCAGTGAATGGAAACCTCGATGCCTCAAACACAGCACACACCACCAAGTACTGACAGGGCTGTTTCTCTTCTGGGGAGGAATTAGATCCACTTAAGGCTGGATTATTTCTAGAGTAAGAAAAGTAGAAATAAGTGTTTTCTGGCTGCAAATTGTGGCAAGTGAGAGATGACGCCAAGAAAGAATTATGCATAAATGATAGTGTTTAAACTTGTTTTCATGTGTTTAGATGTGTCTCTTCCAAAAAACTGACAAGGCCTCTTTGTTGGCATTTCTTCAGAGAGAGACCACTCACACACTGAACATTTTCTTTGTAAAGAAATAATTTCAAATCACTGGTGTCTAGGCAGGTGATAACCAGTTTACCTTAAACATGATCTCTTGCAAAATCTAGAGCAAACAACTGGCTGGGCAAAGAGTAATGAATCACTGCCACCCCACTTCACAACCCCCAAAAATGCCTGTGCATCAGTCAAGGCCCCCGCATATTTAATGCAGTGGATAAGGGCATGGGCTTTGGAGTAGGTTTAAATAGTGATTCTGCCTCTCATTGGATTTGCAAGCTTGAGCAAATTGCTACTCTCTTTGTCTTCACATGTAAAATAGAGATAAGAGTAATACCTACTTTTGCGGAATGTTAAGATGAAGGAAGTTCATAAATGTAAACCATTAATTAAGTAAATGGGGTACAAGGTAAACTCTCAACAAATGATAGTTTCTATTAATTATTGTTGTTGTTATTATTATTGCTGCTGATCTAAAAGAAGAAAGTCTCTGTTTCTATTTCAGTTCCCCAGTGGCTTGTGGAAGGAGCTGCTGGTACAGGACATGTCGCCTTTTTCTTGCCGTAATCTATATACACCTGAAGAATATTCAAGCTATCATATTCTATTCAGCACATTGACCTTGACCTATCTAACTTTTGGTCCTCCTCTACTCTGCCATGTTTGTTTTTTATACTTGAAGACAGCTGCTGGGGCACTCATCTTAATGTGAGAGCACCACAGGTGCTCATCACATTTCTGGTGAATTCAATTTCATGTTGACAGATGCCCATGTGTGTATGCTTACAAGTATAGACTTCAGGGTGAAATTTTCTCTAAATTCAGAATAAATCCCCAAGATTAGACAAGATATCTTTTTTAGATTAAAAAAGAAAAAATTGCTGTTGCCCCTTCTGCACTGGAAGAGAAAAAAGAAATAATGCAATCTACTCCCCGGGTCTTTAAGCTTTCTGAATTAATTCAGTCCTATGAATGTTGCTATTAGCTGAGTTCCCAGCTAAAGCTCATTCAGCTGTTTGAATTTAATCTATTGTTTGCTCTGCAGTCATTATCTAGTTACCTGATTTAAAAGGCAAAAGCATAAATTTAGTCAAAACTTTCTAACCTATTTGTGTAAGTACATTACGAAATTTTTATTTGTCCTACTTTCCATTTTCAGTTGGACTTCCATTTTAATTGGACCAGATCCTATGTCTTCTCAAATTCAAAAAATGTCTAGTATCTTTTTCAATATGTACCTTCTGAATATTACATAAAATGATATACACAGCTTATTTTCTCATGGCCAATCTAACTTCCTAAGTCGTCAAACAGAATTTTTCATCCTATGGTCTTTTTACTGAGTTCCTAAGGAACATTACAGTAGTCTCCACTTATCTGCAGGGGATATGTTCCAAGACCACCACCCCACCATGAATGCCTGAAAGCGTGGATTGTACGGCACCCTATATATACACTGGGGTTTTTTTCAATAATACATACCTAATTAAATTAAGTTTAATTTATAAATTAGGCAGAGTAAGAGATGAACAACAATAACTAATAATAAAATAGAACAGATATAGCAATGCACTGTAATAAAAATTATGTGACTGTGGTCTCTCTCTGTCAGATAACTATACAAATTTAATGCCTCCTTCTGTCTTAACTAAGCACTTACCATGCACTGTAGCCATAACTTTTGTAGCTGGAAGTGTGACAGCAAAATTAGCACAGATTTCTTTTTGCTTCTTCACCATTTCACAGATAGAAAATTTATTCTTACATAGATCTTAATAACCTCAGCATACAGCTTTTTTTCCCTTTCCTTATTAAGACAAAGCTTTCACCTTTTCACTTAAAGGAAACAGTTTATGGCTTCTCATTAGCAGATCAGAATCGCCAGCATCATTACTGTTGGGCTTTGGGGCCGTTAGTAAGTAAAATAAGGGTTACTTGAACAGAAGCTCTGTGATACCACTTGTTGATCTGATAACACAAGCCTGATAACGAACAAGATACTCTGGACAAGGGGATGATTCACATCCTGAGCAGGACAGTGGGAGACTGTGTGAGATTTCATTGTGCTACTCAGAATGTCGCACGATTTAAAAAATTAAGAATTGTTTATTTCTGGAATTTTCGGATCATGGTTGACCTAGGGTAACTGAAATCAAAACTGCAGAAAGTGAAACCGTGGATAAGGGGGACTCATGTGAGTATAATCTAATGCAGAAACAGTTGATGGGCTATTTCAAATACCTGAGCTTTTCAAAACTCTGTTATCCTTCATACTAAAAGCTCCACAAGAGCAGGGATACTGTCTTCTCACTCCCTAGTTCAGTCTCAGTGCCTGGAACGGTTCTCTGACACACAAGCCCTGAGGTATTTGTTCACATAATTATCTAGTTAGTGAGAAGCAGTTGAACAATAAACTGACTTATTTCTTCTCCATATTTCTGACTTTTCCATCAAGTCATGTTTTATTGTTTTCTTCATTCAGATAAAACTTTTTCTTTGCTTCTATAACCGTATATTTTTTACTATTGAAACCACCTCCTCAAGGATCAGTTTCTATGAATAAAAATCAAATTGGGGCTTCCCTGGTGGCGCAGCGGTTGAGAGTCCGCCTGCCGATGCATGGGACGTGGGTTTGTGCCCCGTCCGGGAAGATCCCACATGCCGCGGAGCGGCTGGGCCTGTGAGCCATGGCCGCTGAGCCTGTGTGTCCGGAGCCTGTGCTCTGCAACGGGAGAGGCCACAACAGTGAGAGGCTCGCGTACAGGAAAAAAAAAAAAAAACAACAAATTGGAACTGATAGTATTGTTTTATAGTAAACATGCCATTAAATTTGCATAAGAATTGGTCTCATCCCAAGGATGCTGAGTTTTAAACTACAACCAATAAATGTGGTTTCTCATGACAATTTCTGAGTGGCTCAAACTGCTAAGACAAGTCCTTGGTATGTTAACAGGCTGTAGTCCAGTGGGTAATGTCACCAAGAGCATTTGTCTGGGGCCAGGAGTCATGGAGGTTCTTAAGCTTCCCTTGGAGATGGTTAATCAATAAAAGTTCTGTGCTTGGGATTTTGTACATTTTGTTAATTAGGCCAAAGCAATAGGCTTTTGTGGCAATTATTCAGACGGTGATGTAAAAAGATAGCCAGAAAAACAAACCTCCGTAATCCACTTACGTCTCACAGAAGCCAAAGGGTTGGAAAAGCCTATTAACAAGCTCCCTGCCTGTCTGTTTGGAGACGTTGTTAAATCGAGACTCTCAGCACCTGAGGCAGTCTGTTAATAAAGATCCTTTGTAGCAGATTTCTGTTCTACTAAGAATGGACATAAAATGGCATAATTTAAAACATGTCAATAACTCAAGGCAAAAATGCCAAACATAGTCTGTTCTGTCTTCATAAAATGGAGCCAAGTATACACAAGAAAAGTGCCAGGAAGACTTCTGCTGACTGAGTTTAGAGATTGTTCATGATGAGTAATGTCATCCTTCAAGTTAAAACGACCTCATGGGTGGGTATCTCTGTGTCTTTTCTGCACTAAACTCAAGGGATCTTTTCTATTTTAGGACCAGTGAGATTCCTAACCTCCAATCCCAGAAGATGCCTGGAAACCTGTGCCCTTTGCCAGCCTCGTGAATTCATAATAGCTTGTGAGTGTTTAATTTTTGTCTTTTTGTCTTTCTCCTGAGTGGCATTTACGGGTTGTTTGGGAACAGATCTTTATGGACACTGAGCTAGGGTTGGAATGTCTTAGGAAGATTCACTAAAAAATCTAAAACCATGGAACACCATGTCACCCCTTGTTTTACACATTTGATTAAATATGCTAGTCATTTCAATGACTGTGTTGTATTTTTAACACAACAACAAGGGTCAGCAAGTCAATATTTCTCCAGCATTTCTCTGGCACTTACTGTATTATGGTGGTGAAGGCTGACTGAAGGCATTCTCAATGAGTGCTTTGGAAGGATGAGAAGAGGACATAGAATGGATGACAGTGCATTACTGCAGGTGTGGACTAAGTCCTGCCACGCTTAACATGCCCCCTTAGATTAAAATTTAACATGCTGTGTCTCCCACATCAGGTTTGGGTAGATGGTTGAGTCTGAGTGATATTGTCTGCTCTATTAGAAGGCCTCTCATGAAGTGAGCGGTGGTTTTAATTAAATCCAATAGGTTGAGAAGAGTGGTTTGGCAGTTTCAATTGATTTATTGTGTTTGTGACATCTGGGCCTGATTTATTATATTGACTCGAAGAATTGTTTTTGGACACTCACCCTACATATTTTCATTCTGATTTAGGAACTCACCTGGTTAGGAACTTCTGGAAGGAAGCTTAGGAACTTCTGGTTTAGCCTATTAATTTGTAGCATTTTAAGTCTACTGTAATTTTATATTTCTCTTTGTATTTTTCTTATTTTGGTAGGATGGTGAACTATTGAATCCATCTTGTTAAAAATGTGACTGTTTGAAAGCATGAGGTTTTGTGGGTCTGTGTGTATGACAGGGCTGCTTAAAAGTAGTACTGGGTTGAAATTCATTATCATCATCCCACCTAAATTTGTGGGAGGAGAGAGTGAGAGATTGACAGTTTTTTCCTTCAATTTAGTCTATAAATTGATCAACCGTTTGCTCTGTGTTATTATGGCTTTCTAAATTTTAAAGTTTGGATTTTAGATATAAATGTGAACCGTAAGTCATAGAAAGTTTGTTTTTAATTCTGAAAAGAGTGAGCATGTTCAGCTGGACATTACAGCCAAGTGTCCCCTAACCTACATGTTACTATAGGCAAGTCAGTTTCAGAAAGTCTCCATTTCAAACTCCACAAAGCATGTGTAAGAAAGGATGGGAAAGAAGGGAGGGGAGAGAAGAGTCAAGCTGTAATTTCTGCCAAAGGAGGAGGGCAGAGAAGCAAGCAGGTCCCAATCAGCTTGAATGCTTTGCTAGTGTATGAATGAGTGGTTGCACATCCCAGATTACAGACACCGTAATGATGTGCATGGCTCCCAGCATTATAGCTCTCTATTTCCTACAGCTGAGGCCACTTAGCCCCTACCTGAACCCCCAGCCCAGCCAAGGTTCTGGAATAAATCAGGGAATGTAAGGAAGTCTAGGTAACTCTCTCAAGCAGATCAACTTCAGGTCAGCCTGTGGCTTAGCCCTCTTTGAGCTTCTGCCTCAGCGTTAGAGGCCGGACACTGCCATTGTTCTTTGTAGTCAGCCTGTAAGGGAAGTTTAGTCCACTTAGAATGGCTTTCTATTTTTCATTCTTGAACCCACATCTCTATCTCTGTAGACTATCCTGTTTGCCTTCATAGATTCTTTTCCAAAATACGCAGAGTACTGCTTTGAGACCAAAGCTGGGGCATGTCTTATACTAACCACCTATTGCCTGCTGCCGACTCCACTGATGACCACATACTGTCCAGCTGTTTCTCTGTGGGCTACAGACTACTCATTGTAGTCTGTCCCATTAAACTAGGCTCACTCTTATATAGGTGATTATACCTCTTAATGCATAGCATGTTCTTTAGTCTTTCTTTTAAAACCCTGATTTTTTTTCATTTCCTCTTGTGAGGTTATCGGTTTAAATAGAAAATGATTGCTCATAGCTATGTAGGGTTGATTTGAAAACTTCTACTTTATTCTCCATGGTACCTGAGTTGCTTCAGATAACTCATGAACTTATTTGGTTTTCTGGTAGCTGTTTGGTATAATTCTCCAAACTGGGTGAGATAGGATGTGTTAAAGGAAACTCAGTCACAGGAGGCACTTACTGATCCTCCACCTATATTTCAAACATAAACAGGCATGGATTTTCAGCCCAGCATAAAATCTACAGGGAAAAACCTCATCCATATTAAACCTAAGAAGGAATAGGAAATAATGCCAAATTTCTTTTTTTTAAACAGCTTTGCTGAGATATAATTTACATACCATTAAATTCACCATTTAAGTGTACAATTCAATGATTTTTAATAAAATTTTACAAAATTGTGCAGGCTTCACCAAAATCCAAGTTCAGAACATTTTATCACCTCAAAATAGCCTCATCTCAAAAAGATAATTAGTTAAGATTTTATGTGTGATTTATCTTAAGTTAATCATAGAATGATATTTTGTAAGTTAGGAAGAAAGTGTAAAGAATATTATATGTTTAAAAACAGCATATTGGAGTGCTCTCGTGGTTGGTTACTTCAGATGACCTGGTTGCCTTGATCCAAGGATATTAGGTTCTGCAAAGCTGCCTGTCCTTCAGAGAAAAAAAATCTGAAAGAATTTTGAAAATAATTCATTCTAAAGTCAAATAAGTCTATATTGGGCAAAAGTATATCATGTATTAGAGAGATGCAAAGAACTGTGGCTTCTGTGGTTAAGTTCAGATGAGGAAACACATCCTCATTATTAAACCATCAATCTGAGTTACCTGTGCACTGGGCTCCCTGATCCTGTACCTGTAAGCTCCTGTAGCTGCAAGGTAAACACCAAGATTTCTGGAGCCAAATTTCCTAATAGACTGCAAAGAGCTGGCCTTGGAAGTACAGCATGAAGAGAAGCTGGAAAGAGCATTCTCAGCAGTGGTAAGTGTACATTTCTTCACTGTCAAAGATAATGACCCTAATGGTGTTTATCAACTGTGATGGTCATACTCAGTAGGCTAGAGAGCCTACTAGCAGGATTTCAGACGTTTAAAACTTTGGTGCATGAGCTTGGTGTGAACTTAATGAAGCATCCCTAATGAGAAACTCAAAAATTCATTTGAATTATTCAAAATAAAAGACTGTTTGCTTTTACTTCCACTTAAAGATAACATGACACCAAAGAAACAGCAGTGATTGGAACGAAGAGTTTGGTTTGGCAGGTTCTCCAATGTAGTATACAAGTGTTTTTCAAGCAATTTTCTTTTTATGAACAAGACTCTGTTAGACAGTAGAAGGAAATGCATAAGCAGATGTTCAACCTTAAAGAGTTTATAATCTTAAAGTTGAAGAAGTGGACAAATTATCAGAGTCAATTCTTACTGCAGGAAGTACCTTACTTTAAATAACTGTGATAGTGATTGGATATAAAGGAGATTTGCCAAGATGGATACTTGGTGATGTCTGATAAATATGGTCATAAACAAAAGCTACCTAGATCCTCCATCCCTTTCCTTTCTACCTCTTTATCTAAGGAAACAGAAAGTTTCCTGTTACTGAATTGATCAGATAAGTAGTAATCTCTTATTTTTACTGGATTAACAATGGATTTTCAGAGTAGAAAAGAAGAAATTTGACGACCGAATTCCTCTGAAACAACTCTCCATTTTTCCTACAAAGCATTCTTCATTCCATGTTTGTATCTTCTCTGCAGCAATCTGCCAAGTAGTTTTCCCTGGCATGTAGCAAGGATTGGAACCCAGCAACTCCTGGGATCACTCTTTCTCAATATTTATGGACAGATCAGATTGCTAGGAAGAGCTTCCTTGGGGTGCAGTGAAATCTGTCTCCTATAGCTTCTACCAGTAGATCCTACTTTTGCACTTAGGGGATCATGAGGAATATGAGCCTTTAAACTTAGCCATCAGCCCATTATTGGGAAGAATTGTGCTAGAACCAGACTTCCTTTCTAGCCCCAAATCCCTTTTTTCACCATCTAATGTCCTCAGCGTTTCAGACCCTCCTTCTAAAACCAACCCTCCTTCCTGGCCCTTCATCTCGGCTCTACCCCAATTAGTAAAGGAGCTTGATCCAATTATTAGTTCTTTTCTCACTTGAATCCCTAATTACCTTCCCTCTACTTTCATCACTCCCTTTATGAATTTGCTCAGGTCTACCTTGGACCACATAAAATAAAATAAATAAAGCCTACTCTTAGCTGTGCTACTTCCCAAACAACCACACAATCTTGTGCCTTTCTTTTTCTGTCAAGCTGTTTTATTAGATTTGTATAAACAGTCTATGTTTTACATTAATTTTTATAGGCTGCAAAAGTGCTATTCAGCATACTACTTAATGGATTTGAAATAAACCTAGTAGTTGACAGAGTTCCAAAAGTAGGCAGTGGTTAAATTTTGATAGGAACTAGTTTGTCAGATTTAAACAAACAAGTTGATGGTGTCTAATGGATGAATGCATATCTCTAGTCTAATCTCTTTGTATTTATGAATAATCTTCTAGGAAGATATTTGTGTGTATTTCATATTTAAATAACATAACTCTCCTTCCCAAATTCAACCATGCAAAGTGGGAGTGGAGTAATATACTATTGAAAGATGTTGTAATCTATTAATTTTTTGTGATGAGTAGAACACATTAATAATGTAATATGTTATTACATTATAATAACATTGTTATTATATATAATATAATGCATTACATATATTATATGTAATAATATAACATTATTACATTGTAATAACATATTACATTATAACATAACTGTAATTTAAAAGGAAAATCCCAATTACTACAGACTTATTGTATCGCTCAATATGCGTGTGACAGAATGGATTATCTGATTCCCTTTGCACACTTATTTTCCTTCCCCCTCCCATCCTTGAGAAATGGGAGTCTTTGGTAAGACACATTAAAAAACAGAGACTGTTACCATGAAAGCATCAAGATTTTCTATGAAAATATTTAATAGTCAGTATTTTTTAAATAAGGGTTTATTTGTTTTTTGTTTTTTTGTTTTTTTGCGGTACGCGGGCCTCTCACTGTTGTGGCCTCTCCCGTTGTGGAGCACAGGCTCCAGACACGCAGGCTCAGCGGCCGTGGCTCACGGGCCCAGCCGCTCCGCAGCACGTGGGATCTTCCCGGACCGGGGCACGAACCCGTGTTCCCTGCATCGGCAGGCGGACTCTCAACTGCTGCGCCACCAGGGAAGCCCCAGGGTTTATTTGTTTTATGGATATGTTACTCTGAATAATCAAAATATAAACTCAATCCAAAGAATATTGTAAAAAGCTCCTGGTCCTCCCTGACAAAGGAGAAAATGAAAAAGAGAGCAGAGGAGTTCGAAAAGACCTGGGAAAATATGAAGATAAACCCCACTCTCCAAAAACAAATGCCAAAGAGAGCAAATTAAAAACAAAAAAAGATAATTATTCATAATATAAAAATAATTCTTCATTATACAGACTTTCTAACAGAGTTCTCTTGAATAAAGAAGTCCACTGGCACTTCCATAAATGATTCATTCTCTGATGCTTCAATTCTTGCAATATAAATTGCAGTTCTTGCAAATAAAATTCACTTGTATTTATGTACATTAAAATCTTACGAAATAATCCAAACTCTAACATTCTCATATTTCAATAGATTTCTGTAACACGCAGTAATATTCTAAAGTTCCCTAAATTCTGAGCATCATTTATAAAATCAAATTGGTTTGATTTTATAATGATTAAATGATTAAATTGATTTCCCAATGATTAAATTCGTTTCCTTCGATGGAAGAGAACATTACTTAAACCTTTGTGATTTGTGACCTATGATTGCTCTCTCTTAAATGTGATTCGAAGGTCTAACTTAATGCCATGGAACACAGCACAAATTCATTAGGTGTAGTGACACAGCTAAGATCCCATGAACATCTGTACCTCTGACCCAGAACTGTGAAGGAAATCCATCTCTCTGATGTTGCAAAATCATTCTGTCCTGCATTAAAGAGATCGCAGAGGCCCTTAAGGAAATAAAGGTTTACAGTATTCACCAAAACATCTATGGAAATACACTACTGCTGTCCTAAAGTGCAAATGCATATCACACAAAAAGGAAAAGTACCATGTATTTCTTACCAGCAAATGAAGTCACTAATAGATGTCTTAACTCTATGAACTAGGTAGCTTACAAAAGCAAATGAGAAAAGTAGCTAACAAGCAGGATTCATTATGTAAGTTCATGAAGTTTCTCAACTGGAAAAGATTTTGAAGTTAATTCAGCATAGTCCCTTGTTTCAAAATTAAGGTGACCAAAGACCAGAACATTTAAATTACACAAGATTGTACAGCTTGTTAGAGGCAGAGCCAGGGTAAGAGCTCCGGACTCCTGACTTCAGTCTAGAATATTTTACCAACAATTGGTTGCTAAGACAACTTTTTATGCATAAGATGTCTTTAGGTATGGAAAGTCAACTACAAGAAGCATATATTTCACAAGAAGCATATATTTCCCTAGACTATGCATTTTCAACAAGGGCTATGTCATCCACAAAGTGGGTGAACATTAGTTTCTGGGGATCAAAAAATTCTTAGCTGTTAGATATTACAATGGTTTGCGGCCTTCCTAAGGGCCAGAGTATATAATCAGATATAGAGTATGTCTGTGTCTTCATCATTGTATACTAGAGGACAAACAAGAAGAGGTTACACTGTGTGCTCAGTTCTATGAAAAAGGTACATGTAGGGTGCATTGGAATCCAGAAAAAATAGGCTTAATGGAAAGAAAAATACAAAGAAAGTTCTCAGGATCTGAGTCTCACTTCTGTCATGTATTAACATTTACAGTATTTGAAAATTTTTCTGTTGAGGTTCTCCCAGTCTCAGTTTTCTTACCTATAAATTACCTATCTCACCTGATTTGGGAAGAAATAAAAGAAATAACATATAGAAAGCAATAAACCGAGAACATGGCATACACCAAATAAGTAATCATCTGTATCGTTATTACTATTACCTGTCAATACTTCAGAAGCCATGAAACCTACACTGGTTCTTCATCAGTTTACTCAGTGGGCAATTTGTTCTTGGAGACTTTCTCATCTCCTTTTCCAAAAAAGGCTCCCCCTTTGTCTTTGCCCCCCCACCTCATTTCATTCTCTTCCACTCTTTGACACTCCCTACCCCTGCCTTGGGCTCCCTGGTGATCTGTTTGCACCCAGTTCTGCCTGCACAGGGATACCTGAGCCAATGGAAGTATTGGGATTCAGCACAAGCATCACCCTTACCATATATTTTTGCCCTCCCATCCCCAAGATGCTAGAGGAAGATATATAATTGATTTATGTTTCCCCATAAGACCTTTAACTCCTTGAGGGCATAGGCTCATTTATTCAGCAATTATTGGTCATTTACTCTATGCCAGGCACTGTTCTAAGTGAAACCATTCCAAGTATTGTTCTCCAGTTGTGAAGAAAACAAACAAAACGACTGCCCTCGTGGAGTCTGTATTCCCACAGGATAGAAAGACAGTACTGTAAACAAGTGAACCATAGCGTTTGTTAAAGGTAAATGTCTAAGAGGTAAATCAAGTAATAAAGGGGGATAATAAGTATAGCAAGGAGTATAATTTTAGAAAAGTGGCCACATGAAGTCACACACACACGTGCACACACACACACACACACACACATACACACACAGCCATTTAAGAGTAAGATTTAGAAGAAATGAGGAAATGGGCCATATTTAGGGGAAGAATCTTATATCCTGAGAGCTGAGAGGTACATTTTTACGGCTGCCACAGGGCCAGATGTGTAGGCCACATAGATCTTTTTTTAGGATGTTGGCTTTTACTCTGAATGATATGGAATCATGTCTTATGTTTCTTAATACCACAGGGACTGGGTCCAATGCCTAAAATATATTAGGCATTGAATAAATGATTGATGAAAAAAACAGTTCAGTCAACAGTACATGTACATGCAAACAACCAATTAAATGGCATGCAAAGACTGGCTTTGTGATGTCCTATTTAGACAGGTACACATAGACTATGTATTCTATTCAGATAAACATAGAATCCATTGCAGACAATATCATTTAAAGAAATCATAGCAACATATATGGATTTATATTTGTCAGTTGTATGTTAATAGACAATAATTACAGATTTGATGAAGAAGTTGGGGAGAGGTATAGGCAGAATGAAGTTGTAGGGGGAGCCTCAGACAGCTGGACAGCAGCTAGAATTGTTAGATTTAGGCAATAAATAAATAAATACATAAACAAACTAAGCAGCTCTGGATGCCAAGTTAGGTTTGTATTTCAGGTAAATAAGTAATTTTTAGTATAAGTACGTCCCATCAGTATGTAACTGGGTGTTCATTGTTTTACATGACAAGCCTACCTCCAGCAGACAAGAGTTAAATGGAAACTTCGTGTCAAAATTGAATGCTCAGCAGGGCCTGGCTACTGTGAGCTCTCACCTAAGCAGTCTGGTTGAGATGATTCATGGAATGAGTTAAAATAATCAAACTTCTACCTACATAAATTTTTATCCCATCATTTTATATTTATCTTGTTGTATATACTGTATAATGTATGTAAGTAATATAATAGCACAAGAAATTATATAATTTACGTATCATATAATTTACATATAAATTATTTACATATAATTTATAATGTATAATTTACATATGTATATTGTACATGTGATGTATAATTTACATATAAATTATTTACATATAATATATAATTTACATATATGTAAATTATATTTACATATAATTTTGGAACCGAGTAGTCAAACCTTTATTCCTGATAAGGAAGAGGAATCAAAAAAGTTGGAGACTACTGTTCTATTCAATAGATAAGCAGCATTGAGACAAAGAACATCTATTCCTTTTTCCTTCAAAGAAAAAAAAAAGATACTCATATCAAGAAAAACTTTTATTTGCTTGGTAAAATTGTCACTAAGCTATTTAGTTTGGAGAATTTGTTAAACTGACCAGATGTGCTGAAATATACTTTCTTGTCACAGAATAGCTGATAATCCACTAGGATAAATCACTGCGGGGTCATGACTTTCAAACAATTCATTTGATGCATTCTTCACCTTACTTAGGAAAACAAAAAGTTTGTTTGGACTTGATCCTTACACTTCACATGGTCGTCATACTTGGTTTTTTTGTTCCAACAGTTGCCTGTCCATAATTCAAATTTGAAAAGATAATCATGTGGAAAGAAAACGAGAAGTCACAAACCACTCCCACTGTGCAGAGTGACAGCATTGTAATACCACAGAATCTAGAGACAGATGGCAGCTTATAGCGGACGTCAATCTCCAATGAGAATAAATTTAGGATAATGCCCCTCTTTGGTAATGGACATGTCTTTGCAAAGTTATTGCTGACAGCATCCTCTAACATGCTGATTTGCTAAGACAAGGTTTTTATTACATCTAATCTTGTCATAAGGCATGAAAAAAGTAGTTGGGTACATGTTTTTCGTGTATAGTTTTTACAAGAATTGCTTGCATTAGAGAGTGGCTAAATTGTTTTCCATATTTTATGGTACATTTTTAATGTTCCACCACACACAACATCGATCACTCAGTCCATTAGCTTATTATGATATCCTGAAAGGAGACACTTCCTTTGGGAAAAGCTATTGTTTGAAATGAGATGAAGGCTCAGACGACATAGGACAAAATAGGATGGGATTTTTTGAGCAGCTGCTTAATTTCATCAAGGGAAATAGCCAGAAAAAAAAAATAGATGTAAATGTATATATTTTTTCAAAATGTCTGACCTATCTCAGTATGCTTTGCTTTCTGAGTATCTTCTAAGTGTCTTCTGAATTGGACCCTTTCCAACAGCTCACAGTATCCCCAGTAAGGACAGAAACAGCTTTTATGATACAAAACTTTTTCATAGTTGTATACATTAGGAAATATTCATAGTATTCCCAGGGTTCTAATAGGAAAATAGAAAAAAATAGAAGGACTTTAACAGTTTGTAGAAGAGTTGCAGAAGCACACAGGGGCTTTGGAACATCCCAGAGATTAACACCAGTAGAAAGTACCAGCACCACCAGGTGGTATTTCCAGATTGGGGCCATCTAGCTGGAGCTAGATCCAGCCTGGTGCTGTCTTTGGGAGCTGGGACCATGAAAGGAAGGGTTTTCCAATGGGCCTGGAATCACTGTGGAGATATAGCTCCCTGGAGGAGACTCCACTGAAGGGAAATGAGAAAGTACTTGATTCTCCCCTCTTCCTAACCTCCAGTTTCCAACAGTTCTTCCCTTTGGCAAGGACACCTTGTAAATGCAGTTCCCAGTAATGCAGAACCAAAAGGAAGGTCAAGGAATGAAGCTAGGAGCCAAAAGATAAACAGAACACTTAAACACATTAAAATATCTTCTTTTCTTCCACACTTTTTAAAGTATGCTTCTGAGCATTGTAAACACTTTTCTACACATAAAGATACAATTTTTCCCAACCAGTAAAGTTTGAAATCGTTACCAGCAAGGGTAAGGGTCAAGATGGAGGTCGGGGACGTAGAGGAGTAGGTTTCCTTAGAATGTATTTTGAAAAAATGTTCTGAGATGGCTTTTCAGGCTCCTAATGCACTTGTGCTTTAAGAAACGTAACCGAGTGGGAAAATAATGGATGCCCCACTATATTCCACACCTACTATATCTCAGAAGCAATGCAAGGTGCTTCTCCACATGTCACTTCCTCGGCCTAAAAGGGGCGTTCATGTCTCTGTAGGGATATAAGCTGTGATATCTTTATCTCCCTCTGAAATTCCCAGTTCTCTGTAGGGGGTCCTTTGTATCTGCTGTTGAGATAGGTTGACAATACCAAGTTCTTCTTTGACAAGAAGCACAAACAACTCCAATTATGTAAAACCTCCCATCTAGGAACTTAATAACACTTGAGTTACTGTACCGTATCCGGCCTTGGGTCCAGTCAATTATTTCATCTCTGACAATAACACAGGTGATTTAAGGACTGTCATGTTTGTTCTCAAATAAAATTCTTAAATACTTTTAAGGTTGGGCTCCAACTAATAACAGCTAGCACTTATTGAGTGCTTACTAGATGACAGGCACTGCTGTAAGCATTCTACTTTTATTAATTAGTTTAATCCTTGCTATAAACCTGTGAATTGGTTTTATTATTATCTTCATTTTACAAATGAGGAAATAGAGGCAAAGAGCATTTATACAACTTGTCTAAATGCATTGAGCTAGTGATGGGCAGAGTTGGATTTGAATCTTGTGTCCTAAGAGTCCTAATAACAAGACTTTCCAGTATACCATGATGACTTGTGGCTCATGGATTTTATGGATTTGTGGCTCATAATTGTATCTAATTCTTTGTATAAGAAATTTCGTAATGAATAGTTGTGATTATTTCTCTTGAGGAAAGGCAAAGTTACGTTCATACTAAATATGTGCGTGTTGAAATATTGAATAGGTTTGGGTTATCACTGTGCTCTTTTGAGTAAAGAATTAGATACACCTTTTTACTGGATCACAACATCTGACCATAAATATCTTTTGCATCCCAGTATTAAAGTACGTAAACTTTTCTTTAAGCAAGATAAAAGAGTAGGAATAATAATATTAAGATTTTTGTTTCTTGGAATATAAAACTCCAGGGGAAGGGACTGGTACAGATCTGTTCTGATGCAGGGTCTGGGCACTGTGATAACCCTGGAGCCTAGTCAAGTTATAGACCCACAAAAGTACCCACCTGTTTTCTCAGATTACATTTGAGGCCTGATTCGGTATCTTTGTCTTCTCTTATTAAGTGAGCAATTGGTGATATGGGCCTAGCACTAGACAAATTAGAGAATAACAGAGAGCACAAACACAGTCTAATGCCAGCCACCTCAACCATGAAGAATGCTAGGACAATGAGCCTATCCTGTCTTAGGGCCAGGGGTGGAGAATAAGAGAGTTTTTATCATTTTTAGTCATCTACTTCTCTGTCCACTGCAACCAGTATATAGTTACTGCTCTTCTCAGAAATAAAACTTCATGAACAGGTCAGGATGGTTCTTAGCTCTTATCTTAATTCCTCTAGCTAACTTAGAAATTCATTGCAACACTCACCTTTTAATTTACTTATCTGTGCAAATTTTGCTACCTACAGGAAAACCATATTTTTCTACTACTCACTGCAGAGGGAGGCCTTGGTATTTGCCTGAAACTGTCAGGAGCAAGTGTCACTTCTCCTCGTAGTCTTTGTCTCTGCTCATTTTATCACCTTTCATGATTTTTTTAATAGATCACTATCTTATCTCCTAGCATAAATGCTACAGATTTAATAGATTTATCTAATAGACTTAATACATTTAACCTTTAATCCAGAGACCTGTAAGTTTTGTTTTTGATAAGCAGCCCCATTTTCCCCATTGTGACTGACATAGTCACACTAAGGGGTCACATGAGCTTATTTGCCACGTTCATCTGCATTCCATCCCTACTTGATCCTACTTAGGATTCACCAAACCAGTGTCCATGGTAACAGACATCAGGCTTCTTTTGTACAGGTGGCAAACTGTCATTTTCCTGGCCAGGCCTCCAAGCTCTGAAGGCTTGCCGTGTCCCTTCCCTTCTGAAGGCAGAGCCTAACACTGCTGCTTCCTCCAGCATGCTTTGTCCTTGGGCAACTGTCCCCCTGCTCATGTTCGAGCTGGATTGGCTTCTGAGAAGTAGCCTGGCTGTAGAACTTGGTTAATAGATAAATCCTTTTCTGGAGAGGGAAGAACTGACCCAATCCGATCTTCCTGTGGAATGTTTGAATGTGAAACACAGAGAAGGAAGGACTGATAATAGAGCAGCATAGAAGATGAGAGCAGAGAGAAAGTAGTAAGCACAAAACATGAGAAAATAGAAACAACTAGAGTGTAAACACATGAAGTGGAGAGCAAATTTGTAGCCACAAGCACAATTAGGATCAGGGTCGAAAAAGCCAAGAGGCAGAGACCAGGGGAGCTGGCTCATGGGAATATCTGTTTGACTGTTGTTGGGACTTGGGAGCTGGAGTATCTGAACTCATGTTCCAGGGCTCCCCCAAAACCTATTGCACACCAGATGAGTCCATTTTCTGTGCCTCCTTACTTCAGGGTATTTCCTTAAAATAAACTCATGTCACCATGGTAACGAAGACCCTATCTCAGGTGCTGCTTTTGATCTAAGAGAGGCCACACAGGCATAGTAATCATAGATTTAGGGTACCTATACACATTCTTCATCTTTTCAACAATTTAATGCAACCTTTTCTTGCTTTTGAACCTAAACTCCTGGTGGGTAAAAATATGCATTTGTATACCAAAAGCCATATTCTTTGGTGCTGATCTAGCTGTAAAAATAATGAACACTCATTAATCATAGAGAAATGTATCCCTGAAGTACTAAAAACATAGGTTTTCTTTTATTGTATAATCTGGTGTTTTTCTCTGGCCTTTTGTATTTCTGTTGTAAACTTTTGTTAGGACAACAGAATGGATGTCAGTAACTACTTTAGGCTCTGTAGGGGAGGACAAAGTTTTCCTCAGCCCTCTTAGGGTCCCTGGCTGGGTCTGAAACATAAACTGACAAAGACAGATTAACGGGAGAAAAGTATACAGATTTATTTAATGTAAGTTTTATGTGACACAAGGGCTTTCATAAGGAAATGAAGACCCAAAGAAACAAGCCTGTGTATTTTTATGCTAGGTTTGAGGAAGAGTGGACAGTTGTGGAGGAATATGGCAGGTTAAGGAGTATGAGGTAATTGTAGTAAACTGGGAGACACTGAGCAAGGCCTGCCTGTTAGGATGCTTCTTGGTGCCCTTTGTCTTTGGAGATAAGAATTCTCCTTCCCTCTGGGTATGGAGAGGGCACCTCTCACATGAAGACTTTATAACTTGCTTCAGGGAAGAGCGGTAAGTGGGGGAGGAGGTCTGAATGACCTCTCTGCTTCTGCAGGAAACTCTTTCAGCTTAAAATATTTTCCTAAGGTATTGCAGAGAATAATAGCCCTGAGCAATGTAAACAGTTGTTATTAAGAATCTGTGATCAACTGGGTGTGAAAAAGCTGTGGAAATGGGAGATTTAGTAAGATGATTTTCCCAACTTGTTTGTCCATATATTTTTCTTGAAAGGTATCTGTGGAACCTACCTGGAGAAATACTACTTTATGGCATCCTTGGTAGAGTCCAGCATTTTATTGTTTATATAAACTTTTTAATGAACTATAATAAGCTCAAAGAAAGCTGCAGAATTATGAGTATACAGCGCAAGAGATTTTCTTAAAGTGACATTCTTGTACAACCACCACTCAGATCACAAAAAACAAAACAAAGCAAAACAAAAATACCAGAAGCTCCATATTACCCCACCCTCTGAGCACTATCCCCGTACAGGTAACAGCCATCCTAATTTCTAACACAGAGGTTAGTTTCAACTGTTTCTCAGCTTTGTATAAATGGAATCATTTAGTATGTGCTCTCTGTTTAGCTTCTAAACAGCTGCTCTGTGTTATGTTTGTGAAATTTCTCAGTATTGTTACATGTAGCAGAAGCTTCTTCCTTTATATGTTTGCATAGTATTCCATTGTATAACTATACCATAATTTATTTATCCATTCTGTTGATGGACATTTGCATTGTTTTCAGTTGGGAGATAATACAAATAATGCTACTCTGAAGCTTATTGTACGGGTTTTCACTGTATATATGTACTTCTTTTTGTTGGGTGTATACCATGGAGTAGAGTCATGTGATATGCATAAGTTCAGATAAGATTCTAATGAACATTTATGACAATGCGAATTGCTCCACATTCTTGTCAGTACTTGGCACTGCCAGTCTTTTAAACTGTATCTATCCTAATGGATGCATTCACCGGATAGCTAATGTTTATTGACCATGGAAAGATCTATTTGTGTGTGTGTGAACTGTCTGTTTGGGTCTCCTTGTCCACTCTTTAACTTCATTTTCTGCCTTTTACATATTGATTAGTAGGAGTCATTTATGTGTTCTGGATATGAGTCCTTTGTCAATTACACTTACTGCAAATATATTTTCCCATTTTTTAATATTGGCTTTTCATTTTGTTAATGGTGTCTTTTCTTAAACAGAAGCTCTTAATGAAGTAAAGTTTATGAATTAGTCCAGTATCCTTTGACCTGGTTACGGACCATGTCATATTGCTCTGATGTCTTTATGAAATAGTCTTTAATAAAACATTACTAGGTTTAATTAATAATTTGTAGCCTATTATCTCATTTATAAAATTTAGGCTGTTTCACCATAGATGACTTTCCTCATCCTTGCCCACTTCAAAGCCCAAATGCCTTTTATTTAGATCCCTGTCATAACGTCACCATAATTTGTCTTGTATGATAAAATGATTCACTACCCAGATGGTTCTATCAAAAATGTGAGTTTCCCTGGACATTCCTTCTTTCATGACAGGTACAAATATCATAAATGTAATTTACCCTGGCACCATTCCTTGTGGGACCACAGTTTTCCTCTTCTTCATTCAAAATGGTGCATTCATTTGCTTATTCAACAAACACTAATGGAGTGACTAATGTAAGTTAAGCACTCTACAAGACACGGGTATGTAATAGTAAACAATATTGAGCACAGCACTTACCTTCATGCATTTTGCAGTCTAGAGGGAGAGAGAGACATTACATCAGTTATTATAGATATTTATGTAAAGTGATTGTGGCAGGCGCTCTAAAGGAAAAGTGCCATTGTCAGGGGATGGCCATTTTTCCAGGCAAGTGTATCAAGGGCTTTGTTTTTCCTTGTGGATCAGACACAGGAATGTTAAGAAAATAATGATTCATGATTCCCAGGAGTTTGGGTATGAGGAATTACTTCAGCTCAGTGACTGCACCAGTTGAGAGCGTGATATGTGGCTTGTGATCTGCTTCAGTGAGGAAACATGGTGCCAATAGCCAGACCAAGAAAATCAGTGGGTGTTAACTTTGGCAACTTGCGATATAATATTTCAATCTTCATTCTGTAAATATTTGTTTTGAAAGAATTCCTGTTCTAAAACATTTATTATAAGTTCTTCCAATTGATTGGGTAAAAAGTGTTCATGAATGTTTCAAGAGGTATTTTTCCTATACAGGAAATACTGACTGACAGAAAGCCTGTGGTGTTTTGTTTTTTTTTTAATTTTTCTCATTCTACCCACTTTTCATAAAAACGTGGGATTTTTTAATTAATTTTTTTAATGTGTGAAAACATTTCCAGCAGTAGACATTTTGTAACTTTCTATTATTATTTTTATGTCTTCTTCGAAGCTAACAGTTCTTTAGTCTACTTAATCTAAGAGAAGCCACCTAATTATTTGCATCCAGGAATATCTATAGGGAAAAAAAGCTGCTCATATCTTCAATTCTTTTTCCTTTTCCTTTTGATTTTTTTAAATCTGCATTTGTAGTGGACACATAATCCAGCATTGTCCAATGGATTGCAGAGTAAGCTTCATTTTCCATATAGTTATTGAATTTCCTTTTATCTGATATTTTAATTGCCTGATGTCATATAGGTATGTTATTAGTTTATTTCAAATGACTGATTTTGGCATTCTGTTTTTTATAGCATGCTAGAATGAGCTGTAGTACCAGCAACACATTCTAAAATAATAGTTTATTTTTTCCCTTTGTTATTAAAAAGTAACATAGATTTCTTCTAGGGAAGAGTGATTAAAAAATGAAAATTTAAACATCACCTTACTTTTAGAATTTTGATGTATATTTTTATAGTCATTTATTTTGCTATAGCTTATATTTATTTATAGAAATGGTATCATACTTTGTATGCTGCCCTTTAATTTGCTTTTGTCATTTTACACTAGGTAATGAACATCTTTCTATGTTATTACATAGCCAAAAATTAACATAATTAATGACTACTGCATATTTGATCATTTAATGTTTCGCGATGTATTTAAGCTTAGTTTCTTGGTCTAATTCAACCACACAATAATATTTAAAAGTACAGTGTGTGACTGGAAGACCAAAGGAGCATGCAATACAAATTTAGATAAAAGAAAATAGCAAAAAATGATCACACAAATAAATCAGTAAATGTTTTTTCATCAATAGTAGATGAAAAATAGAGAATATGAGGCATGTTTACTTTACCAGAAACAAAAATTAACCAAATATTTTAAATCTGTGCTAAAATCATAGTAAAAATTGGATTTATATCAAAAGGTCATCAAATTTATAGCATAGGTCAAGAAAGTTGAAAAATGCAGTTTATGTGTCAATGCACAGATTGAACAGCATATACTTTGCTTGAATTATCACATGGTTTACTGGTAGTCTCTAATATGGTGCATCCTTTTTTTAGGTGAAACCCAACCATTCGCTATCGTTTCTACATCCATTCATTCAGCAATTATTTGTGGAGGACGTAGTATCTGCCAATGTCTTTCATGACCTAAGGGCCAGTAGTGAACCAGATAATACAGCCTTTCCTTTCAAGAACTCACAAACTAATGAAAAGGGCAGAATTTAAATATACCATTACACATCTAAGGGTAGTGGCCTAACTTTTACCCTTCATACTCTTTTGCTCTTCAGATCTGGCACAAATAAAACCAAGGACACATAAGGAGGCCAAAGGGAATGAATCTTGCTGGGATTTGAGGTGAAATCACACCACACTGAGGCTAAACCACCGGGTGGTTATTCTTCCTTCTCTTGCTACACAGTGGGATCCAAAGCTCAGCTTCCCTTTCCTATCCCCCATCAGCTGTTCAGCTGAGTCCAAGAATGCCAGAGACCACAGGGAAGGGGATGTAAAGGAGCTGCAAAGCAAGGAGGTTTCCCTCTTGCTTGGAAAGACACTCTGGATTTATGTATCAATGTATCTATGTGCTTGGATGTTTAAATTTGGGAACATAAATACCCATGCATGTTTAAAAGCTTTTGGTACAACTTGTTCTGCTTTTCTTCCATTGACTTACAGAGGTATGTTGAGGGACATGGAAATCAACTCTTTAAGAAATCTTGAGGACTTCTGGTACAATATGACCAAAGAATCAGCTAATGCAGTTGTGCATCTGGCTCTATGAATATATTCCCAATATATAACTGCATGTTCAAATGTCTGTGTGTGTGTGTATTTTATAATCCTCTTGCTTGTGCCCTGCTATATCTAAGACCCTGAAATAATGTTTCTTGGCTGCACTCACTTTAGAATCAGCTGGGTAGCTTAAAACATTTTTGACTCCTGGGTTCCACCTCCAGAGAACCTGATTTGATTGGTCTGGAATGTGGTCTGTGCACATTCCAGACCAGTGTGCTGTAACTATAAGTGTTATACTTGGAACTTAAACTCTAAATATTAACTACTGTTTTCTCTTGTTTTTCTATTTTCCCCCAATACAAATGTCTGAGATAGAGCTGCCCCAAAACTCTCTCTGAATTCTTCCCCTCCACTAACCAATTTTTGCTTATCATATGCATCCCAACTTCATGTGCCCTATGTGGGGAACTTCAAATACCTCTGAGAAACTCTTCCCTGCTTACAGTTTTATACCACAGGAGGAATGGAAGTAAGCGTCATTAAGATAACAATTCTATGATCACATATACTGCTTTCTACTGCATTTATATTCTCAGAACTATGCTTCTTATGGTGAATATGTATAAATCTTACTTCAGAATATAGATGAAATTACACCTAGAGCACATATTTAACTAATGTAGAGCTGCATCACTTAAGGTGAGGAAATAAACATTTTCCATTTACTCTGTGGCATTTTTACACAAAAAATAGAAAATGGTTAAGCTTCAAATAATACATTTGGTTTCTCTTCTCTAATAAAGATTTCCTTGAGGTGGGGATGAGAGCTTTAAACTGAACATGGGATATATGATTTCAATTTCAATCTGAGTGTACCCTAACTTAATCATTCATTAAATTAAAATGTGAGTTACTATGAGTGTTAGATAATTTCATGTGTCAATTAGATTTTTCTTTAAAATGCTCACCACATTTAAATTGGACATTGATACTTAAATATTTACATTTCCAAATGGTCTACTTCCTGAAACTTGGAACACAAGCATCAAGTTCAATTTGTTCACTTTCAATTTTTTTAAACAAGTACTTATTGAGAGCCTACTATATGCTAGGCAACGCTCAGAGTTGTTATACTAAATTGATATTGGATTGTCTTATGGAATTCATAGTGTAGTGAGGGATACAGGTAATTAAAAACATATGCTAATAAATACAAAATTATAAATTGAGATAACTACAATGAAGTAAATGGAAAAATGTGCTCTAATGGAAAATAAAGGATGAAGAATAAGAGATTTTAGACTCTTGCAAATTAAAAGGCCCAGGATGGATGGGGTATAGGAATAGTATTTTTAGTCTTGGAAACAGTATGTACTAAAAGCTACCAGATATAAGAGAACTTGGAGTGTTCAAATTCATGTGGCTGGAGTTTATTGACCTGCTGGTGAGTAAAATATAAGATGGCCTTGAAAGGTAAGTATGACCTTGCAGAATAAGCTAGCTTTATATTTTATTTAAATAGGATGGGAAGCCATTAAAGATTTTTAAACATGATCCAATTCATATTTTAAAAACGTCATATCAGTCTAGAAAATTACATTTAAGGCAAGTATAAAATAAGAAAGATGAATTAATAGTTTATGGCAGGAGTCAATATGAGAGATGATGGTAGCCTAGATTGTGAAGGGGGCAAAGGAGGTTGATTTGGAATGGACTGGATGAGAAGGCTTGGAAGAGGGAAGACTCAAAAGTTACTGTAGGTTTCTCGGTTGAGGAACTGGGTATATGCTGCAAGAATTACCGAGATGGAAAGACCAGTAGAAAACAGGTTTTATTGCTCTTGTTATTATTATTTTAGTGGGACTTGTGGAATTTGAGTTGGATTTTGTATACATTAAGTCTGAGATGCCTATAAAACGATTATACTTAGATATCATGGTATAATTATATGTAGCTCCATGTGCAGAGGAGAGGCAGGACTAATCTAGATTCAGTCAACATCAGCATATGGATTTTTAAAAATTTTTTTTTATAGATTAAAACGTACACAGAAGTAGAGACTAGAACAATGAACTCCCATGTGCCTTTCACCCAACTTCAACAGCCATCAACTCATGGCCAATCTCGTTTCAACTATATCCATCCATTCTACCACCCCCACTGCTCCCCGCCTCCCACCACCACCACTAACACTACTGGATTATTTTGAAGCAAATCCCAGGTGGAATATAATTTCCATCATTAATTGTTCAGTACAGATTTCTAAAATTGAGGACTCTTTATAGAAATATAATCACAATATCATTATCACAACTAAAGTAACAGTAATTTCTTTATATTATCTATTCAATCAGTGTTCCAATTTCCTTGACCATCCATAAATTATTTGTTACAGATTGTTTTTTAATCAAAATCTGAATAAGTTTTATACATGATAATTTGTTGCTTTTTCTTTTAAGTTTCTTTTTCTTTTCTCTCCCTCTTTTTTTCACTTGCAATTTATTTGTTGATAAACTAAAGTTATACCCTTATAGAGATTCTCACAATCTGTATTTTCTGGGTTGCATCCCCATGTTGTCATTTCCCGCATTATTCTCTCTTTCTCCCTTATTTCTTGTAAATTGGTAGTTAGATCTATAGTTTTTTACTTGACACAGATTTGATTTTTTTTTGTCAAAAATATTTCATAGATGGTGCTATGTACTTTCATCATGAGGCACACAATATCTGGTTGTCTTGCTTTTTCTGATGCTAGCAGCCGCTGATGATCATTGCCCAGATCCATTATTTCATTTAATGTTGCAAAAAGTCTCTTCAATTTTGTTTCTGGGCAATTTGGACACATTTCCTACCTTATACTTGGATTGAACCATTTCTCTCAGGAACTCGAGTTCCTTTTAGTTGAAAATGGTATTTCAAGAACACAGTCTGGATATTCATTGTTACTGGCTTGCTCATTTTGGATACAGCTAGGAGATGTATCGCACATTCATACTGATATTTTTCTATTAAAATCAGAATTACTAGGTTTTTACTTAACTGCTTCAGTCTAGAATAGTGATGGTTTCTAATGTCATCAGAAAAGAGTGTGGAGAGGGCCCCAAACTGGAGTCCTATGAAGATAGACATTTAGGGATAGAAAAGAGGAAAAAGACCTGACAAAGCTGGTGGAGAGGAGCAAGTAGGTGTGCTGCCCTGAAAGCAAGGATGAGATAATGTTATAAGAAGGAGAAGACAATTGTATTGGATGATCCTGAGAAGTTAAATAATACAATGTGAAAATTGTGTGAATTTGTATTTGGCAAAAATGAAGCAATTTCTTGCAGTGGAATGACAGGTGTAGAAACCAGTCAGAGTGAGTTGGTAAGTAGCTGGGAGATGAGAAAATGTAGACAGTGTGAATAGGGGTATATCCTGATTCTGAAAAATGGAAATAAAGTGGCCATTTATATCTGTTTTGCCTGAAGAAGTATTTCTTAATTGATAAAACCTAGGTCTCAGTCAGGGCAAGTTTCTTCTTGAAGAAATCTGAGAGAGTAAGACATCCATGCTTACAAAGTATAAATTATTGGGGAATAAATAGATGTCTACACAGTCTCCTTTTACATTCCTAGATTCCTTAGTGTACTGAATGATTCAATATATGAAAATGTATTTACACACAATTCTTTTGACAAGTCTGTCATGAACCAAGAAAATTTCCACCTTCACTAAGCAGTAGAGGTCTATGGAAACTGTAAATCTCTGATGTCTTATCACTGGTCACATCACTCACATTTCATTTTCTTACATTAGCCCTAGATTCCTCTTTCTTTCAGCCATTTCATTGTTCAGACTGTAAGAAGATTCAGAAGGTAAAGAAGCAAATCCAAACTTTCTGTCGTTTGCATGTCTTGTAGCAGATTCACCTAAAGTGATTACCTAAACTGTGTATTCTCAGCCTCACTGGCTTGGCCAGATGGCGTGTTCCTTTCCTCTACAGCCCGTTAGTTTATTTTAGCAAACCCTTGAGACTGCTTTAACCTCCCATAAATGGAGTCGATGAAGGCCAGGTTCTTTCTAGGTTAATGATTTTGAGATCAGTATTTTTGAAAGCTAAGCACTGTTTCAGCAAAGAAAAAAAAATCAACAGATGGGAGAGAGGGTCGCTATCGGTGATTATGATGGCAATAAAACAGCTTACAAAAGGAAAAGAACAGACCGTGTGGCTGAGTTTAGTCCTTCCCCGTAGTTAAGTGGTAATAGATACAAAAGTGAATCAGGCCTGCCTGTTGCTTCAGAGAGTCTTGAGGAGTAAAGGTAGATGGTAAAATGACAATAATTATTTTCATGCTATTCAGTTTGGAAGTGTTTCACTTCTTACTAAGTGTTATTTTTCCAGGATTACAAGGCCTGCCTTTGAAATGAAGACGGTAATGTTATTGAGTAACTTTTATTTTGTAACATACAGTCAGTAGCAAGTAATTTTAAATGTTTTTGAAGAATAGCAATCTTGTGAATCATAGGAAGGCTCCATTTAAGTGGACCCAGTGTGACTATTCAAATTCAGCAAATTATTTCTCTGGAGGGAAAATTCTTTTTAATAACTATGATTAAAAACAGCTTATCTAAAAACAGTACCGGCAAAGACATGGGGGTTTTTCTTACAAAGAAGTTCTGGAAAGGGAATGAGGGTGAGTTTTAAAGAAAGAAAAATATGAAGGATTAATAGTGTACTCTGCACCTCATTTCTTTTCTTTGCACAGGTGTGGGGACGATAAGGACCCACTCTGGTTTCGGGTTTGCTCTCTCTCTTTTATCTTGATTATGCTATCACCAGAGAACTTTATCTTTCCAGCATCATGTACAACACAGATCAAATTAAAACACCCGAGACAGAAGGGGTTGGAGGATGGGTACAAGAGGTGGAGTTGAGTATGGTTAAGGATCACTAATAGCTATAGTTTTGTGAGGGAAAAGAATTTTTGAACTTAATATCCCAGCACCTAAGCTGTATTTGCTGATTCATATATAATGGTCTGAAAGAAATATTGTACTGAAGATACCAGTAATATAGATTGAATGTCATGAAGAATGGCCTTCAAAAATTGCACCACATAATTATAAATGCCCCTCTTAATTGGTTAGGATCTTGAGGCATGTGTAGACTAGAAGTTAAGCTGATTTTCAGAAATTTTTGGACCTCAAAAATGACTGACAATGCCAGCTTCACTTCTACTCTAGGGTAGATAGAATCAGTGTAGGGAGGGTAGACCATTCCCTTCCTAAATATGAGGTCATGGATACAAACCAATATTTCTTTACTGATGAGTTTTTTATTGTTTTATGTAAGTTATAGGTATACAGCACTATAGTTCAGCATCTGTATACAGAGTGATCACCAGCTATTATCCATTACCATAAAGTTGGCCTCCTGCACCCATTTCACCCACCCCACATCCCCCTACCCCTCTGGTAACCACTAATTGGTTTTCTGTATCTTTGAGTTTGTTTTATTTTGTTTGTTTGTTTTTATTATTTCCAGATTCATATGATTTCATTCATATGGTTTTTGTCTTTCTCCAACTGACTTATTTCACTTAGCACAATACCCTCAAGGTCCATCCATGTTGTCAAAAATGGCAATATCATTCTTTCTTTATGTCTGAGTAGTATCTCATTGTATATATATACATACCACATCTTCTTCCATTTCACCCATCAATGAACACTTTAGGTTGTTTCCATATCTTGACTATTGTAAATAATGCTGCAATAAACAAAGGGGTGCATATGTCTTTTCAAATTAGTGTTATCGCACTTTTCAGATAAATACCCAGAAGTGGAGTAGCTGGATCATATAGCAATTCTATTCCTTTTTTTTTTTTTTTTTTTTTGAGGAATCTCCATACTGCTTTCCATTGTGGCTGTGCCAATTCACAGTCCCATCAACAGTCCATGAGGGTTCCCTTTTCTCCACATCCTCTTCAATATTTGGTATTCCTTGTCTTTTCAATAATAGACCAGGGTGAGGTGATATTGTGGTTTGCATATCCCTGATAATTAATAATACTGAGTATCTTTCATGTGCCTTTTGGCCATCTGTATGTCTTCCTTGGAAAAATGTCTGTTTAGATCCTCTGCCCAATTTTTAACTGAGTTGTTTGTTTTTTTGTTGTTAGTTGTATGAGTTCTTCATATATTTTGGATATTACCCCCTTATCGAATGAATATATGATTTACAAATATCTTTTCCCATTCATTAGGTTGCCTTTTCCTTCTGATGATGGTTTCCTTTATTATGTGGAAGATTTTTAGTTTTAGGTAGTCCCATTTGTTTATTTTTGGTTTTGTTTCCTTGTTTTTGGAGGCAGAACCACAAAAATATTTCTAAGACTGATGTCAGTTAGGTTACCAACTGTGTTTTCTTCTAGGAATTTTATGGTTTCAGGTGTTACATTCAAGTCTTTAATCCATCTTTAATCCATTGTGAGTTAATTTTTGTGTATGGTGTAAGATAGTGATCTAGTTTCATTCTTTTACATGTGACTGTCCACTCTTTCAAGCAGTACTTATTGAAAGAGAGTCCTTTCTCCATTGTATGGTCTTTGCTCCTTTGTCATAAATTAATCATCCATATATGTGCAGTTTTATTTCTTCGCTCTCAATTCTGTTCCATTGATCTGTCTGTTTTTGTGCCAATACCATACTGTTTTGATTCCTATACCTTTGTAGTATACTTTGAAATCAGGAAGCATGGTACTTCCAGCTTTGGTCTTCTTTCTCAAGATTGTTTGGCTCTTCAGGGTCTTTTGTAGTTCCATACAAATTTTAGATTTGTTCTAGTTCTGTGAAATATGCCATTGGCATTTTGATAAGGATTCTACTGAATTTGTAGATTGTTTTCAGTGGTATGGACATTTTAATAACATTAACTCTTCTAATCCATGAGCATGGAAAATCTTTCCAATTTTTTTGTATTCAATTTCTTTCTTTAGTGTCTTATAGTTTTCAGTGTACAGGTATTTCAGCTCCTTGGTTAAATTTATTCCTAGGTATTTTATTATTTTTGATGCAGTTGTAAATGGGATTGTTTTATTAATATTTCTTTCTGATAGTTTGTAATTAATGTATATAAATGCCACAAATTTCTATATATTGATTTTGTATCCTGTGACTTTACTGAATTTATTTATTAACTCTAAGTTTTTTGATGGAATCTTCAAGGCTTTCTATCTGCAAATAGTGGAAGTTTTATTGATACTTCTTCCTTTCCAATGTAGATGCCTTTTATATCTTTTCCTTGCCTAATTGCTGTGGCTAGGACTTCCATTACTATGTTTAATAACAGTGGCAAGAATGGGCATCCTTGTCATGTTCCTGATATTAGAGGAAAGGTTTTTGGCTTTTCATCATTGAATATTGATGTTAGCTATGGCTTTATCATATATGGCCTTTATTATGTTGAGGTATGTTCCCTCTATACCCACTTTGTTGAGAGTTTTTATCACAGATGGATGATGAATTTTGTCAAATGTTTTTTCTGCATCTGTTGAGATTATCATATAATTTTAACCCTTCATTTTGTTAATGTGATGTATCATGGTGAATGGTTTGCAGATGTTGAACCATTCTTGCATACCTGAAATAAATCCCACTTGATATCGGTGTGTAACCCTTTTAATGTATTTTGGATTTGGATTGCTAATGTTTTGTTGAGGATTTTTCATCTATGTCCATCAAAGATATTGGCCTGTAATTTTCTTATTTTTGATGTCCTTGTCTCTTTGCTGTCAGGGTAAGGCTGACTTTGTAAAATGTGTTTGGAAGGTATCCCTTCTCTTTAATTTTTTGGAACAGTTTGAGAAGGATAGTTATTGAATTTTCTTCAACTGTTTTATAGAATTTGCTAGTGCAACTGTCAGGTCCTGGGCTTTGGTTTGTTGGAAGTTTTTGTTTACTGTTTCAGTCACCTTATTAGTAATTGATCTATTTAGATTTTCTATTTCTTCATGATTCAGTCTTAGAAGATATATGCTTCTGGAGATTTATCCATTTCTTCTTGATTGTCCAATTTGTTGGTGTAAAATTGTTCATAGTAGTCTCTTTTGATCCTTTGTATTTCTGTGGAATTAGATGTAACATCTCCCCTCTCATTTCTGACTTTATGCATTTGAGCCCTCTTTTTTTTCTTTGTTAGTTTAGCTAATGGCTTGTCAATTTTGTTTATCTTTTCAAAGAACCAGCTCTTAGTTTTACTGATCTTCTTTATTGTTTTATTTTTTAAGTCTCTATTTCACTTATTTTCTTTCCTTCTACCAATTTTGGGCTTTGGGTTTCTTTAAGTGTAAAATTGGAATGTTTGGGGGGATTTTTCTTATTTCTTGATGTAGGCCTGTATTGCTATGAACGCCCCTCTCCAAACTTCTTTTCCTGCATCCCATAGATTTCGGCATGTCATATTTTTCATTTCTTCTCATTTGTGTTTAGGTATTTGATTTCTCCTTTGATTTATTTGATGACCCATTGGTTATTCAGTAGCATATTGTTTAATCTTCATTTTTTGTGGTTTTTTCCATTTATTTCTTATTATTGATTTCTAGTTTCATACCATTATGGTTACAAATGCTTGATGTGATTTCAGTCTTTTTGAATTTACTGAGTTTTTTTGTGACCTACATGTGATCTATCCTAGAGAATGTGCCATGTGCATCTGAGAAGAATATGTATTCTGCTGCTTTGGATGGAACGTTTTATATATATATATATATATATATATATATATATATATTAAGTTGTTCTGGACTAATATGTTTTTTAAGTCCAATGTTTCTTTATTAATTTTGTCTGGATGATCTATCCATTGATGTAAATGGGGTATTAAATTTCCTACTATTATTGTATTGCTTTTCATTTTTCTCTTTAAGTTCATGAATATTTGCTTTATATAATATATATTGGTGCACCTATGTTGGGTGCATATGCATTTATAAATATTTTACCTTCTTATTGGATCAACCCCTTTTTCATTATGTAATGTCCTTCTTTGTCACTTATTACAGTCTTTGCTTTAAAATCTATTTTGTCTGCTCTGACTATAGCTACTCCAGCTTTCTTCACATCTCCATTTTCATGGAATATCTTTATCCATCTCTTCAGTTTCATTCTATGTGTGTTCTTACTTCTGAAGTGAGTCTCTTGTAGGCAGCATATAAATGGGTGTTGTTTTTTTATCCATTCTGCCACTCCGTGTCTTTTGATTGGTGAATTTAGTCCATTTACATTTAAGGTAATTATTGATAGGTAATGTAGTTATTGCCTTTCATTAATTGTTTTCTGGATGTTTTTGTTTCTTCTATGTTTATTTCTTTTTCTCTTTCTCTCTTTCATTGTGTTTTGGTGGTATTCTTTGGTGTTGTGTTTAAATTTCTTTCTTATTTTTTTTTATGTATTTGCTATAAGTTTTTTCCTTGTGGTTACCATGAGGTGCACATATACTATCATATGTAAATAGCAGTCTGCTTTAAGTTGGTAGTGACTTAAATTTGAACACATCCCAAAGGTTTATCATTTTGCTCCCCCATCCCACGTTTCATATACTTGACAGCACACTCTACATTTTAAATTTTTATTATGATTTTATTTAATTTTACTACTTTTGTCTTTTAACCTTCATGCTTGATTTATAAGTGATTGAGCCACTACCTTTATTATATATTTACTTTTCCAGTGGGATTTTTACTTTCATATGTTTTCTTATTATTAATTAGTACAATTTCTTTTCAGCTTAAAGAAGTCCCTTTAACATTACTTGTAGGGTCAGTTTAGTGGTTCTGAACTCCTTTAGCTTTTGCTTATCTGGGGTATTCTAAGTATCTCCTTCAATTCTGAATGATAACCTTGCTGGGTAAAGAATTCTTGTTTGGAAGTTTTTTCCTTTCAGTGCTTTGAATAGGCCATGCCACTCTCTTCCGGCCTATAAATTTTCTGCTGAAAAATCTACTGTTGGCCTTATGGGGTTTCCCTTGTACATAACAACTTGCTTTTCTCTTGCTGCTTTTAGGATCCTCTCTTTATCCTTAACTTTTACCATTTTAATTATAATATGTCTTGGTGTGTTTCTCTTTGGGTTCATCTTATTTGGGACATTCTGGGCTTCCTAGACCTGGATGTTTGTTTCCTTCTCAGATCAGGGAAGTTTTCAGCCACAATTTCTTCACATACTTTTTCTGGCCCTTTCTCTTTCTTCTCCTTCTGGGACCCCTATAACGCTAAGGTTATTCTGCTTGATATTGTCCCAAAGCTCCCTTAAGGTATCTTCACTTTTTAAAATTCACTTTTCATTTTGCTGCTCTGTTTGTGTGTGTTTTGTTGCTTTGTCTTCCAGCCTGCTGATTCACTCTTCTCCCTCATTCAATCTGCTCTTGAACCTCGCTAGTGTATTTTTCAGTTTAGTTATATCTGTTTGGTATTTTCTTATATTTTCTATCTCTTTGTTAAGGTTCCCACTGTGTTCATCCATTTTTGCTGAGTTCAGTGAACATCTTTATAACCTTTACTTTGAAACTCTCTATCAGGTAGATTGCTTATCTCTGTTTTGTTTAATTATTTTTCTGAGGTTTTCTCTTGTTCTTTTGCTTGAAACATGTTCCTCTGCTCCCATTTTGCCTCCTTCTCTGTGTTTGTTTCTAGGTATTAGGTAAATCAGCTACCTATTTCAGTTTTGAGGAAGTGACTTTGTGTAAGAGATGCCCTATGGGGCTCAGAAGCACAATCCTGCCTGGCCAAAGTGTCCCTTATGTGGGTTGCATGTGCCTATTGTGGTCAGGCCATGCAGCTGCCAGACACTGGTGGGCACAGTTATCACTAAGCTGGCTATGAGGCCTGGCTAAAGTGCGGGAGTGGGTAGTGCTCTTGATGGGGCACACCTACTAGGACTAATAGGTTAGATGGTGTTTTGCAAAATGGTGCCCACGAGTGCTGGTAGTAGCAAAGTAGCCTGAGATCACAAAAAGAGTGCCTGCCAGTATCTCAGTCCCCAGGGATCGTCTCAACTGCTTCCTTCCTCTCTGACAGATGTTTCAAGATTAGTAAGTAGGCCTCTTCATCAAGACCCATGTGCTTTCCAGTCTCGTGGGCGTTGTTTTTGCTGGGTTTTAGGTCAAGTGAGTCTGTGCAAGAGCCCTTTAAGAGGGGGTATTCCATTCCCTGTGGTTCTATAGTTTTCCTGGACATATTCCTCGTGGTTTTCTAAAGCCAGGTGTTTTGGGGGTTTGTTTCTCCTGTGCAGGATCTAAGTGTTGGAGTACCTGATATAAAACTCAAATCCCTTACTCCTCAGGGAAAATAATCATACCTTTGTAATCCTTCCTGGTTGTGGATTACTGTGACTGGGGTGTAGTTTTCTTCTTGGTGTCACTGTGTCCTCGTTTCTGCTACTTATCTTGATGCTGTCCTTTTGCCATTTGTTGTGGAGACTCTGCTCATCCAATTTTCAGGTCCCTTTCAGATGGAATTATTCCATATATAATTGTAGATTTCTTGTGTCCATGAGAGGAGGTGACTTCAGGATCTTTCTTTGTCACCATCTTGAACCCTCTCCTCTCAATTCTCCCACTGATAAATTTTCAATTACCTATACAAGCTTCACATTAAATCAGAGTGATTTGGCACAAAAGATGCCGTAAATTTGAAAATACTTAAGTTGTACAGATTGGGCTGTAGCTCTGAGTAGTTCAACATTTTTTTTTCAGAAATGATCTTATCCACTTAGAAAATATGCCTTCTCACTGATTTCCATTCATTTATTTAAATATTTAAACCTAAAAAGCACTTAGCTCCCATTTACCAAAATGGTTCATATCCTGACACAATCAAAATTGCCCATGCAGATGAAAGTAAGTTATGGGTCTGGGAAGAATAAGGGAGTAATACTTCACACTTTATCTTATTTTGAAATTTTTCTTGTATAAAAATTGTAGGAGGGGAGCCCCCTGTGTCCTTTATCTGTCAGATCATGCACATGTCAAAGTCCAGCTATCCACCACATAAAAATTAAAAAAACCCTTCTAAATTCACAATGAGGAGCTGAAAGCATATAAGAATCCGTGGGCAACAGCCAATATTCTGGGTGTCTTCCTGTCTATCTCTATGTAACTTCAGTATATTCTATTTCAAATGCATTGTCTTTCAGCCCATTTGTAATTGTCCCAAGGAAAACAATTTCAAAGTCTCCTTTAAGCATACAAGTCAAATAGTTTTTTATGTATCATCGTAAGAACAAAACATTGCCAATTTTTACATTTGAATCAATTTCCATCATTTGAAAAAATAATTATAGTGAAAAGTTCTGCCTTTGCTTTCTGAAATGAATTTAGGAATGCTTTTATCCTCTATTTGCAAAGAAGTCCTCCATTTTTCCTGTGGAGTCACTTTCTAATCACGTTCCCTCGCACTCGGGAAATCCCATCTGTTTATGTTAGCAATGAACAGGCTAAGCAGAAAAACGGAGAAAAAAATCAGAGGTGGGAAATAGAGTCTTGAAAACATGTGAGAAATGCTCAGAAAATACACACATACATACATATATTTTAGCAGTTTCCTGGAAACAATGGAAATCCCTTCTCTGCTTAAAAAATCTCCCTTCCTCCCTCTGCTCTCTAATTCCCATCCAAAACCCAGTGTTTTAACAGCAGTAATGTTCCCAGAATGAAACAAAGTGTGTTTCAGAGGAAGCATGGGAGACTGAGAGCTGTGAACATATGTGCAGTGTAATGTAGTACTAAAATATAAGCCTTTTTAATTAGATCCTAAAACTGCTTTTTTAATGCTATTTTTTTGAAGCTAAAGAATTGTACGGTTTTCTGTCATATAGATTCATGCTACTACCAAGCTTTCTTTTTAATTAATACACAAATAAAGGATACATAAAGGGTTGCTCAGAGATGGCACATTTATCCTCACTAATGAGGACAGTGTGTGAGGATGCTCACTTCTTGCCTAAGGCTACGCTGTTTTCAGTTCTTCATCCTGTAATTGCGAAATTAAATAGTTTACACTGGCTTTGTGATTAGGAAAAGGAGAAACACATTTTAAGAGGTTAAAAGTCCACTTGGATATGGCATAGTTACAATTTCCTGTTAACACCAAGCCTTTAAAATTTTCTGGATGCATGATTCCTATCTTGCCAGTATCCACCCCCAACCCCAATTCCCAGAACAAAAATCTTTGGTTGGGAAGAATTAAATGGTAAGGGTTCCAGCCCCTCTAACTGACCAATGAGAAATACTGAGCCAGATGCCTGAAAAGGAGTTGAGAGAAAGTGAGCAACAATGGCAAACAAATGTCTGGACAGGGCAAATACTAGCTCATCAGGCCTTGAGCAATAGCTTAAAGATGGGGCTTTTGTTGAAGCTTCTCTGTTAGATATTTTGCTAGGTACAACAATGAGCGAAAATAAAACCATGCCAACAAGTGCTAGACCATCAAGTGAATGAGATGAAACAGATGTAAATAACTGAAATATAAGGTAGGTCCAAGTTTAGCTGTGAGAGTGTCAGACTGTTAATGATGGGCAAAACTTCTTAGAAGCAGTGGGAAATCCAACCAGTGAAAAGGCTTAGCAAGACATGTGTTTCAAAATTGGGCTCTTTGCATTAAAGAGAGAGTTTTAATTTATTATTGAGGTTGTTGTTTAACATCTTTTTCCCAGTCTCCTGTCCTTATGTGCCTGGTACCATATAGACCAGGGAAAGAAAGGGCTCAGTGAGATGCAGGGAAGGGCAAGACTCAGGGGTTCAGTAAGGTCAATGACAAATTGACATTTGAAAATAGAAGCTTAGTGCAGAGATATAGTGGTTTGCAAAAAGGAAGAAAATGAGTATCTCACTTTCTAATATTCCTCACTTCATGACCCTTAGTGTAGGGATATCCTAGAGTCCTTTCATTCTTCACACACACAGAAATTTCAGTTGGGACCAAAATAAAACAAATGAAAAATCCGTTTGCCATTGATATATAAAATATTAAATTGTCCTATTTGTGCATGGAAACATACATGACATAAATTACTTACTAACATGAGTTTATAAATTCTAATGATGAGGGAGTTCATATTAATAATTAGCATGAATTTGTATTAATATATATCTTTTTATGTTTTTTAAATGGTGATAACATAGGTGGGTTACATAGAGGAAAGTCCATTCTTTTTTTTTAATTAATTTTTATTGGAGTGTAGTTGCTTTACAATGTTATGTTAGTTTCTACTGTTAGTTTCTACTGTACAGCAAAATGAATCAGCTATACGTATACATATATACACTCTTTTTTGGATTTCCTTCCCATTTAGGTCACCACAGAGCACTGAGTAGAGTTCCCTGTGCTGTACAGTAGGTTCTCATTAGTTATCTATTTTATACATAGTATCAATAGTGTATATATGTCAATCCCAATCTCCTAATTCCTCCCACCCTCCCGCTTTCCCCCTTGGTATCCATACATTTGTTCTCTACATCTGTGTCTCTATTTCTGCTTTGCAAATAAGATCGTATATACCATTTTTCTAGATTCAACATATACGCGTTGATGTACGATATTTGTTTTTCTCTTTCTGACTTACTTCACTCTATATGCCAGTCTCTAGGTCCATCCACATCTCTACAAATGACCCAATTTTTTCCTTTTTACGGTTGAGTAATATTCCATTGTATATATGTACCACATCTTCTTTATCCATGAGTAAAGTCCATTCTTATAAAAAGATTGTATCTAAATTGATTTGTGCAATATCTAGCTAATATCTATCAATACCATATACAGACAAGAACACTTTATTAGAAGGGAAAAAAAAAATCTGTGTTCCAGTACAGGCTCTGCTCATTAGAAACTTTCCTTAGAGAAAGTACCAAAACTTTTATCTGAAAAATTAAGCATAATATTCGTAACTCCTTTTTGTAGCAATTTTTGAGGATTGATAGAGATGTTTTACATGGAGGCGCCTTAAACATTTACACATTAATATTCAACTAAATAGAATCTTGTGAATAGATGCTTTGAAATGTTAAATTAATAACAACCTGAAATAAGCCTCTTACAACTCAGCAGTGTAATCCTTTTATAAAGTAAAAGACCTGATGTTCAAGAATTTCAAGGTAACAGTGTTTTTACATACCTTTGTTTCTTGCTGGAGTTAGTTCATCAGTAAATCTAGTGCAGACAAAATAACTGGGGTTTCCAACAAACTCATCCATATTGAAGCCATACAGGTTAAACATGATCCTTTTGAAAGTTTCTTTGGAATTGAATTATTTCAAACAGATTTATGGGCCAGATATAGTTGAGTGTAGTTGATCATTTGATTTAGAAACAATGGAATGATGAACTATTCAAATGTTGCTGCTAATTGCCTTGCATCCTAAACACATAAATCTAGTCACTTTCATCTGTACCTCATCTGTCTGTTTTCTAATCAGCATTGTTTTATTTTGGAACTGAATTTCCAGAGGTTCTTTCTAGAAGTTGGGCAATGGAACATTTGCTTATTCTGAAGTAATTCAAACATTCTTTAAATGAGAAAAGCTCAGATAGTGCAGTAATTTTTAGTTAAATTTTCTTTAATCTACTATTAAAAATCAATTAAATTGCTTTTTAAAGTACCTATAAAAATTTCATTTTGATGCTATGTTTCCATTAAAGTTTCTTACATATTGTGTTATTCCAGGATTGTATGTCAGAATCTTACTGAAAGTGTTTGTAGTAGTGTCTTGTTTGTAAATAGGTGGAATTAAAAATACATAGTTCTGTTTCAGTAGTATGTGGGTTCAAGTTATTCTCAAGAAATCTTTTTTTTACCTTTTTTTAATGTTTGTTTAGGAGCTTACCAGAAAAGGAGGTGGGGTGGATGGGAGGGAAATAATGGGAAAAGTATCTCACAAAATCAAATGTAGGGAAAGCAGCTAGGCTTCAGAGAAACCAAAGCAAGAACAGGAGAGCCTGCAGGAGCCAAGAATCCCCTCTTCGTCTCATTTTGGGCTTTCATCGGTTTGTAGCTTTGCCTCTCTCTTCACTTCTTTTCCTTTTCTAAATAAATTGCTTTATTGATGTATAAAGGTCATAAGTGTACAGTTCAATGAATTTTTGAAAAATGAACTCATCAATGAAATCATCATCCAGATTTATAACTAGAACAGTATCCATAGCCAGAAGACCTCTTTTGCCTCTCCTACTCATTAGCTTTCTCCTTCCCAAAGGTGAATTTCTACTATCATAAATTCGTTCTACCTGCTTTTGAACTTCATATAACTGGAACTGTACAATATGTAGTCTTTTATGCCTGGCCTCTGTCACCCAGTATAATTTTTGTGGGAGTCATCCATAATGTTTCATTTGTAGTTTCATTTGTTTTCATTGCTACGTAGTACTCCTTTGTGGAAATATGCTACAATTTATTCATTCTACTATGGTTGGAAATGTGGTTTGTTTTTCATTTTTGGCTGTTTTTAAAAAGTGCTTCTAGGCAACAAAATAAAAAAATAAGTAAATGGGAGTACATCAAACTGAAAAAACCTTTGTACAGCAAGGGACAGCATCAACAAAACAAAAAGGCAACCTACTGAATAGGAGAATATATTTCCAAATGATATGTCTGATAAGGAGTTAATATTCAAAATATATGAAGAATCCACACAACTCAATATCAAAATAACAAACAACACAATAAAAGAAAATGGGCAGAGGGTCTGAGTAGACATTTTTCCAAAGAAGACATACAGATGGCTAACAGACACATGAAAAGATGCTCAACATCACTAATCATTAGGGAAATGCAAATCCAAGCCACAGTGAGATATCGCCTCACATCTATCAGAATGGGTATTATCAAAAAGACAACTAAGAACAAGTGTTGGTGAGGAGGTAGTGAAAGGGCAACCCTCATGCCCTGTTGATGGGAGTGCAAGTTGGTGCAGCCACTATGTAAAACAATATGGAGGCTCTTCAAAAATTAAAAATTGAACTGCCATGCAATTGAACAATTCCACTTCTGGGTATTTATCTGAAGAATATGAAAATGCTCATTTGGAAAGATATATGCACCTATGTTCATTGCAGCATTGATTACAATAGCCAAGATATGGAAGCAACCTAAGTGTCCATCTATAGATGAATGGATAAAGAAGATGTATATATATAATAAAAAATGCTCAACCATGAAAAAAAAATCTTGACATTTGTAACAACATGGATGGATCTTGAGGGTATTAGGTTAAGTGAAATTAGTCAGACAGGGAAAGACAGATACCATGTGACTTCACTTATATGTGGAATATAGAAAACAAAACAAACAAACCAAGAAAACAAACAGACTCATAGATACAGAGAACAAAGTGGTAGTTGCCAGAGGGGAGTGGGATGGAGCATTGGGTGAAATAGGTGAAGAGGATTAAGAGGTACAGACTACCAGTTATAAAATAAAAGTCATGGGAATGTAATATAAAGCACAGGGAAAATAGTAATATTATACTAACTCTGTACGGTGACAGATGGTTACTAGACTTATCATGGTGATCAATTCATAAGGTATATAAATGTCAAATCATTATGTTGTACACCTGAAATTAATATATTGTATGTCAACCGTATTTCAATTTAAAAAGAAAAAAAAGTACTCTGTGCACATACTTTAACGTGTCTCTGGTGCACATATTTGTGCTTTTCTGTTGGATGTATACCTGGGACTAGAAATCCTTGATCTTAGGTTACAAACATATTCAGGTTTAGTAGATACTGAGAGACAAATTTCGAAAGTGGACATACCAACAACATATGGCTTCTCCAATTGCTCCACACTCACAATACAGTAAAGGAAATGTAGATCAAAACCACTAGAGGATGTTAAGATAATATAATATTAAATTATACTGTAGTAGTACATATCCGGGATGAAATTAAGAGTACATTAATTATAGCATTTTTCAGATCTAGAATTTTCATTTAATTTCTTTTATCTAGATTCCTTTACTCAGCAGAACATCTCCCTCTTGTTGTCTATTTTTTGAGCATATAAGTCACAGTTGTATTAAAATCCATGTCATATAACTCCATTGTTTAGATCATCAATGCAACTCTTTCTATTGTCTGCTTTTCCTCTTGGCCCTATCTCTTGGTATGCCTTATATATTTTGATTGAAGGGAGGATGTTTTAAGAAAAGTTGAGAAGCCTTGGAAATGTGGCCTTCCTCCAAGACTGGATTTTATTTAGGTTCTTGCAGGATGCTAAGCCAATCTTATTCAGTCTCACCCTGAATTGATTTGGGACTGAATTTTAGCCTTTTTAAGGATTGATTTATCTTGTTCAGATGTCTCAGCAGAAGGCTGGACTGTTTACTAAGGTCTTTTGACATTGGTAGGCTCTTAGCTCCAATTTTTATCTCCAAGAACAGTGAGACTACTGATAACTATACTTAGGTTTTCAGCCTTTTAGCAACTGTTTTCTGCTTGGTTCTCCAGACTCTCAGTCTGTTTCATTTATGAATGACAAATGCTTCTGGGGAAGGCCACTCAGACTGCCAGGTTTCCTTCTCTGTACTTCCCTTCTCTTCAAAATATTATTCCCTCACACTTGAGCTGCCTTGCTAGCCCTGAACATCAAAATTCTTCTCCCCAGGTCCATGAGACTCCTGAAGTCTATATTCAGCTTCTGTACCCCTTAGTCAACTCTTTCTACTTGGTTTATTATTGTGTCAGGCAACACTGCTTATGAATCAGCAAATGGATTGAGGCAAAAAGAAGTATGAAATGTCATGTTTACCTCAGTGAATTTCTCTTCTCCCAGAGATGTTGACCCATTAAGCACTGGGTATTTTAATAGCTCAGTAATATTTCAAACAGATTACTCTTGTATTCTGCCCAGTTTTTGCAGTTCTTTTTATTATGAAGATTGGTGTGCTTCAAGTTAATTCACCATAACTAGAAGAAACAGAATTCTTCTCTTTATCTTTTCCAGTGTATGCTGACATTATTTTGCTTTTTCTCAATTTCGGCTTTTTCTCAAAGGCCTCTCTGGAGCCTCATGACTTCCAGGTCCACTACTCAACAGATATTGAAGGAAGTTTTGTGTGTCAGTTCCAAATTTTCAAGGTGAAATCTAGTTGTTTGAGCATTATAACTGACATTTGGTGGGAGGGTTGTGTGTGGGGGGGTATCATTTGGCCTATTATCTAAATCACAGGGAATCTGAGAAAAAATTCTCTAAGAAGCAGTAGTGGGATTTGAAGTAGGGAAAAGCAAGAATAATAGTACTAAAAAAGAAGCAGAATCAAACAGAGAAGAAAGGCAGATAGATATAACAAACATATGACCTGAAGTCTCAAGTTGCAATCTCCAAGGCCCTGTTTCCTGAGAGCTGTTTTTATTCTTTTTCCCTTTTTTAAAGTTGGAAGCTTCCATGGAGTCTTTCCAAATTACAGTAGTCAAAAAAAAAAACAAAAACCTGTATGTGCTTAGTCTAGTTTTTTGTTGTATTTCTGTGACACATTCAAAACATCCTGACTAATAAATAAAACTCAACCTCTAGGATGATAAAATTATCTGACATAATACAGGTTACAAAATACTAGATAGCCAATTTTAACTCCTTTCACCCTTGTATTGCTCAATTCTGTTGATCCTCTTCAGTAGGTCCTTGATCTTAGCACACAGCTATGCAGTGGTTTGTAGTATTTTGATTCTCTTTGCATTTCCTGCTGCAAGAAGCCCTATGAAGAAGACCAACAATCATCGAGAAACTGAGAGGCCTGCTGCCGATAGCTACGCTAGACGGTCTTCCAGTCCCAGTCAGGCCTTAGAAGTAACTACAACCCCAGCGAGCATCTTAGTTACAGCACCATTAGACTTCTCCAGCCAGAACCACCCAGAGAAGCCACCTCAAATTTCTGATCAGCAGACACTGTGATATAATAAATGTTTATTGTTAAGTCACTCTTGGGGAGTGATTTGCTATGCAGCAATAGATAACTAATATGGTTCCAGGAAGACCAGGGCCAGTGCAGTTGAAACATTGTGAGTAAAACAGAGAATGATAGAAGATTAACTTAGAGAGAGGTTTGGGGGTAGATTATTATACAGGGAACCACAGAGTATGATAAGGAACTTAATTTTATTCCAACTTCAATTGAATGTCATCAAAGAGTTTTAAGTATGGAATTAACATACTGAGGAGAAAGAGAAACCAAATTTACTTGTTCATTCATTGACTTAGCAAGTATTTGTTAAATGCATGTTTATGGCAGATACTGAGCTAGGTACATGTGATACAATGATGAACAAGATACGTAAAATGCCTCCTTTATGAATTTTCATTTCAGTGTTCATGGCAATAACAAGTAGACAAGCTAAAAGTAAAACATAAATTTAGATTGTGGCAGATTGTGAAGGGTGAGTGGTAGTAGAAGGAATAGCGTGAAAGGACAGGGTTGAATGAAAGAAACTGCTTTGGGGTCAGAAAAGACCTCATGAAGATGATAGGGTCCAAGTCCATGCCTTTAGGAAAAGAAGGCACTAGGCATGGAGAAGTAGACGATAGCTATCTTCAGGCATGTTGAAAAGGTCTTGAAGTGGGAAAGAATTTGACAAAATAGAATAGAAAAGAAGCTAGTGTGGTCAGAGCAGTTCAAGCAAAGAGGGGGTAGGATGAGATGTGCTTTCAGAACCAGGCAGGAGTTAGATCATTTAAGGCCTCATGGACCATAGAATGGCATTTGGACATTAATCTAAATGCAGGGAATAACCACTGGAACTTTTTGAGCAGATGAGTATTAAGATCTGATTTATATTGTAAGAATCATTTGATGCTATGTAAAGAAGAGTTTTTAAAATATTTTATATAAAATATAATTTATAAGAAATATATGAAGTACTCAAGTTTATATTTTAAAGGGAGCAGGAGAAAAAGCAGGAAGACTAGTTAGCGGCTTTTGCATCAAGTCTGGCTAGAGAAAATCTGTCCTAGATTAGCCTGTGGCAAGCTATATAAAGAGAAGTAGATGGATCACGTGGATACAGGATGTATTTTGGAAATACCTATTGGCATTGCTGCTTGATGAGGGTGGGAGGATGGGTTGGTGAATGCTAGAGAGGATCTCTTTGCCTTTACAATTTAACGACATGATTGTTTTCCTGTCTAAGGAATTATATGCAAGTATTTTAAACGATTTTAAAACTGAAAGCAAATGTAAATTAATTTTGTTTCCAATTGCTAAAAAAATTTATAATACCTCTTGAAATCATTAACAAAATAAGGAATTACTGAATTAGTAGGTAATGCTAGTTCTTTGACCTTGCCTAGGGTATCTGAGAAAACAAGGAGAAAGTATATATGATAATGTGTAATAATAAATCCTGCAGATAGCAAATGTCAGCAAGGTCTGATGGGGCAAATATAATGAGAATGATTTTCTGACGTGGACCTCCCTTTATTTAGAAATTAGATGTAAAAGCTCCTTCTTTGCACACACGTGCATTTATTTATTATGTATGTAGATACTTTTTATGCATTATAGGTGCTTGTATTTTTACTGTGATCAGAAAGTCTCATTGCTTTCCTGTCCACCTCTCATACAATTTTAATGTTGTATTTTATATTATCCTCAGTATGTTATTTTCACTTCAGCTCCCCCCTCCCATTTTTTAAGGAAAAAAAATCAGTCAGTTTAGGAGATTTTTATTATATTTCTTAACCCATTATAATGTTTCCTCCAAGAATAATATCTATGCTGTCAATTGAATTACCTAGTGACTGCTGATAAATATCTGGAATATTAGATACTATGCTTCTTTCTAGGCGTTTAAGATCAAGCATTCTTATTTCTTGACAATTGTTCAAGTTGATTTCCACAACTCTGCCACGTGTTTGCCCTTGAAATTTCTCATCGTTTTAGTTGAAACATTGCATATTAAGCCATATTGTGTTTAAGGAAGCATAGAGTCTGCAAAGGTGTGCGCCCAGTTAAAAAACAGTTGCCTTGTGGTAATAATTTTCTCCCAAGGCCATTCTTTACAGATTTTGTAAAGCGGGACATGAGGGAAACTCTCTGCTTGGAAGTCTGGAAGCAACCTGAAACACGTTGTGAAATCACAACCACTCTATTCTCGCTTCCAATAAAAATCTGTTCTGTGTGTTTTTTCTCCCTAAAGTGATGTTAGTTTCATTGATTATGTGATTCCTTTCTTCTCTTACATTTTATTCCCCGCCTATTCTTGTTCACCCATACATATCTTTTTACTGTCTGTAACTCATAGACTGCATCTCTTCGTGAACTCAGCTACCATCTCCACACTCTATCCTAATCTCATTTTACTCTATTCTTTTTTTGTTCTTCCTGATTTTCATACCTATATCCAATATGTGTGTATACATTTTTATATATGTACATGTGCAAAGGTATACAGCCGTAAGGATTTGTACACACCAGTGAGGCTGTAAACAAATTGATTTCTCACACTTCTATCCCCCTACCTAAGCACTGCCTTCCTCATTTTCATTTTTAATCTCTCCTGGAATGAGGCCATGCACCCAGCTTTAATACTCTTGTTTCTGAATAACAGGTTTTTAAGGGTGAGAACTCTACAGTCAGAATCATGGAGCTTCCAGCCCCAGAGATTTTTATTACCACCTGGGAATAGCAGAAGTTACTAGAGATGGATGAGAGGAGCAGGCTTTCTAGCAGCTCTCAGAGGGAATTGGAGAAGTACAAAATCATGCTGGGGGCTGGAATATGTTCCTTGTAGATAAGAGCTGTTTGATTGGAGTTCCTTTTCTTTTTTTCATTATGGTAAATGCACATTCAGGAGAATGTGATTGATATATATATATGAGATACTTATTTTTCTTCAAATTTCTATGTATATAAATATAATAAATGTATTAGATGTATAACCACAATCCAATTTAAGAAATAGAATACTGTCTGTTTCTTATAAAAAAAACCCTTTGTGCCCTAACTCGACACATCCTACCTTCCCCTCTAGGGTAACCAATAGCCTAAATTTTGTATTTATAATCTACTTACTTTTCTGTAAAGTTTTATTACCTATAAATTGGCAAATGCTCTAAAGGGAAAAGCAGTGCAAAATGCCATGTTCACCTTCATGAGTTTTCCTTCTCTTCAGGGTATTTACCCTGCAAGTCTTTTTTGTTTGGTTGGTTTTTATGTGGCTCTTCTAGTAATTGTTGATAGGACAGTTGGCTTAATAGGAACTAGTCCATCAATTCTAGGTGCAGAATTACTTCCATATTTAACTAATAATATGAAAAGTGCAGCGTGACATGAAGAAACCTGAACTCAGGCTGGGAGGCTTCTTGTATGAGAGAACATGGTAGATGTTTAGAGGTTTGCTGGAGAGGAAGGAGGAAGGGCATTTTAGGAAGATGAAATCAGGCAAAGCAGTGGGGATGCGGAATGACTTGACATCGCTGGGAAATGGCAAAGTGTCTCCCTTTCCTCCACCCCTCTTTCTTTTGACGCTGAGGCTTGCCAGTTCCAAGTTGTCCTGAAAGCTTGAGTAATATCCCTTTCTTTAAGAGATGGAGAATCAAATATGGATTAAAGAAGGCCAAGATAAATAGCATGTCAGTATGAGTTTCACTACCAGGCTCTCTTTTAAAAACTCCTCCCTTGCTATCTTTCTCAAGTGGACTTTCAGTGTTGTATGTTATGCTTCTGAAACAGTTGCCGTAGCTACATGCCTGACCTTACTCTACCAGGGCCTTGCTAGCTTACTAAGGATCTGCTGTGTACCCATCACTCTTGCCTGAAGGAGCTCATTATCTAGTTAGGGAGCCAAGATCTAAATACACAAAAAAGTCAGTTCACTTTAACCATGACTCATTAACACCTGCTATGTCTGGGATGACACTCATCCCTGTGCTACAAGATGAATAGGAGGTGTACATGTATGCCTGGAAATGTGTGCAAGAATTATCTGGATGTAATAACAAAAAACTAGAAGCAGTAAAAGTTTCTGTCAATGGAAAATGAATAAACTATGATATAAACATTCAATGGAATGTTACAAACAAGGCAAAATTAATTCATTCTCTTTGAATGTATCTACATGGGTGCATAAACATAATGTTGACTGAGAAAAAAAGCATTGTTCCCTTTTACATAAACCTTGACCACACACATATATACAAACATTTGTACTAATAATAGTGATAGTCAATATTTACACAGAGCTTAACACTTGCATGCATTTTATTCTCACAATAATCATATGTTAGACTCTATTATCTTCCCCATTTTTTCAGATGAGAAAACCAAGGAGTTTAATAACTTGCCCAAAGTCACACAGGTACAAAGTGGCAGAGCTGCCTCCAGAGTCTGTGCTCTTCAATGTCATGCTGTGCTGACTCGTGAAAGCCTGATACTCTTGATGGGTGGAATAGTCACCAACTTCATAATAATAGTTATCTCTCAGGGGGAGGATGGAGGATAGAATAAATGGTAGGACTTTTATTGTATGAATAGTATATTATTTCTTAAGAAGAAAGGAGACTTATAGAAAATTTGGCATGATATTAAAATTTGCTTTATCTCAAGTTTCTCATACTAATGTTTCCCTACTTTTCAGTTTATTTACAACATGCAATTAATTGATTTTTTAAAAAGATGAGTCAGAAAGGGACTTCATGTCTGGTTAAGAGAAGGAACCATGAAAATAAAAACTATCTTGGTACAATATTACTGCTATAATTAGCATAGTGATTAGAGCACTTGAATGTGTATAAAGCATTATTACCTCATACATACACAGCCCCGGGTGGTGGGTATGACAAGCATGTAATAATTTTACACATACGCAAACTGAGGCCGAAAGAGGGTACGTAACCTGCTGAGTCTGTGTAGCGATTGGTCATTGATAAGCTAGTTTTTGTTGCCTTATCAAATGAAGATGGCATAACAACAGCACTCCTCTCATTAAGAATAGTCTAGAAACACATCAGGCGTGGGAAAGTGCTTAGAAGAAAGAAATCCAATCAATAAGACACTAACTCATTCATTCCTTTTTGTGGCAAAAAGAATGCTTCCTTGTCTCTTATTCATCAGAAATGGTGAATTAAACTTGGGGAGGAGCTCTGGGATCTTTCCTTTCACATCTCCCCACCATGACTACCACCATGACAGAATGAGAAGAGGCATAGATGAGGCAATCTAGTCTTCATGCTTTTTTTTTTTCATTTTCCCAAGATTAAATGATTATTAAAAAAGCACGCCACACTGTATAGAAATCAACTAGCGTGGGCTGTTCACAGGCTTAGCTCCAGGACCGTGTTCAGAGGTCCTTGGAACTGTGGTCCATGGTAAAGTTTTACAGCATTACCAGGAGTGTGACAAGGCTGAGGAGTCAGGATCTGGAAATGTACAGAAAGAAGTTTCATCTTCCTTTGACCAAGTTATCAAGGAGGCAACTCGAGAGATGATGGCTCATTCTGCTGCTACTCTCATCATACATCCCTTCCACATGATCACTCTGAGAGCTATGGTACAATTCATTGGCAGAGAATCCGAGTACTGTGGATTTTATGACTCCATAGCAACTATCTATCAGGAAGCGAGCATCCTAGGATTTTTTACGGGTCTTTTTCCTCACCTTGTAGGTGACGTCATTTCTTTGTGGCTCTGTAACTCACCGGCCTACATCATTCGTGCTTTCTTCTAGACCTGTGCTGTTCACATGTGGCTACTGAGAACTTAAAATGTGGCTGGTGTGACTGAGGAATTGAATTATAAATTCTACCTAATTTAAATTTAAAAACTGAAGCAGTATAAAATATATTTTTCATAAAATGCAACTTTATTATTTTTAAGACATGTCACTTTAACATTTGCTTCATGTGAGATACTATTGTTGCCTTATCATGCCCATGTCGGACTTGTTTTACAGATAAACATATCACCATCGGAGTCAGATTTAGTCAGATCTAGTCAGTGTCAGTGGATTGATTCAATTTGAATGGCTTTTTTTAATGCCCAGATGTACCATTGTAATATGTTTATTTAAATATTTTATGCAAACAGCACAAGTTACAGTGATATCTACAATGCACAATTTATTTATTTCAACATTAATATGAAACTTTAATCTACCTACTACTGTATTACAGTTTTGTAAATTTACCTTCATAATCATGTGCTTCATAGAATTGTTTGCAAGTCATCACGTCATATGTCTTAAATACTTAATTCCTTTTTCAGAACACTGTCATACCCTCAAAAAATTTTACTTTAAAAGCCTAATATAAAAAGCATTTAGGGGCTTATCAAAGTGAGAAAATCAACAAAGACCCAATCCCAAGACCTGGCTTAACAGTCTCTCCCCTGTTCCTTGAACACAGCTATAGATGGTAGGTGGGGTTACACGGACATAATAGGGCCAGAAATTCCCCATTCAGACTCTAGGAAGGGTAGGAGACCAAGTAGCTTTACATATCACAGAAGTGGAAACTGGAAGTTTAGGGGTGACTAAGCATGACTTCAGAAAGGTGGGAAGAATTCATGACCCTGAATCTTTGTCGGGGGGAATAGCTGCCCCTTCCCTTCCTAATGAATCTGGGAGATGGGTCCTATTCCCCACCTCTTAGCTTAGCCTTAATGAAATTATATATTGCTGTTCACCACTATGCCTGTCTTCCACCCTTGTACATACTTTAAAGTAGTAGGAAGCTTGCAGTTCCCAGAGCTGTGTGTGTAGTTAGGTGGGGGGGAGGTACTCTCAGAAAGGTTTCTATGGGCCTGTTTATCTCCCACCCAAATGAAAACGACTCATGCTCAATGGCCCTAATCACAGACTGTCTCAACACCCTTCTGTCTCAACACCCTTCTGTCTCAACGCTAGAGAGCATGCAGACAGCTCTGTGTGAGTGGTACGTGTGTGTGTAAATATGTGTATAGTAACTGTGACTATCTACTGGACACTATGGACCCAGGGTGGGAGTGATGGTAAGATAATGCCTCTTCTCTGCTTTTCTTTCCTCAAGTGGGGAAGGCCTAAGGGAAGAAGGAGCAGAGGAAATGTTTTAGCAAAGATAGGAGGGGAAGGGGAACATGCTATTTACAGGCTTGGACTACATCTTCGAGTAGTATGCAGGTCATTCTCCAGCAACTAGATGGGAACTGGATTCAAACCTAGGGCCATGATAATTGATTCCTGGCTGAGGCCAGCTCTCTCATTCCATGACAGCCCAGCTCTGAAGCGGATCATGGATAGGAACTTTCTCCTGAAAACAGTGATTTTTTTAAAATACTTATAATAATAGTAGCCAGTGGCCAGTGAATATAGAATAGAGCAGGCATTGGTTGGGTGTACATGTGTTGGAGATGGAAGGGGTATTGCTGTGAGGTACAGGAGACGAGAGCCTGGGAACAGGGTAGATACTGCTCAGAGATCTGTTGTGTCAGTCTTTCTGGGAAGTAACTATACAAGACGATAGTTTATCCCCATTGGGTGGGTACCTTGGGGATGGGAAGCCTCTCCACAGTCTATCTTCACTGGGCCTGCCTTGATGACATAATTGCAGAGCACAGGATTCTCTTAGCCATCAACAGTGCTTGGGGAAAAAATAGGGCAAATAACAAGGAAGAAGCCAGGTGTAGTGTGAGTAGGAAAAGAAGCAAAAGAGTGAAAAGAGGAAAGAATGGACCAGGTTGTGGGAAGGAATAGAAATGTTCCCTCTTCCCCATATACACACTCAACCCCGATTCAGGCCCCATCCCATTGTGTATGATCAGGGCACTGTAGAGCACATTGGTGCCATCTTGGCAAAAGCATTCATGGACTTTTCTTTGAGCACAAAGAAAACATCTGCATGGATGTCCTCAGACATGGCATTGCCCTCTCTAGTGAAGGAGACCACAGTGACTTCTGTCAACCATGCTTGATTGTGACGTGCAGATTTTATCCTTGATGCAGTTTAACCATCAGAATGGGGTACCACATGGTCATGTTCATTGACTTGGCAGAGCCTTGGATACCTCCTCCAGGGACACCTGCAGTTGAGGCCCCACAAGTGGGTCCTGAACCCTGTGCCAAAGATTCAGCCCCTACTCAGCCCCTTGAAGCCTAAGTAGCCAAAGTCACCATCTTCAACGGTTCCATGGCATCTGGATCAAAGCATTTGAAGCAGGTGAAGGACCAAGTGGAGCAGCTGCAGACAAAGAATAGTTTGAAGAGGTTGACAGAAGGAGGCAAAGGGGTGAAGGGGTCCCCATGAAAGCTGTAGTGAGAGCAGACACTAAAGCCACCTGATAAATTACCACTGACTAGGCTCTAGGCCAAAAAGGGTGGAGAGAGCGGGGCAGTGCAGTTCGTCCTGGCTCCATTCTACTTTCTTCATCCATCCTGCCCTAGATCTCATATCACTGACCCTGAAAAGCAGACTTTAGCTCCTAGAGAGGACGCATAGCCTATAGCTCCAGAAGATGATTTTTCTGCTCTTAATAACATACTTACTAATATTTTACATCCATCATTTTATTTGGCTCTCTCAACTTAAACTTCAGTGAAGCTGATTTACCCCATAAATGGAAAATCCAGGACTCGAGAACTCAGGGGATGTGCTTTTCCATGATCCCAAGGACCAAAGCTAACTCACCGAGGGAGAGAGCTGAGTGACCGGCCTTCAGTCACACAGCAAGTCATATCTGGCTCCTAGATCTTCTCTTATCTTGAGAGACACATGGTTTGAGGCAATCAGGATGTGCACACACACAAGGGGGCTAGAAATGTGACATGTCCAAAATGAAGTGGGAGCACAGTTCAGGGAGGATGCCCCACCCTTACTCTGCCTCTTGCACTGTTTCCCCTTCCCTGACCCATGATCACAGAGAAAACCCACAAAAGCAGGAGACTTCTTTCCCTTCTATCTTGAAAATTTCATCAAATGTTTTGTGTAACACCAGTGGTGCATGACTCCAGAGGGCATCATTTATTCACATTACAGAATTGTGCCCCAGGAGGTAACGTGAAATAACGATAAGGATTCTTGGAGTCGTATAATCTCAGGTCCTAAACAGCTAATGTTAGGACAGCTAAGATGCCTGAATGGGCTGGCACCTTGGAAATGGAGTGAACACAAAGTCCTTAGAGCTTAGCTGCTGAGACCACGGATTTCTCTATTGAGGCCTATCCTAAGGGGATTCTCAGGGGAAACCTCACTGCTGAGATTTTCCATTAAGAACTGAAATAAGCTTTTCAAGGCTTAGAAAAGAGACCTAGGAGACTTTGCATCTATTTGTGTGCCCAATAGGATAACCCTTGGGAACATGTGGTAATTAAACATTTAAATTAATTATAATAAAATAAAGTAAAAAATTCAGTTCCTGGGCTTCCCTGGTGGCGCAGTGGTTGAGAGTCCGCCTGCCCATGCAGGGGACACGGGTTCGTGCCCCGGTCCGGGAAGATCCCACATGCCATGGAGCGGCTGGGCCCATGAGCCATGGCCGCTGGGCCTGCGTGTCCGGAGCCTGTTGCTCTGCAACGGGAGAGGCCACAGCAGTGAGAGGCCCACGTACCACAAAAAAAAAAGAAAAATTCAGTTCCTGTTAGACTACCCACATTTCCGTTGCTCAGTAGCCACATATGCTTAGTGGCTACCATATTAGGTAATGCAAACGTAGAGCATTTTCTTCCTCAGAGAAAATTCTGTTGGACAAAAACTTCTATTAGTCCTGGAATCCAGAATCTAATTTAACCTCTTCTTTTCCTGTGGTCATCAGGACAGCTTTGGGTTTCATCAGGAAGACCAGGTGCATAGTAGGTAGGGAGGAGCAAGTCCTTGCAGATACCTGCCCTCCAGAGAAGGCTGAAATGGTCAGCCTTGAGCAGTCAGTGGCTGAGACATTAGGACAGAAGAGGGGACGGTTCTGGAGATCAGCTGTATGAGCAGCATTCGTGAGCAGGTGGTGACAAGTTCCCTAAGTTACAGGGTCCTCTGTGGAAATAGCTTCTCTAACAGGTCTTCTGCCTTGGATTGTTGCTGGAGAAAATGTCCAGTTGGGGGAAAAGAATCTTTTGATTATCTAGTGAGCACAAAAAAGATGAGCTTATCTGAGGGCAAAATTGTGTAGATTGTCAAAATGTCATTCCAATCCACAAAGGATATGCTAGGGAAGATACCTATCACCTGTTCTGTATGTCAAGAGGAAGAGAATATAGCCACATGAACTGTATATGCAGTCCATAAATTCAAAGCACTTGACATTTTCTATAACACATCCCCATGATATGAATCATCCACTGTCCAGCAAATGGGTTATGCTGAACATTTGCATTCATTAGATGAGCTGTCATAAAGACAGAGTGTTGGAATTGTTACTTCTAGTCCTCATTCTGTGCATTAGACACTCGGGATCAGGCCGACGTTGCCCACGTAGCCCATGGCAGTTCTCTGCGTGTGAGCCGCCATCAGCATCTTTCTTCTCTCTCACTGGGCTTTTCAGTGAGTGCTAAACAATTGCTTTAGGAGCCGGAGGAAGCTGTCAGATCCCCTGTGAGATTAGATGAACAAGCTTAACAGAACAGAAAGGCAAAAGGAGACTTGCTCATGCAGGGGCATACTTGCTTTGGCTCACAGCTGTCAGGAAAAGAGGGAGCCCCAGTGCCAGCAGTAAAAATAAGCTCCTCCTTCAGTCCTTAATGTTACGGTTTCCTTAGAAAAGTACAGGGCATGTGCTTTTCTTGGGCATGCCCATTTAGACACTTTGGAGAGAACACTTTGCCAAAGGGAATTTGCTGTCTTCAAAATGCTTCTGATAATTTGCAAACCCTCCCAAACAATTAAATGCTTTCCAGGAACTCTTCCCTCCTTACAGCAATTCCCTCCAGTTACTCTTGGAGCCAACCTATAGATGTGTATATCTCCTTTGGGATATGATTGCCTCCCATGCACTATGCAAACCAAGACCTCTACCTTCAAACCCACCCCTAAGTCCCAAAATACACTTTCCTGCTCAGGCCCAGCAGAGGGTCTGAAAGATGATGACAACGTATGATTTTCTTGTGAATAATCAGATTCGCTTTGATGACATAGCACACCTTTGAAACCATGCATCCCTCACAGACACCTACTTCTCATACTCCTTTCCTGGTCCCTCCTCATCTGCTATCTCTTAATGTCTAAGTGCTCCAGAAACCAGTTCTTGATCTCATCTGACCCCCTGAGTTTAAGTCCCACATATATGCTACTGACACCCAAATTCAAAGCCCCTTCTCCTTAAACATCCAAAATTTAACTCCACATGTCCCCCTCATAAATGTGGTACATGCAAAGCATTCTCCATCTTCGTTGATAGCAACTCCCTCCTTCCAATTGCTCAGGCCAAAAGTGTTAGTGTAACCTTTGAAATCATCCGGTAAGGCACTGGTAAATGTTCCACAGTCAGGTCTCTAGGAAAAAAAAAAATTATTTGTTGAGTTTGCCGATTTCCATGGTACAAAACTTCTATCCATGGATAGAAGCCATCGATGTGAGTTCACTTGGGCCGAGATAAGAAGCAATGGCACAATCAACTCTCCTCTCTAGAGCTGCAGCACATCACTAGGCTCTTGTCTCTTTCCCTCACATCCCACCTTCAATTCAGAAGTAAACCCAACTGGCTCCACCTGCAAACCACATTCATACTCCAACTCTTTGTTCAGCCCCTGCTCTGTGCCATTCATGTTCCAGTCACCATCATCTCTCACCTCAGGTTTTGCAGTAGCCTCTTAACTAATCTCCTTTGCCTCATATAGTCTATTCTGAGCCAGAGGAACCTTTTTAAGAGATAAATCACGTCACTCCTCTGTTTGGAACCTTCTAGTAGCTTCTATCTCACCAGGCAATGTAAAAGCCATCAAATAGTAGTGCGTTCCTACTTTATTTTCCTGTATTTATCTTATCATTTTCTAATATAATAGTTTACTGTTTTATCATTTATTTGTCTGCTTTCCCATTCAATAATGCAAGCTCCATAATGCTACAGATTTTTGTCCCTTGTGTCTGAAGCCCCAGCTCCTCTAAGAGTAAATAGACATACAGTAAGCCTTCAATAAATAATTGTTGAATGAATGAATAGATGAATCTTACCTCTTCTCTGCTTTGACCTGGTTGCTCCTCATCTTGCTATCCTCCTGATTCCTGGGCCTTACCTGCTCCTAACCATAATGTAGCCTGCCTCACTCCCGACCTGGATCCCTGTCCTTCACTGCTTTAGACCTCACACTTGATGGGTCAGGCCCTGACAATTCCCTAGTTCTTACCCACTTCCAGCGCTGCCTATTTGATCTGCCTCGTCGCCGGCCACTACCTCATATAACGCATGAATCTTCCTTTGCGGCTTCCTCCCAGCATCTTCACATTTTTAGAAACCTACCCAAAGTGAATAATTATATAACCCATTTGCTCTCCTGCATCTGGCACTATGACGGTCACTGAAAACTAATAATTTAGGTGAATGATTATACCTCTGTATTAAGCAAGTACCCATCATCACTAGCGCAACTACATAAAAAGGCGAGTAAATAATCAGAGTCATGACCATTAATATTTATGGAACTCTTACTGTATCTTGGGCACTCTGTATGCTTTATCTCTTTTCACATTTTTCGTATCCACTTTTGGCAACTTAGATCAAGAGTTTGAATTTCTGAAGTAGCCTTTCAGTCATAATCCATGTTTTTACCTTTTTCCCTTCCAATACTATTGTTCACACTATAATCTCCCTGATTTTTAAAAATATATTAACACTCCCCTGAGCCCTCTCACCGTAATTAATAAAATCCAGACTATCAGTGTCCAGTGATAATACTTAACATCAGCAGGTGCTTACTGTTTCAAGTCTTGCTTGAATGCTTTATGTGTAATTATCATATTTAATGCCCTCAGCAATCCAATGAGGTAGAAAAAGAGGCATGAAGAGGTTAAATGGTTTTGTTCAGTGTCATAGGTTTAATAAGTGGTGAAGCTGGGATTTGAACCCAGTCACTTATTATTCTGCCATCCTGTTCCCCAAATGAGTAAACTGCCCCCTCAACTACATCTCCTACCTACCAAGGTGTACAACAGACATACAGGCTTCTTTTTTGCTCCTGGAACACATGAAACTGAAAGGCCTTTGTCAGCAGGGCTCTCCTGAACCACCCAATCGAAAGTACAATGCTCTCTCACAACATCCACTTCTCTCCTCTCACAGAGGTGGTCACACCTTAAAGATTTATTTACATATTCATCCACTTTGCCCACCACATCTATGTTTTATTCAAAACAGCCTATACCAAGAACTTTTCCATTTCTTAACAAACATCTGTTGAATCCACTCATGAACTTAGTGTTATTGAATCTTCACTACAGACCCTGAGGAAGTCCCACTCTTCATTGACAGAGATAGTAACTGGCCCAAGGTCAAAGAACCTGTAAGTGGTGAAACCTGGATTGGAACCCCAGCCTTTCTGGTTGCAGAGCACCAGCAAGCTCTGCTTCTCCCCTAGGTGCTCAGGATTTGAGGACCCTATACAAGGAGATTACTGAAGCAGCTGGCAGATGGGCTTAATAATCTCCTCTGTAATTATCTGCAAATATGTAAACCTTGAAGTGAAAAATAAATCCTCCCTCCTCAGGTTTCTTTTTAGAGTGATGACTGAATGACCGAATGGAACCTCATCTTGGGGGCTTGCACTGAGCAAATCACAGTGCAAGGAGGCAGCTAATTGCCAAACTTGATTGCAACTGCTAATCACAGTCATAGGGAAAAAAAAGTGTTGGGAATTAATTAGGCAAGGACATTCCGAACAGCAGCAGGAAGCCTCTGAGTGACCTTTATTTACAGTCAGTTAAACAGAAGTGTGACTAAAAATGCCAGGGAGCAAATCAGATTATTAATATTGATTGCTTAAAGAAAATGAATAATTTAGAGACCTAGTCAGAATAAATAACCAGTGACAGAGATGAAAGAGCACAGCATACCACATTTCTAACATTCATCCGTCATGCGGCGGTGTCCCCTGCTCGGAAATTGAGAATTTTCACCCTCACAAAGCACAATTAGTTTCATGACCCAGCACGATTGCCGCTAGGAACTGTTCTCTTTCAGCCAAGCATGGGGAAAATCCAGGGTGTTGAACTAAAGCTTTTGTCAACATTTTGCATGGTAAACTAATTACAAGTTCAGGAAAGGTTACTTTCCGGTTTTTATCAATAAAGCATCAACCAGAAGAAGTTGGATTGCATTTTCTGTGCTTACTGAGTAAAGCTCACAGGTTTCCGTTTTTGATGACTGTATACCTTTTATGGTACATATACGACAGAAGTTTTCAACAGGAAAGGCAAACGTTTCAGATTGCTTATAAGTAAAGATTTTCAGAGGTCATCTCCAGCTTCTAATAAAAGTTGACTTTCATCTGCTGGAGTCAGTTTTCTACCCTACTTCCCCAGCAACATGCCTCTGTCCTAACTCCATTTGATGATAAGACAGACATAGAATATTTATTTATAGCAAGATCTTGAACAGGTACCTTTGAATTACATGTTTTCTTGAAGCAGTGATTTTTGAGATTTTTATGGCGTATGGAAGGGTTTAAGTTATACTTAACGTTATGCTCTCCTCTACCCGGAAATACTAATTAAATTTCCTGGTGGGGAGTTATTGCAATAATTATGTTTTAGGGCCGTAGATATTCATAGTTTTGCTGAAGTGGAAACATTGCAGAACTACCATAGTGGCAGAGAATCCAAGCATATTCACTTTGGATGGGACTCAGAGAAATTAAGCTCTGTTGCTATCAGATTAATGGAGCAAATTAACTAGCCGTGTTCAAGGCAGCCACAATTTCTATATGACAGTAAACATAATTTGTAAACCAATCAATAAAGCAAGTCAAATCATTCATTTTCTCTCTCCAGTATAGCCATTAGTATTCATTTATGCCTATACTAATTTATGTCATTCATATCATGTATCGAGTATAGATATTAGCATTATCTAATAGACATATATGAGAGATAGATACTGAGATGAAATGTTTTCCAGTTCTTTACAGTGAAGAGAGTTGCATTTTTTCCCTCTTTTAAGCACAGTTGTTTGAAGTACATCCCCTTAGTACTCAGCCATAGGATGTCAAAATATATCACTGGGTAATCTCCCCAGGTGTTCCATTGCCCTACAGTTGGAAAGGAACCAAATGCAAGCCTCAGTGAGGCTGAAGTAATTTTCTGTGTGAATTATTGACTTCCATTGGTCTTATTCTGTTGCCTGTTAGACTTTAGCAAATACTGCCCAACTATTGGTCTGACTGACCCTAGGTGAGACCCGAGACCAGCACACTTATGTTCTTGTGGTCCAAAAAAAATGGGTACTAAAGGTTGGAAGTTGGCACCAAGTATGGCTGACATCTTCCAATATGGCTATTATTGTTTTAAGAGTTGATGGGGTATTTTGTCAAACATGAATTGTCACTTTTCTGTTACAGAAAGGAACTGGTTGTTTGATTATTTCCCAGTAGTAGGAATTACTGCTTTTGAACTGTCCTAGGGAGCAAGAAGAAGGTCATCCAGTTATGCATCTATCTTGTTATATGGACTTTTTTTCATGAGAATTTGAATTAATGTAACACTTCTTTTGGAGGGAGAAAAGGTCATGTGAAAATCAGATTCCTCTGTTCCCTGTGGTCTAGCACCTGTATGTCAGCACTGCAGGCTGATAATCTTCTGATGGCAATATTTTCCTGCACTTGGTATGTTGCAGGGAGATTTTTCTTTGCCCTGAAAATTTGGAAAATATCATTATTTATAGGCTATTTTATACTATTTCTAATATCTCTTCCTGGATGTTTTAAATTAGCTTGTTTTTTTAAAAACATGCAAAACTGATACTCAAAGGAAATGCATCAACAACAAAATGCAGAGAACTTTAATTGAATGCCAGCCTAAACTCTTAATCACATCTGATGTTAAAGTAATACAGTTTTTATTGAGGTGTGCTAAATGATTCAGGTAGCTGGCGGATTGGTTACCACAAGTCATTAGATTGTGAGGGGATTTTATGGGCTCTTGTTAGCATCTAGATACTAGCACACTGACGGTGGCAACATTTCTTCTCCAAAGCAATTTTCATTTTCAAAAAAAAAACAGAATTATGTCCTCTCCTTTAGATTCCAGAAGCCTACCTAGAATGGGACTAGACTGTGGGTACAAAGTGGAGTTCACCTTTTCTGATTATTTTCTTATTTCCATACAACAAAATGAGTCCAGTCCTTTGGAAAGGCAATACTGTGCAAATGTGCCCCTTTTAATACATAAAAGCTAACATTAAATATATGACCGTATGACATTCTTAGATTTCTTGCTTTTGCTACTAGAGTGTGGTGATTTTCATGTTAATTTTATGTCATTTGTAATGGGGAGGCCAGGCTTTATGTGCAGATGTGCCCTGTTCCTTTCCATTATGGGAAGCAAGTAATATGATTGCAATAATTCCTGGTATCAGATTATAAAAGCAGCATCTTTAGAGTCTGCAAATGTGCTGTTTAATTTTATCCCTTTGTTTATACACAGATTAAAACACGATCCCCCATGGCCACAGCTTGTAATTGAATAAAGTGTTCTTAAGCTGCCACAGAGCAAGGGAGCAGTGCTTGAGTGACTTCGAAATAGAGTCAACACCTGAGGAATAAATTTTCTCCTTTGTCTTTCCCATGGCCTTGAATGTTTTGATAATGTTGAAAAGACACAATAAAAATATTATTATTTAATGAGCAAAGAAATGTAGCTAGTCACTACACTGCCTGCTGCAAGAAAGGAAGATTTTTCAATATTACTTGAAGAATTTCGGGGTTGGGGTGGATATTTTCCATATAATTAATTTCATCTTAATTTGCTTAGCTTTCTGTAGAAGATCATCAGACTGAAACGGCAATATGTTTCTTTGTCTTTTTTATCCCCCTGAAGTCTCAGCATAATTTAGAACTAGGGAAAAGCGATTCTTTTGTACTTTACATGCAAGTCACAGTTTCCTTATTGGGTTCCAAAGGATCCCTGGTCTCCAAGCTCCAGTACACAGCTGCCACTGCATATGTTACTGCTGAAAACTAAAACTTGCTGAAATAATCATTCCCTATGTTTTTAAGAGGCTGTGTTTAAAGTGCTGCTTGACACATCTCATTTCTCCAGGGAACTTGAGTTCATATTACAAAACAGCAGAGCCAATAAAAAACTAAGATTTATTCTTTTTCTATTTAATATTGGATATTATGAAAAATCTTTAGAATCGCTAATAATCAAAATTCTTTTGAGCCTGAGGTGTTGTATGTACTTTAGATTCTAGCATACAAAACAAAGATAAATCAACACCGAGTAGTGAATATAAAATTTGAATACTTTTCCATGCACATGATTTAAAAATATAAATTTTTTGTAGACACACAAAACTAGTACCACTTATGTTTAAAACCATTAGAGGCTTTATTAACTTTTTTTCTTCTCTGATCTTGCTGCTGATTATTTCCAACACTTTCTAAAATAAGTAGCAAAAGTCGAAAATAATGCTTAACTTGCTTTGCTAGCATATAGAATACATACCAATTACCTTAAATCACCAGATATATAAAATCCTCCATCTAGGCAGAGACACTTCCAAGCCTAGATGTCTGTGGACTTCTACTTCCTCTATTACATATAAATAAGATAATAAGAAATATAGATCCCACCCAATAATTTTCAAAGTTAACACAAAGAAACAACTGTTTGGACACAGCCAGGATCTCCATTAATTTTAAAGTTAGGTTGCTGTGGGAGAATATTATTTCTGAAAATAAAAAGTTTTGTTATCAGCATCCTTGAGAGGTGAAATTAAAAATGTAAGTTAATGGAAGGTAGTCTGGCCAGAATTTGCTGACAGCCTGAAGAGCAAATTAACATTTAGGGTTTCCTACCATTTTCTTTCAAAAATATTCTTAACAAATAAGAATAACAAGGCAATTTTCTCAAAATCCCCAAGCATGTTTTGTTTCGTTTTGTTTCATTTTGTTTTGCCCATCATTTTTCCCCCCCATTCTGGACTTCTGGACTGTCAAACAGAAATAGGAAACATTTCTAAATGAAAAATTGTTCTAAGTGTGGTTTTAATCCAATAATCATTACCAGATTGAATTTCAAAGAATTCTAAAGATCTTTGTTTTTATGTTTGAGAGAAAGGAAAAATAAGTTGCATTTGAATAATATTTCAGTGGTTTTGTAAATAATATTTATGTTTAAATTTAAATGCAAAGTGTGGATAATTTAAGGTAGAAAGGAATTCAGTAATTACAGAGTTCCCTTTTAGCGAGGTCTTAATCAGTGTGGAAGAAGATCTCTTTTTGTGGCTTCATTGCATTCAGATGATGTCGGCAGATTCTGAGACAGGAAAGTAGATATGTGTTCCTTTGATGTTTTTCTTGGGAAAGTTGGAAGTGCATCCCACAGGGAAGATACATTTCTCCTTGCCTGCTTAATAGCCCCCAGAGACACGGGAAGCCACCAGAATAGCTATATTTGATTATTATATAACCATTCGATTTCTGAATAATTCAGTGATTAATTTTTCTTAATGAGAAAGGTTATAAGTATAGCCAGTATAAAATAATTTGTAAAAATCCCAGTCATTAACTACTTAAAGGTGAAAAAAGCTATTTTTGACTTGAACCACTTAGCTCTTTTTAAATAAAACTTTACACTGATCAGATAGATACTCTGCTACCAAGGTAGCCCTAATAATTCATGCAGACCATGTTTACCATGTCAGAGTCCATTTTATGTCCATGCTTGATTCTCAGTAAATTTGTCTTCCTTTACCAAACCCACTGAAAATTAAAATGATTTCAATTACGATGGTTACCTATGTTTGGCTGTATGGATGAATTTTCATAGAATACATTTTTTAATCTTTTGTTCAACTATTTAGTAGAAAGTTCTAGTAGATAGTGTGAAATCCAGAGAAGAACATGTTTAGAATACCAGATATGGCAAACTAGCACTATCTGGAATTAAATTTTATGTGAACTTAGTTATCCTGGATGAAGATTACAGCTCAAAATACCTACACTCTCAAAAAAAAAATTACAGATCAGGAACATTATTCATCATTATTCAGTACATCTAAGGAAAATACTTTCTATGATATGTTTAACCCCAATTGAGGTCGTGACAGAACTCTTTATAACTCTACAAATATCTTAACTTGAGAAAAAAAAATGTTTTAAAAATATAAAGCCAGTTGACTGATTTCTTATGTGGGACTTTGCATAAGAAATAACAGAGAATGGGGTGTTAGTCCTGTCGTTAAAAGAGGGGAATACTATGATGTGTGGACCCTGAGGGGATACAACCCACTAAACTTGACTGATCACTTGTGAGAAGCAAGAGACCAGAAGCCAAGAGTGACTTTAGACTTGCCAGACTTTAGATTTGAGTAGCCAAACGGAAAATGATTGTATGAACAGAAAGAGGGGAAACAGGAATTCCTGGATACTATAATGAGTTCAGTTTAGAATCTTTTGAGTTTAGCCGAACCTCCAGGACAAGGGATCTAGATGAGAGATGGAAACAACTGATGGCTTAAATGTTGAGGCTGGGGAAACAGATGTGGGAGTCGTCTATAAACATATCTCTGTATTTACTGATGGAAAATAATAAATGAACATAGGATAAAAGAACGATTACCTATAACCCTACTATCCAGAAATAAATAATATTATTACAGTATAATATATAATGCATTCCCCAGTCTTTCCACTACACACATACACATACATGAATGTACTTTTCATCCACTCACTTGCATGCATAACTATCCTGTTTTGAAAACTTGTAAGCAGACAGCTAAGGTGTCTTAGCATAACATTGTTTCAAAGCCCTGCAGTTGACTTGTCACCTTGTGACCAAATTGCAGTAAATAGTAGCTAGGAGGAAAAATAATAGCCTCGGAGAATACCTGGCAAATTCCCATATATTAAGTGCTAGTAAATAAGTCTTTTTTAGCATACCTTGTTTAAAAGAGGATTTGAGTCCAAAGAAAAACCTGTTCTAAAATACCTTTGTATTTTAAGTTAATACATCAAATCAAAATTGTCTCACTGATTCCCTTCCGCCTTCCTTATGCTTGTTCCTCTTCAGTCTGAGACATGATTTCAGCCAAGGTAATTAGGATGATCAAATAACTGTTTGGCAAATCTTTTCTTGCATTAAGGGAAAGAGAGCTTGCTCTAGGTTGGTCCACATCACCATTATGGCAGTCCTGTTTGGACCTGTGATAATGGTTTTAGACATCATAGCCTCAAACTGCTGAGTTTCAGAAGCTCCAACCAGAATTGCAATTCCCTGAATTGTCATAGTGCAAGCACACAAGAAGTGAAAAAAAAAAAAAAAACTATTCAGGGAAGAAAATTGTATGTAAATAGAAGGTATGAAAAAACTTGCCATAATCTGTACTCTGATAACATAGTCTAAAAATACAAAGAACATTGGGTGTGTGCCTCTTAAGTCTCCAGTGAGAAAAATATCCAAAAGTTCACAGAGCTCAATTGTTTTTCCAAAATGCCCAATTAGGAAAATCAATTAACTAGGCATAATGGGCCCTGTGGAGAAATCGCTTCATTTCATTGGACTAGGAAGAGAAACTGAAAAACCTATTTTTTTCTATTGCTGTACCCTTCCACAAAGCTGTGAAAAAGAGAGAGAGAGAAAGAGAATATATAGGAAGATGCCTTATGGTGTCTCTACCTATCTAAGTCTCAGCTATCAGTTGTGACATTCCAACCTCTTTCTCACAGAATTTGGGTTTTTATGTAAAATCTGGGCAGATTTTTACTCTTTAAGGCTACCACTGTGTCTTAGGGTCCTGGTCTCCCAAGACTAGCTTCTAAATAGGATCTAGTCTCTCCAAGTTATCCTTTCTATAGAGATCTGGAAAATAAATTGACTTAGACCTTTCTTTTTTCAATTTCATTTTTCATACTCATGGTGGGTGAAGGGGCAAGCAACAACAGTGGCCAAAACAAACACAAATTATAGAGTTTCCAGAAAGTTTCCAGCTTCGTCTTGGTGATTATCCCAGATACTCAGAGAGTCTTGCTGATATCTTTTGCTCCAGAGCATGAAGTTAATCAAATTTTGCTTTTCTTCAATCCCTGTATCTTCTCTAGATGATAAAGAGTACTTTGTTATTTCAGATTGATTCAGCATAAAGGTCTGACAAAACCCACTGGTGTGAGAATAGATGTGCATCCATGGGACATTTATATAAGCCTGATCTTATGAGGGTGATTTGCGTTTCTAGAGATTATGACCCTGACTCTCATCGGTTAAGTGCCTTCTATTCTCTAAGTCCAAGGTCATAGTAGGGCATTTTCTCGCCATGAAAGTTCTGAACTATCTAAACAGAAACTGCAGTCTGGACATCTGTGATACTGCTTGGATCCCCGTCCTCTCTCGATCAGATTACTGCATGAGTGAGCTAATCTCTCTCTGCCTTTAGGTCTCATCTATAAAGGAGAGATCATATTACCTGCCTCATAGGGATGCTGTGAGAATTCAATATGTTTATAAGGTGAAACGGCCCACAACTGTGCCTTTCACGTTGCAAGCATTGTGTAATTACTATCATTGCCAGGATTTATTTTGCAATGAAGTTGGCTTTGGCCTACACTGGTATTATGGACGGAATTGTGTTCCCCACAAAATTCATATACTGGAGTCCTAACCCTCAGAACCTCAGTGCCTGTATTTGGAGATAGGGTCTTTAAAGAGATGATTAAGCTAAAATGAGGTCATTAGGATGGACCTTAATCCAATATGACTGGTGTCCTTCAAGAAGAGGAGATTAGAACACAGACACCAAAGGAAGACCATGTGAGGACATAAGGAGAAGATGAACATCTACAAGACAGGGAGAGAGGCCTCAGAAGAAACCAACCCTGCCAGCACTTTGATCTCCAACTTCTAGCTTTCAAAATCGTGAGAAAATAAATTTTTGTTGTTTAGAACACCAAACAAAATCGGTGGTACTTTGTCAGCCCTAGGAAACTAATACAAATGGACTTTAAAAATTGAAATTTTCTAATAAAAGTTCTTGTTTGGGGGCTCTCTTGCAAGTCAAGAGATTTGACAAGGGTGGACTCCCCTCAGCTACATGGAAACAAAAGATGGCAGTTGAATGATAAATATTGTTCTTTTTAGAGAGAAAATGGATTATCCAGTTGACCACAAAGCCACCATTTCCCATTTTCTCACATCCAATCCACTGGCCCATTGGTATCAGCATCTGATCTAAAGGTCTTGTTCAGTTTTGGTGATTATTTATATTGGTTCTATTTTTCCAAATTTAGCTAGACCATCCCTGGTGTAAAAAAAGACTTTCTCCTATCCTGACACCCAGGGAAAACCTTCACAGGCATGATAGCATACCCTTGGTGGGTTTTGGGTTTGTTCACAAGTAGTTACCTCTGTAGTTCTGTTTCTTTCTCGCCTACCCAGTATGGGCAGTAAAATACCCATTTTGTATTATGGGGTGTGTGTGTGTGTGTGTGTGTGTGTGTGTGTGTGTGTGTGTGTGTGTGTGTGTGTGTTGTGACTCAATGTTTGAGAATTACTTTCAACAGGACAGAAAACATTTCAGTTTTAAAACAAATTTGGATATCATAAAGCCATAGCTTTCATTTCCCTGATTTTGGCTGGAAACTCATCCACTTTTCCACGTGCAGTGCATTGCCACGTCATTCTGAAAAGCACTGTGATCTCTAAGATACCAGTGGAAGGCCCGGGGTGGTGTGGCCAGCCAGCGAGGCTCTGCTGTAACCCCACACTGAACACCCTGTAATGAGGACGACTCCTGCTTGGAGGCGTTCCGTTTCATGGGTTGCCATTACCGCTAGAAGTACGGTTCATGTCTGCTTGCTGGCTGGTCAAAGAAATAGTGTCAGTTTTTTAATAACAAGCTGTAAGCACTTGCAAGTCAAACGGAGGGAGGGAGGGAGAAAGAGAACCGTGCCCAACGTTATTTCAATAGGCAAGCTCCAAAGTCTTCTAAGGTTAACACTGCCTAATTAATGACAGCACCAAATGGAGCCAAAAGCGTGAAGTCTGCAAATGGCTAATAATGAGGGCTAGATAGATATACACCGCTTTCCATGTATTTTCATAGGGCTGGCTGCAAAATGTAATTGAGGTAAATGGGGTTTTCTGCTTATTTCTTATTCTTTAATGCTGCGAGAGTGTTTGCTATTCTCTTTTCTTACCTCAAAGAACCTCAGTTAATTGTAGCAAATTTTATACCTGGTGGTGTCACCACTCAAATCGTTGCCACAGAAAGCCTTGAAGGGCATTTCCAGAAGGAGGGGGAGACACAGTCCTATGCTATGTTCAGCGCACATTATCTCTTTGCAGTTATAGCTGATGGACCCTAACTGTCACGTTGGGTAGCAGGAGGGGGATTGTTTCCAACTCTTCATGCTTGTGAAAACGAGGCTTTCCATTCTTTCTTTTAAATGCTTAAATTCAAATCATTTTTAAAGTACCATGACCCTTTAATGGAAACAGCCAATAAAATAGGATCTGAAAAAGAAAGACAGATTTTAGGAACATGAGTTTTTTTTTTTTCTGTGGGCTTTGTTTTCCCAGACTTGAATTAATCACAGCTGTCTTACACCCGCAAAGGTTATTTTTATCTAGCATGCTTTAAATTAAAAAAAACAACAACAAAGGGAGCAATCTGATGTTCTTCAAGCTCCCATAACCTTCCACAGAAAAGACGGATGCATTAGCTCTGTGCAGCTAAGAATCCAGCTTTTAATTATATCTTCCTTGTGTTTACATGAACTAAAGTTTGCATTTCAGAAGCCTTGTGGAAGGATTCCTGTGGCTGACCCAGGAGTAGTAGGGAATTTCTCCATCAAGTGAGTATTGATGAGCTGCAAAGTTCAGTGAACAGGAAAATTCTGCTCCTTTTATTGCCAATGTGACAGGTTACTTTATTACCATGCCTTTCACAGCAATTTAACAGTTACCCTGGTAACGGATTCACTGAGGTAATGGGATCACAGGCGTTAGAGCCGAGGCAGGCTGGCCGCTCGGAGCAGCCATCTGCTGGCTGCTGTCGCGAAGGCTGTCTTCCTGAAGGAGCCCTGACAATCACGGGGCCTGCCTGGCGATGAGGCAGGTGAAACCGCAGGCCTGCCCTATTTAGCTGTACTCTGGTGATTTGTCTTTCTAATTCCATTGAAATCATAATCAGGATTTGTTTCTGATTAATTAACTAACCTTTTGGTAAAAAGATTAGATAACGAAATTGCTGCCTATTCAGAGATAATGAGATTTTTATTACTCTGTCAAAAGAAAAAAGTACATTTATGTGTCACCAGCCGCTGTGTCAAGAGGAGGGAAAAAAAAAAGATCTAAGTCTTTGTCGGATGTGTGTATTCCTCAACAGACTAAGGGTGTGCTTCATTTTGCAGACACTCCCCGGTCTTATTTGAAGCCTATAGGAAAAGCTTTCAAAACAGCAAACAAAGTAATAAACACATTTAGGCCAATAGGCTTTTGGGGGAGGGTGCTAATTTGTTTTAAAATGTCTCCTAATGGGAGAGAAACACTTGGGAGTCCCAGGAACTTGCTTGTACTGTGTGAGTGTATTTATGTAAGTGTGAGAGTGTGAAGAAAGCAGTAAAATCTCCGTGCGAGGCTTTAAAATGACATCTGTAGACAGGCTGCTTTTCCCCTGCACTACAGGTATGTCTCCGGCTTGCGGTACATTTGCCTTCTGGCAGGAGTTGTACTTGGGCAATGGGAAGGGGAAATCATCCGAGCTTAGCAGGCTGGGAGGTCACCTGTGACTGTCACAGGTAGGCTGCGTTAGGAAATGAATTATTCTAACTGGCTGACTAAAAAGGGAAGCTTCTCCCTGCTTCACTCCAAGACACACAGCCGGTTGATTTAACCTTTTAAGAAGTCACAGCTCAGTCCTTTGTTAGGGAAGACTTTCATTTTCTGACTCCTCTGTGGCTTCTTCAATGTTGTGATACGAAAAAAAAACAAAAACAAAAACTAACCCAGGAGAAGTGCTTCCCTGGATAAAGAGATGCCAAATGAGCCAATCGGGCTGCATGCAGCAGTCAGCGTCACAGGGAACAAAGCACAGTGTATTTCCAAACAGAATTTCACAGAGCTTCAATATTGTTTTAATTACTAAAACCTGAGGAGGAAACAGAGTGCCTGTCTCTTCCTGTGATGCAGTAAAACCGAGGAGCAGGAAGGAGGGCCAAGCAGTGGGCTGGGACCCAGCTGAGCATTTTGTTAAAGTGTATTTGTGTCACTGCCTTTTCACATTCAATGAGACACTTATGTTTCCTGTGACATCCTGTGGCCCTGGCCCTGGCTGCCTCAGCTTGTGTGTGTATGAATAGGAAAAGATTTCAAGTTCTAAAAATGGAAGTTTCTGTTCTGAATTTCATATGGTTCACAGACAAGTTGAAACAGACCAAAAAAAAAAAAAAAAGTGAAGGGGATCAGATGTGCACATTCCATAGCCTACATCCCTGTCCTGGGGTTCCCACTCTCCATCCCCTCCTTTATTCTCAGCCCCTCCTGCACCTCCAATTGCCAGCTAACGGGCTCCATTTCGGATAAAAGATGCTTGACAAAGAAAGAGAAATAAGACATTAGAAAGGAGAAGGCTGCTGCCGGGTGGGGATTTCTGGTAGTTCATTGCCAATAGCTTTTTACAGGAACTTGATCTTGTTGGCGCTGTACCAACTGAAGGGAAAGAACGGGGCGGGGGCGGGAAGCCTTTGTCTTCAAACTCCCGGTGAAATATAGGGTTAATATTAGCAATTATTATTAAAATTAGCCAAATGTTATTAAATGATCTTTGTATAGAAGAATAAGTATAGTTTTCCCTTTGGCAGACAATGACATCTGCAGCTCTACATTTTCATGAAATGACTATACTTAAAAACATTGCTTCATTTTCATGGTATTTCTTTTGTGCCTAGGAGCAACCCTGTAATTGTTCACTTCAATTACAACATTACTATTTTAAACTGAAACCCATTTTATCTGCATGCCAGCTTTTTATTTGTTTTACCAACTATATCTATTTCCATTACTGCAAGGCTGATGGTTTGTCTCAAGAGGAAATCAAATCCATTAATTCAGAAATTTCAAGCCCGACTAGCTCTGCCATAAGCAGCATTTCTTATGCTAATAGCAAATGTGCTGAGACTGAAAGGAACTGACATGGCCCTGTTTTTTATCATAACTTAAGCATTTATATAAGAAGGCAAATCTAATAGTACTAGGAAACTGTAAGTGTTATTATATATAATTCACTTTCCTGAGATCTGGACAGGGCTCTGGTTTGTGTAGCCATGGTTTAAATCAGGCTGCCACGAGACTTTAACTCACCTGACTTTTCCTATTTAACCAACATATGGCTTCACAACAGATACATCTAGCATGAAACTAGATTCATGTGTGCGTGGTTTTTTGTTTTGTTTTGTTTTTTTATTCTCAAATTTTTCTTTCCTCCTTGAAAGAGAGACTTCTGTCAATGTGGGAGAAAAATAATGATTTTGTATTCAGGTGAGGTCTGAAACTTATCCCTTTAGCAGCACTGGCCTGAGACAAACCTGGCCCCATCCTGCTTCATTTTTAATTCACACTGTTTGGGTCCTGTCACATGGTTTGTGTTCGGTTAGATAGCTTGACTCGATAAAATCTGACTGTGACCCAGAAAAAAAAAGAGAGAGAGATTGCTCCTGACTCCTGCATAAGCTTCTGCAGGCTCTGTGACCTGTTTATGTCAATGGTAAAGTGTAAGAGATCACTATCACAGAACCACATCATCTTCTGGGATCTAAAAAATACAGAACGCTCTTGAGGACCCTGGCCTGCCTTTGTCACCACAAAGCCCTTTAGTGCTATAAATCAGTCCTCATTGGGAGCTCTTATACACCAGCCGTCACCAATAAGCTTGGGAGACAAGGCTTTTAGGAACTGTTGAACCATGAAGTTGACCTGCTCAGGGTTTTGCTGTAGGCTATTAAATCCAGGATGGCTGTTTGAAGATGATTCCGCTTTCTTCTTCCTTTGGCCTGGTTAAGCAACTCTACCCCCAGCTCAATTTGGCTGATTAAAAAATAAGAGGAAGAATGGAACAACCTGCTCTTTGAGAATACCACCTTCACACATCAATTTTAATGAGTGACTTATGCTGACGTAGTTTATGAGCTCAAGCAACTTGACACTCATTTTGCAGCTAAAAGAAGATTTACTAACTATACATACTGCTCTGCTTTTGTTGGCATGGGTACCACGATTCCTTTCTCCAAAAACAAACCCAAAATCTTTTGTAAACATGCATTATTTGGTTAACATATTGTAAATGGATCCCAGTTGTACAGCACAAGCCTCTTCACTATTGTGTAAACAATTATCCACCGAAACGCTTGCTTTCAATTGTAAATGAATATATTTCAGCTGTAATGTTGCTTTCAGACCTGCCCAGTGATATAAATCTGGTCATTCGTTTTTTGCACTCTGCGTATTACTAACCAGTTAGAAATGTGCTGATTATTTGCACAAGCCTTTCACACTGCAAGCGCAGTTAAATTGCTGTTTTATTTTTCCTGTGTCTGATGAGTGTTAACAAGAGCGCCATTTTAGGAAACTCAAACCAAATACAGCTCTTTAATTGGGGCTGGGGGTGTTTGGGAAAAGCCACCTGGTGAGTAATTCTACTGTTAAATGATTAGAAGTTCACCCACCCCACCGTAGGACTTACGGCAAGATTAATTAAAGGGGGTTGACAAAAATTCAATGCCTTGCTCAAGCAACACAAATAGCTTGAAGTATCGTACATCCAGTTATGGGGGATAGATTACTTAGTGCAGTGTCTAATTCCCAACTCTCTCTTTTCAATGCCTGCATCGCCAAGCAGCTCCATGTTTGGGTTAGGCGAGTTTGCATTCTATATCCCCCAAAGAAAGCATAATTTGGAGAGAAAATGATGTGGTGCTTTCATTGGGCACATGACTTGCCTTTGAAGCCTCTGCCCAGGGACTGATGAAAGTTCCAGCTGACTCAGAGAGCTTTGTCTTCTTTTTATTTTTTTTCCTAAACATTCAATGATTCATTTTTAAAGTTCACCCCACCCCTTGCAGTTTAATGGCATTCCAGTAATGTGCTGATCTGCAAAGCTCTGGAGACAAACATACAATGACCTCAGATGGTCTCCTTGGTGTAACTTTATCTAGCTCCATCTGTTGCAGAAAGGGGGGACTTCTTCCAGGGCCTGAGAGTGGGCTCTTGCCTAACACTCGGAATGAATTGTCTGAGGAGACACACGTGCTGACAAAGCAAAAGACTTTATTGGAATGGGGCACCTGGGTGGAGAGCAGTGGGTTAAGGGAACCCAGGAGAACTGCTTTGCCATGTGGCTCGCAGTCTCAGCTTTTATGGTAATGGGATTAGTTTCTTGGTTGTATCTGGCCAGTCATCTTGCTTGTGCCCATATTTGGTCTGACTCAGGGTCCTTCCTGGTGGCGTGTGCATCTCTCAGCCAAGGTGGATTCCAGCAGGAAGGTTTCTGGGAGGTTGGCAGGACATATTATGGGCTGGTGTCTCCTCCCTCCTTTTGGCCCCTCCCGAATTCTTCCAGCTGCTAGTAGCTTGTTAGTTCCATGTTCCTTATCGGGACCACCTGCTGTGAGATAACTCATGCAAGTGGTCATTATCCTGCCTGGCCAGGGTGGATGGTTTCAGACAGTGGTTCCTTAACGTGTTGATAGAACTACAAAACTATACTGTCACTGCCTTAGATAGTGCTGACCTTAGATCAAGCCTAGGATAATGGAAAATGCCCCAGTTCTAGCCCTGGATTTGTCCCTAACTAGCTCAGTGACTTTGGACACTCATTTTAACCTCTGTGAGCCTTATCTGTGACATGACAGGGTACGGCAGCATGAGCATTATTGTTCTTCCAAAACTGAAATTCTAGCATGTCTGGGGTGCATCATTCGAACTGCTTTTTAGCATCCATAATTAAATATGAGGGAGACTCAATAGTAAAAATACATGGTATTTATTAGATGAAAGTATGAGGCTCTATTTCCGTATTGAACATGAAAAAGGAAATCTGTGGCTTCCTGTTACTGCAAATTCTGTAGAGTTAACATAGAATAAGTACACTTCCTGTAGCATGCATTCTTTGAAGCCATTAATGCCTATACTATCTGTGAGTAAACCACATGAGTCATACGTTTTAGATCTAAAATAGTTTGTACTTGTATTATTTCTAATTTCTTTAATAAAATTTCTCCTTTCGTGATCAGGATTCAAGCTACCTTTTTCTTCCTGACATGCTATTTATTCAGATATTCTGTTTTACATATTAAATTCAATTTAGGTGAAAGAATGTAAGTAATGTGCACAGAAATATATACCTGTGAAAATAAAGATAGGAGGCTCCCCTATCCGAAACGTTCTCTTTAGATATTGATTCAAGTTATTACTCATGGAAAATTGGAACCATAAGACTTGAGTACAAAAAAACCCATTTAAGAACCATTATTATCAGCTTATTATAATGGCAAATACAGGATTTATTCCAGTCGTTTGCTGTGCTAAACACAGTTTTCTAAATAAGAAATAGACATGCTCCCATAGCATTTCTCTTACCCCCTCTATGTGTTCTATGTGCATTTCCACAAAGGAAATGGAATTATTTTTGAATGACATGTGTTTTAGTTAGAAAAATGCTTTGAATAATTTTTTTAAATGTGTAGTTTTTAGCTAGTCCTGAATCCTGATACTTGGTTCATTTTAAAATTTACATGTTAGACCAAATTCAAGTAGTAGCAATGCCTCCTTTTATCAACTTTCCCATCTGCCGTGACTTTTATTCAGTGCTTCCTAGAAAAATAGATATTTCATTACTCAGTGCTTTGCTGTTTTCTTTGCCTACTTTTGACCCTGTCCAGGCAGACAACTGGCTGTCATGATTTTACTTTTCAACTCTTCACTTTATAACCCAGTGTCTAAGAATACCCCATTTAAAAGAGGGAACCACTTATTTCAGGCCAAATGTGTAGAGTATTGATAAAGTCAGCTTGGAGTTGAAATGTTTATAGAACAGCTCACCATGACCATCTTAACATATTGAGGAGGGAAAGGTGTTTCTATTAAGGTCTTGGCTATTTAGACAAAGACAGTCTTGTTCTGACTAATTCTTTTCTATCAAATAAATGTTCATGGTTGTTGCAGTAGTGGTCACCTAAATACCCGAAAGAGTTCAAGTAAGTTTTTCCATTTTTATACTGAATGAGTTCAAAACATTCAAATATTCTAATATACAGTCAGCTATGCCGGAGTTGAGACTTTCCTGCTATTGTCAAGCAACCAATATAATCTAGTTGGATATTATTCTGTACCATATTTGTGAGCAGACAGAATCCCCTTGCCATGACCTGGATCTCAGAGGATGTCCAGCTACTTAAAAATTGTTTAAGGAAAAGGTCGCACAGCCTTGATTGATATATTCCTCTTCAGTTACTTAACCTCTAATCACTTTGAAGGTAGGGGATTTACCTTCCTTGTCTTTCTAATCCAAGATGTAGCACAGTGCCTCACATTTAGTTCATATTCAGAAAATGTTTATTGACCTAAATAATTATGGCATCCTGAACATTCATTCTTCCCTATAAGGTGGTAAATACAAGTCAAGTAATCATCAACATATATAATAAGTTACATGTGTAGGAAATGTTCGTTTCTACTTACAGAATGTCCTGTTTGTGAATTTACTTGAGCCTAGACACAGTTTCAGAAGCTAAAATGTTATTCATATTGCAAAAATGAAGACTTCTCGAAAATACAATTAAGATAATACACCTATTTGAGTTAAACCAATATGACGGGGGAGGAGGGAAGATTATAAACCACAAGGAAAGAAATTAATCTCGGCATTTAGGCGAGTTCTAGTCTTGAAAATGTCTTTTTGTTATTACGTATCTAGAATGTGATTTTCTGCATAAACTTGTACAAGAGTCTTTAGCTATACTTTCTGCTTTTAGACCTTGTGCGAGGACTTATAATTTAAAGATCATTCATTTAAATAGCATCAGGAAGAGAACAATTTAGTAGCCATTATTCTATATTATTTCACTCTTCTTAAACATACATGTATCATTTTTTTGTAAAAATAGTAAAGCTCCTTTGAAAAAAAAAACTGAATGTGCCATTTTTTTCAAATGCAGTATGACGTCAAGCCCAGACAAAAGGAATCAGCAGAGGCTACCCTGCAGATCAGTGCTACAGCTCTGCTGAGTCCTGAAGGATAAGGGAATTTAGCCTGGAGAAAGGAAGCAAGATTCATTTCAGGCAGAGGGAAGAACATATGTTGTTCCATAGCTTTGAGTTTAAATCATACCACATTAGAAATGCCTTTGTTGACTACAGTCCAAATGTTATTTATATTTTACAGAAACTTAATTTAAAAAAATTCTCTACCTTCCCTTTCAAAAAAGTATTTACCTTTTTTTTTTTTTTTTTTTTTTTTGCGTTACACGGGCCTCTCACTGTTGTGGCCTCTCCCGTTGCGGAGCACAGGCTCCGAACGCGCAGGCTCAGCGGCCGTGGCTCACGGGCCCAGCCGCTCTGCAGCATGTGGGATCTTCCCGGACCGGGGCACGAACCCGTGTCCCCTGCATCGGCAGACGGACTTTCAACTACTGCGCCATCAGGGAAGCCCAGTATTTACCTTTTTTAAATGGAAATTTGAGATTTATAATAAAACAAATAATAAACCAGTTATCAAATAGCTCGATTTGACCTCATTAATTTTAACTTCCAAATATATTGAATCTTGTTTATTTGCTCGTCTATTCAGTAAAATTTTATTGAATCTATGGAGACCTCTAAGAACTATGATAGCTACTGGGGGCACAGGGGTAAAACAAAAACAGCTGTGGCCTCATGCTCTCATGGTGCTTATAGAACTTTGAAGCCATCTCCTCAATCATCATGAAAAGTTAATGGCTCTAGATGAAAATCTCCAGTAAGTGGATACTCAATTATTACTTTTTTTTTTTAATAACAAATTACCACAAAACTTTGTCTCTTAAAACAACAATAACCATTTATTATCTCACAATTTCTTTGTGTCAGGAATTTTAGAGCAGCTTTGCTGGGCTGTTCTGTTTCAGGGTTTCTCACAGATTCTAGTCAGATGTCAGCTGAGCTGCAGTCTTCTGAAAGTTAAAGGCTATAAGATCTGCTTCCGAGTTCTCTTAGACACATGGCTGTTGGTGGGAGGCCTCAGCTCCTGACGCTGGGATTCTCCACAGAGCTGCTTGAATGGCCTCATGACACAGTACTGGTTTTCCCCAGAGCAAATGATCCAAACCAGAGCAAATGATCCAAACAGGTTGGGTTAGAAGCTATAATTCCTTTTATAACCTGGCCTCAGAAAACACACATGATCCCATCTGCAGTATTCTACTGACAAGCCTTGATTCATTGTGGGAAGGGACCACACCAGGGCATGAATAGCAGGAGGTAAAAACCATTGGGGGCCACCTTGGAGGCTGGCTACCACAATTACTAAACCTCTGTTTAGAAAATCTCCACATCTCTGAATCTAGTTTGTGACATAGTCATCATTTCAAAAACTCTCATTTAGTTCACTAATTAAGTTCAAGTTAACAGCTCTTTTACTTAGAATCTGATAAGTTTAAGGAATAAATTTTCAGGGAGTACTGGGCTTTCTGTTTGTTTCTTTTCAATTAAATAATCATCCCCAGTACTTTGAAACAATTATTCTGTACCAGAAAGCCATAATCTGGAATGAGCTTTCTCTCTGTTCTTTGTGGGGCATAAGGGCTCCTATAAAGTGCTGGCGCGATTATATGAACCATGGTATATTCTTCCCAAGTACTGAAAATTCTAACTCATCCAGGAATCACTTCAGCTCTTTCATCTGTGTTATATACCGAAATTCTGAGTAAGATTTAAATTTTTCAGAATTTCTGTTGCAAAAAAAAAGTTCAAAGCACTGCTCTAACTCAGAATCTACCAAATGCAAGACTTCTTTTCACAACCTCCCTTACAGATGGTCGATGGGTAGCTGGACTACTTTACATGACAGGAGGCTCATTTCCTCATGGGAAACAGTAAATTCATATTCAGTAGAAAGCCAAAATCAGCTCATTGAAACTTCAACCCATGAATTTTAACTCTGCCTTCTGGAGTAATGTAAAACAAGTTGGCCTCCTTTACTGCATGACAACCCTTCATGTAGATAGCTGTCATTTCTTGCCCTTATAAACAAGTAATAAATTAACTATAAATTGATATTCTAACTATATATCATTATTATTTAAATACCCTGAGGCCACATTCTGTCTACCTAGTTTCAGGACCTCATCCTTTCTTTAAAGATATTGTTTAATTCAAAATTTATAGCCTTTTTCCTTAGTCCAAATTAGTGAGATTTTACTCAATGCAAAAGCAAATACTTGTTAGAGTTCTTAGAGATTGTTAATTTAATTTATGACTCTCTGGAAATCTGAAGCTTAACTGAAGCAAATTCCTTTTCTGCCTTCACATCTATTTCCCCACAGAAGGATTTAAAAATCAGATTGTAAATCCTGTTACTGCAGTCTGTCTGGTTGACAGGTATTCTTTGGGTTTACTTGGAGTCAGAGGAGATTACCTAATCCCAAGAGTTCTATTTTCCCCCTTGCCTAAGGCCTTCCTGGTGTTAATTAGGTGTAAGGAGAAGCTCAGAATTAACTCTTTCCTCTTTCAGGAACATTTACCTTCCTGTCATTAATTGCACTGCAGCAATAATGATGTAATAACACCCTTTACTGTTGAGATTGCCGTATTTTGAAGGAATTCTCAAGTGTACCAGAGAGAGTTCGTAGATCTAATTCTCAGCCAGAGAGCTGCCAGGGAAGGATCTGAAATTTTTTGACTGTTTGCTCAGTATCATTATTCTTGGGGACTAACTACTTTTGAAAGATTGCCTTGTTGGTTGTGGCTGGCTGGTTTGTTGTCTTTTCTCTGACCTTCCTAAATGGTGAAAATGCCTGTCTTTTGATAGCCATATTTCCCTCTGGCTCTGTGCTCCTTTGCACTGATGCCACATGGAAAGATTTTTCTCTTTCTCTGTATTCCTCAACAATAAAGATGTTTAATTTGGGCTTTCTGAAGAGTCTTATCAATGCCAGTAGTTTACCCAGTCATTGTACACAATGGTAGCAATTGCTACATTTTTTTAAGTGCACTGTTACATGAAAGTCTTCAAAATCATGTTGCAAAAGTAACATCTTTATTTATATAATACAAATAGCGTTTCTGAACTACTAAAACCAGTGATTTATGCAGGGTCGAGAACAAGGCAAACATGCTTCATCTCTACATATTTATTCCCTGTGAACTTTTCTCCTAGAATTTTTCAGGATAAGACAAAGCTAGAGGAATTGTACTCTTCAAGAGGAAAAGAGATGGCCCTGCCAAAGACAGAGACATGTGAAATCAAATCTCACCTCAAACGTGAGTGTTCTGGGTTTAAGAAGTAATTAAAAAGTCTTGATGGCCGCTGAGCCTGCGCGTCCGGAGCCTGTGCTCCGCAACGGGAAAGGCCACAACGATGAGAGGCCCGCGTACCGCAAAAAAGTCTTGTTAAACAAGCTGTCCATTAAATGTAGAGAGTCATGTGCTTTTGGTCGGTGGAAAGCTAGGCTGTAAGAATTTTGACAACTAATTTTAGGCTTTGGGGATTAGTCGTGGTAGGGGGATGAAAACTAAAATCTGACTCTCATTGCTACTTTTATTACATTTTTCTTTAAGGTCATTAATATAAAAGTCATTAATGAAGAAGGTATATTTCGTCATAATAAGAACACATTGAGTAACAGAAACCATTCATTTCCAGGAAAATTAGAGAAATTTCTGTGGATGTCTTTTGTTTGCAGCTAAACTTTGAGCAGTTTGGGGCATATTTCCATGTTAGGAGAAATGGACTTCAAGAGTGTGAAGTGGTCTTTTTTTTTTTTTTTAAGGCAGCCCTCTTTTTTTCTATTAATTAATTAATTTATTTATTTTTGGCTGCTTTGGGTCTTCGTTGTTGCACATGGGCTTTCTCTAGTTGCGGTGAGCAGGGGCTACTCTTCCTTGCCGTGTGCATGCTTCTCATTGTTGTGGCTTCTCTTGTTGTGGAGCACGGGCTCTAGGCATGTGGGCTTCTGTAGTTGTGGCACACGGACTTAGTTGCTTCATGGCATGTGGGATCTTCCCAGACCAGGGATCGGGCCTGTGTCCCCTGTACTGGCAGGTGGATTCTTAACCACTGCGCCACCAAGGAAGTCCCTAAAGTGGTCTTTTTTTTTTTTTTGCGGTACGCGGGCCTCTCACTGCTGTGGCCCCTCCAGTCACGGAGCACAGGCTCCGGACGCGCAGGCCCAGAGGCCACGGCTCATGGGCCCAGCCGCCCCGCGGCACGCGGGATCCTCCTGGACTGGGCCACTAACCCGCGTCCCCCACATCAGCAGGCAGACTCCCAACCACTGCGCCACCAGGGAAGCCCCCTAAAGTGGTCTTTTTAACTTTTCTCCAGGTTGTACCTGAAGAAGGATATCTAAAAAAATCATAGGAATGAAATAATGCCACATGATTTCTCCTACTGTTAAAATAAACTAAGGTCAAAACTTAGTTTTAAAGATAATGTATACTCAAAGAGCATATTATGTCATTGCTTCAAGACTTTATGATCTTGGTGAATCTACACACACAGTTGTCAAAGAGAATAAAAGACAATGCTAAATACTCTAATAATCTTTAGATTATCCATAAGAATGTATTTAGAATGTTTAAAGCATTATAATATGCAAAATGGTCCCATGTCATATTATCCAAGTCTTAGAGGAACATTATGAAGTTACTAAAATTATGTGTTATCTCTAACTTACAGATGACTGAACTAAAACAGAAACTTAATGACCATAATGGATCTAGATTACAGGGCAATTAATGACTCATTTTGTGTACCTACCATTTTCCTCTCTGAATCCCCCAGGATTCTGTAGCACACTATTATGAAGAAGCGTAAAACTCTCTGGCTGCAATCTCTGTAGTTATATTTCCATTTATTATACATACAGTAATAAATCATAGTAAGGTTAATACATGAATAGTATGAATTTGTCAACCAAACCAGGGCAATTTTGAGGGTGAAAGGCGATGCTACTAATAACTATGCTGGAACCTTATGTGTTCACTCTAAGGATAAGTAGAGATTAGAAAACAGCTGAACACAAAACAATTTGTGTATATATTTTTTTCAGTTTTGTTTGTTTTGTTTTGCCACAAGAGTGAGAATCTTTCTTATTATGTGTGAGGATGTTTGTTTGTATTCTGCCAGGATAAGTGATGATTAAGGAGGATAGTTTTGCTCTTAACCAGGATGGGATATTTGTTCCCTCTTCATTTCTTAATATCTCTGAGAGTATTATGCAGGGTAATCAGCCATATTTAGGTAAATGTTACAAAATAACAATTGTAGGGGGAAGGTTTTATCTTCAGAGGTTTTCTAAGATATGTATGTGTGCTTGTGTGTGTGTATATATATATATATGTATTTGAACGTACATTTTTTCTTGTCTTAAAGAGATAGATGGGAGTAATAGAAATGACTAATATTGAGTACTTTTTTAAACACAAATGTTGCATAAATATTTTTCAGTGCTCACTAAAATTTAATATTGGATTACTAAGAGTTACAATCTCAGACAAAATAATCCAGTGCTTACATTTTAAGTTTTATTTCTCAATAGCAATTACTCATTCTGAAATTAGTTATCTTTTAATAATGGATTTTAATGTATTATATTAAAATTATTCTCACTAAAATATTTGTATTTAATTCTACTATCTTCTGTTATATTTTTCTCCTGTTCTATTTTCTGTTTCTTATTATTTTATAGGTTAACTTTTTCCTTTCTTGATTATTTTTTGGTTGGTCACAGTTTTTTGGGTTCTTATTTTTTTCAAATAGGTAATTCTAACTCTATTACTATTTCACTAATAAGTGCCATATATTAGTAAAAAAAGGATTTTGAGATAAATTTGCCTGAAAACATCAAAATGAATCAGTTAACTGTAATAGTCAGCCTTGCTTTGATGACAAATAACCTCTAAACCTCAGTGGTTTACCACAAAAACTCATTTGTCTCTTATCTTTCATGTAATCTGTGAAGGTTGCAGGCTGACTGTGCTTTACTGCATTTATCTTGTTAATTCCAGAATCTAGACTGAAGGAGCAATCCCTTTCTAGGACCTGCCATTCTTTTGGTGAACGGAATAAATACATACATACATACATAAAAAGAGCTGAGGCACTCAAGACTTTCAAAACTTCAGATTGGATATAGTATATTTCATGTCTGCTCACCTCCCATTGGCCAAGGCATGTCACATGTCCCTGATGCCAAGGGGGTTGGGATGTATGCTTCTCCCAGAAGATGGTGCCTCAAGTCACACGGCAAGAGAGTGGGTAGAAAATCATTGAAAACGATGGCACAATTTACTACAGTAACTCTAGTCTGTTTGCTCTGATAAAACAAGATCAACATGTACTGAACCCACCAGGTGCTGGGGATTCTGTAAGGAACAGAACTATCCTTGAATAAATGGAACTTACGTTCAGGTTGTGATTTTCCTACCCCACTACTCTTCTGGTTTTGTATTGAAATTATAGGTAATTTGCACTAAATTTTCACAAGCTCTGACTACCCTTTTTGCAAAGTAGCCTGTTCTTATTCTATGAATTTGGTATCCTGTCAAATCTCTCTGGGAATAGAAACGCTTATTTTAAAGTTTTCTTCTATTTCTGTTGTCAGCTTTACTTTTCTTATGTGAGAATTTATCCTTTTACGTGGTTCAGGTATATCTTTATTCTGTGTTGGCTTTTCTCCTCTTTCTATGATTGATCTATATTGAAGACTACAGATGTCTTTCTCAGTTCAAGTGACTATCACGGTTTCCCAGGCAAGGAATGTGAATTCTGTCCACAGGTCATTTAGCTATAGAAAGTAATCAGTAGCAAATAACCAGGAAAGGGCCTGGTATGTGGGACCAGTGAACATATTGTTCATTTGGTTTTATTTTAAGGTTACATGCGTAGCTTATGTTTTGCATACAGGTAATTCTTATTGTGAAAGTTATTTAGACACCTGCTCTGTTTTTACGTTGTAACCTCAAAGCCTACTCTGTAAGTTCCCCATGGAAAAATTGCCATATAATTTAAAGAACTTTATCCTGAGAACAAACACCAGAGTCTGTGTATTATGTGTTGGGTCTAGCCCAGTGATTCACAATCCTTTAAATAATATTCAGAAATTTTCTTAGAGCCCCCTTTTGCTGCCTCTGATCTGAAGGCTACTCAGGGTACACCTGAGACTAAGGGGAGATATGCAGGGTGAGTGAGGATTTGCAGTAGATACAAAGTTCAAGTAGGTGCTAAAACACTCAGTAATAATGATAAATAGCATTTTAGGCACTATTTTGAAAGAATCAAAATAATGCAGAAATCTAAGATGGGTAAAATATCAAACTTAAATAAAGACAGGATCACTAATAGTGTGTTGCTGAGCCACACTGGAGCGTGAGGCAAAAGGAAAAAAGAGTCACACTGAGATTTTTTTAACAATGGAATTTGGACATTAATTTTGATTTTATTAAATATTATTTCTTTTAATTACTGAGTTTTTTGGCACCCCCTCAAATTTTGCATTCAAGACAAGTTCCTCACTTGTCTCATTTACCTCACCGTAGTCAAGATTCTGACTCAGAGCCATTCTGGGAAAACACACCATTTCAGTGGTTCTGTGCTACATTTGTATTATGTGAGCAGTTCTTTGGCTTTGTTGGGTTAAGTAAAAAATTCTCATCTATCAGCTTTAGAGCTTTTACAACTTTCCCAATATTATTATCCACTGATGGAATGTTTTTTCCCTGCACTGCTACAGATTTACTCTTATTTTTTATTTTGGGGGTTTTTGCTTTCCAATAGAATTTTAGGAGAGAGTAAAGGTAAACTTATGTGTGTATATGTACTCAGCCATCTTGAAGTAGAAGCTGGCAACAGTTATAAATGCAAGAGAAAAATAATGTTAAAATCCTGTGGCAAGGGAGAGATAGGTAAAAGAGATGCCATAATTTAAAACTCATAATTATTTTTTAAATGGCCACTGTTTCTCCTTCAAAAATAATGGATGAATTTGATTTGGGCATATTTTAGAATTTGGAAATAAAATGTTTGAGTAGAAAGGAAAGAGAGAAATTGAGTCTTTTCAATCAAGCCATAAAGAAATAATCTAGAAAAGTAGGGAGATAGACAACTCAGTTTCCATGTTCTGTGAATTCTCCAAAGTATCATAAAGATAGATTCATTGGAATAGAGACACATAACTGAGCAAATAAGGAAAATTTCAAATCATTGCATTAAAAAAAAAAAATCTTTAAATTCAGGTAAAACAGTCAAAAGCATCCTGTGTTGTGTTGTGATGGAGACCTAGACCAGCCATTGCTGGTCTAGCAAAACCTTCCCCTTTGTTCTACTGGCAGTTCATGTCAGAACCCCAAATGACTAATTTGTGTCTCAAACACTGAGGTGTTTAAAATATAGCATCTACCATTTATCAATTGCTTAATGTGTGTCAGAGACTAAGATGCTTTCTCAGGTTATCTTCACAACACAAGAAAAATGTGTGTGTAGGAATTAAAACCTCCCTTATCTTATAAATAAGGAAACTGAGGCTGAAGAAGTCAAGTAACTTGACCAAGGTCATACATTTAACATTTGCTGAGCTTGGGGTCATTCCCAGGCCTCTCTGGTCTCAAGCCTATGCTCTCAAACACTGTATCACAGTTTTAGCACAGAAGGGGAATCTTTCTTCTATCTTAGTGATCAGGTTAATACCCCAGTAAACTTGGACCAGTTAGTAGAGGACCCCAATTGTCTCTCTCTTCAGTTGTTTCATTAAAACCTGTTCATGGTGAGTGTGTAACTTATCTTTACACTTCAGTTTGCTTATGTATAAAATAAAACAATGCCTAAGATTCCTACCAACTCCATGATTCTGTGATTATTATCAACAAGCTATTTGCTCTAAGTAGGTCATAATTGGAGGCCCTGGTGACATAAGTGGTAAACTAAGAAACTAAGATTCAAACAGGTGAATTCTAAGGAAACAGAGGTAATCCCCTTAATTTCCTGCAGCTCTTTTTATTCTTATTCTTTCCTTTTAAGTCTGAATCACTCAGTTTTTTTATGTACCAACTTTGTTTTTCTTTCATCTTATAGTAATAGAACTGATACAATTCACTTGGCCTTGCTCTCTCTACCCAGCTTTTTCCCACCATTGAAAACCAAGCCACCTTTAGATTAATAAGACGCGTGAGCCCCACCTCAGAAAATTTCACACATTTCCCTAGGGGGCCATGCCTTCTTCACCCATCACTTGAGAATCTCAGAGACAGCCTATTGAGTTACTCTGCTATTCAAAAATGGTTGTTGAGCTTTACTCGCTGGAGTTTGTTTTTATTAAAATTATGTCTTGTCAGGGAACTTCAAATTAAGAGAACGAGACCTCATTTCACAAGCATCAAACTAAAATTTTGGAAGTACTGGAGAGGATGTCAATCTACACTGTCATAAATTGCTTTGTGGAGGGGAGGGAAACTTGTACAACCATTTTAGAGAGCAGTTTATCAAAATATCAGAAATTTAAAAATATGCATGCCCGAGGACTTGAAAATTTCACCATCATACATGTGCACCCAGATAAATTCTAAAAATGTTCACTGTTGCATAGCTAATGATATGGAAAAACTAAATAACTTACATGTTCATCAGCAGAAGAACAGATACGTGAACTGTGATTTTTGCAAATAATGGGAATACTATTCATCAATCAAAATGAATGAATCAAAGCTATGAGTAACAATATGAAAAAATCTAAAAGCCTAATAATGAGAGCAATAAAAAGTTGCAGAATGCTACATACTATATGAAACCAATTAAATAGTTTTAAAACATGTGAAACAATAGAATATTTTGTTTATGACTATATAGTTCAAAATTTAAAAGGCCTTGCGGGTGACAGATAAGATGAGGGCAACTGCTAATTCTGGGGAAAAAGTGACTGGGTTCATGGGGCAGAGAGTTTCAATTATATTTGTTGTCCCTAATTCTTAAATGGGTAATGTATACATGGCTATTTGTTTTATTATTTTTATACTTTTTTGCATGACTTAAAGATTGTACAATAGTAAAAGTAAATATATTTTTTATTTTCTAAATGTGAAATTTTAGAGGACCCGCCATGGTTACCAAATTCCACAAATGCTCAAGTCCCTTATATGAAATGGATCCTCAGATACGGAGGGCTGACTGTTATGAGATTCAGTGTTTTTTCAAACATTACACACTTTTCTCTGTAGACACCAATATGTCCCCCATGAGAATGAGAATCATTGCTCTAACCAATCCACACTTACATTAATTACATTAATTTAATCATGTGACAAAGTTCCAAGTATGAGTTTAACCAAGCACTACTTCATGTTGCTGATCACAATTTCCACTCACCCCCTCTATGGGAGCCCAAACTTTCTGGGAAATGGTAGAAGCCAGAGGCCAGGAGAGCAATCTCATTAGCTTGTTGCTAGATCAGTTCAAGCCCAACAAACTTACCCTGGCTCAGAGCCACTGCTGAGGGGAACCACAGTGACTTAGTCAAAATCAATGGAAAAGCTTGGTCAGCAGCCCCCAAAATTCTCAAGTACACAGGCTTGAGATAAACCTTGACTATATCATTCAGATTCTTTCTGTCATTGAAAATAATCAATAAATAATCAATTGTAAGAATAGAAAAGAGTTTTATTAGAACCAAACTGAGGACTATAGCCCAGAAGCCAGCTTCCCAGATTACTCTGAGAAACTGCTCTGGAGAAGAATGGTTTTCAGCACAGTTTAATATCTTGTCAGAACAAAGAACATTAAACAAATTTGGGATACATTTCTTCAAGGTTTCAAAAAAACTAGACTAGCACGTACACATATAGCATGTACAGTTTGGCCTTGGCTCCTGGGAAGGGAATCTCATCATCAAAGTAGTACCGGCATTGGCATCCCAGGATGAGAGGCATTTAATCTTTCTTTTTAACATGGACATTCTTCTGGGCTGTGTGACCTTTTCTTTAATACTTAAAGCAGATGTACAATGTAAGTTTGATAAGCCACAAACAGGCTGTTTTAGTTAGCATAGAATTCAAGTTAACTCATATAGAAGCCAGAATAACTTCCCTATACCTCAATATGTGAAAGTTTCTTTTATCATTTCCCTTCCTGACATCGTTCTTTGCATCAAACTGCTTTGTAAGCCACCACCCAAAGCAAATCTTGGGAGGCAATATGTGGTTTGGCCTCCAGTGACTCTTTACTCATTTGCTTGTGAGTTTCCTTCGGATAAGGTCACTAAAATAAGGTTTGGTTTCCACTACCGAGATAACAAGAATCACTTTATACACAGTTTGGCCTCCACTGAGATCTTGAACTCCATTTCCTCAAAGAACTGCAATATCCTTGGCTTCCTCACTCTTCTAGTTGAATAATGTCCATCATTCTACATTTTTTGGCAAGTATTTGCAGCTCAGGAACTCATAGTATTTTTTCTTCTTGAATTTATTTACTTAACTCCACTAATCAACCTCTCCTTACCTCAGTAGTTTCCCACCCCAGCTCACCCCAGGTACACATTTCATTACCACATCCTAGAGCTCCGTCTTCAGATGAACCATCTCTTTATTAGCTTAACCCGTTTTTCCTCTTTTACCCAGGTACTATCTTGTGCAACCGTTCTTGGGCAAGAGCTCCAATTCATTAACTTTAACACCACTGCTTGTTCACTGCTGATAACCCTCTTGTCCTTTCTCTTCCCTGGATGGGATTTCAGGGGCAAGGACTGAAACCCTTCCTTTGCAAATGCCCTCAAATCCCTGGCCTCTCTCCCTCCATTGCACTCACTTAGCAAATACTGGCTCTGGTTAAACCCACATATCTATTTCTCTATGGCTGAACCCAAGCAACTAAATACTGTTGAAGAAAAATCACAGTTTGTTGATTGATGTCACTTTAAATACAATGCAGAACTCTCAAACAAATTTCAACAGTAACCCCGGTTCTATTGTATTTTCCTGCTAACTTTTCTTTTTCACTTTCCAAGGTGACTATTTCATAATTTTTCCCTGCCGTTTTAGAATTTTCACCCCTTTCACATCCATTAAGTATTACTCATAACTTAAAATCTTATCTCATACTTAATTGAAAGAAAAAAACAGTAAAATTTAAATTTCCTAATGATCCAGCAAACTTATCTACAAAGTCTTGTGTATATGCTCTATTTTATCTCCTGAAAAAAAGGATAGACCATTCCAGTCTCTATTAATAGCCAGTGTATCCACTTTGTGCTATGTATCATTTCATATTTTGTCTTCTCAAGGACTTTGCTCCTGGGGTATATTAGTATCCATTGTTGCACAACAAACTGCTCTGAAACACAGCAGCTAAAACCAATGAACATGTATTATCTCACAGTTTCTGAGGATCAAGAATCCAAGAGTGGCTTAACTGGGTGAATCTGGGCCAACGTCTCTCACAAGTTTTCAGTCAAGCTGTCTGGGACCACAGTCATCACACTATTTCATTAGGGCTGGAGGATCTACCTTGAAGCTCATTCTCATGGCCATTGGTCAGTTTCTCACTGACTATTAGCTGGAGGCTTCAGTTCCCCACCACTTGGGCCTCTCCATGAGGTTGCTCAAAATTTGGCAGCCTGTTCCCCCAGAGCAAATGATAAGAGACAGAGATGGTGAGAGACAGAAAGACTAATATAGCCTATTATGAAATAGCCTATTATAAAATAATTTTGGAAGAGACTACCACATATAGCATTTTGTTGGATGTTCTTGGTCACTGTGGCATAATAGAAAATATATATTTTCATCTCTGCCTGGTTCTTGGCACAGAGATCTTAAAATCCTTGTAATTTCCTAAGTAATAAGAGCACTAGGAGCATCTTTTGTTCTAATGTTTGGTCTTTGACCCTGGCTTCTGACACAAAGTTCCTAAATCCCTTCGAATTTCTTGGGTGATACCAGTGTCTTTTGTTCTAAATGAGGTGACTCTTGGTGGTCTCCTACATGGCAGCTGCTCACCAGAAAGACCAGGCCATGATTAGAAGTCTGGAATTTAACCCAACCTCCCATTCTCTAGAGAGGGGAGAGGAATTAGAAATGAAGATAATGATTGATCATACCTATGTGATGAGCCTTTGTAAAAATCCCCAAAGTATGGGGTTTGGAGAGCTTCCAGGTTGGTGATCACATGGAGGTGCTGAGAGAGTGTCACTCCTGGAATGAGCATGGAAGCTCTGAGCTTCTTTCCACATTTTACCTTACACATCTCTTCCATTTGGATGTTCATCTGTATCTTTTATCATATCATTTTATAATAAACTGGTAAACAGTACATAAACTATTTGCTGAGTTTTCTGAGCCACTCTAGCAAATTAGTTGAACCCAAGGAGAGAATCCTGGGAACCTCCAGTTTATATAGCCTATCAGTCAGAAGCACAGGTGACAACCTGGACTTGTAATTGGCATCTGAAGTGGGAGAAGGGGGTGGACAGTCTTGTGGGACTAAGCCCTTAACCTCCAGGCAGATAGTGTCAGAAATTAAGTTGTAGGACACCCATCTAGTATCTCAGATAATTGCTTGGTATGGGAAAAAAACCCCACATATTTGGTGTCAGAAGTGTTATGAGTATGGTAGTAGTGTGAGAGTAAAGAAGAAACACAAGGAGGAGTACTGAGGTTTTTCCTTCTCCGTCACATATCCCAACCCTGGTACTATTGGAACGGGTCTACCCAAGTGTGTGAATAACAAGAGGTGGGCTCACTGGGAGCCATCTTGGAGGATGGCTGCCATGTGCAGTTACTCCTATACAGCTTAAATTGTAAGTATCTCTCTTCCTATTGGAGCATTCCCACCAGCATACAAAGTTGCTTCTATCAAAAAAGAAAACTCCCATGGCCTCACATTTCCATCCATCTGCCACCTAATCTATTTGCCAAACCTCACTGCCAAATTTCATAGGACTTGTCGGTAACCGCTGTCACCACGCTACAGCACTTTCATTCATTCTCTAATCCCTCCTCTATTTTCTGGCCATGCCACTTATCTGAAATAATTCTTGTCAAAATCAGCAATGATTTTATGTTGCCAATTCTAATGGACCCTGACCTACCTTCATCATGCCATAGCTTCTAGCAGCATTTTAAAATATTGTTTCTCTCTTGTTTTGCATGCAGAGGTGAATTTAGGTTTTGTGAGACTTGAAGCTTATGCAGTTTTGGACACTCGATTTAAAAATAAAAACTCAGAGTTCTAATATTAGATGTGAAAGTACTTATTTATTTAGAATTAAAAGTAAATCACAACAAATGCAAATATTAAAAACTAAAAAATGCCACCAATGTAAAAAACACAACTCTATTTTTTTTCTTACAAATTTGGCTGCATACTGTTTTATTACCTATTCGTATAATAATGATCTTGATATATTATTTTCTATTATGAGACTTAGAAAGGTAATTTAGAGGTAAACTTAGAAAGGTAATTTAGCTTTTCTCTAGAATGGTTGATCAAAAATCTTTTAAAATTATTTTTAGTTTAGATAATTTACTTTCCGCTTAATGACTCATCAATGATTGTTAGCATTGTTGTCAAATTCGAGAATTTTTCTCTCAGCTTGTATTTTTATTGCAAATAAAAGCTACAAGACTTTGATGAACTTTCCACAGTTCACATGGAACTCCATACATTCAAACCTTATTTCTCCTCCATTCCTGGTGCCAGACATCATGATAAGCCTTCTAATCCTTTCATTTATAGTCACACTGCCAAGTGAGTTAGCATAGTGGGCCTCCAGGACATTCATGGAGGCCATTCCTACACTGGAGTGGCTAGCAAAATTTAACAATACGCAGCAATAGGTTGTGAACTACATTAAGTTTACAAAATCTAAAATAAATGAATACATAAATGTGTTATATTCCAGTATACAGATGTATATAATGTCTGTAGATTACTTTTCTATTGCTACTTAACAAATGAGTACAACCTTAGCTGCTTAAAACAATACATACTTGTTATCTCACAGTTTCTATAGGTCAGAAGTCTGGACACAGTCTAGCTGGGTTCTCTGCTCAGGGTCTCAAAAGGCTGTGCTCAGGGTGAGCCAGGACTGGGTTCTCATCAGAGGCTCAGCTGGGGAAAAATGTACTTCTAAGCACCTACTGTTCCCTTGCAGCTGTAGGATTCATGACAGCCAGCTTCTTCAAACAAGCAACAGAAAAAGAGTCTAGCAAGATATATACTACAGTCTAATGTAATCGTGTACATGTAATCACTCATTCCATCACCTTTGTTGTATTCCAATGGTTAGATGCAAATCACATGTCCTGCCCTTAGTAAAGGGGAGGGGATTACACAAAGGCATGAACACCAGGAGGTGGGGATGAGAGGGTCATCTTAAAATCTGTCCACCACAGTCTGTCTTAAAGAACAGATACAGGACTTCCCTGGTGGCGCAGTGGTTAAGAATCTGTCTGCCAATGCAAGGGATACGAATTCAAGCCCTGGTCTGGGAAGATCCCACATGCCACGGAGCAACTAAGTCCGTGCGCCACAACTACTGAGCCTGTGCTCTAGAGCCCGCGAGCCACAACTACTGAAGCCCGCGCGCCTAGAGCCCATGCTCTGCAGCAAGAGAAGCCACGGCAATGCGAAGCCTGCACACCGCAATGAAGAGTAGCCCCTGCTCGCGCCAACTAGAGAAAGGTCGAGCACAGCAACAAAGACCCAACACAGCCAAAAAAAGAAAAAGAAAAAGAAAAATACATATAAATAAATAAATTTATTTTAAAAAAAGGATACAGAAAAATAACAAAATGATACTTGCCATATAGATAAACTTATTTTAATGAGTTCAAAATAATTTACATACAGCACTGTCTCAGTGGCTCTGTGAGGTAATATGTGTCTGCTTTCTACATGAGCAAATAAAATTTTTACCTTTTTTAGCTTCCAAAGCCAGGTACCTGAGCTAGAACTTGGACTTCTCACATTTCAACATACAGTTGATCCCTCAATGACAGTAGCTTCCTCTAGAAACACTATAAAGTTGAAACTTTTATTCTTTAAAATAGCTTTTAAGTACCAGAGCCACTCAATACACATTTTTTAAGCATAAACTAATTACTGAGAATTAATTAAGCCCTTAGTTACTATTTGCATACAATTAAAATACATTTTCATTTGAACATATCTTGATGTAACACCCAGTTTTCAGATTTATAAACTTAAAGATTTTGTGGACTTTGCTTCAGTTTTCTTTTGCAGATATTTGAGACTATTCTCATCATCTAGTACTCATTTTCATTTTCTAAAGACTCACCTGGAGATGTTCATCTCTATCCTTAATTTATCCTAAAAACAAGAGCAAGAATACTTCTCAATGATCTTAAAAGTTTACATTGACAGTAGTGGTTAAGGTATAGCTTGTTTTTTTTTTTTTTAATGCTTGGCTTTTTTTGTTTGTTTTTGTTTATTTTTACTTATTTATTTTTGGCTGTGTTGGGTCTTCATTTCTGTGCGAGGGCTTTCTCTAGTTGTGGCAAGCGGGGGGCCACTCTTCATCGCGGTGCGCGGGCCTCTCACTATCGCGGCCTCTCTTGTTGCGGAGCACAGCCTCCAGACACACAGGCTCAGTAGTTGTGGCTCACGGGCCCAGCCGCTCCGCGGCATGTGGGATCTTCCCAGACCAGGGCTCGAACTCGTGTCCCCTGCATTAGCAGGCAGATTCTCAACCACTGTGCCACCAGGGAAGCCCAAGGTATAGCTTGTTTAATTTCAGTAGCCCTGTGTGTTTTTTTCTTTGCTGTCATTCCTCACTTCGTACCATATATAGAAGCATTCCTTGTTATTACAGTCTTTATCCTCCACACAGATATGCCCGATTAAAAGGCCATGTTCTAAAGGCAGGGAAAACGCAGATGTTTTCACTTGCCCATTACTCCACATAGCAATGATATTAGCTTTTTAGCTGTCTACAAATTAGCAATGTGAATGTTTTTTGAACCAAAGCTGAAATTTGTAGTGCCTCTAACGTGTAATGAAGTTGCATATTTTTTACCATGCATTCACTCAAGCATATGGGTTTTATAATTGAACTCAAGAGATTGTATTTTGTGTTCACTTCTCCTCTAATAAAAATGTACATATACCAATGCTTCTGTCCCTATTTGGAGACACAATTTGATACAGTTTGGTCATCTGTTATAGAGTGTAGATATGCTTTCATTCCTCTGTTGAAAGAATAAAGTCATGATAACTTAATTATGCAAAATAAATTACTAAATAGCAAACTGTATATTATTTCTGCACATCATCATTGTAAAAGAATTACATGATATGAACTATCAGTGTCAAGAACAAATATCATTACAACACATATGCTTAGTTTTTTTGAGGAAACATGCAATTTTAAAGCATAAGCTTAGTTCTACTGTTATTACTCTTAACCAACCAAGCTTTCAAATAAATGTTCACATTTATATGAATGTTTAAATTGTGGATTTTAGGAATGCTCAGATTATACTCAGAAGCAAGTATTTCCAGATTTTGCTTAAAATATTACTTTTAAAGCTTTTTTATTGCAGTTGAATATAGTGGAATCACATCTGATGAAAAAGTAGAAGTAATTGGAAAATTCATTAACTCTTTTTAGACAGCCTTTAATGATTTGAATTAAAGTTAGACCTTTGGTGAGGTTCATACTTAATCGTTGTCATCTGTATGCAGTGTAATTTCAAGGGCTGTGATAAGTTAAATTGAAGTGGTTTAAAATTTTTCTTTTGCATTTACTCTTCTGCCTGTATGTGCAGATGTTTATGCATATTTTTCTCCCATGCAATCAAACCATTAATTGGGGTAGCCCTTATTATAGTCTTCTAATCAATGAAATGAACACTATAATGCTCAAAACCATCAAATGGACATTTTCACTTTAAAATTATTTTATAGGAAATTGTTTTATTAGGAAGGAATATATATTATTTCAAAATGAAAACAAATAATCACTAAAATTTATTAAGCATTTACTTCTTTAAATGTTTATTTCTATGTAGTAATTTCCTTCTCTGTGTGTTTTATTAAATCATTACAAAAAGTTATAGAGAAGTATTATTTCCCTAATTTCACAAAAGAGGAAACTGAGGCACAAAAGGCTAAATGACTAGTAAGAGGTAAAGCTGAGATTCCAACAAGGAAGTCTGGGTGTTAATGACTAACTTATGCCATCTTTAAGAAGTTTAGCATCAACTCGAAACACTCTTTAAATGAGAATTTATTCATTGCCCTTTGAAGAAAATATTTCTTTTAATTAAGAGTTTAAAATTCATGTTTTGTCTTATCTGCTATTGAATTGTGTTAAAAAAAATAAGAAATATCCAGAGTCTATTTTGTTTTTATAACACTACTGCATAACTCAAAATTATTACATAGGTTCTTTCACTTTAATACCATTTCCTTATAGTACCACCAGTGTTGAAAATTTGTTTCTTCTTTTCTCCCCCATGTTCAACACCACTTTCCTGCCCCACATCCACTAAATAATGACAGCAGATATTCTTTAACTGCTCAGCCAACTATTTTGCACAAACAATTATATTTATTAAAAAACCAGATTGATTTTCTGTCTATAAAAAAAGAGATTTTGAAAACATTATGCTTCTCGGTCAAAGCTTATGTCAATAAAATACTCAGTAAAGTGGAGATTTGGAAATCATCCAATTAATTTGATCAATAGAGAGAGAAACTCAATATATTAAATCCTAAAGGTTTTTTCCTCTTCTAAATTACTGTCTGCAGACTACACTGATACAATTAGCCAGGTAATCACCACATCTTACTGCAACATGTGTTCACTCCTCAGTATTGTAAACAATTGGTAGACACCATGGGTTTTCTCAAATTCTGACTCTTCTCTACAGTTAGTAAACAGTTGTGAAGTACAACAATACAAGAAACTTCAAGAAAATGTGTATAATTACTGAATTATAACTAATTAGTCTAATGAACTACCTGAATTTGATTATAAGAATATGCCAACTGGGACTTCCCAGGTGGCTCAGTGGGTAAGAATATGCCGCCAGTGCAGGGAAGATGGTTTCAATCCCTGGTCCTGGAAGATCCCACATGCTGGGGAGCCACTAAGGCCATGCTCCACAATTACTGAGCCTGCACTCTAGAGCCCACGAGCCACAACTACTGAAGTCCGCACAACTAGAGCCCGTGCTCTGCAACAAGAGAAGCCACTGCAGTGAGAAGCCCGCACACCACAATGAAGAGTAGTCCCCGCTCGCCGCAACTAGAGAAAGCCTGCGCGCAGCAACGAAGACCCAATACAGCCAAAAATAAATAAAATTAAATCTTTTTTTACAAAAAAGAATGTGCCGACTAGTATGAAAGTTCTAGATCACTTTAATATTGATAAACAATTCTGACTTTAACATTCCCACCAAATGCAGAGATTTGCATGGGAATTTTTGACAACATCTATTTCACATGTTTTGAAACTTCACCTTGTTCAGATTTTAATCAGGAATTCAAAGAACTGAATGTCAGATCATTTTAAAATGTTATCCTGAGTTTAGGGCTACAGCAGTAGCTGTGATTTGCTCCATTTCCCTCTTGGGGGTTTTGAAATACTGATGATGTCGAAGAAGTCTCCCATATCTTGTTCCTTCTATTTCATGATAATATCATAAATCATTTGAGGTCATGTTTTGTACTGTGAGCAAGTACAAATTACGTGTAATGTAGAATCTACTGTTCTATTATTAGCTACCTTTTCCTAGAGAAAATTTTTTCATTCAAAATAGAAAATATGTCAACTCACTTGATTTAAGTCACAAGCTTTTATTACATTCAGTGTCAGAAAAAAGATTTGGTGATTAATGCAACATTTTGGACTTTTGGGGGCTCAAATAAAACAATCAGTTAAAGGTGGGGTTAATCACCTATCTATGAACATCAATTTATGAAAAATACTAAATGGCATAGAATGATTATACTCAGAGCAGTCTAAAAAGGAGAAGTAAAAAAGCGAGGCAGGTGCTTTTTTGCATGGATTCATGACACTGTATGATTATTTTACACATTAAGCTAATTTGTAACTGTTAAAAGAGCTGACCCATTTCGAGAAAATGAGAGTAACTAGCAAATATAAGGAAATCCAATATGAACTTTCTGGACCTATTAATGTGCTGACTAGCTTTGGATGCCTTCCTAATTACTTCTTAGTGTTTTGCACAAGTCATCAAAACCTGCTAATACATCTGTTGAGCCCATTATTTCATATGTGTGTGTGTGTGTGTGTGTGTGTTAGGATACAGCAGGAATACATAGATTATATGGTACTGTGTATCCTTTATTTATTTACCTGTAGAACTACTGGAATTTGTGAAGTAAGCATGGTTTTTCAAAAACATTTTGGTCCAATTTTTGGTCTGTTTTCTATTTCTCTGTTTCTGCTTTGTGCTACAATTATGTTCAAAAATGTCATGTGAATCTTCCATCTGTTCTCATTTAAACTTAGAGCAATTTTTCTTAATGGTACTTAGACCACATTAAGTCATATAGATATCTTGTTTTCTTACTTTTAAAATACTTGCCTCAGAAGACCTAAATAGACATTTCTCCAGAGAAGACATACAGATGGCCAAGAGGCACATGAAAAGCTGTTCAACATCACTAATTATTAGATACATGCAAATCAAAACTACGATGAGGTATCACCTCACACCGGTTAGAAATGGCATCATCAGAAAATCTACAAACAACAAATGCTGGAGAGGGTGTGGAGAAAAGGAAACCCTCTTGCACTGTTGGTGGGAATGTAAATTGATACAGCCACTATGGAGAACAATATGGAGATTCCTTAAAAAACTAAAAATAGAATTACCATATGACCCAGCAATCCCACTACTGAGCATATACCCAGGGAAAACCATAATTGAAAAAGACACATGCACCCCAGTGTTCATTGCAGCACTATTTACAATAGCCAGGTCATGGAAGCAACCTAAATGTCCATCAGCAGATGAATGGATAAAGAAGATGTGGTATATATATACAATGGAATACTACTCAGCCATAAAAAGGAACAAAATTGGGTCATTTGTAGAGATGTGGATGGACCTAGAGACTGTCATATAGAGTTAAGTCAGAAAGAGAAAAACAAATATCGTATATTAACGCATATATGTGGAATCTAGAAAAATGGTACAGATGAACCGGTTTGCAAGGCAGAAATAGAGACACAGATGTAGAGAACAAACATATGGACATGAAGGGGGGAAAGCAGGGAGAGGGGAGATGAATTAGGAGATTGGGACTGACATATATATACTAATATGTATAAAATAGATAACTAATAAGAACCTGCTGTATTAAATTAATTAATTAATTAAAAAAATACCTGCCTCATACGTGTGTATAAGTGAGTCTGTAATCGGTCTAGCTGGTAGATACTAAACAGAGCTTTTTAAACCATGATCTAAGAAAGGAATAGCTATTTTCTAAGTTATCTTACCCTGAGATAAGATTCAAAATTAACTCGATAATTAGGAAAATATTTTTTAATAACAAATGTTTTACATTTTAATTTTTGGCCTGATCATAGTGCTAAAATAATGTTATCCAGAATAGATATAATTTAGGGAGAAAAGGAAAGAAAAGAGTTTTTATGATTTTTAAATTTTTCATTACATTAAAAATAATGAACAAAAGTGTCCTGTTTCTCAACATATTACCCAAGATACTGAATGAAGGGAAAAGTACAAAAGAAAATTAGATTTATAATTCAATGTAAAATAACAGATTTACTACTAACATTTGTAAGAGGCACTGTAGAAGTATAGGTCAGAGACCAAGCAGAAAGACAGACACCATACTAGGTATTGTAAACAGAGGACATTTCATTGAGAGAATTAGTTACTTAGGTGTTGAAAGTCTGAAAGAGCAAAGAGGGAAAACTGATATGAAGAGATCATAATGTAGAAAACAGCATCTTTTGGACTGGGAGTACTAAATGGAATTGATGATGCCATACAGCTCAGAAGAGTGAAGTAGAAGCCCTGTGGATTGCGGCTTGTGCCCATAGCTCAGATGTGGACCTTTGACAGAGAATGCTTCACCAGGGATGCTCAGTCTTATGGTACAGCACGTGAGGGCACAGGAGGTGTTTGGAAGGTGGGGAATAGGGTGATTGAGAGAAAGAACAGCTGGTTCTTTTGGTCACTGAGAAGGAAGACACAGTTGATACTCACACCACTGAAGGCATGTCAGATAGTGCTGAAAGCACCAAGACAAACTGGAAGCTGCTGCCTTCATTGTCTTCTGCTCCTGGAGGCATACAGAGCCAAGTGGAAGATGGATATGGGCCCATTGTCTTTTCCACCTTCCTTTAAATAACCTTCCAGCTCCAATTACTCCTTTCTGTCAGCCACTGGCAACCATTGATCTACTTTCTATTTCTACAGATTTGCCTAGTCTGGATTTTCCATAAAAATGTAATCAACGATATGTGGCCTTCTATTATGCCTTCTTTTACTTAGCATAAAGTTTGGAAGATTTGTCTATAATATAGCATGTATTGATACTTTGTTTTTATAAATAATAGTATTCCATTGTATGGTTATACCATATATTGTTTATCCATTCATTAGTTGATGGGCATTTAGGTTATTCCCACCTTTTGGATTTTATGAATAATATTTCTATGAACATTCATATACAGGTTTTTGGGTGAACACAAGTTTTCAATTCTCTTGGCTATATATCTAGTAGAATTGCTGGATCTTATGGTAGCACTATCTTTAACTTTTTAAAGAACAGCCAAAATGTTTTCCAAAGCAGCTTCACTATTTTACATTTCCAACAGCAGTGTATGAGGGTTTCAATTTTTCCACATCCTCGCCAGCACCTGTTATTGTCCATCTTTTTTATTATAGCCTTCCTAGTGTGTGTGATGTCTTACTGTGGGTTTGACTTGTATCTATCTAATGACTAATGATTTTGAACACTTTTTCATGTGCTTATTGATCACTTGTATATCTTTTTGGATAAATGTCCATTCACATTCTTTGTTCATTTTTATTTGCATTGTCTTTTTATTGTTGAATTGGAAATTTTTTAATGTATTCTATGCATTCTGAAAAAGGATACTAGACCTTTATCAGATATATGATTTGCAAATATTATTTTCCCATTATGTGAGTTGTCTCTTCACTTTCTTAATTGTGCTTTTTTTTTTTTTGCTGTACGCGGGCCTCTCACTGTTGTGGCCTCTCCCGCTGTGGAGCACAGGCTCCGGACGCGCAGGCTCAGCGGCCATGGCTCACGGGCCTAGCCGCTCCGTGGCATGTGGGATCCTCCCGGACTGGGGCACGAACCCGTGTCCCCTGCATCGGCAGGCGGATTCTCAACCACTGCACCACCAGGGAAGCCCTTAATTGTGTCTTTTGAAGAATAGAAGTTTTCTTGTGATGAAGTCCAATTTATCTATTTTCTCTTTGGTTGCTTGTGCTTTAGGTATTGTATCTTAGAAACCATTACCTAATCTAAGGTTACAAAATTTTCTTCTAATATTTACATAGTTTTACTATACTTGGATCTTTGACCCATTTTGAGTAAATTTTTGTATATGGTGTTAGGTAGGGAGCCAGCTTCATTCTTTTGCATATGGATATTCAGTTGTCTGGCACCATTTATTGAAAAGACTATTCCCTCTCTTCAGTTAATGTCTTGGCACCTTTTTCAAAATCATTTGGCAATAGATGTATGGAGGATTCTTTTTTCTGAGCTCCCAATTTTATTCCATTGATCTACCTATCCTTATGCCAGTGCTATCCTGTCTTTTAAGTTATATTTTTTAAAGTCTTCATCTTTTATAACTCTACACTAAAGTTTATAGAGATAAAATGATATGACAGCTAGGATTTATTTTAAAATAATTCAAAGATGAAAGTGAGAAGGATGGGTAGGTGTACAAGTTAAATAAGATTGGCCATATGTTGGTAATTGTTAAAACTGGGTGATATTACGCACAGAGGTTCTTTACACATTCTAACTTTTATAGGTTTTATATTTTTGACAAAAATATATAATAAAAATATACAAATAACAAAGATGACAAAAAATGAACAAATTATCCACCACCACCAGCATATTACAGCTCTGGAAGAAGTAAGGGAATAACTTGGATATATTTTTCTCATGTGGAAATGCTTTCCCAGCATATTTCAGGAAATGTATATTTTTCCTATTCCTGAATCCTGAGAAAAAAGTAGTCAAAAAAATCAGGAATACAGAGGAAAAGCATAACAATTCTCCTGTAAGAGCTTAACAGTCAACATAGAGACATTACTGGTTAGAAGAAATCACTGACGACAAGTTGAAAACATGGAAGAGAAAGGTTAAGGCTGACCTTTCCAGGAACCAGGACAGGAGCACATTGGAGAGAAGTTATTCTTATCTAGTTTGTCTTATAGTTAAACTATAAGACAACCTAACTATAACTACTTATATTTATCGTCATGTTGTGTGTTCCTGAACCTGATTGCTGCTAACAGTGAGTCATTTTTGCAAATATATAAATATTAATGAGATTATTTACATAGCATACTTTACACAAATCCTATAAACGATGTTCTAAGAAATAAGTTTTGGAACCAAAATACATCCTTCAGTTAGTAATTTTGACATGACATTCTGCATATTGCTGTCAATCTTGCTGGGGTATCTGAATGTAAGGTTATTCAAATGCTGCTCAATAATGTTTCCTGGTATTTCCCAAGGATTGGATATGTGGTACAGTTCTTTTTAAATATATGAACAAAATAAATGCAAATAGAAGATGTTATTGTGAAATATTCTAATAGGAATTAAGAAACTGATCTAAAATCTGTTTTAAAAAGAGAAATATTGATTTCAATGACAAAATCCAAATCAAGGGAAGAAAACAAAATATTTTCATTAAAAAGAAAATGAGATTTATGGAGCAGTAGGTATTCTAATGCTTAATTTAAGCTTGTAGACATATTTGTAACAATTTGATCAACATTGTTGAAAAATAAATAATGTTTTCTGGGCTAGAATATTTGTCATAAAAAACATCAAGATTATGTAATAAGGCAATTAATGTGCTGTGAGTTTTAAAATTTCATGTTAAGAAAGATCATGTCTATTAAATATGTGTGGCATTATCTTTCAATTATTTAAATGACTTTTATTTGTCATTTATTTCATGTGAGTGTTATTTTCTTTAATATTTTCTATCATAGTGTGCCCATATCAGTTAGAGATCAGTTCTCCATGCTGTTGAAATGTACAATGCTGTTAAAACTATACTTTTGTTATTATATCATTTTTTACATAAAATCTCTGAAAGTATAGTATAAAAGTGGTTTGCAGTTTACTCTTATCACAAAAAAATGTGAAAAACAGAGGAAAATTTATGATTCCAGGGCTACCTGAGAATTTCTAGGATTTCTGGTTTCGTATTTCAGAATCCTGAAATTGATATCTGTCGGGAATTTGGAAATACTACCTGAATTCTGTTTTGAAGCTGAAGAGCTGCAGCATGAAGCTCTAGCAGCATGGAAGTGTTGGCTTATTGTGTGTCCAGAGGGACAGTGGTCTAAAGCTAGGAAGATTTTTAAAATGACAAGTGATCACTCAGACTGAGTTCACAGAACCATTCCTCAGAGAGATCCAGAAACTCAGTGTCTGACTTCCTGTATTTCACAGAATGGGAGCTCGAAGTTGTATTTGGTCATTTTAGGGAAGGTGACCCCTTAAGACTAGAATAGTTGGGGACATCTGAGATTTGGAAACAATTTAAATTCTACAACTAAGAATCAAGTGAAACTTAGAAGTTCAGCCTACGAGAGAGAGTAACTCCATTACTGTTATATAGGGTGTGTCCTAAACAGCTGTTCTTGACCACCATGGAAAATCTGATAGAAGGAAATGGAAGTGGTTTCAAATGTACATAAGAAATCACTGTTTAAGTACCGGGATAATAAACTGCTAGTTAATTGTAGAATCTCCAGTTCTAGAGATGTTTATGAAAAGGTTGAAAATTACTTATTCTGAGTAGTGAAATACATCTGTCTGAAGTAGGAAGGTTGAGCTCTTTGTGTTCTTCCTAATTTATTATTCTATATATCTTTCTAAGATTCAGAATTTGAGGTTTTATTTACTTTAGGCTACAGGCCTTAATGAGCTCAAGATCTTTTCACTGTTCTCTGATCAAATACGAAATACATCCATAGTTAAAAATAAATTATCTTGAAATTTAAATCACAAGAAATATTGAACTTAGTTAAGAAATATTGAACTTAGTTTATTCTCTTCTTTCTCTTAGGCATTAGTTGGTGAAGGGTTGGGGGAGGGATGTGTGTGTGTGTGTGAAGGCAAAGTAGAATGCAGGGAAGAGGTGATGTTATGTGTTTATGTCACCAGCCCACTATTAGATAAATTCTTGCTGAGAAACATGAAGTGGTGCTTTGGAAGCACAAAAGATTTAGTGTACCTTCCAAGAGAGCAGTTCTTTGCCTATTAGCCAAGATGATGGAGCTCAATGACGATTTCATAGATACAGCTGACATTTCACAAATGGAAAACAAGTACAGACAAGCTTTTTATTTTCAAATGATTTTCACAGTCAAAAGAGAATACTGTACCCACAAATATGCTTACTTGAAAGAGAAAAACATTTCCATTCATTTTTCACATGAAAAGTTTTGACAGTTGAATTGAGGTGAATTGACTTTGGCAATTTTTCTGTTTGGCTTTTAATACTTCCTGCTCTTTCACAGAGAAACTTAAAGATCAATTAAGTATATTATACTGTGTTGAAATTATATAGCATTTAACTAAAAACCTAAAAGCAATAATGCTTTTCAAGAATGGAAAAGAGGTATAACAGTCCATTAGAAGTGGATTATTTGTATCATTACGGAGAATCATTATGTGCTTTTGAATGAGAAAACACACTGAAGAAACAGAATTCGATGGTGAATGAACATTTGGTTAATAGTTATGCAGCATACATTCAAGAGGAAATAAAGATATGTGTATGTGACTAATAGACAAAAGAATTTGCAACACAAGTTGCATATACCATTAAAACACAATTATTCCTGGAAAACCCATAAGAAGATTTTGCATCGGTTCATATCATCATGTTAATACACGTTTTTCAAAGATACCAATTTTGAGATATAATAAGCCATTTCCTCTCCTATTAAAAAGTTGAATTGCTGCCACTGAAGGATTTATACACCTGCCAGATGCTGCTCAATTCTTCAGTCAAAATACAAGTATCTCAATTACAACCCATGTGTACTCCTTCTGTATTATGAACTGCGATTTCATCTCCATTCTCAACCAACCATGAGACTTGAAACATAGCCTGCCAATTACGTGGAAATGTACAAAATAGTATGGGGTTGGAGACTGCTGGCAGAGTTAGGTGCGGGTGTATGTAACACATCCTTTCAGGCATATACACATAAACACTACTTGCTCTCTTCTTTTATTTTTTCCCCTTAATCATTGAACTAGGCAATAACGAAAATACTCAAGAACTAGTCTTAAATGAGGAATAACAGGAAGGCATAGAGGAAGAACTACATATAGGTGAAAACATTCCATAAAAATGAGACTGCAGGTAGTTTTTATTCCTAGATTGAAAAATTAACACATCATTTATGCCAAAACTCTCAGTGAGAACTTATTAGGATCAGAGAAAAATATTTTTCTTTTGATAGTCTCCAAAATAAAATAAATTAGCCTAGTATCAGTCTTTTTCAGGGTTGTCTTAGAAGCCCTGAAGGAGAGCCTCAGACACACACACATGCACCTGTACACAAATGAACGCGATGAGCTAAACAGCACAGATCTGCATTGTAAAATAAACAACTTTGTGATTTTTATTTGTACCCTGGATTTGAAGGTTACCAAGAGACCATCTTTTCCAGATTACTTACATTTTTACTTAGCAGGTTCCAGATTTTATCATGTTGTAGTATTTCACAACATCTGAACACTAAGCCTCTAGAAACCCTTTTTCAGCCTCTAATTTGTGGCTTTTAATCTGCTGCGATTTGGAAAATCATAAAATGCATCTTGGTGTAATTGTATCCAATATCAGATAAAAGGGAATAAATCTGGAGGGGAGCCTACAGGGCTCTGCAGTAACGTTCTCACAGTTCCTAGTGTGGCCCTGAATGATCATCTAAACTCTGAATTTCATTGTTCTCTTCCTGTAAAATACCAGGTTGGACTTCATGGGCTTCTAAGCTCCTTGATAGATCTGAGACTTGTTTTGGTTCTCCAAGGCAGTTTTGTTACTTTCTGATTCCCATTTTTTTTCTTAGTTTGCTGAGTAAGTGACCTCCTTTTGAAGTGGTACTGTACTTACTATCTTGATTATTTAGTGGCAAGATATTTCCTAAGAATTCAAGTAGAAAATGAAGCTTAACAAATAGATCATACAAGCCACTCTTTTATGGCATTTAAAAACATCCCATAGGTGTAGACACAAAGATTTATAACAACATGTATTTTTATCGCCCCAGCAAGTCATATTAAATAACCAATAAACGTTTGACACTTGGATGAGGGAATGAACATGGAGCTGAGTAGGTCAGATAGTATCATGTACCAATCAGGGAATAGGATTTACATTTTAACAGCTTTTTTATCATTCTTCATTTGCTTTTATTTTGTTTGTTTAGTTTACAAACAAAAGAGTACGTTGTCCCTTCTTTCCAAACTTAAATGTAAATAGTTTTCCAGTCTATATGGACAGAGAATAATTCTTTTGATAGGAGCTATTCTTTGTTAATTTATTTGTTATTTGGCTTTTCCTGAATCTCCTGTAACTAATACTGTAACTGAGATATAGCCATTCTGTTACGTATCTATCTGTTGTATATCTTTATATAGATATGGGAATACATATATATGTATATAATAGGGGATATATATGTGTGTGTATGTATATGAATGAGGAAATGACTAACAATGATTAGTGGTTTATTAAAAGGATTATTTTTTATTAAGTTACTGTGTGTAGTGAACTTAATTTCTTTCTTTTTACAACTTCCCCCTTCTATTACAGGCTGTTAAGCTCAGAGCCTAGATCAGCTAAGCAGCAGACTCAGTAACAGTAAATGAAGTGCTGTGAGCTTACATCAGACTAATTAGTCTAAAGGATTAAAAAAAAAAAAAAAAAGGATGGGGGAAGGGTTTGGGAGGACTTTTCAGGTTGCTTTGTGAAAGGCAGTTTGCTTAATTAAGCCAACCACTAATTGTTAAATATTTTTCAGGCATTAACAGAGCTACTCTGAGTGTAATTAAATTTTGATTTTAGTGGTATTTGCAGGGATTAAAGTCACAATCTGCTGAGGCACTGGGGTTAGTTAATATTCACTTCGCTGCCACAGCTGTCCTCCATTATAATACAAAGGACAGGAAAAGAGACAGCAGAATGGGGTGAAGTAATGAGAAAGCTATTCATTCATCTGAACCAGCTCCTCACTCCACAGCCTTGTACAAATGAGTCTGAGCTGGATGACACACAACCAGGCATTAAATCCGATTTAATTTGATACAATAAAGGGATGTCTAAGCCCTGTGCATTCTTATTTTTATACATGAGACTATGGAATGGATTTTAAAAAAAAGATAATCATATGATTATCATACGTTTCCATCCAAGTGGTATTTCTGGACTTATTTGCTCTACAGGAGTCCACCAGGATTGTAAACCAATTCCTGCTAAGCCATTATTTGTCCCAACTGAGCTTGAATGAACCCTGTGGAAGGTGGTAGTGACTTTAAAGCCCTAGTAAAATTTAAACTGGCAGGATCAATGTTTTGAGGTTGTTTTTTTTTGTTTTTTTTTTTTTCCGACTGAGACTGCCCCTGACCCCGCTCCCCCAAGCAAAAAAAAAAAAACCCTGAAGGGTTACATGCACTTGAAATGAATGAAGCTTAGCATCCCATGACTGACAAGGAACATTCCTACTGCTGACTCATAACATTGCTGGGGTTTTATGTGTTGTTTTGTTCTTTTAATTCAATAATTTTATGCAATGTCTTCCAGTTATTATATACTCTGAAGAGGACAGGCATAGAAAAATATCATCTTGTGCTCCCTTCCAACACCAGCCCCCAAAATAGGAGTCTAACCTAGAATCTCCTCTCATTTGTGTCCAATCTTTATATTGGCTATTGACAGTAGTTTTCAGGGTGATCCACAATCCAGTGTCCCTGCATCAGTGGTACTAGGCTCCCAGTGTGTGCAAAGCAGCAGCCTTGGAACTAGCTTCTCAATACCAAGCTAGTGCTAGGGGTATTCAAATGAGGAATGTGGCCACTTGTATCCTGTATTGGCAAAAACCATTTTTAAAAAAGAACCAAAATCTGGAGTACCCCTGGTGTTTACCATGACACTTGACATTAGAATAAAAGAAAGAGAGAGAGAGGGAGAGAAAGAGGGAAAGAAAGAAGAAAAGGGAAGGGAATTGGGGGTGGGGAAGGGAAGGGAAAGAAAGGGAAGAGAAGGGAAAGGAAGGGGATCAATCTAGCAAAATTCCATCTCAAGGGAACTTGACTGCAATATTTCTGTTCATAATGAGACAAGTTCAGGGACTAAGTGATTTATATTAGTCATGAGATCTCTTCTGTAATCTAGTTGAATTACTATATAGTGAATCCTACATTTGAGTTTGTTCTGTAGCAAAAGTTCCTGTCTGACTGCTTCTGCTGGCAAAGATAAGTAGAGATATGATGAGTGGATTATATAGGGCAATCACCTTGAATTTCAATTAATATTAGCATAATTTAATTCTAGTGTTAAGATGACCTTGGCCCAAAGGACTAGGTTCCTTTTCTAAGAGGCTTCGATTTTTCACTTCACATGAAGCCTCACCCAGCAGCTGGAAAGCAATTTCTATTGGGTAAGTCATTGCTTCCTATTTAAAAGAGCACAATGCAGTACGTTGGGAAGACATTTGAGAGCAACAAGCATTAACCATACAGTCCAAATATGTTGTGTGTCTCCTGATGTCCCAATATCTTGAGTGTCTTGTTACTTCTAAGTGACTAGAGGTAATAGGGAACATTCTTGTCCTGTGCAGTTATACCCCTTGGCTACTCTCTGCTGTGTGACCCTTTTTCTTCCTGCACTCAGGCTTCTGATAACTTCTGCTTGCTGACGTTCCCTTCATTTCTTAGATAGCAGCAGTATTTCCTTTCAAACTTTCATCTTAGCAAAGGAATATAGCTCTTTCTTCATCCTACATAGTGGCTATTTTAGTAAATAAATAAATAAATAAACAAAATGCCCAGGCAGAGCATTTTTCTCTTTGGCATTTCTTTTGTTATTAATGACATGTACTAGTCACCATACGCATCTCAGATGAAACTGTTATTTTCTCCAACATTTCGGTTGCAGGCTATGAAACCCTTCTCTCTACTATCTTTGCCTGAGGTGGAGAGAGTATACGTTCTTCTTTGCTTTAGTGTAACTTACCCTCAATATATTATCCAAATAAGGATATAAAATTAAGAAACAAAATCTCCAATGATTTCCATGCATAATACTAATAATTTTTACTGACACTCTCTCGTAGGTTAAAAAAAAAATTATAATCCACCATCACTTAGGACATAGTGCTTTGGTCTCAAGGTACAGAGCCTAGATGTCCCACACCCTAGGCTAGAGAATTAGCCCACAATTCTCTTTCTTAATTCCTTGCAAAGAACAACTGTGGACAATTTTAGAATGGTTGTTCAGGAATGGGATATCCCATTACTTTGAAAAACACCATGCAAGCTAGCTACCCACACAGCACAGATAGGAGCCATCTATATGGCTGATAAAGAATCATGCTTCAATTAAACTGAGCTACCAGAGACTTCCCTGGTGGTCCAGTGGTTAAGAATCTGCCTTCCAAGGCAGGGGACGTGGGTTCAATCCCTGGTCAGGGAATTAAGATCCCACATGCCGTGGGGCAACTAAGCCTGTGCGCTGCAACTACTGAACATGTGGGTCACAACTAGAGAGAAGCCGATATGCTGCAACAAGGAACCTGACACAGCCAAAAATTAAATAAATAAATAAATATTAAAAAATGAAAACAAAACTGAGCTACGTATTCATAGACAGGATTGAAATGACTCTGGTCCACAGCGTTCAAATTCATGAAAGAAAATTTCCATTTTGCCTGCGGAAACACAAGCCTATCTAACCTGTAATTTGCAGTTACTGTCATGTTACAAGTAAGCTATTCAGTTTGCCAAGTAGAGTTTGTTTGATATTTCCAAAGCTGTTCCAACCAGATTGGTACATTAGCAGTTTACATCCGTGAGCAAGGCAGTCACCAGCCAACACCCACTTTCCAGTTCTTTTCAATCAGAATTGATTTGGACACTAAAACCTTCACAAGATTTTTCTCCCCACATTAGAAACATGATAAACGGGGGACCTTCAAGATGGCAGAGGAGTAAGATGTGGAGATCACCTTCCTCCCCACAGATACATCAGAAATACATCTACATGTGGAACAGCTCCTACAGAACACCTACTGAACGCTGGCAAAAGACCTCAGACTTCCCAAAAGGCAAGAAACTCCCCCAGGTACCTCGGTAGGGCAAAAGAAAAAAGAAAAAACAGAGACAAAAGAATAGGGACGGCACCTGCACCAGTGGGAGGGAGCTGTGAAGGAGGAAAAGTTTCCACACACTAGGGAGCCCCTTCACTGGTGGAGACGGGGGTGGAGGGGGGGAAGCTTCGGAGCCACAGAGGAGAACACAGCAACAGGGGTGCAGAGGGCAAAGCAGAAAGATTCCTGCACAGAGGATCAGTGCTGATGAGCACTCACCAGCCCGAGAGGCTTGTCTGCTCACCCACCAGGGCGGGTGAGGGCTGGGAGCTGAGGCTCAGGCTTTGGAGGTCAAATCCCAGGGAGAGGACTGGGGTTGGCTGTGTGAACACAGCCTGAGGGGCCTAGTGTGCCACAGGTAGCCAGGAGGGAGTCCGGGAAAAGGTCTGGATCTGCCTAGGAGGCAACAGACCGTTGTTTCAGGGTGCGCGAGGAGAGGGGATTCCTTCCTCATCTGCCCACAGAAGGCAGAGCACCGCCTAAGTGAGCTCCAGAGACAATCAGCGCGGACCCCAGAGACGGGCATGAAACGCTAACGCTGCTGCTGCCGCCACCAAGGATCCTGTGTGCAAGCACAGGTCACAGTCCACACACACAGGCCCCCCACCACCCCGGGAGCCAGTGCAGCCCGCCACTGCCCATGATCCAGGGACAACTTCCCCGGGATAACAGTGCACCTCAGGCTGTTGCAACGTCTTGCTGGTCTCTGCTGCCGCAGGCTCGCCCTGCATTCCAGTTATAACTACCATACCCCTCCCTCCCCCTGGCATGAGTGAACAAGATTCCCCTAATCAGCCGCTGCTTTAACCCCCTCCTGTCTGGGCGGGAACAGATGCCCTCAGGTGACCTACACACAGAGGTGGGGCCAAAACCAAAGCTGAACCCCAGGAGCCATGCGAACAAAGAAGAGAAAGGGAAATCTCTCCCAGCAGCCTCAGGAGCAGCGGATTAAATCCCCACAATCAACCTGATATACCCTGCATCTGTGGAATACCTAAAGAGACAACGAATCATCCCAAAATTGAGGTGGTGGACTTTCGAAGCAACTGTAGACTTGGGATTTGCTGTCTGCGACTGATTTGTTTCTGATTTTTATGTTTATCTTAATATAGTTTTTAGCGCTTGTTATCATTGGTGGATTTGTTTATTGGTTTGGTTGCTCTCTTCTTTTTTATTATTTTTTTTTATTTTAATAATTTTTTTAATTATTAAAATTTTTTTCTTTCATTTCTTTCTCCTTTTTTTTTTTTTTCTTTTTTAAAGAAGATGTTGGGGGTAGGAGTTTATTAACTTATTTATTTATTTTTGCTGTGTTGGGTCTTCGTTTCTGTGCCAGGGCTTTCTCTAGTTGTGGCAAGCGGGAGCCACTCTTCATCGCAGTCTACGGGCCTCTCACTATCGCGGCCTCTCTTGTTGCAGAGCACAGGCCCCAGATGCGCAGGCTCAGTAGTTGTGGCTCACGGGCCTAGTTGCTCCACGGCATGTGGGATCCTCCCAGACCAGGGCTCGAACCCGTGTCCCCTGCATTAGCAGGCAGATTCTCAACCACTGTGCCACCAGGGAAGCCCCTTTTTCTCCCTTTTCTTCTGAGCTGTGTGGCTGACAGGGTCGTGGTGCTCCAGCCTGGTGTCAGGCCTGAGCCTCCAATGTGGGAGAGCTGACTACATTGGACAACAGAGATCTCCCGGCCCCACATAATATCAATCAGCAAGAGCTCTCCCAGAGGTCTCTGTCTCAACAGTAAGACCCAGCTCCACCCAACGGCCAGCAAGCTCCAGTGCTGGACGTCCCATGCCAAACAACTAGCAAGACAGGAACACAACCCCATCCATTAGCAGACAGGCTGCCTAAAATCATACTAAGTTCACAGACACCCCAAAACACAGCACCAGATGCAGCCCTGCACACCAGAAAGACAAGATCCAGCCTCATCCACCAGAACACAGGCACCAGTCCCCTCCACCAGGAAGCCTACACAAGCCACTGAACCAACCTCACCCACTGGGGGCAGACACCAAAAACAAAGGGAACTACAAGCCTGCAACCTGTGAAAAGGAGACCCCAAACACAGTAAGTTAAACAAAATGAGAAGGCAGAGAAATATGCAGCAGATGAAGGAGCAAGGTAAAAACCCACCAGACCTAACAAATGAAGAGGAAATAGCCAGTCTACCTGAAAAAGAATTCAGAGTAATGATACTAAACATGATCCAAAATCTTGGAAATAGAATGGAGAAAATACAAGAAACATTTAACAAGTACCTAGAAGAACTAAAGAGCAAACAAACAATGAGGAACAACACAATAAATGAAATTAAAAATTATCTAGAAGGAATCAATAACAGAATAACTGAGGCAAAAGACGGATAAATGACCTGGAAGATAAAATAGTGGAAATAACTACTGCAGAGCAGCATAAAGAAAAAAGAATGAAAAAAATTGAGAACAGTCTCAGAGACCTCTGGGACAACATTAACATACCAACATTTGAATTATAGGGGTCCCAGAAGAAGAACAGAAAAGGAAAGGGTCTGAGAAAATATTTGAAGAGATTGTAGTTGAAAACTTCCCTAACATAGGAAATGGAATAGCCAAGCAAGTCCAGGAAGCGAAGAGGGTCCCATACAGGATAAATCCAAGGAGAAATACGCCAAGACACATATTAATCAAACTATCAAAAACTAAATACAAAGAAAAAATGTTAAAAGCATCGAGAGAAAAGCAACAAATAACATACAAGGTAATCCCCATAAGGTTAACAGCTGATCTTTCAGCAGAAACTCTGCAAGCCAGAAGGGAGTGGCAGGACATATTTAAAGTGATGAAAGGGAAAAACCTAAAAGGAAGATTACTCTACCCAGCAAGGATCTTATTCAGATTTGACGGAGAAATAAAAACCTTTACAGACAAGCAAAAGTTAAGAGAATTCAGCACCACCAAATCACTTTACAACAAATGCTAAAGGAACTTCTCCAGTCAAGAAACACAAGAGAAGGAAAAGACCTACAAAATCAAACGCAACACAAATAAGAAAATGGTAATAGGAACACACATATCGATAATTACCTTAAATGTAAATGGGTTAAATGCTCCACCAAAAGACATAGACTGGCTGAATGGATATAAAAACAAGACATGTATATATGCTGCTACAAGAGACCCACTTCAAACCTAGGAACACATACAGACTAAAAGTGAGGGCATGGAAAAAGATATTCCATGCAAATGGAAATCAAAAGAAAGTTGGAGTAGCAATTCTCATATCAGACAAAATAGACTTTAAAATAAAGACTATTACAACAGACAAAGAAGGACACTACATAATGATCAAGGGATCAATCCAAGAAAAAGATATAACAATTGTAAATATTTATGCACCCAGCATAGGAACCCCTCAATACATAAGGCAAATGCTAACAGCCATAAAATGGGAAATCAACAGTAACACAATCATAGTAGGGGACTTCAGCACCCCACTGTCACCGATGGACAGATCATCCACAATGAAAATAAATAAGGAAACACAAGCTTTAAATGACACACTAAAGAAGATGGACTTAACTGATATTTGTAGGACATTACATCCAAAAACAACAGAATACACTTTCTTCTCAAGTGCTCATGGAACATTTTCCAGGACAGATCATATCGTGGGTCACAAATCAAGCCTTGGTAAACTTAAGAAAATTGAAATCGTATCAAGTATCTTTTCCAACCACAACACTATGAGACTAGATATCAATTCAATTACAGGAAAAAACTGTAAAAAAATACAAGCACACAGAGGCTAAACAATACACTACTAAGTAGCCAAGAGATCACTGAGAAATCAAAGAGAATATCAAAAAATACCTAGAAACAAATGACAATGAAAACACCATGACCCAAAACCTATGGGATGCAGCAAAAGCAGTTCTAAGAGGGAAGTTTATAGCAATACAATCCTACCCCAAGAAACAAGAAAAATCTCAAATAAACACCCTAACCTTATACCTAAAGCAATTAGAGAAAGAAGAAAGAAAAAACCCAAAGTTAGCAGGAAGGAAGTTAGCAGGAAAAACCCAAAGAAGGAAGGAAATCATAAAGATCAGATCAGAAATACATGAAAAAGAAGTGAAGAAAACAATAGCAAAGATCAATAAAACTAAAAGCTGGTTCTTTGAGAAGATAAACAAAATTGATAAACCACTAGCCAGACTCATCAAGAAAAAAAGGGAGAAGACTCAAATCAACAGAATTAGAAATGAAAAAGGAGAAGTAACAACTGACACTGCAGAAATGCAAAGGATCATGAGAGATTATCACAAGCAACTCTATGCCAATAAAATGGACAACCTAGAAGAAATGGACAAATTCTTAGAAATGCACAACCTTCTGAGACTGAACCAGGACGAAATAAAAAATATAAATAGACCAATAACAAGCATTGAAATTGAAACTGTGATTAAAAATCTTCCAACAAACAAAAGCCCAGGACTAGATGACTTCACAGGAGTATTCTATCAAACATTTAGAGGAGAGCTAACACCTATCCTTCTCAAACTCTTCCAAAATATAGCAGAGGGAGGAATACTCCCAAACTCATTCTATGAGGCCACCATCACCCTGATACCACAACCAGACAAAGATGTCACAAAAAAAGAAAACTACAGACCAATATCACTGATGAACATAGATGCAGAAATCCTCAACAAAATACTAGCAAACAGAATCCAACAGCACATTAAAAGGATCACACACCATGATCAAGGGGTTTATCCCAGGAATGCAATGATTCTTCAATACACACAAATCAATCAGTACCATATTACATGATACACCATGTTAACAAATTGAAGGATAAAAACCATATGATAATCTCAATAGATGAAATCAAAGCTTTTGACAAAATTCAACACACATTTATGATAAAAAACTCTCCTGAAAGTAGGCACAGATGGAACCTACCTCAACATAATAAAGGCCATATATGACAAACCCACAACCAACATCGTTCTCAATGGTGAAAAACTGAAGCCGTTTCCTCTAAGATTAGGAACAAGACAGGGTTGCCCACTCTCACCACTATTATTCAACATAGTTTTGCAAGTTTTAGCCACAGCAATCAGAGAAGAAAAAGAAATAAAAGGAATTCAAATCAGAAACGAAGAAGTAAAACCTTCACTGTTTACAGATGACATGATACTATACATAGAGAATCCTAAAGATGCTACCAGAAAACTACTAGAGCTAATCAGTGAATTTGGTAAAGTAGCAGGATACAAAATTATTGCACAGAAATCTCTTGCATTCCTACATACTAATGATGAAATATCTGAAAGAGCATTTAAGGAAACACTCCCATTTACCATTGTAACAAAAAGAATAAAATGCCTAGGAATAAACCTACCTAAAGAAACAAAAAAACTGTATACACAAAACTATAAGACACTAATGAAAGAAATTAAAGACAATACAAACAGACGGAGAGATATATCGTGTTCCTGGATTGGAGGAATCAATATTGTGAAAATGACTATACTACCCAGAGCAATCTACAGATTCAATGCAATCCCTGTCAAGCTACCAATGGCATTTTTCACAGAACTAGAACAAAAAATTTCACAATTTGTATGGAAACACAAAAGACCCTGAATAGCCAAAGCAATCTTGAGAAAGAAAAATGGAGCTGGAGGAATCAGGCTCCCTGACTTCAGACTATGCTACAAAGCGACAGTAATTAAGATAGTATGATACTGGCACAAAAACAGAAATATAGATCAATGGAACAGGATAGAAAGCCCAGAGATAAACCCACGCACATATGGTCACCTTATCTTTGATAAAGGAGGCAAGAGTATACAATGGATAAAAGACAGCCTCTTCAATAAGTGGTGCTGGGAAAACTGGACAGCTGCATGTAAAAGAATGAAATTAAAACACTCCCTAACACCCTATACAAAAATAAACTAAAATGGATTAAAGACCTAAATGTAAGGCCAGACACTATAAAACTCTTAGAGGAAAACATAGGCAGAACACTCCATGACATAAATCACAGCAAGCTCCTTTTTGACCCACCTCCTAGAGAAATGGAAATAAAAACAAAAATAAACAAATGAGACCTAATGAAACTTAAAAGCTTTTGCACAGCAAAGGAAACCATAAACAAGACGAAAAGACAACCCTCAGAATGGGAGAAAATATTTTCAAACAAAGCAAATCACAAAGGATGAATCTCCAAAATATACAAGCAGCTCATGCACCTCAGTATCTAAAAAACAACCTAATCCAAAAATGGGCAGAAGACTTAAATAGACATTTCTCCAAAGAAGATATGCAGATTGCCAACAAACACATGAAAGTATGCTCAAAATCACTAATCATTAGAGAAATGCAAATCAAAACTACAATGAGGTATCACCTCACACCGGTCAGAATGGCCATCATCAAAAATTCTACATACAGGGCTTCCCTGGTGGCGCAGTGGTTGAGAGTCCACCTGCCAATGCAGGGAACACAGGTTTGTGCCCCGGTCTGGGAAGATCCCACATGCCGCGGAGCGGCTAGGCCCGTGAGCCATGGAAGCTGAGCCTGCGCGTCCGGAGCCTGTGCTCCCCAACAGGAGAGGCCACAACAGTGAAAGGCCCGTGTACTGCGAAAAAAATTCTACATACAGTGAATGCTTGAGAGGGTATGGAGAAAGGGAACCCTCTTGCACTGTTGGTGGGAATGTAAATTGATACAGCCACTATGGAGAACAGTATGGAGTTTCCTTAAAAAACTAAAAATAGAAATACCATATGACTCAGCAATCCCACTACTGGGCATATACCCTGAGAAAACCATAATTCAAAAAGAGTCATGTACCGCAATGTTCATTGCAGCTCTATTTACAATAGCCAGGACATGGAAGCAACCTAAGTGTCCATCGACAGATGAATGGATAAAGAAGATGTGACACATACATACAATGGAATATTACTCAGCCGTTAAAAGAAACGAAATTGAGTTATTTGTAGTGATGGACCTAGAGTCTGTCATACAGAGCGAAGTAACTCAGAAAGAGAAAAACAAATACTGTATGCTAACACATATATATGGAATGTAAAAAAAAAGAAAAAATGGTTCTGATGAATCTAGGGGCAGGACAGGAATTAAGACACAGATGTAAAGAATGGACTTGAGGACACAGGGCGGGGGAAGGGTAAGCTGTGACAAAGCGAGAGAGTAGCATGGACATATATACACTACTAATTGTAAAATAGATAGCTAGTGGCAAGCAGCTGCATGGCACAGGGTGATCAGCTCGGTGCTTTGTGACCACCTAGAGGAGTGGGATATGGAGGGTGGGAGAGAGACACAAGAGGGAGGGGATATGGGGATATACGTATACATACAGTTGATTCACTTTGTTGTACAGCAGAATCTAACTCAACATTGTAAAACAATTATACTCCATAAAGGTGTTTAAAAAAATGATAAACAACTTTGCTGTCTTCCCCACATACACAGCCAAATTCTAAAATAAAATATTGTGTCGTGTATTATTTTTGTTATATTAGTTTGTTGAAGAAATAAAATTTACTTTAGGATAAACCAAGCTCTAAAACAAACTCAAGTAATCCAAAGGATTGATTCATCTTTTAATGTCTTACTCTTTCATAGAGCTTACTTCTTAAAAGCCTCCCCTTTTTCTTCAACATCATCAGTCGTTCTTAATAGGTTTAAGAACACCTCCAGCAAAGTTTGGATTACTGTTATGTTTCTTTTCAAATTGTTTTGTTCATACTCAGAGTAGAAAATTGTTAGTATCTGTAAATTTACTTTTGATTTATTCTTAAAGTTCTCTGACACAGTCAACTTGGAGCTAGGAAATATTATTCTGTTGACATGTGTGATTTGTTAGATGATCTAAAAATGCTTTGAAGGCATTTGCAAAGTTTTAGTTACAGGTTTTTATAAATGTATAATGTACTAAAATTTAGGCCAAATCACGCAAGGAATTCTTAAGAGAGTCTGAAGCTGAAAGTGAATCAAAATTTTCTAAGCCAGTTATCCATTCTTACCAAGGTTTTTCTTCGTGTACTCTGACAGGAAAAAAAATTCCTTCTTTGTGATGGTGACAAATAATACATGTTACTTCTTGTTTTGCATCTAGAGTGGGTGTGAGGGTGGCCAAAGGCATGTAATGACCTGTGTCCCCATGTTGTGTATTCCCTCTATTATTTGTGTGATACAAATATTTATACCATGCAAAGACCTTGCCTTCCTAACTCAGAATTCTGTGCTTAGAAGACCATAGCCATTAAGTGATTGTAAACAGCCCCATCTGAGTCTGTGGCCACCATGGAAGAACAAGTTGAAAGAATTTAGGCTGCGAGAAAGCAAATGCTTGTTTAAACACATGTATGATATAATTAAGGGAAGACGCTAGGGAAATTATCCAAAGCACATAAGAATCAAATAGACTCACTTTAACAAGTATAAAAACTCTATTCAAATAGAAGCTTTTGGTGGCTTTCTAAGAGATCATACTTGAAAAAAGGGGGGTAGGGGTGGGGATAGAGATTATAATTCATTCTGGAACTATACAGCATAAGTAAATGAACAATAAAAATGATAAATTGGGCAGTAAAAATGATTACAGATATAATACTTTCACATACTGGGCATTCATTAAATTGACTTCTCAGTGTAATTACTTTAACATTTCTATTTCTGATTCAGTGCAGATTTTTGGATCATTAAATTAGATAGTAAATATTATACATATTTCAGGAAGGTAATTTATGGTCTAACAAATTCTCCCACAGAGAGTAAATGTCTGATGACCAGACCAGCATTTTCTGTAGTAAATTTTTGGACTTAAAATCATTGTTTAAAAACCACTTCAACAAATATGTATTTTGCACCTGTTACACTAGGCATTGTATAGTAAACTAGCACATAACTGACACACAGCAATTATTTCATATACCTCTGAATTCCCATAAATTTTTGTGAATACTCTGTATATATTATATAATATATACTTTATACATCAGTTAATAACTACTTTGGGTATGAGTTTTTTTCCCACCTAAATTCAATGGCACTGTCACTGCCTGCAAGAAACTTACAACTTAGGAAGAAAAGCACTTATACCACTAAATAAGTATCAGTAAAGCACTATAAGAGAACAGATGAAGATTCAGTTAATTCTTCCTGGGGCAGGTAGAAAGAAAGGTTTTAAGAAATGGTATTTGATCTAGGTCTTCAGAGTATAGGAATTCACTAGACAGGTAAGGAAAGAACATCCCAGGCAGGAGAAAAGAATAGGGCACATACACTCTTGGCGGGAATATGAATTGGTGCAGCCACTGTGGAGGATAGTATGGAGGTTCCGTAAAAAAATAAAAATAGAGTTACCATATGATCTAGCAATCCCACTCCTGGGCATATATCTGGAAAAGATGAAAACTCTACTTTGAAAAGATACATGCACCCCAATGTTCATAGCAGCACTATACAATAGCCAAGAAATGGGAGCAACCTAAATGTCCATTGACAGATGAATGGATAAAGAAGATATGCTATATATATGTATGTATGTATACATATATATATACACATATACACACAATGGAATATTACTCAGCCATAAAAAAGAATGAAATAATGCCATGTGTAGCAGCATGGATGGACCTAGAGATTACCATACTAAGTGAAGTAAGTCAGACAAAGAAAGACAAATATCATAGGATATCACTTATATGTGGAATCTAAAAAAAAAAATCCCACACGTGAACTTATTTACAAAACAGAAATAGACTCACAGACATAGAAAAACAGCTTATGGTTACCAAAGGGGGAAAGGGGAGAGGGATAAATTGGGAATTTGTGATTAACAGATACACACTACTATATAGAAAATAGATAACCAACAAGAACCTACTGTATAGCACAGGGAACTATATTCAATATCTTGTAATAACCTATAATGGAAAAGAATCTGAAAAAGTATATATTATATATATATATATGTACACACACACACACACAAACATATATGTATAAATGAATCACTTTGTTGTACAGCTGAAACATTGTAAATCAACTATACTTCAATAAAAAATTAAATTACATTTAGTTTTTAAAACAATACTAAAAAGAAATATGGCACAGACAGGTGGAAGTACATGGCATATAACTCAATAATGGAGACTTGCTACGCCAAGAGAGATTTGACCACCTGGGAGCTTGCTAGAAATGCAGAATCTCAAGCTTCATCCGTGAACTTCAGAATCAGAATCTATATTTTAACAGTATCCCCGGGTTATTTTGTTAAAGGCTGAAACACACTAGCTAGGAAGGCTTGCATTGTTGGAGTGTTGGACGTCCACACTACTGGAACAGATGGAGGAAACTAGACAGGGACACAACTGGACTGCAGCATCCAGGAGCCTGCAATCCATCCTGTAGGCATCCTGAAGTCCTCCCATGATTTTCTGAAGGGCAGAATAACTGTACTAAACCAAAGTTTTAGGATCCTAATGCTTGTGGAAAATACTAAAGAAGGAAACTAGTTAGGATATTTTTCTGGTAGTTTAGGTAAAAGAAAATCACCACGAAATGCCTCAGAAGAGATTGCCATGATTTTATCACAGCAAAAGAGGCCATATTTAGACAGCAGAGATTGAGAAAAGGAGTTGCTCTAGGACGTGGCTAGTTTCAAGATGAATGCTGTAAAATACTGTTGGAGTCAAATATAGATGAAAGTGGTTAGAAGTATAAAGGTAAAGAAACTTCAAAAGTGGGATGCTAGTGTGGTCAACATTAACACAGGCCATTTACCCTCTCAGTCATTCATTTACTCAACAATGTTTGTCAAATATCTGATACCTATTAGTATATGCCAGTTACTTATGAGCACTGAGGAAACTGAGTCTGCCCACAGGACAGACAAAGAACAAAGTTAGATGAAAGACTATGTAATGTAATTTCAGGTGGAGATTAGTGTTAGTGTCATCAAAAAAAAAAAATAGGACAGACTCAACGTTAAGTCAGAGGTCAGAGAAGGACTCTCTATGAACCCGTTCTTCATGACAAAAGGAAAAAGGTGAAGTATCTAAAACTGTCTTGGAGAATTCAACTACCTTTAAGAAGACATTCACTTTGTTTCATTGTTTTGCAGAAGAAATTGAGTCATTATCATCTTAAGGATAACTAAGATAAGACCTTGGATTGTTTTACACTTTCACTTATGTCACATTGATCCATATAATCCAATCTGAAGGGGAGAGAAAAAGGTTTTACAGATTAAAAGTTAAAGTTTCAAACAGGTGGGGTGACATCTAAAAATGATGAGATCTCTGATCTTTTGACTTATAGATGACTTAACTACTAAGTAGTAAATTATGCATTAAGGTTTGTTAAGCACATAAAAGAGTTTCAGGCTACAGATCTAAAAAATATAAACCTCATGGTGGTACATTAAAGATGGCTGCAAATTCTTTGCTACTCGTCCCATTGAGAAGTGGAGTCTAATTCTCCTCCCCTTGGATCTGGATAGGTGAAATGACTTATTTACCACTGCATGTGGGGAAGGTGATGTGATGCTACGTGACTTTTGAAGCTAAGTCTACCAAAGTCTAGAAGTTTCTGCCTTTTCCCATTACATCACTTACTCCGAGGGGAAGTCAGCTACCAAGCAAAAAGTCAAAGTATCCCAAGAGCACCATGCTGTAAAGAAGACCAAACAGGCCATGTGGAGAAGCTGCATGGCACCTATTCCAGCCACAGCGGCCCCATGCAAGACCTATGAGCAAAGAAGCTTCAGGTGACTCCAGATCCAGCTGCTGTTCGACGGCAACCCCATGAGAAATCCCCAGGGAGAACTGCCCAACTGAATCCAGTCAACTGACAGAACTGTGAGAGATTTTTAATAAATTATTATTTGAAGACATCAAGTTTTGTGGAACTTTCTTACACATCAATAAACAACCAGAACACTTATTCTTTTCAAGAGGCATGTGATGGAACAAAAAAATATTATAAATAAAGGGATACTGACTAAACTCAAGACTTTGAAAGTAATGTGTTCTTTCATAGGTATCTCATTCTATAATATCCACATAGATTTCCACATGATTCAAAGGACTTTTTAAATAAAATTAATGTCTTTTATTTTAGATTTAGAATGTGTTTTAAATGTAGTGCTCTGAGAAAACAGTATAGCATCAAAGAGTGCTAAAACTGGGAAGTCCCTTCCTTAGAGACCGTTAGTCCAATCCTCTTAATGTGCACATGAGAATGGAGAGGGAGGAAGAGCATGAGAGATTCCACAATTTTCAGAAATTCGTATAAATTTAGTGATAAAACTTGGAAACGCCACATCTCTAGACTCATTTTTTCTCTTTTCTCGGAGATTTTTTTTAAATTAGTGTTTCAGTGATGAAACCAGCATGGTATTATTTGACTGCTAGATTACATTTTATATTGTCAGATGAATCCAAGTGTTATACCCATTAGACCTAACACTTCAATTCCAAAAGCAGTGCTATTTGTCTTTATGATATACTGTATTATACTATGGTGCCTGGCAATTTAAAAGCCAGTAAGTTCACAAGAAAACTAATCTATGGAGATAAAAATCAGAAGAGCAGTTACCTGGGATGGGGGAGGGGGGACAGGGGGTGGTAAGGTGTTGACTGGAAAAAGGCACATGAGTACTTTCTAGGGTGATGGAAATTATCTATAACTTGATTGAAGTTTGGTTACATGAGATGAGTATATATTTATTAAAACTCAGTACTGTATTCTTAAGATATGAGCATTTCACTATATGTAAATTACTTCTTAGTGAAGAAAAATCATAAGAAGAAAAAGAGGAGAGATTTTGTTGCTTCACATAAGAAAATGACTTGTCAGCAGTTGTCTAGTCAATAGTGGAGATGGTTTGGGCTTATTTAAGTACCCTCTCTGTCTTTTTCAGTTTTGAAATGGTTGGGTGAGGTCAAGGGTATGTACATCTGTGTTCATGAAACAAAGTAAAACTAACGAAGCTACTCACAGGCTAAACATATGTGACCACAAAACATTAGTATTAGAAAGGGTCTGATAAATCATCTAATCCAACTTTTTTTCATTCTACAGATAACCTTGATCTTGCTAACAAATCCAGTAAATAGCTGGGCTTTCTTAAAACCTGATGGGAGGGCTTCCCTGGTGGCGCAGTGGTTGAGAGTCCGCCTGTCGATGCAGGGGACGCGGGTTCGTGCCCCGGTCCGGGAGGATCCCACATGCCGCGGAGCGGCTGGGCCCGTGAGCCATGGCTGCTGAGCCTGCGCGTCCGGAGCCTGTGCTCCGCAACGGGAGAGGCCGCAGCAGTGAGGGGCCCACGTACCACAAAAAAAAAAAAAAAAAAAAAACCTCATGGGAAATGAATATGTTGAGCCATTGTTTGTAGAGTAGAAGCCCATTTGTCCAATGACGTAAGGTCAGTAAATAAAAATAGGGTAAATTTGATATTCAAAAAGAAAGAAAGAAATCCAAATAATGTAAGCATTTTAGCTCACCTAAAACATGAATTAAGTTGAAATATTCTTTCCTCAATCTTTTTTTTTTTTTTTTTTTGCGGTACTTGGGCCTCTCACTGTTGTGGCCTCTCCCGTTGCGGAGCACAGGCTTCAGACGCGCAGGCTCAGCGGCCATGGCTCACGGGCTTAGTTGCTCCGCGGCATGTGGGATCCTCCCTGACCGGGGCAGGAACACGCGTCCCCTGCATCGGCAGGCGGACTCTCAACCACTGCGCCACCAGGGAAGCCCTATGTTTATAGTTTTATACCTAGAACATATATATATATAATATAACATATAATATATATTATATGCATAATATGTGTAAATAACAAAAATAGAGAGCCAGTGAATCTCTATTTTTCCAGAGTTATCATTAATACTAAGTAGGTCAGGGGAAAAAGTTGCAGAACCATTGTCAATAATTCTTTAATACAGAGATTACACTTTATAGTGTCAGATGAATCCAAATATTATGTAAATTACACATACGACCTCAACGCTCAAAGCAGTACTATTTGTTTTTCTCAGGTACTGTATGACACTCTGTTGCTTGGGGATAGAAATCAGAAGTGTGGTGACCTGTGGGATGGAGAGGGGCTGACTGGAAAGGGACACAAAAGAACTCTCCTGGGTGGTGGAAGCAATCTGTCTCTAGATTGGGGTGGCCATTACACAGGGAGTTGGATGTGACCTAGACAGCCATTCTGCCGTCCCCATGCCTTCTCCAGTGCCCATGGACTTTTCAGTTCATCCCATTCTTGTTACTTGTTTCCAACCCTGCCCCCTGCCCCGAACACACCAGGAACTGTTGTTCACTAGTTAACATGTCAGCAGAAGCAGAATAACTTCCCCACATGCATATCTGGCTAGAACAGGACAGGAACTAAATCCCTGATAAAAACGTGTTTTAGAAATTGACACTGACATGAGCTGGGACTCTACTTGTGTTTTAAAAGCATCTGTTGGACTGCTTCGTACTGACTGAGGTTTGACAGGTCACATTCCATTTCTTCCATTCTATTAAAGAAAGTGGTGGGCCACATAAGGACATGGCAATAACACATCACTTGAGTACATGAGCTAAGCATGCATTCCAAAGATAAGTACAAAAATCTCCAACCCGTGCTGAAAAGCATGTATTTTCATCTTAGACAGGCTGATTACAGCCTTAGCAGCAGGCCTGAATGTTGATCCCCATTCAGTAACGCTTTGGATGCCTTCATTCCAGCATTTCCCAGCAGTGAAAACATAATGGAGAAGAAACTGCCAAATGACAGCTCATTGCTGCTGCTCCTTTTTTTTTAAATATAAGAAAAATAAAATGAAGGAAGACAATAAAGTGAGCAGGAACATAAAAGAAGAGAGAGGCAAATGTATAAAACAAATTTAGATCATTTGAAGTAGAAGAAGCTTTTGAGGATATTTTACGGTTTACCTTACTTTTAAGAAAATGTACAGTAAAACTAAACCAGAAAAAAATGTTCATCATGGCAACTGCCTTTAAGTGTCAAATGAACTTTTCAGCCTAAGCTTTACCTCCCAATGGTAGCACGAGCAGTTCTTATGGAATATCAGTGAAAAGAGATGTACTTAAGGAGAATACATACCAGCTACCCTCAAGACTGCCTAATAATACAGCTGCACTTTTAGGATAGTAGAGACATATCCTACCCCATTTCAAAACAATAATCCTACAAGGAGAAAAACATGTGAGTTCTTATAAATCAACAAGCAGAAAGACCAAGTGGGATCCAGCATAGCTAGTAATGCCATTTCATCTGCTACCGCCATTTCTCATATGAGGGACTGGATGCTTTTTGTAAGGCCCTTCCTCTCTGTTTGCTTCCTTTACATCATAGCCCTTGTTGTCATGCATGTAGAAGTGACATGCACACTAAACAAATTCACTGTGGCCACCCCTGAATTCCAGATGAGAATAGCTTGAAAATATATTTTTTTCAAGACAAGTCAACACGTTACAAACAAGAAGGCCCTATTTTAATTTAGAGAGCAGACTGAAACCCACAGCGGAGAGGAGATCTGACTCCCCAGTGCTGTGAGCATTGGCGGTGGAACTGTCACAGCAAGGAGGCTCTCGGAAAGAGAGGGGAGAGTCAAAGCCAACACCAGTTCCCCTGGGGTCTGTTGTAATCAGGAGACAAATGGTCTGTACTCAGTAACATGTATTCATTGTGTTGCAAGAGGCTGCCAACGCGAGCTTTCCTATGCTTTTGTGGAAATACAGTACGAGTCTTTTTTCCCTTTCAGTTGCTTTAGAACAAGAAGAATAAAAAAGTCCACTGCTGACAAACACTGCTTCGGGCATTTGACACTGGTCTTTGATCTAGTTACTCAGACAGTTCAAAATGAACAAATTAGGTGTTTACAACAAAAGACATTCCATTTCAGCCTGTTCAAGTGCCAAGCGGGGTGGACAGTATTCTCAAACAGAGCTGGGAAATATCTTCCTGCCAGGCCACAGAACGGGCACTGGGAGATGATTCCCCCACAGAAATTAATAAATTAGGATACTGCTTTCATGAATTTAAAAAGAGAAAGAAAACAAGGGGTTCAGGGGTCAACAAAATAAAATCTAAACCATGCGGATCACTCAAGCTAGAGGCGCACAGGGGGATCTCTTAGTTCTTCCTGGGGTGGTTTCATTATGGGACCAACAGAGCAAAAGCATTCGTTCTCATTTCTGCCTGAAGACCGTGGCACCCATCTAGTCCACACACCACATAGAACAGGGCAAGCTCTTTATCCTATTATGTAAAGTCAGCTGTTAAAAGTATTCTAACATTATTCTCAAGGAGAGGAGGAAAATTGGGTGTCTCTGTGTCATTTCTCTTCATGAAAGAGAATGGTTTTTTTCCCTGGACTTAAGTGTCTGTTTTGTTTCTACTGAAAACGTACGTCTGAGAAAAGGACTCTGCCTCTGTTTCCTCTTTGTGAAATGAAGAGTTTATCCTATGAGATGATTTGTTAAAGGCTTTGGCAGTCTAGGACCAATGAAGACTGCCTATAAATAGAATATGTAATTTGTACCATGTTTTTCTATTAGGGAACAACCTGGCCTTTTTTAAATAATATTTTACAATGTTTAAAAAAGCAGGTGCCGTCTCAGCCACTGTTCCAGCAGCAGTGGGCTTTCAGATGTGCTATGTGATTCAGGGGTACACACAGAACATGCTGAAAAGTGGCACCTTAAAATCACAGTCATTTTCAGCAAGCAGTGGGGAGTGGGAAAAGGAAAGTAAGTGGAGAAAAGGAAAGAAATCTGTTAGCCCAGATCCCAACATCCCCTAGAATGGAAATGTCAGACTTGAAAATACCAAGTGAACCAGCTTGTCTAATATGTTACCATCCTGGCTTATAATTACCGGAAAGAAGTTATTTGTCTGTTGTGTTCAGCTCCCCTGTCAGCACTCCTGTGTTTAATTATCAGACTTCGCTGAAAGTTCAGCTTCCTCGGTTCCCTCCTCTTCTTGCAAAAACATAAATCGGAACTTCTTCCTGGTTTCTGTTAACTGTTTTGGCACGCCGCCGCATCCAGCCAACGAGGTGGCTCCTCTCCCAACGGCTAAAGGAAGCAGCTGTTCGGCGCAGTTTCAGCTCGCACTAGCATGACTGTTTAATATATCATAGTTCGCAGCCTCTTGTCCATCAGCTGGGTGAAAAAGAGAAGCCTCTGAGGAGGTTGTTTGCTAGCTTCACCTCCACGCAGCACAAGGGCTTCAAACATCTGCCCGCTGTGGTGCAGCTGAGCCAGGAAATTCAAAACTGACTCCAAATAAGGCACCCGGCAAGTAAAACAAACAGTTGTTACCCTGCCCTCCCCGCTTAGCCTCCCAGGCCACAGATCCTTCCAGTGAAAAGGATCTTGTTCTGGGTGTGATTCTTTCATGCAAGCTGTTGATCAAAATAGAGTCTTGATTGTCAGAGGCAAGAACTGGGTAAGGCAGAGAACTTTGGAATCTGGGCATCCCTAACTTGAAAGAAAACAGCTAGAAGTTAGTTAAATGCTGCATTTCCCCACTCTCTCACCAGTGTTCCATGAGTGAATCCAGCCCTGAGGAGAAAAACGGAGACTTAGGACAAGCTATGATTACAAAGTCTGCTGAGAATCTGGACTCACCCCACAGAAGTTGTCCTAGACAGAAGAGAGTAAATCAGATGGTAGTGGTGTTTGTTGAGGTTGATTTGTAGCTGGGCTTGACAGCAGCTCAGAGCTTCTCCAGTTGGTTGGTCATCCTCTGAGGTATGACCCCATCAGCCAAGGTTGATGACAGCTAGTAGGACAGACTTCGAACCACAGCTCTGCCACTTACCACCTCTGGGACTTTGGGTGACCTAGCTCTTGTCAGTGCCCCAGTAGTCGCCATACAGCGGGATAATAAAAGTTCAAACATCATGGGAATATTAGATATTAAAATAGATAAATGTATTATATGCCAAGTACTTAGAGCGGTGCCTGACACATAGTGAGTGCCAAAAATGTGTTAGGCACTACTATTGTTGTTGTTGTTGTTATTATTACTACTACTACTATTCCATTTTCTTCACTGTTTCTTCTTCCTCCATAGCTCCTGGCATATTGATTTGATTTACTCAGAGTAAGCTTTCAATAAATACACACTGATTAACAATGTGCAGTACAATGTGACAGGCTTTTAAGTAGAACTAGCTCATTGACAAATACTTTGGCCAAATATTCTGGTAAATTCGACATCTAACAAGGTGACTGTGAACACTAATCTACATGCAGTAGAGCTTCTCTGCTTACACGTGAGTGTCTAAGATGGACAGAATTTCGTATATTTCACACAGTTTTAGAATCTAAGGGTTTGTTGTCTATATGAGTTTCCTGCAGCTGCCGTAACAAATTACCACAGCCTTGGCTTAAAACAACAGAAATTTATCTTCTCATAGTTCTGGAGGCCACAGCTCTGAAATCAGGGTTTCGGCGGGGCCACACTCCCTCCAGGGGCACTCGAGAAGCATCTGTTCCTTGCCTCCTGCAGTTTCTGCCGGCTCCAGGGGTTCCTTGGCTTGTGGCTGCGGCACTCCAGTCTCTGTCTCCAAGGTCACACCACCTCCTCCTCTTCTGTCTTCTCCCTTGTGCGACCGTCAGTTTCCCTCTACCTCACTCTCGTAAGAACACTTGTCATTGGATTTAGGGCCTACCTGGATAATCCAGGATAAAATCCTCCCAGCAAAATCTTTAACTTAAGCACATCTTTTGCCTTATAAGGTGATCTTCACAGGTTCTAGGGACTAGATGTAGACACATCTTTTTGAGGGACACTATTCAGCCCACTCTGATATCTATTACCAAAATATGCTGAGAGAGATTATAAAAGTTATCATTTATTTTAATCAAGTGCAAATGTTTATACCTTTCCTAGGAATATTTGTGCTGGTCAAATAATTACACACATACACATATGCCTACACCCTAGCTGTTCTCCATTAGAGCGAGAGGGAGTTTCTGTTTTGTCATTGGCAGAAAACGTGTCAAGGTAAAGGAAAAAGGAAGTAAAGAAGGAAAGGGGATGCCAGGATTCCTTTAGCACCTCCTGTGAACTGGTTTTCATTCTCCCTGTAGGAGGAGATGGTACAAAGCACAGGGCTATGAAGGTTCATGAGATTCCTCAGTGAAAGTAGAAAGGATCTTGTGAGACACTCTAGCACAGGGAGAGCTGCTTTGGAGCCCAGTGACCATCAGTGGGACATTCTCTCTGTCTCTGTGCAGAACCGGCATAGCTCCTGCTTCCTAAGATTCAAAACTTTGGAAGCATCCTGCAGCACTGCCCTTACTTTGGATGAGTCACCTCATGATGTGCTGGGGCATCAGCAAAGCAATGGAAATGGACACGTGGGGCCAGAGAGACAGAGGCCACCATTGTGAGGATATAAGAGATCCATTCCACTAGAGACTTCCAGAAAGATCTGAAGGGCACTTTACTTGGATGGATGAAGCCCTGTTAGTGTGTGGGTGGAAGTTATCCTGCAAGTGGACATTTGCATAAACACCTCCCTATTTAGAGAAGGAAATGGGGATGTAGGGTACCACTAAACTCTAAGAGATTGAGAAAGGATGGGAGAAGCATTTTGACACACTGGTTGTAATAGTTTTCTATGGCTGCTGTAAAAAATTACCAAAAAACTTAGTGGCTTAAACCTACACCCATTTATTATTTAAGTTTCCATGATTTGGCTGTGTTCCGAAATCAAGGTGATGTGAGAATTGTATTCCTTTCTGGGGGCTCTGGGGAAAAAGCCACTTCCAGGCTCATTCAGGTTGTTGGCCGAATTGAGTTCCATGCAGCCGTGGCTCTGAGGTCACCATTTCCTTGCTGGCTGCTGGCTGAGGCTTCTAGTGGCTGCCCACATTACCTACTCATGACCCTTCCATCTCCAAGCCATCGGCGGCACATCTGATCCTTCTTGGGCTTCTAATCTCTCTGACCTCTCTTCTCCTTTTAAGGGCTCATGTAATTATACTGGGCACAACTGGATAATCCAGAGCAATGTCCCTATGTTAATATCACATGATGAGTCAATTTACATTTGGAAAGTCCCTTTTCCCATGTAAGAAAAGATACAGTTATAATACCAGAGTGTTAAGGTCATGGGGGCCAAAATTCTGCCTACCGCACTGGTAAATCTTACAGCAAAGCACCCTCTCCCAACTCCCACAAAAAGACCCCTGGGCTAGCAATCAGAAGACCATTTTCCAGTGTCACTTCTACTGCCAGCTCATTTGTTGATGAACATGGGTGTCCACTGTCCTGCTTGGGGACTGGTTTCTTGTAACTAAAGTGAAGGGATCTGACTAGATGCCATGTAAACTCTCTCATTGCTCCAGAATTATATAGCTCTGTTTCTCCGGTAGTGAAAGATTGCAACCCATTATAAATCTACAGTACAAAATGTATCTTGTGGTTTTTCAACCAATTGCTGAAGTAGTGTCAGTGCCATTGCTGGGGTCAGAACAGTGGACTGCTGCCACCCTATATATAAACTGCGATTTTACAATAGATAATACAAAGTGTGCGACATAAGCTCACCAAATAGTTTCCTTTAGGAAATCACTGACCGTGCATGCAACTGAGTCATTCAAAATAAAGGTTTGAGCTATTTGAGTTTAGGCTTTACAGCAGACATCACTTTTGAACAAATCATTTCATACGGAGTTTAAATGTAACCAGGTATTCAAAGTGAAAGACACAGAGGGCCTCTAGCTTCCAGCACACCTCAAGGGCGAACCACGAAGAATGCAATGAACTCCTTCTATTCATAGCATTCAACTTCTTCCATCAATCTCTCCCAGATGCCCAGGATCAGAGTGTTTTCCAAAAGAATTGCAGTTTGGCAAACCTTGTCAGAGCCTGAAGTCTAAAGCATTACCTCAAATCTACCGACTTCCAGATAAGGCCTAAAGGTCTAAATATCTAAGCCTGTCATTCACTTGGGTCATCCTAGGATTTCAGTGCATCTTGATGTGTAAATGGATCAATATAACATTCACATTTTAAATTGTTGAAAACAAGAAGGACCCCATCTTTCAGGTCTGTCTTTCTCAGTTGTTGTCTCTCCATTGCTATGTCACTAAATCCATCTCCAGATCATCTTTTGTTCTACTTCTATATCAGTAACATTCTTCAAGACTAAAGAAATGAATATTTTCATGAATTTTCTTAAAAGGTTATTGAAATAGAAAGGAAATTGAAAGAAGTAGTTATTGAAATTGAGCCACTCAACGTTACATAGCACTAAACAGAGATGCTTTCTAAAATTCACATCTTAGGTCTAGAACTAAATTAAATTTTATTCATTCAACAAATATTTACTGACTACCTACTGTATGCCATATCTAACTTCTAAGGATAAAATGATGAACAGAATAGTCCTTGATCTCAGAGAATTTACATTCCGTAGAAGACATACAATAAACAAATAAATCAAAGTACTGTGAAAGAGAGATGAATAGGTAGGGAACAGAGTGTGACTGGGGTGGAGTATTTTTAGAAAAGGTAGTTTCTGTCAGGATGACAAATTAAACAAGAATGAATATCGATTGAATATGTCAGGAAAGAGCCTTCCAGGCAGAAGGCCTGGAGGGCAAGTGCAAAGGCCTTGGAATAAGATGTGTTTGGCATATTCAAGACACATAAAGAAGCCAGTGTATCTTCAGTGTTGTGAGCAAGTGGTATAGTGGTCATAATGGAAAGAACAGCCTGGTCAAATCATATGGGGCTGTGGTAATGACTTTGGATTTTATTCTAAGTGTGATGGAAGCCAAGGGAGAGGTGAAAACAGAGGAGTGACCTGATTTGATTTATAATTTCAAGTTATCACTTTGGCTGCAGTTGGAGAATAGAGGTCAAGAGTGAAAGTCAGAAGGCAATTGAGAAAAGATATTATATAGCAAATATAAGCTCAAGCAAGAGATAGACTAGGGTGGTAGTAGTAAAAAAGTGATCAGGTTTAGGATGTATTTTGAAGGTTTTGCTGACATGTCTTGCTAATGGATTGGATGTAGAAAATGAGGAAAAGAGAGAAGGGTGGAAGCCCATTACTGACCAGGATAAAGTAACTGTCAATTACATCCTCAAGCATAAATTGAACCTTCTCTTTAAGGAGAAGGGATTGATAGTTTTCTTCACTGTCTGTTCCCTTGGGAGGACTTACTAATGTCTAGTCGTGAGGAGATAATGATGGATAACTGGAGAGACAGTCACTACTCCTGTGTTGTCCAGCCTGAAGGCATACCAGCAACGCGCATCATGACCCATTCCATGCACGTGGAGGCTGCATTGGAGGAGAGAGGCCAACATAGAAGCATACATTCTGCCCTTTTCATAGCAGTACCGTAAGGCAGCCACAGTCAGGGAGGACAGACAATCCTTTTACTTTAAACTTTAAACTGTAAGGTATAACTATGTCAGCTCGTAACCAGATGGTATTTGGCAAAGTAGAATGGAATAACTTTCAATAAAGTTTTCAGGTATATTACAAATACACCTTTACCAGAAGGTAAAACATTTTCCCCCAAGATCCCTTTCAGATTGAGTTGAACTTTTCGCCACCCCCACTTAATCTTCACACCTGCTCAAATTTTGGTACCAAATATATATTAAATAAGTTCATTGAATATGTTGTGTATTGTAATCCAGGAATACTCAGCTATATAAAGTCCTTTAAGTTTTCTTTTTATTTTCAGATTCATAGTAAGGCCCGGTGTCAGGCATTTTATTTAGATCCTGGCTTCACCCTGCTCTTTGGCCACAGACAGAGCCTTCAGCCCTGGCTGACCATGAGGCAGATGGATCATCAAAGAGGCAAACCACACAGTGGAAACGTATCTGCATTCCTCATTAATTAGAGTTTACTGTAAAATATTTTTTATTTAAATAAAATCAGGTATTTGATTGATTTTTATTAGATCCAATTAATTTAATAAATCGGTATTTATTTATTGAGGTCTTACTATAGACTTGACTACAGGTCAATCTATACTACACTCTGTGTAGATTCTGAGAATACAGATGTGACCTGTATATGGTCTCATCCTAGTAGGAAAGAAAGAAACATAAATAAATACCTATATTAGCATATGATGTCAAAATAAACAAATGAGTGAAGTGCTATAGGATATTAATCGGCTGTAGTGAGCATTTGGGTGAGGGTGTCACGTGAAGTGACTGAGAGAGCTGATATTTGAGGTTGACCATGAATGCTTAGAATCGTGACACAAAGGAAAAATGGAAGGAGAAAGCATACATTGATCTGGGTACTTGTCGTTGCCGATGGTGGTAGTTCCAGATCAATGGTGATAGGGAGCAGGGTGGCATCGTGGTCAAGAACACGATCTCTGCAGCTGCAGCCTCCGCATAAATCCCAGTTCTACCACTTGTAACGTGTCCCTTGGCAGTCTAATTAATCTCTGCATGCCTCACTTTCCCCATGTGTAGTACTGGAATAACAGCTATTTCTTAGAGCTGTTTGAGGATTAACTAATTTAACTTTCAGTGCTTTTGAGTAAAGCTTTAACACCTAGTAACAGGTGTACAATACTGTGATTATAGCAATTAAAAAAGCAGGTTAACAGTTTCTTTTTTGAACCATGTTAATAAAGAGGGCAGGGCAACTTTTATGGAGTAATTTAAGCCTTAAAAAATGATTATTTTTCATCTCTCTTGATTTCTAAAAGTTAAGACTGAACTTACGAGGATAGAAACTTTACTTTCTAACGACTATGTTTACATTTAGTTATTTCTAATCAGGATGCGGTGATAGGTTTAGTGCCCAAATGGGTCAAGTGGCTTCACCCTGCTCTTGGCCACAGACAGAGCCTTCAGCCCTGGCTGACCATGAGGCAGATGGATCATCAAAGAGGCAAACCACACAGTAGAAATGTATCTGCGTTCCTCATTAATTAGCCACTAGAAAAAGAATTCAAAGTCATGTCCTAATGGCATTGAGGCAGTGATATCATTTTAATCAGTGCATTTAGTGCTTTAAAATTATAAATTGAGCAACATTCTTATGCCTGCAGAAAAGACCGTATTTGGATTGGATTGTGAGAACTGAATTTTGGGTGAGATTCTGGCTTGCTTACTGCATAATAATCTGTCATATTTGGAGGCTAAGTTATATTTTACAATAAACTCTCCCATTGGCCTTATCATATTCTAATTTCCAAAATTAAAAAAGAATCTTGAATCTTGAGTAAGACATAATGTGGTCACAGTGCAAGAATGCCGTGGAGAAAATCAGTGGGCAGGGAAGAGACAAATTACTAGCTTCTTGCCAAGGTAAAGCCCAGCTTGATGTTGAGGCAGTGAGGATGAAAAACAAAGGAAAAGCAACTCACAATACCCGATCATAGAACGACTTCTTTATCTACTTTTTTTTCTTCCACTCTGCCTGGCAACTGCTAAACATTCTCCAGTTGCCAAAGCACATACACAGCCAAGGGCTGTGGTGCCAGAGACGCATTTAAATGACAATGCAACACTTGTGGTTAAGGAAGAATGCCCTGTGAACTGGGGATGCCTTGCCTACAACTGCTTTGCTGTGTTTAAACTGTCCTTTGTGCATCATTCATTCTGAATACATTTGAGGGCAGCTGGAAAAGAACTGATGAGTGAGTCTGAATGTTGAGAGAGGTGAAGGAATGACATTTTAAAGGCAAACATTGAGACTTGTCAGCCGGAAGAAGCAGCAGCTGCTACAGATGCTGATGTAACAGATGACATTGAGGGCAGAGAGCGGGGTGGAATGTCAGTTCAGTGGGAGAGAGGCTGCCATACAGAGAAAGCAATCCACTAAACACAAATGCTGCAGCATCCAGACCATGCAGAGCAGCCTGGGTCGGGGTCTTCTCTCAGCAGGATGGCTGGCTGAAAGATAATAGAGGAGAGGGGGAGAGAGATTTAGAATACATCTGCCTCTGTGGCAGGAAACATTGTCAGTAGCATTTCAAACCTGAAGAGTGTAGCCTGCACACTTCTTTCTTCAGAGCAAGCTGTGCACACCTCCTCTGGAAGCTGAAAGATTGTGCTTTATGTTCAGTGACCTTAAAGAAACTCTACTTTGGTACCTTTGATTCAAGAATTCTTTGCCAGCCACTCTGGTTTGAATTGTTACTGATGATTGGGACAAGTGCCAAAATATTTGACTAGTTGTCCAAAGCATTGGAGAGTATAAAAATACAGTCTTGTTGCTTGAAAAATGCCATTTAGACGTCAGTTAACCTTGAGGCCTTTCTGACCTATGTCCTCTAGGAGAGTTCATGAAAATAGAAACAAAGAAAATCAAAATGTACCGAACTTAGTATCTGCAAACCCCATGAAACAGCATATCAAAGGATTGGTTCCAAGTCAGTCTGACATCTGAAGAACAGCAGGGCTTACAGCAGGTGAGATATCAAAGAAAACAAAAGAGGAAGTGAGGCAGTCACAGCCTTACCTGGTCTTTGCTGGGGAAGAAAGCCTGCAAAATCTGAGGCATCCGTTTCTCAATATGTTCAATAGCAAGTCAAAGGCTTTCATTCATGCAGAGAAGTTACAGAAGCCCAACATCCATTTGGTCATTAAAGAACCATTTACTGAGGCACTGCTATGTACCAAACATAGGGGACTGAGAAGCAATTACAAAAGACATTGCACCTGATAAAAGATTTTATATACATATATAAAATATATATAAATTTATATATATTTTTATATATATATATAATATACATAATCAATCCATGATTTTAAAAGAGTGCAAAGAATATTCCAAAAAAGGATGCAGGGCTTTTAGAGTGATTTTTATAAAATCACATAATGAGGAATCTAGTAAATAATAATAGCAATAGTATGGGAAGTTACCCAAGTTTTTATAGATAACAAAAAATAGATTGTGCCGTTAATTAAGAGAGTTTGTAAAAGGAGGAGTAGATTTAAAAGGGAATATGGTAAATTCTGCTTTGTATATGTCTCTCAGGTTTGCATAGGTGACCCCGAAATAATAAGATGGCCTGAACTGAATTGTATTTTATTTTCTGCCACCATCACTGCCAGCAGCATTATAACATATGAATAGCAAAATGAATAGAAAAGGAACAGAAAGGAAGACGTGATTTGCCTATATCAGGAAAAAGCATTAGGACACCTGAGGGTTCTAGGCAATTGTGTCCAACACTCAGACTTTTCCCATCTTTTTTTCCTCACATTTTCTATAATCTGATTGCTAACACTGTGAGCCCAGAATCTGAACAGGTTCAAATTCTACTACTTCCTGGCTGACTGTCCCTGATAACTGACTATGTCTTACTAAGACTGCTTCCTCCTTTGTGAAATGGGGATAACAGTACCTAAATCATACAGTTGATGAGAGGATTGATGGATTCTACACATTTTAAAAGCTTAAAACAATGCCTGGGTCATAGCCAGGGCTCAATACGTGTCAGCTACTTTCTTTCCTCCATCTTGTTTCTCTCCACTTCCTTGTGCTTTTAATTTCCACTCCTGCCCTCAACCCTTTCTCACCATCCTGTGGGGGAAAAAAAGCTTTGGACTGAGAAGATCTAGGTTTCAATCCTGGTGCTGTCACTTATTACCTGTGTGTTCTTGCAAAAGTTCTTTGACCTTCTGAACCTAAATTTCCTAATCATAAATTGCAGATGTTAATTCTGTATTTCTCATTAGGATGTGGTGAAGGGTGAAGAAGAGTTTATGTGTATTGGATATTCTCCATTTGCCCCTCCAAATCCACTGTCCCATTTTCTATACACTTCTGCACTCTATGTACGTACTGTTGTTTATCAACTAAATCAATGGGCAAACTTGCCCTCTGCCTCCTGGTTTGACTTGGTGAATAGAAGACACCAGAAGAAATTTGAGAAGACAGGAGAGTGAGGTCAGGGTGTTTATTTCCCCAGTTCTCTCCCTGCTCAGTCCCTGTGAATGAATTGCATCAATCCATTGAAGGTCACAGTTCTGGTTAAGTAGCCCCCTCTGTCTCTGGGTCCTGCTTGGTGCTCCCTCCCGTGATGCTTTAAGCCTAGGTATGGAACAGGCTCCCCACTGTTGCCAGCCCTGATGCACCACAACATTCCGTGCTCATTTCCCTAAAATAACCCTACAGGCATCTTTGTACATATCCCTTTATTAAATTCTCCTCAATTATCCCTGTTTGAGTATGCCATCTGTTTCTTTCTATGATCCTGATTGCTACACCATGTAAGGTCCCTGGCACTGTGCCTGGCTCCTAATAAGTGAGAGTTTCTCCCTAAAAACAATGTCTGCCCATGACTTCCTCAGGCATTGCCTCACCATAGGTTGGTGTTCACAGGAAAAGAGAAGAGTCCTGACCTTGACATCATGAATCTGGACAACAATATAGAATTTCTTTTTTTGTTTTTCCTTTGGAAAACCCCTGGTTATTTAACTCAATCCAGTAACAAGATTTGTCTAACTAATGGACAAAAACATCTCCGATTCAAAATAAAATTATAAGATACAACTATTGTTAGCAAATAAATCCAAGAGCAAAAAATCTAAAGTTTACTATAAAACGGTTGTAAGTTTAAATATCTCAATAGTAGATTTAACATAGTAAACAGCTGAAAATTTTATTTTCCCAGTGCCTGGCATATATTAGGCATTCAAGTTTCATTGAACATTCTTTTTTTTTTTTTAACATCTTTATTGGAGTATAATTGCTTTACATTGTTGTGTTAGTTGCTGCTGTATAACAAAGTAAAATCAGTTATATGTATACATATATCCCCATATCCCCTCCCACTTGCATTTGCCTCCCACCTTCCCTATCCCACCCCTCTAGGTGGTCACAAAGCACCGAGCTGATCTCCCTCTGCCATGCGGCTGCTTCCCACTAGCCATCTATTTTACATTTGGTAGTGTATATATGTCAATGCTACTCTCTCACTTCGGCCCAGCTTACCCTTCCCCCTCCCTGTGTCCTCAAGTCCATTCTCTACATCTGCGTATTTATTCCTGCCCTGCCCCTAGGTTCATCAGAACCTTTTTTCTTTTTTTTTTTAGATTCCATATATATGTGCTAGCATACAGTATTTGTTTTTCTCTTTCTGACTTACTTCACTCTGTATGACAGACTCTAGGTCCATCCACCTCACTACAAATAGCTCAATTTCATTTCTTTTTATGGCTGAGTAATATTCCATTGTATATATGTGCCACATCTTCTTTATCCATTCATCTGTCAATGTTCACTTAGGTTGCTTCCATGTTGGACAACAATACAGAATTTCTGAAAAAGTGGAGAAATAATATTCCCCAAAGTAGAAGAACTTATAACCATATCTTTCTTGGAAATTCAGACCCCAAAACAAATCCCTAAAAAGTGAGGTTTACTTTTATTGTTCCTTTATGTTGCCACCCCTGGATGCTGCCAGGTGCAGTGGTGCCCTGTTCATCATTCTGTCTTTTGGAAAATTCCAGGGTCCTCTAACACATGAGAAAGAAGAACAAATCATGAGAAAGAAGAACACAGTTTGTTTTCTTTCACAGATCTGTCACTTATGCCTTTCCTAAGGAGTTTCTCCCATAGTCACTGGTTAAAGGCTTGGGTGGAATTAGCACAAGAACAATGGAAGGTGATCAAATCTTTTAAAAATAGTATAAAAAATTCAGTACAGTTTTACATGAATAAAAAATATCTAAACTTATATTCCAATTTATAACCATTCTACCAGCATCTCCTTTAGTTCTAAGTCAAAATATTCATATTTTGGTCTACAAAAAAATAAATAAAGGGATGTCAATTATGCAGCTGACAAATAATACAAAAGTTAGTATATTTATGTGGCACACTTCTCCTATTTTGTTTTATTTTTCTTGGGTGCTGGCTTTTTTACACTTCCATTGGTTTCATTTTGGTGTTCATTCTTCGTATTCAAACATGCTTTTCCTAAGCTTCATGCTAAATTAGCCTCATCCCAAATACCAAATATTTTCAATTCAGATCCTAAATGTATGCAGGGTATTAAATTCATGGTGCTGTTTCCATAACCCTTGACACTGAATATTTAACAGGAGCTTTAAAAATTCTAGTAATTTTTCCTGGTTGTTAGAAAATACGCGGCCATAGGACAGCCACTTAAAGTGTAAGTAGTATTTTAAATCATTAGTGCTAACATGCTTCAGTGTGATATTTCTTTTATATGTTAATATTAGCAATCTATTTGAATATTTTGTATCTGCTTCACAACTGTTTTGCTTGCATATTTTAAGAATTGTAAATCTCACTGATGCACAGATAATAACTACTGATGTCTCTATTTTGTTTAAAGTGTGTAAACTCTGACTTTTCTTTCTCTTCTGTCAAATCCCTTGTGGCTGAGGACCTTAATCTTCCCAATGCCTTGTGTGAACCAAGATGATTCGCGTTCCTTCATAACAAAACTGACCCACGATAATAATTACAGGGCAGCCTTCTTTCCCCTAAAGAGTTAAAAGCACGTAATTCGTCCCTAGGAACCTATAGCTTGCTTCTACGAGGCTCTTCAGATGTGTCGGTTTACTAAGAAGAAATAAACAGGATGTTAACAGATGAGGTGGGGCTCTGAGGAAAGATCTCTTTCGATTGGGGCTTCACGTTTTCTTTTTCTCCTTTTCTTATTTTAACTTCCTTTAATGCTGATAGGGCTGAATCGAGGTGACAAACACCTGGCAGTAGGCAGCCGCCACAGCCTCATCCTGCATCCCTCCCTCTCTAGCACCACCAGCACTGATCGGGGCCTCACTAAGTGCAGTCAGGGAGCTTCTCTAGGGGGCTGGACCAGTTCAGAGACAACCCCGATCTGTAAGCTTTGCAACATGACTGATGCACTTGGAAGAATCATTAAAAAGATGATGCATAAAACAATGCCTTAGAATCAAAAGGTAAAGATACTCTAAGGATAGTACACCTCACTGCAAGACTATAAAAAATTAGACTCTTAATCCAGCAAGGTACTTATTTGGGTAAAGTTTTTTGTGTATACTTAAGATATGCATTCTGTTATTTATAAGAAAATGTTATTTATTGCTTAGAATGGGGGCCAATGCCTAAAGGAGACAGAATCTGAGTGCCACCGTGTTTAGTGAACTGTTTAGTTGTCCGTTGCCATTCTCTATAGAGAAGAGGAGGGAAATTGCAATTTTAACATACCCTTTTAAAATCACCTATCATTTTTCACAACAAAAACTGATATACAGACTTATTAAATGGAAGTTCTGGTGGTTGTAGACCCCATTTCCTATCCAAGGGAAAAAAACCTCAAAACAAAAAATACCTGTTTATTTTGCTGGGGAACACTTTTTATCAGAAGAAAATGTAGGATTATAATGCAAATAGATGGGCCCACAAATAAGAGGCATAAAGAGGTGAATCTAAAGAACACCTTTGGAGCACATGACCTCCTCAATGCATCTTATATAAATAAGAATTGAGGGGGTTGTATTAATTAGGTGGAAAGAGTACAGCTTTTTCTATAAGAAGGTGGTGCAAATTCTGACGCAGCTTCTTATCAGCAAGTCACTGAAATTGAGTCAGCTTCCTCATCAGTGAAATGGATAATAATACAGATGAGGATTAGCAAGGTGCACCCAGAGCCAGTGTGGAGACTGGCACGTAGGGTTGCCCAATAAATGATTTTCCTGACAAACTATGTTTTGTTTAGTATTTACCACAGTGTGGTATGAAAAATAAAAGTTAAAAAGTGAAAATTGGGCTTCTCTGGTGGCGCAGTGGTTGAGAGTCCGTCTGCTGATGCAGGGGACGTGGGTTCGTGCCCCGGTCCGGGAAGATCCCACATGCCGTGTAGCGGCTGGGCCCGTGAGCCATGGCCGCTGGGCCTGCGCATCCGGAGCTTGTGCTCCGCAACGGGAGAGGCCACAACAGTGAGAGGCCCGCGTACCGCAAAAAAAAAAAAAAAAGTGAAAATTGTTGAACATAAACATACAAAATCTACTTATCCAGCAACGACCTCCTTTATCCTTCAGTCTTGTCCCCAACTTTTTCTGAACTCCAGTCTGCCAGTTTCTTCTTCTTTGTTTATAAGGGGGAAGAGCTTAATTTTCTACACCAATTTATTACCTCCACAGTGACTAAGAACATAGGGAAGACTGCATCATTCCCCACAGCAATACTTGTCCTTGTATTCTCAGCCTCCTAGCTAAAAAACATCTGCATCTGAGAGAGAGAACTTGGTGACCTTCTTTTTCTTCTGATTAACCAACCTCACTCAATATTCTTCGCTCTTGATTAGCAGTTGATTTTATTTTCCAATTTAAATAAATCTGTAATGAAAGACTAGCTGTCCTCTTCCACATAAATTATTCAGTTAAGGTCTCAGACTTTGCAGCCAACCTGCCCAGGTCTCTTGGATTCCCTGTTTGTTGGCTGTGTGACTGTGGGCAAGTTATTAATTTCTTTCTTCCTCAGTTGCCTCAACTTGAAAATGAAGTATAAAAATAATACCTACCATTTAGAGTTGTGGTGAAGATTATATTAGTTAATATTTGCAAAAGAGCATAGAACATATAGTAAATGCCATATAAGTGTTGGCTGTAGTTTCTCAAGGGTCTCCGTTTAGCTTATTTCATAGTTAACTTTCATACAAAGAAAAAATATATATGTGTGTGTGTATATCTATCTATATATATGTATAGTCAACTATTAACATGAGTAGTAAAGCTGACTGACTTAACTAGTCAATGGAGTTTAATCCCTCGTCTCACTCCATGGCTAGCCTGGTCCCACTGAGTGAACATGCTTGGAGAAGAGATCATTCTTCAACTTGCTTTCTCCATCAGGCTGGTTGCCTAGGGGGCTTTACCCCCAGGTCTCTCTTCACCTTCAAAGCCCAAAATGATGTCTTTGTAACAAAATTAAAACCATATTTATTTTCTTTCTCCAGGTTTATTGCGATATAATTGACATTTAACACTGTGTTCATTTAAGATTTACAATGTGATGATTGGATATATGTATATATTGTGAAGTGATTACCACAATAAGGTTAGTTTACACATGCATCACCCCAGTTAGTTACAATTTGTGTGGCAGGGGGGCGAGAACTTTTAAGATACACTCTCTTAGCCACTTTCAAATATACAAATACAATGTACAATACAGTATTATTAACTATAGAACTTATTTATCTTATAACTGGAAGTTTGTACCCTTTAACCACCTTCACCAATTTCCCCTATACTACCTCCACCACTGGAAACCACCAATCTACTCTCTGTTTCTAGGAGTTCAGTTTTTTTAGATTCCATATATACGTGAGAATGTACAATATTTGTCTCTGTCTGACTTATTTCACTGCGCATGATTCCCTCAAACCTGTCCATATTGTTGTCAATGACAAGATTTTCTTCTTTTCATGGCTGAATAATGTTCCATCTGTCCATGGACACTTAGGTTGTTTCCATGTCTTGGCTATTATAAATAAACCTGCAAAGAACATGGGGGTGCAGTTATCTCTTCAATATAGTGACTTTATTGCCTTTGGATATATACCCACAAGTGGGATTGCTGGATCATATGGTAGTTCTATTTTTAATTTTGTGGGGAACCTCTATACTGTTTCCGTAGTGACTACACCAATTTATATTCCTATCAACAGTGTGCAAGCATTCCCTTTTCTCCACATCCTCATCAGCACTTACCTCTCATTTATTTGATAATAGTCATTCTAACAAGTGTGAGAGAGCCACATCTCATTGTGGTTTTGATGTGCATTTCCATGATGATGATTAGTGATGTTGAGCACCTCTTCATGTTCCTGTTGGTTATTTGAATATCTTCTTTGGAAAAATGTCTATTCAGGACCTTTGCTCATTTTTAATTAGATTATTTGTGGGTTTTGCTACTGAGTTATATGAGTTTCTTATATATTTTGGAAATTAATCACTTATCAGGTATGTGTTTGGCAAATATTTCTGCCATTCCATAGGTTGCCTTTAAATTTTGTTGATTGTATCTTTTGCTATGCAGGAGTTTTTTAGTTTTATTAGTCTCACTTGTTTATTGTTGCTTTTGTCATTTGTGCTTTTAGTGTCATTTCCAAAAAAATCATTGCCAAGATCAAGGTGAAGGGGCTTTTTCCTTGATTTCTTCTAGGAATTTTATGGTTTCAGGTCTTACATTTAAGTCTTTAATCCATTTTAAATTAATTTTTGTGAGGTGTGTAAGATACAGATCCAGGTTCATTTGTTGCCATGTGAATATCCAGTGTTTTCTTCATCATTTACTGAAGAGACTATGTTTTTCCAATTAAGTATCTGGGATCCCTTGTCAAAAATTGGTTGACTATACATGTTTATTTCTGGAATCTAGATTCTGTTCCACTCATCTATGTGTCTGTTTTTGTGCCAATACAATACTGTTTTGATTATTATTTGTAACATAGTTTGAAATTAAGAAGCATGATGCCTCCACCTTTGTCCTTCTTTCTCAGGATTGCTTTGGCTATTTGGGGTCTTTGTGATTCCATATGAATTTTAGGATTGCTTTTTCTAGTTTTGTAAAAAATGATGTTGGAATTCTGGTAGGGAGGGATTGCATTGAATCTATATATGACTTCCATTAGTATGGACAGCTTAACAATATTAATTCTTCCAGTCCATGAACATGGATATCTTTCCATTTATTCATATCATCCTCAGTTTCTTTCATCAATGTCTTACAGTTTTCAGGGTACAGATCTTTTACCTCCTTGGTTAAATTTTTCCTAAGTATTTTACTGTTTTTGATGCTATTGTAAGTGAGATTGTTTTTCTTCATTTCCTTTTCAAATAGTTTGTTTTTAGTGTATAGAAATGCAACTGATTTTTGTATGTTGGTTTTGTATCCTGTGACTTTCCTGGATCGACAGGACTGTAGGTTATACTCAGCAGTTGGGCAGGACTTTGAATTTTCTTTCCTGCCTGGGAAAGAGGGTAGAATGAGCTCCACAGCAGGTACTCTTTGATTGGGGACCCAATCAGACAGAACTGCCAACAAATCTCCTTGGCCAGATGGGACCACCAGCTCAGCTCTGAAGCTGGGCAGAGTCACTGGCTGGGATCTCTCTTTGAGCCCACTGCAAGCAGGAATGCTATCCACCAAGATCAGAGTGCTGGTGGTATAAGTCTTGCCCCCTGCTCTGTCTCAGTCTGATTCCTGGCGGTCAAGCCCCACAGATCCCTCTAGTGATTTTCATGAAGTAACACCCGAGTGGCCTCTAGGGAAGTGTCTCACAATGCTGGGGAAGCTGGATGTACACTTTGGGCTCTCTTTTCCCACTGGAGAAATCATAGGCCCAGGGCGGCCTTCTCAGAGTGGCACTGTGATGGCCTGGGGAAAGCGATGAAGTCAGAGTATAGCTGCTCCTCTTACCCGTCTAATTTTCTGTTGTCCAGAGGGGAGTTTAACCTCACCCATGGGTTCTGAGAATTTTACAGTGGTGTCTCATCTATGGATCATTGCTAGTTGATCTTTTTTTGAGGGGGACTGGAGTGGGAATGTCCTATGTCACCATCTCGATGATATCACTTCAATTCATATCTCTAACACAACATTCTGAAGATCACTATCCAGGAAGAGTTCAAACCAAGCACATCCTCCTCCCACTTCACTTCCAGGAAGAAGCAAAGAGCCATCAGGTCAGAGCCACATGCTGAGGAGCAGAGGTTTGGAAAAGATGAGAGAACTAGCCAAAAGTGCTTGATTTCCAACACCCTTTAGACTCCATCTTTTGATATTGTTTCTTCTTTCCTTTCCCAGAAGTTATGTATCTCCTGCTTGTTAGGGGCTTCCCCGTTCTTGAAAGGCTTACCTGTCATTGGCTTACCAACCTCTTCTGTTCTCCAGGTCTTAGGCGTGAGCTAGCAAATTGACTACAGGTGAGCCAGACATATTCTATGGTTTTCACAGAACTGTTAACATTTGAATTAATTGCCCACATTTAAAACTAGGGAGATGTCATGTAAAGTTTGATTTGGGGCATCTCTTGGAAAATTGGACTATCTGGCAAAATTGGACCAACTTTATTTACTTCATCGCAGTAACTGCCTGGAGCCAAATGTGGCTACACCACATCAACAGGGCGGGCATAAACCAGAATCTCTTCACTCTGTTGTCTCAGACAGCCCACACACTGCACTCAGTTACATATTCTACCAAGGCCCTTAGGTGTACTCAACTGTTGTACCCCTGATTTAGGAAGAACCATTCTTTCCTTTGGTACACTTCTCCTTTTCCCCCTCCCTCCCCCTTCTTTCCTCTCCCTCTTCTCCTCCTCCTTGTCCTCCTTGTCATCCTCCTTCTCCCCCTCCCTTCCCCTCCCCTTCTCCTTCTCTTCCTTCGTCTCCTCCTCCTTCTTCTCCTTCTCCTTCTCTTTGGGTCACTGAATAGCCTGAAGAGCCATGACAAGAAATGGCCCTAAGGAAAAGCTGCAAATAAGATTGATTTTAATTCAAATAGTGTGGTACAGTTGATCCAAGCTAAAAGAATCCTCAGCCAACATGAGGTGGGTCACATAGGGTCCAAAATGAGGTGGGCCACAAGGACCATCTCTTGTGTCCTTTATCATCAAATGCTCCATCCTGTCTAATTTCCTATTTTCCACTACAAGAAAAATGGTGGCAACAGTGCTATTACAGACAATGCCTTGCTCTTCTGAACTTTTTTGTATTGAAAAAATGTAGACCTCCTTGCTTCTATAATTCCCTAATACTGTTTATTTACTATTGTTTCCATCACTTCTCATGACATTACATCACCCATCCTGCTGCCTACGAATACAGGTTTCCAGTGCCCATTTCAAAGGTTGTTACTCAGCTTCATTGATGAAGACCACAAATGCATGTGCACCCAGAATATGCAGGAAAATGTGAACAACGCTTTGTTTTATGGTCATGTTAAATTTATCATATAGAATTTTACAGTGTAAAAACATAGGATAATACATCTCCCAACAATGTCTCTATAGGCTGTAATCACAGCATTTTTATAATGTGACTTCTTTCAATGTTGACTGCTCCCTTGACTTTCTATACCAAAACCAACAGGGACAGTAGGCAAAAGACCCAGTGGTGGAGTGAAAAGGACAGTTCCATTGTCACAAGGAACATCTCTCCCTTGTTTGGCACAGCTTAAGACAGAGTAAAACATTCCCACATCAATCAGAAGAAAGAGAAGATGTCGATCGAATGGCCTGTTGGCAATAAGCTTGCTCCCCCAGGACTGCCTGATGAGGGATGGAGGGACTACCCTGGAAGTCAGCAGCAGGGATGCTCACAGAGTAAATCACACCCATAGAGCTCCCTTGCCACCCTGGGATTCTGTAGACTGGAAGTGGCACAGTGATGTGGTGGAACTCAGAGCCAACACAATGGCCCTCACATGCATTTCAAGCCCAAGAGTTGATGGTAGATGTTTGGTAGCCCAGAGATCTGAACTCATCCTGTGTCTCATGTAAATGAGTTATATCAGCATGTCAGCCCCATTTTTCAGTCCCAATTTTATATGATCCCACAAAGAAATGCCCGGCTGGCCAGTAGGACAAATCTGCTTTCCAGGCCACCATCTATGACCTGGGCCCTGACCACAGAGGCCTGGGATGTCCCATAGGTGAGGATCATGAAGCTCCTTGGAACACCTGATCAACCATTGTTAAAGGTAAGGTAGGGGCATAAATGGTTGGAGAATAGCTTGTTATTCTGGCCTAGGCTCAGGATACCCCCCTCCCCCACAGAACTATTGTCCAGTTCAGTGTCAGGCACCAACGAGACTCCTCTTACCTGGCTCTAAGGGCAGAACCGGCCATCAGGCACCCCCTCTGGAGGCGTTTCTGAGGCTCTCTGGAAGAAGGTTAATATGTCCCACAACTTTGTTCTATGGTTGTTAGTCACCTAGCAAGCCAGCAATTTGCCCCATTCTTCCTGGCTGGCTGTTGCTATCAGATAAAATGTTTCTCTTCTCTGTTAATACTGGTGAGTTTATAGTCAATCCACTTTGTTTTTAAGCTGTAAAACATTCCTCCCTTAAAATCCCTATCCATAATCTAAGATGAGGCTATGGAGTTTAATAAAACTTCACTAATGGCTTGAGAATAGAGATGCGACTTACAACAAGAAAAAGAAAGGAAGGAAGGGAGGGAGGGAGGGTGGGCAGACAGAAGGAAGGGAGAAAGAAAGAAAGAAAAAGAAAGAAAGAAAGAAAGAAAGAGAGAGAGAAAGAAAGAAAAAGAAAGAGAAGGAAGGAAAGAAGGAAGGAAGGAAGGAAGAAAGGAAGGAAGGAAGGAAGGAAGGAAGAAAGGAGAGAGAGAAAGGGGGAAGGAGGGAGGAATGGAGGGAGGGAAGGAGGGAAGTTGATGTAAGGATTCCTGCTCTTACAGTCCCTAGCCCCAGGGATTCTTTAATGACAGTTTACCCCACTGGATGATACCAGCACAGGGTATGTGCCCAATGAACGAATATTAGTTAAATGACTAAATGAAAAATTTCAGGATTCAGGCCATCTCCCATGCAGGGGTAGGGTTTCTGACTGTATTCTTCTTACCCTGGAGTTATTGCTCCAAAAGTCTTGACTTACCCCAAAAGTCTTGGTTCCCATAAAGAGACTGATGGGCTATGCCACCCAGGGTGTGTAATTATCCCCACTGGCTCAAATCTACCCACAGTGAAGATAACCTCTTGTGTTATTATTCACAGACTCTTAACTCTCAGTTTCCATTCCAGAATTAGATCTAGGCTTTATCTTTATATAAACAAAATCCTATCAGAGGCTTTTTTTTTTCCAGTGCTTATTTTAAAAATAAGCATCTTACTAAGCAGAATACAAATTTTCCCCTTCAGTAATATAAATTTTGAAATTGCAGCTTCCTCCCTACCTCTACCTCCACAGCCTCTCAGTGTTTCAAGCATCAGGCAGGGTTCAAGTTCAAGGTTCTGGACTTCTCTGCCCTCCGTTGCCTTTGCAAGTGGCAGCATTTCCTAAACAAATTAACTATTTGGGGCAGGGGATGGGGAGTCCATCTGACTTCTTTTGGTATTGCCTCTCCTTTGTTAAGGAGTGAGCATTCTGCCTGGCTTTGCTCACTGTGCTTAGAGTGCACTCATTTAGGCCTAGCAAGGGTGGCTGGTCAAGAATTCTCGTCATCCCTACATATTTTTCCACCTTGGAGACAAAACTAACAGTCACCAACATGCTTTATAAGTTAGCTGTTGAAAGCTTGAATTGTTAGTTTAAATATCTAGTAATAAGGGAACTTGCATTTTCTAAAAATTGTAACTGCTTAGAACTCACAGCCTTCTATTCAGGCTCTGATAATTTCTAGGGTAATAAAGCTTCGTCAGGATCAGGTTTTAAATTTAATTTACTTTTAATCGACATAGTCTTAGTTAAAAGCTACTTGTAAATTTCAAAACTTTGAGAAAATAAAATATTAACATTTTCTCTGATTCTACTATCATTTAGCCTCTTTTCAAAAATATGTTTACTTTTTTTTTTCTTTAATGACCTTTGCATTCTGGTAGTTAATTGCTAAAATAATTACTAAAATTTTCATCCTACTTAAGTCCCCTTAAAAGAAATCCAGTTGTATAAAGTAAGAATAAATGAATGAATTACTTGGTTTAACAATAAATTGACAACTAATACTAGAAGTTGCTTAATTTAGAATGGGCTGTTCAAAGTTACTTTTGGATAATTTTAAGGAAGACCACAAAGTCTAGAAATATAATGGTTCAGGTTATCTGCAGTTCTGCATCATTAAAGAAATCCTGCAATTGCTTTATATTTATTTAAATAAAAACAAAATATTGACCTTCCCATCTATTTTATGGTCTAGTGTTAACCTTGCCTGAAAAAAGATGGTGATTTTTAGAGTTGTGATTGTTAATGGCCTTTGAATGCATCCTGCACAGGCCTTTAACTCCCCAGTGTAAGTAAGGTTCAGCCCTTTCCAGATGGGAAAATGATAAGGACACTAGGAAGATAGCAGGTGATTCTTGGGCAGCTGCCAGAAACTTGCAGCAAAATGAATTATGTAGGGCCCCGGTGCTTTAGCCAGCATTTTTTCCGTTTTAATTTATCAAGCCAAAGCTCGTTGACATGAAAGTGAATGAAATTGTTATACAGTGGGCTCTAAAAAGCCAACTCAAGGGTTTAGTGCAGAAGAGCTCTGACTATAAATAACAATGAAAATACAGGAAATGTTCTTTCTACTAGCACCTGCTCTGTTATTTGAGATGCACTGGCAATTAACTCAAATCCCAATATCAGTATCAACTGGAAAAAGGCCAATTCTTTGAAATATTCCAGAGGCTGCCTAATCTGTCGTAGATGATTATCAAAAGGCTAATCCTCAAAATAGTCATTTTGGGTTTTGATATGTGGAACTGTATTTATTTGTTTATCAAATGTAATATAATAACTGACAGAAATGACAAAGTAGTATTGATACTGCTAGGAGAGAGACTTTGCAATCAGAAAAGGTTAATACCATCTTGCTTGAAAAAAATTATTTTGCAGTGACTTGTCCGAAAAGGAAAACAATGATATAAATCACTGAGCATTCACAAATGAAATCTCTGCATTTAGCTGAAGAATATAAATCGGGTTTTATAGTAAAAGCAAGATAGCTACAATTTCCACTGTGAATGAAAGAAAAAAATTAACTGATTAGAGTAGGATTTAACGTGTGTACGTTAAGGGGAAAAATCTTCCTTGATGAAAGAACATTTAATATTTCAAACCTCTAGTCAATGTTTTGTACATGGTGGCTCCTGATTAAGTATCTTTCTTCTATTAAAGAATATTACATGTATTAGGGAAAGATGAAGTATGATACTGTCTCTTGTCGTCTGAGGATGGGATAATACAAAGTTTCCATTGCATCTGCTTGGACCCTGTGGAATCTGGAAAAATATATTGTCTATGAGTCTATTTATTTATTCATGCCTTTCCTCAAAGGATATTTATTGAATGCCTACTTTGGGTATTGCACTTAAGAAGGTTGTCAGCTGCCCAAATTTACCATGTAGATGAATCAACTGAGCGTTACCTTTCCTATCGAGGAAGTTAGAACATATAAATAAATACGTATGATACAAATATAAAATGGTAAATATTTTTATTAATGTTTATCATCAATATAAAACAAGACTTTCCACTATCATCACTCTTTTTCTATTTTATGAATTAACTTGTATCTTGCCAGGAAGACAAAATTAAGTGCCATTTAGTTTCACAATAATTTATTGCCTTTATTTAAAACAATAGAATTGCATGTTATCATTGTGCTGGTAAATCTAGACTCTATGCTTACTATACTATAATCTATACACTACAAATAGACCATTAGGCCATTCCACACATCATCACTGAAAGTCATTTAAAATGACTGTTAGTATTAGTAAATGATGATAATAAAATACTAGACTATTCAGTTAACTTTGAGGAAAAATAAAACAATGATTAACATTTGGGGGAGTGTATCATATTCTAGATATATTGCTAATTGCTTTACACACATTACCAGTTTGATCTTTATGTTACCCCTGTGTGATAAGTACAGTTGACCCCTGAACAACATGAACTGCATGGGTCCATTTTCACATGGATTTTTTTTCAATAGTAAATACTACAACACTACACGATCTGCAGTTGGTTGAATCCTCAGATGCAGAACCACAATAAGAGGGTTATATAGAGATTTTTTACTTCAGGGTGGGTGGGTACTCCTAACCCCCGTGTTGTTCAAGGGTCAACTATATTACTATTCTTGCATTTTACAGGTGAGGAAACTGAAGATTTGAACATTTAATTAACTTGACAGTGTTTGAATTTGAACCCCGATGAGCAATACCATCAGCAATTGCACTAATCTGAAACAGACTATCAATTTTTGAAAAGAAAAGGTAAAATATTATTATTACTTGCAGAAAATATGATTCCATATTTAAAAAGAGAATGAACTGGAAAGCGATTACAAATGAAGACATATATTTACATAGTTGATAAATGTAAATTCTTATATATAAATTATAACTAATTAAAAATATAATGGAAGAAAATAATCATAGTCCCGAACAGAACGATCATTGCAAAACCAACTTTATAAGGAATCTGCAGGTGATTACAAGGTGCAAATTTTTCAGTATCTTTTGAAAGACATAGTAAAATCCTTCAATAAAATGCAATCTATCCTGTTTTTATAAATAAAGACTCAATATTGTTAAAATATTAAGTAAAAGAAAACCCTCTAAAATTTATGAAATCATGTTATTACATTAGTCTGGAAAATAAATCCATAAAACTAGCTAGAAATATTCTAAAGAAGAAGAGTAAAGAATCATACCAGGGCTTCCCTGGTGGCACAGTGGTTGAGAGTCCGCCTGCCGATGCAGGGGACATGGGTTCGTGCCCCGGTCCGGGAAGATCCCACATGCCGTGGAGCGGCTGGGCTCGTGAGCCATGGCCGCTGGGCCTGCGCATCTGGAGCCTGTGCTCTGCAACGGGAGAGGCCACAACAGTGAGAGGCCCGCGTACCGCAAAAAAAAAAAAAAAAAAAATCATACCAGATAATAAAACATATGCTAAAGCTCTAATTCATATAACTTTAATAATGGCCCAGGAATACACAGAAATATCAACGGAAGACAGTGAGTTCAGAAAGAGACCCAAATACATATGAGAAGTAGCACAAAAAGAGCATCTCAAACCAGTGGGTATAGAGGTGAATTTTTCAATAAATCTTTGGCAACTATATAGTCATTTGGAAAAAGTAAAGCCACATTTTCAAAACACTACTTACATAAAAATAAACTCCACATGGATCAAAGAGTTAAAGTAAACAGTGAAGCCATAAAAATATTGGATGAAAACATGACTGAATTAATTTATAACTTTAGGATGGAGATGATCTTTTTAAGCAGACACAAAGCTCAGAAACCATAAATCTGATAACTTAAACAACACTTAAAAACTTTTCAGCAGGGCTTCCCTGGTGGTGCAGTGGTTGGGAGTCCGCCTGCCGATGCAGGGGACACAGGTTCGTGCCCCGGTCTGGGAATATCCCACATGCTGCAGAGCGGCTAGGCCCGTGAGCCATGGCCGCTGAGCCTGCATGTCCGGAGCCTGTGCTCCGCAACGGGAGAGGCCACAACAGTGAGAGGCCGCAAAAAAAAAAAAAACAAAACCTTTCAGCAAAGTCTAAAACATTATGAACAGAGGACATTTAACAAAAAAGAAACACATGACAAAAAAAATTAACATCCTTAATTTTGGAAAAAAACTTACAAATTGATTTTTAAATAGAGGATAATTTAATACAACTATAATGCTGTGTAGTTACATTAAAATGCGATAATAATCTAAAAACTGGGATCAACTTAAACATCATTCAGTAGGAGATTCATTAAATAAATTATGGTGTATCTAAATAATGTAAAAATGTGCAACCTAATAAATTAAAAAATTGGAGTAGATCCAAATAATATAAAAATTTGTATCACTTCATTAAATATTTAAATAATTTTAAAGAGTGACAGCCATAAAGTTTAAAAAGGTGTGTTTATATATAGGAAACATTATTTCTAGCTATAGATATTCAGAAAAGGTGAGCCTTAAAAAGCAAAAAGAATTTAAAGATAATGAGAAAAAAAAAGAGGAAGATTGCATTTCAACTAAGAAATAACATGCTGAAGACTGAGAGAAAAGGTTGAGAAGTTTAAGACAGATGAAGTTTAAGATAAATGAAGAAAAAAAGCATGTTGGGGTCATATCACTGAAGGCTTTAATTATCTTATTGAAAAGGATTCAGGTGATGAGGAAATAACAGTTTGCTGTGAACTAACCCGTCAGGCACAAGCAGAATCTTTCTTGAAATATCTCATTTAAACCTCTCAGCATGCCTAAGAATTACATATGATTATTCTCATTTTAAAAGTAAGGAACTGAGACTTGAAAACTTAAATAACTCACCTGAGTTCTCACAGTAAGTAACAGAATTGACATTTAAACTAGGTAATCATATAATTTATTATATAACTTGGGACACTTTTGAGAGTGAAAGGAACAGCAGGCTCAAATAAGTACTGTCGCAGCCAACAAAGGAGAATGGTCACCATTGGTAGGTTTGAACCCAAGCCTGTCTCCAAAAAAAACCTACTCCTTGACATCAATTACCTTTCACAGGTTGGCCCACACCAAGCATTTTCTTTTAAAATCTTCTCATGACCTCACCACATGCTCTGTCAAACATTGTCTCACATCAGAATTAAGGATTAATTAGCCCCGTTAGCTCACCTGGCTGACATCTCTATCCACAGAAGGAGCTGTACAACTTATGGGACAGCGTTTTTCCCAGGCACCTGTTAAATGACCCAGACCTCAACGTTTCCAGTCTTGTCCTGGAATATTGTTCTTCAGAATAATAGAACCTACCACTTCAGAATTTGAATTCCATAGCGTTTCTTTTCTAGAAAAATATATGTTACCACTGCTCATTCTAAGCCTGATCTTTTCTAGCTGACAATTCTTGGTTGATTTATAATCAACATTATGAACAATATAAATGACATTATTTAGGAGTTCTTTTCCTTTTGCAAGCTAAGAATTCATTGTTAGCTTAGAATAGTTATTTAGAACTGTGGGTGTTTTCAAAATACTTCTCATCAAAAATTTCTTTGTCAATCGACCATATTGGATGCCTATTATTTCACTCCCTTCGTATGTTAAGCCTGTCATCTTTATCCTTGTCTTCTTCTACCAATTTTTTCCTCCCAGGCCCTGTTCATATTCCCTTGTCATTAAGTACAGACTCACTGTATGCACATTCTAAAACATGCCAGTATTAAAATGAAAAGTGCCAGTAATTTCTATACCTTGTTTTAAGGATGACTGTTTATATATTAGTAGTATTTAAGTATTTATAATCAAGATTATCTACTTCCCTTACACTTACAAGGTTTCAATGAATATACTCTATATGGAATATAAAATAGGGAATATACTTCTTTATCTATAGATAGATACACACACATATATATATGTATGTAACAGCAAGTTTGTAATAAAAATTGTTATTTTGTACTTTTAAATGTGTTATAAATTTTTGAAGGCTTATATATAATTGGCATTTTCCTTTACCTCCTTCTTGCCAGATATTTTGTTTTGCTATTGTAAGCAAACTAATTTGTGCCACTCAAACACCAGATGAATACAGCTGATGTTTCAAGAAACACTGTCAAACCCAAATATTTTCATAGAGGCCATACATAGCAGTTCCAATTAATTTTCTTTCATTCCTCTTTCCTTCCTTCCCTCCCTCCCTACCTTACTCCCTCCCTTCCTTCCTTCCTCTCTTTCTTTCTGCCAACAAATTGACCAACGCTTTGTGACAGAAACAGTTCCTGGTGAAGTGAATACAGAAGTAAACAAGACAAAGCTTCTGACCTCATAAAACTTACCTTCTAGTGGGAGGAAATGTGAGCAAATTAAATGTGTTGACAGTGCAGAGTACTCTGCAGAAAACTTTTCTAAAAAGTGATGTAAAATAGTCATAAAGATAAACAAAAGCCCAAAGAATCTGTTGCTTGTAGATCTGCCTGTAAAAAATGCTGAAGTTTGTTTTTAGGATAAAGGGAAATAATACCAAATGAAAGAAGAGGGTGAAGAACTCTGGAAGTGGTAACTATGTGGATAAATGTAAGAGAATATATATATTTTTTCTTCTTATAATTTCCTTAAAAGGCAACAACAATGTAATCACTCAGTTATGTTAGAAAGTTTCAGCAAACTGTAGATAGATAATTTCCTCAGTCTAAAATGTATCTATAAAAAACTACAGATAACATCATACTTGTGTTCAGTGAAAAACTGAACATTTCGCTCAGTCAGGAACAAGGCAAGGATTTCAGCTGTGACCAGGTTTAGTGGATATTGTATTTCAAGTCCTATCTTACAGCAGGGAGAAACATTAATGGAGGGTATAGAGACTGGGAAGAAAGAAGTAAAACAGTTTTATTTGCAGATGGCTTGATTGTTTACATTAAAAATTCTAACAAATCTATAAAACAAACTACGAGCACTAATAAGTGAATTTAGCAAGGTCACAGGATACATGGTCAATATATTACAAAATCAATGTTATTTCTATATACTAGCAAAGAAAACTGGAAAATAAAACTTCATAACAATATTGTGTTTTACTGTCTATTGCTGCATAACAAATTGCCATAGATGTAATGACTTAAAACTACAATAAACATTTATTATCTCACGCAGTTTCTATGGATGAGGGATTTGGGAAAAACTTAGCTGGGTGATTCTGGCACGGGGTCTCTCAAGGGCTGGCAGTCAAGATGTCAGGCAGAGCGGCAGCGCTCTGAAGGCTGGACGGCAATATCTACTCTCAAGGAAGCTCACTCACATGGCTGGCAAGTTGATGCTGGGTAGTGGCAAGAGGTCTCAGTTCCCTACCACATGTGCCTCTCCTAGAGCTTCGCGGGGGATCCTCATGATGTGGCAGTAGCTTCCTCCAAAGTGAATGATGATCCAGAAGAGATCAAGGCAGAAGCCACAGTTTCTTTTATGACTGAGCCTTAGAAGTCCCAGTCAGTCATCCCCATGATGTCCTCTTGGTCACTCAGGTCAGCTTTATTCAGTGGGGATGCATACGCAAGGGTGAACATACAGAGAAGTGGAAATCTTTGGGAACTTTCTTGAACGCTTATCACCCCAAATACTATTTATTATAGCACCAGAAATGTATTTTTTAAGTGTAGAAATAAACATAAAGTATGTGTAAGACACTGTGCCAAAAACTACAAAGCATTGCCCAGGGAAATTGAAGAATTTCTAAATAAATGGAAAATTATGCTATGTTAATGGATTGGAAGGCTCGATGTTGTAAAAGTGTCAGTTCTCCCCAAAATTGATGTATGATACAAGGCCAATTAAAATCTAATCAGGCTTTTAGGTAGAAATTGACAAGCTGATTCTAAAATTTGTAAGGAAATGCAAAAAAACTAAAATATCCTTGAAGATAATTGGAGGACATACACTATCTGTTTGCAAGACTTATCACAAAACTACAGTATACTATCAAGAAAGTGATAGACAATAAGGAGAGCAAAATAGTTCAATGACACATAGTAGAGGACCCAAAAATATTCATGTTTGTAAACAGGTCTCTTTGTTATTCAACAAAGAAGCAAGGCAATTTAATGTGGAAAAGTCTTTTTAGCAAATAGTGTTGGAAAAACTGGATAAAGGTATGAAAGAATAAATGAATCCTGACCTCTCATTTCAAATGATACACAAAATAATTAAATTAAGATGCATCATAGACTTATATGTAGAAGCTAAAACCTTAAACCTTTTAGAGGAAAACAACAGGATATCCTGAGGGCCTTGGGAGAGAGAATAATTTCTTAGAGAGAACATAGTAAACACTAAGCATAAAAGAAAAAAATATAAAATTTGACTTCATCAAAATTAAAACCTAACAACAGCTTTAAGAAAATAAAAATACAAGCCTCAGACTGGAAGAAATTATATATGTATATATAATCATAGAGAGAGAGAGACTTGCATTTAGAATATATAAAGAACTACTAAAACTCATTTTAAAAACAACAAATAAATATATGAACAGCCAAAAAGCACATGAAAATCTCAAAGTCATTCATTATCGGGGAAATGAAAATTAAAACTGCAGTGAGATAACTAGAAAACTATTGCACACCCTCTAGAACGGCTGAATTAAAATACTGGCAATATCAATGTGTTCAAGATTGTGGAGCTACTTGAAGTCTCAAAGTTTGGTGGTGGGAGTATAAAATAATGTAAACAAATAATGTAAACAATAATGTAAAAAAGTTTAGCATTTTCTTATAGCTAACATGCATTTACCAATCAATCAGTTCCACTCCTAGGAATTGACTCAAGAGAAATGAAAACATATGTCCAACAAAAAGACTTGTGCTTGAAAGTTTATAACAGCTTTTCATAGTAACAAAAAACTGGAAATAGTCCAGATGTCTATCAACAGGGAAATGGGGAAACATATTGCAGTATATCCACAAAATGGAATGCTGATCAGAAATTAATAAGAGAATAAACTAATGATACACAACAACATGGATGAACCTCAAAAACATCATGAAGAGTGAAAAAAGTTACACGTGAAGGAATATATACTGTATGATTCTATTCATATGAAGTTTAATAACAGGCAAAACAAATCCATGGTGTTAGAAAGTGAAGTGGTCGTTGCCTATGAAAGGTAGAGTTTGACTAGATTGAATGGACATGAGGGGGTTTTCTGCGGTAATGGAAAAGTCCTATACTTGATTAAAGTGTTGTTTACATAGGCGCGTACATTCATTCGAACTCGCTTAAGATCTGTGAATTTCATTGTATGTAAAATTTGCCTCAATTTTTTAAACGAGAAAAAAATTAAAAGAGTAAAACCAGTTAGGAGGTTGCTGCAAAAATTCAAGTGAGAGATGATGGTGGGACCAGTGGAGATGGTGAAAGTAGTTGGATGGGAGACATGTTTTGGAATGTGCAGATAAGACTCACTTATACAATGTGAGAAATGAGCAAAAGAAAGGAATCAAGGATTACAAAGGTGAGAGGCGTCTGCTTCCTTGGGAAGTTTTCTCAAAGTACAGCTCTTTATTTCATGACTCATCAGGCATCCATAAACCTTTCTACATTTTCCTCTGTTTGCCTTTGTTAGAAGGGGTCAGCATTTCCTGATTTGGAAAGTTAAAGCCAGTCTTTGACCGATTTGCCCTTAAGTCTCTTCCTTACCCTTCTCCTGGTCTCTTTTCTGTCACGAGGAGGTGGCTTCCCGCCAAGCTGTGTCTCAGGCTACCTTGTCAGATGGCTTCTGGTTGGGTTTGGCCAATGGAAGAAATGTAGGGAGATTAAAACATAGGAGGAAGTGAGAAATCAGAACAGTTCTCCTCCTCTCTCTTCATGGGTGCATGTCTCCAACGATGGCTCTGTCTCCTTCGTGTCTCCAGCTTCCATGAGATGATTCCCAACCCCAGGCACCCCTACCACTGAATTGCCACTTTGGTCCTCCAGCCTAGTAATGGCTACTATTGTGGGTAATACTTACGTTGCCTGGCAATCTCCTGTTGGCTTTTCAGCATTTACCTCACTTGTGTGCGTGATTTCCTGTATTAACTTCCCTCCATTTAAAACTCATAGTTTGATTTCTGTTTCCCGAGTTTAAGGCAGGCTATTAGTGAGGAAAGGAACAGAGTAACACTGGGCCCTGCAAACTCTTAAGACTGGGTCCAGTTTGCCTGTGATCTTACTTATTGTGCGTTGGTGCACATATACACGAAAGACTCAACTGTTATATTTCTGTAAGAAAGGTCAACCGAATAATAACATCCACTTTACCTTAGGGAATGTTTTAAGCAACGTTTTATTGTCAAATTTTTCTCCTTAACATGTATATAAATTAACTTAGGGCTTCACTCAGAATAAATGTTCTATAAATGTTAGCTATTATCACCTGTAAAGCTTCTGGTACTGCTATTCCTTAATAAAGTATTCTTTGGAATTCTGTAGTCCTGAAGAAAACACATTTATAATTAACCTTAGGCCTAGGGGGTTCATGTATAAACAGTTATGTTAAGAATATGATTTAATGAATATCACATAAGGAAGAAAAAGAGAAGTTCCCTAATAGACTAAAAATGTAGTTGCTTAAAAATATGTCTAAAAGTTTGGAATGATGAAAAAGTTCTGGAAACGTATAATGTTGATGGTTGTACAACACTGTAAATGTAATTAATGCCACTGAACCTCATACTTAAAAATGGTTAAGATGGCAAATTATATGGTATGTATATTTCACTGAAAAAAAATAGTAAGTCTAAAGAAAGCAGAAAATACAGAATAGGGGGATATCTGACAATTGTCTTTTTAAAGATTATGATTTTAAAATATGTGTGTATAACTGTGTTAGTCTGATGTTCTTAATTTCAGAGCATAATAACAAAGAAAACGTAAAGGAAAATGAGGCATAGTTTATTTCTTTTCCACTTCTACCATCTGTTCACATTAGCCACAAAGAAACACCCTCATAAAATTCATTAAACTACTGAGTTATAATTCAATGTGGTAATAAGTCTTCAACACAATGTACACAATCGACAAATGACTATGGCAATGACATCATTGTAATGGTCATAATTACATGACAATTCAGATATTTGATCATTCAAAACATCAGTAAAATAACTATTCTTCTTTTTTGTCAGCCTCTAAATACCTCTATTCATTCTTTATTCAAGAATCTGTGGCTTTCAGGGAAAAGATAGAACCCAGTACAGCGATGATGGAGACAAAGCTGGGAGAGGGGGAGGAGAATGGGGTTTTGAGGGACAGCAGGAAAAAACACTGCACCATGCGCCCTGAGAGTAGAGAGAGGGAGATGAATGTGCATGAAGCCAGCCTAATTATTGCAGAGTGAAAGGTCATCAAAATCAATTTGCAGCACGATGTACAAAGGTCATTATCAGCCTCAGATTTCCTCTGCCCGTTTAAAACACAATAAAAATAAAGTGAGTGCTTTAATAACTATGATTAGCAAAGAAAAAAGCATATCATTGAACCATCTGTTTAAATATTTGTGCTACCTTAGTTTTACTCAAAACAGCATGAAAGATGAGCAGTGAGGCGATTTTTTTTTTTTTTTTCTGTTTGTTTGCTTTTAAAATCCTGACATTTTCTCCACTGGTTGCTGAGATTTATAACACAGATGAAAGAGCTCCTCTAAAATTACTGCCCTTTGCAATCAATAGCACAGTATTTGTAACGACTTCCTTTTTATTAGAGAGCACTTCATTATTATTTTTATTATAATTTTATGGGACAGTCTGGAGCAGAATTCATCATTCACTTATTTGAAGTATCTCACTTATTCAATGGCACAGATGGCCTGATCTGAGGAGATTTAATCACCCTATGGTAGGGCTGCCTTGATGCTATATAAATGCAAACCATGAGAGAGGCAGGAAGCAACGGGAAACAATAACGTTATCTTAGGCACCGTTAAGAGACTCTATGGAAGCTAATTCATTTGGGAACTTTGGAAGTTATAGTTATAAAGCTGCATCTTTTTGCTTTTCCTCTAAAAATTAATATTATAGTACCATATGGGGCAGGGCTTTTGAAGTTTTTTTAACTATCTCTATCAGTAAAAAATACATTTTACATTATGACTCAACACACACACACACAAATATTCACACATATACTGAAACAAACATTTTAAGAAGCTGTATTTGTCATTATTATATGTGATTCACAAAGCTTTTTTTCTAATCTTATTTATTGTTTTTTAGGAAAATGCCAGTCATAATCTACTAAACTGTTCTAATAGATGGGTCTGGATCCTCATATGAAAAACAGATTTAGGTTCTTTTGTGTTTTCAATGAAATAATATATGTGAGTCCTCAGTGTATATCTGGCACATGGTAAACATTTGATATTTATAGCAGTTATTATGAGAAATGTCTTGAATAGATCTTGCAACGTACCACAGTTTAAAGCAACCAGGAAATGACCTGCCTATAGAAGTGGCTTCTCTGAAATTTTTTTTTTTCTGTTCATTGTCGTACCCTTGTCCAATTATCTGGTTTTGAAAAATTATCCAGTTGATCTTATATAACAGAAGACCCTGATTGTAGACAGGGAAAACATAAACGTGAAAGAGAAAGATCACTGAAAGACTGTCATTCCCTTTCTATTCTCGGCTTCCTGGTTCACTTACTTGTTAGTTTTTGTCTGTATCATATGATGTAGGCAGAAGGGAAGAAGTTTAAGTTCCATAAAGTTGCATCTTTATAAAAGAGATTAAAAAATCTGTAGTCTATGACCACAAAGAAAGAAGAAAAAGAAAGAAAAGGATAAAGTAAATACACAAATAGGAAAAAATGAGGAATTCTCTGACTTCTGACTATATATTATATTATTCACTCACTTTCCGTAAAACTGGAAGGAGACTTTTGAAATCTTTTAGCTAACTGAAGTATTTTCATCCTTATTTTATTCATTTAATAAATATATATTTATTAAGAACCTATGTTTCTAACATAAGAGAGTCTAAGATTTGTACATACTTATTTTTAGTTGAGAAAAATTATCCTTTCTAAAATGTTAAATTTTCTCCCTCACCCGTGATAAATTAACCACGGACCAAGAAATATGTAAACACGCTGTTCATGAATTTTCCTGAAACTTGTTCTTTTAGTTGAGAATGAGAATTTGAAAATCACAATAGCATGAAATATGAGCTAGACTGAGACAACATTAGTCTGGATTACCACTCCTGAGATCTATGCAAAGTGCATTTTTAGGGAGATAAATTACCAAATATCAAGAAGAGATGATAAAAATCAATGGGAAAGGCAAGAAAGAGTGCTTCCTTTTCTATGAAGACCAATGCCATTTCCATCCAGAGGAGGAAAAGATGAGAATTTTTCATTGCCCCTTTGTTATGGACTGAACATTTATGTTCCACTAAAATTCATATCTCAAAGCCCTAATCCCCAGTGCGATGGTGTTTGGAGATGGAACCTTTGCGAGGTAATTAGGTTTAGATGAGGTCATGAGTGTGAGGCCCCCATGACACATGGGATTAGTGTCCTTATAAGAAGAGGGAGAGACAGCAGGGCTCTGTCTTTCTCCATCATGTAAGGACACAGTGAGAAGGTTGCTGTCTGAAAGCCAGGAAGAGAAACTCTTATTGGGAACCAAATCTGCCAGCACCTTGATCTTTGACTTCTCAGCCTCCATAACTGTAAGAAATAAATGTCTTTTGTTTGAGCCACCCAAGCTATGGTATTTTGTTGTAGCAACCCAAGCTGACTTATACATCTTTAATATCCAGTGTTTGGTAAGAGCTGATGCAATTTTACCTGTTTAGCTTTACTATAGCCATTGACATACAAGATGTGTACTTTACACTAACAGAAATTATGAATGGGCTATAAAGATGATGAGCCAGGGAGAAGCATGCTGCGGGTGATGGAGGAATGGGAGTTCTTTATGCAGGAATGCAGTCTTAGCAGGAGCACATAGATACAGGTAGGAAGGAGAAATGTCAAGCATTTTTCTAATTATTGGCTTTTATTTTTACAGTCACATTTTTGCCAAAAATGGCCATTCTGAAACCTCAAGTTCTCATTTTTAAGGTTCACATTAATGGGAATTTCAACATAAGCTGGAGTTTATAATGTACTGCTTAATGAGCATGGGGTTGGTTAAATTAAGTACTATTTCCATGGAAGCTTTAAACACTGAAGCCCAGCTACAGAGATGAAGTGATCAGAAGAGGAAAAACACAGTAGATTACCCCATCTTCCTTCCCCACCTAGCTGAACTGAACAAGGATTTCTCATGGTTACTCTCATTAATAAGAAATCTGAAGTAGAAACAATCCATAGATGAAAGTGATCTCTTTTCAGACTGATCCTAGCCACCTGACTGTGCTGGCCACACCCCCCATGGCTAGTCACTCAATCACAAAATGTAGGTGTCATGTTAAGCAGAGGAGTCTGAGTTAAGCACAGACATTCACTGTAGTGTGAATTGATATAGGCACCCAGGCTCTGGATTGAAACTGCCTGGGTTCAAATCCTAACTCTGTTCATTATAGTTGTATATGACAACTTGACTTACTCATCTGAAAAATGGAAATAAAATATCTCACAAGGTTGTTGGAAAACTTAAATGAGATCATCCTTGTAAGCCCTAGAATCAGGCCAATCTTTTCTACTTCTTGGACCTAGAATTCCCCACTTCAAAAACATTCTTCAGAGAAGGGATCATGGAATCAAGAATTAAAAGGAGAGTGAGAAGCCATCTAGTCCAAGGTAAAGAAAACAAGGCCCAGAAGCATTAAAATCCCGCCTAAGATTATACCATTGTTGGTAAAAGTCAAAAGCCAAAACCCAACTCTTCTGATTTTCATTCCTCCTCATGGTCTCCAATGATGAGAGATGCTTCTACCATGCAAATGAGACAGGGCAGTCATCCTCCACAGATATTCATCTGTGTGTAGCAGCCTCTTTCCTTCTGGCTTGTCCACATCTTGCCTACATCACTATTCTTAACACATTTTTTTTTTATTGTCAGCAGTTTCATATTTTTCTAGCATATTGGTGTAATCTTTGACTGCGCCTGAAGCAAATGAAGTTTGAAGTCAGCAGTTGCCTGACCATAATTAGGCATTTAATTAATATTGTTGTAAAGCGTGCTTTTTTGTTTGAATAGAGACTAAGCATGTCAGTATCCTTGCTGCAAAAGGGTGGTGTACAGCAGTGCCTTCCTCTACGTCTGACCTTTGAGATGAGGCCATCATGTTACTTCCTAAATATGTTTTCTAGTCCTTCTCCATTTCTGATACTGACTTCTTGGTGAACCTGTCCTATGAGACCATAATCTAGTATACTTTATGGGAGCAAATGGGAAGGTTTAGGAGCTCTGTCATATTTCTTGATTTTTCTTTGTTAGTACCTGGATTTTAAGCGTCACAAGTTGCTTCAGAAACGTTTAAAGAGCTAACAGTACCTGCGTAGCTCTTACTTCCTCCCAGCCCTATTCTTCTTGCTTTGCTGAATAGCTTGAGGATAAAGAACGGGTTTCACTAGAAAACAGTTTTTTTTGGCACAATAATTTGTGCTTTATGTCATATTATAGTGGTGAGTGTAAATTTGTCTTTGAACCATGTTTTATTAACTTTTTCCCCATAGAGTTACATCAAAAGAGTCTATAAATAAATGATGTGCTCAGCCTGCTAGTTCTTACATGCATACCAATTACTTCTATTGGTTTCAAAACACGTAGTCAGTACTTTAAACAACAATGATAATATCACAAACTAAAATATTCAACATCTCCATCTCAGTATGCTGTCACCATGCAGACAACGATTAGAATTGGTAATCAGTGTTACTGCTGGTAAGTTGAGTGGCACAATGCATTTTATATCCATGCTATGTCAAACTCAGGTAACATTCTAACACATTATATTTCAAAGACACTCACCTAATCTCGGAGAACAATGCATTTATTTATTTCATGTTAAAAGCTCTTACATTTTATGAAGGATTCTTGAGGCAAAGATATTTATTGTCACAATAATACTTAAGTTGGAGCTTCTGAAGAAATGCAAAAAAATACACTTAGTTTAAAATTCCTACTCTAAGTGATGCATGTCGTTACTGTGGAAGAAGAAAAGAACTTCACAAGCTATAAATTTTCAGAATTTTAAAATCGTATAAAGATCCTATTTCCTTACAAATAACACATTTCAAATAAGCCTGAGGTATGTGATTTTTTTTTTGTGTACGCCTCAAAAGTATACTTGAAATGAAATTGTATAAGAGTAATAGTTTAGGTTATATATATAGCTGTATATATATAACCTACAATATATATATAAAATATATATATATATTTACCTACTTGTTTATTTATATGCCAGAGTGTCATCTCCAATCACTAATGCATAAACAATTACAGAATAGGATTCATATATGAAATAAAACTATACAATGTTCTATATATACACATACATATATACACACGTATATATGTATGTGTGTGTGTGCGTATTATGCCTTGCTTTCTCCATTAACATTTTAACAGTACATAATAAGCTACCCAGTGTCAGATTAATTACTTATTCAGAATAATAATGGTTAAATAATTCAAAAGTTAAAAAGTCAGGAGGTTTTCAGGGAAAACTACCAGATGTAACTAGTATACTGATCTGAAGTTTATATCAAGTATCAACTGTTAAGACAGTGGAAGGGCTTTGCCAACATGATGGCAGAACATCTGGATAAAAAAAATGAATGGTGCTGTCAAATTATCCATCTGTTTTGCCTACACAGTATGAACAGTCATACACTCAGAAACACTTGCTGGTTAGCACAGTACAGACAAAACATCCCAAATTTAAAGTTATTTCAGAATTAACATCTGGATAGTGGAACATTTTTTGTCTTTACATCTGTATGTTTGCAAGTTGCACAGACATAGCTCTGATATACAAGATTACCATTGCATTTCTGTTTAAATTTTTGCCATTTATAGTTCATTTGATATTATCTTCTTTTAATCATATCTGCTGAAACCACAGAGTGGAAACATATATCAATGAAAAGCCAGAGAGGTGAAAATTAAAACTTTTTGTATTTCACAATAAATTTTATTGAACATTGTTAGAAAGGAAATGAAAAAACAATAGTGAGTGTAAGGATAACATTTTGCTTCAAACTTGTTTCCCCAGTTGAGTCAGTGTTTTGAACCTGACAATGACAGCCAGAACTCTGTTTGGGGGAAGTAAATGTTTTAATGCTGTTTGGGTGTGTGTAGAAAAAATGTTTTTAGGGAATGTGGAAGACAGAGTTCTTTGCATTTCCATTATTTCCTCAAGTTCTTGATGACCTATGAACATTTACTTTATCATCCTTTAGGAACCAGCCTGAAGTATCTAAGCTTGCAAAGTAGGAGAATATAATGTAATTAGTGACAGTAGCTTGATAATATGAAAACCCAGAGGGAAAAAGAAACTCTTTGCCATGATTTCTCATGCAGTTTTTTATTTTTTTCCTACAAAGTAGGGCTACATTAAAATAGATTATTTTCTGAAGATTCATTGTTAGACAAGAGAAATTTCAGTCTACTTTTTTGTGTGCCTTAAACAAATGTTAACTCTGTAGAAAAATTATATTTAAAATTTAATACCAGGAAAAAAAATTATTTGTAATCCACTACTCTTTCTCAGGAGAAGAAAAAAAAAATCTCTTTTCTTTCTTGTTCAGTAGTGACATTTCCGAAGAAAGCATTTGTTTCAGCCAATTTATTTTTGTAGCAAGCTTGATTTTATGTAGCATCACATGGCTCAGATCAATTGACATCTTTTTTGGTGTGAGCAGGCACATGTCCAGAACAAAGCTAAGGTCCAACTTGGGAACTAAATGCAGGTGTCTTCAAATGTGCATTTAAAATGAAGAAGATCCAAGACACACTGCTCAAAATACTACCATGAATCCAATATAAAACCAAACCTGTTCACTTGGCAGAAAAGTAGTACAACCCTGTGCTGAACCCACTCTAGCAGAAGATTTTATTGATGCAATTGCTTGGAGTGCATTGGGCCACTATATCCATAAAAATAATAATTAGGCTCTGGGATGTATTACATTCCACAGCTTAGCACCTGAACTATGCCCAGAGCATTGATTAATATTTCTATTTATGTCTGTTTTCAGTTGTCAAATAAGGTACCTACAGGCCATCCATCATCTTTCATTTCCATATTACTTTTATCGCTACCTTTATTAAAAGGGAATTAAGAAAGCAATGGAGTTTCCTTTCTAATAAAACAATAGAAAGGCCTAACTCCTGAATGTGTTTTTCAGATTGAAATCTTCTAGGTTTAGTTGCATTTTCATTTGAAAGTGATGAGTTGTAGTCATGCTGACTGATTGCACGTACAGCACGATGGAAGGGGATGTGAATAACACACCATCTACAGTTTGGTTTTTAAGCAGTGCTCACAACTCAGCCTCCCATGGATCCAGGGAATCCCTCAGTCTAACAGGGCCAAAGGCAATTTCCCACAGGCAAGAAGATCCCTAGTTCTGGAAGCTGTCCTTCCCAGACAACTCCGGTAAACAGCTATGATGTAAACTCAGACTGCCTGGCACCCTCACACTCTGCTTGCACCCCCATTAACACTGTCACTCTCATGCCTACCCTGTAAGAATGGAGAACGAAAATCCATTCCAGTCTAGCAGATTACCCAGACTGTCTAGAGCTCTTGATGAAGTGCCGAGAGGAAGGAAACTGCAGACTTTATCTTCTTCGTGATCCTTGCTTGAAAAATTTCCTCAATCATCCATACAACGTAACCTGGTGGAATTTTTTTCCAAATTCTGCTACATGACAGGTAGCGATTATAAAGAAAGCCACCTTACTTGGTAAGGAGTGGTTTGCATTCCTTTTGAAGCTGAGGGTGTGGGTCTCCAAGTCCAGACCCAGTGAAGATATAAGGCAGGAGGGAGCAGTAGGGAAGCTTCCTTGTCACATTTGAAGGGTGACAGTTTCAGCCAAAATCTAGGCTGGCTCATCTGCATTGTTGTCTGGTGCCTGTTAAAAAAAAAAGCGGGGGGGGGGGGTGGGGGGTTAGAAGTTGCCAGCAGGAGCCTCCAAGGGAGTTGGGGAGAATCACAGAAGCCAAATAGTTAACTCAGGTGAGTGCTTGGGATAGGAAGTCTACAGTAACTAAACAGAATGATTAGGAAATGAGAACCAGATAGCAAGACTGTATAGGATCAAGAAATTGTGGATCATCCAGGAAGCCAGACCTAATAACAACAGATCCTTAAAAACAACAAAAACAAACAGACAAAACAAAGTGTAAATAGCCAGAGAGAGAACTTGTCAAGGTCTTGGGAGAAAGGCAAGCATCACTGGCAATCTATTGGCTGTTTGATGTAAAAGCAATAATGAAATTTTCTGATCCCTGACATCTACTATCTAAAATGGTTTGCTCATTATCATTGAGAAAGCCCCGGTGGGTGGGGGGAATGGAAGAGACCTTTCAAAGCAGAGTATCATAGGTCCCAGTTTGTGTGCAACAATCTCAGATTTTAACTTTGTCCCGGTATATCAATAGCACCTCCCTTCACTCTAAAGAAAGAATCCTGGTTTCAATGACAAACATTATGGTGACTTAGAGGGCTCCAACTGGGAGAAAAGGGGGAAGGAAAGGAGGAGACAATTATCATCCATTTATTCAACAAATATATATCGATCATTTATTCTGTGCCAGGCTCTGGTGATACTGCTGTAAATTAGATAACTATATCTGCTCCTCTCACAGAGCCAGCTACATAACAAGGAAGAAAAACGGGAAAGGGAAAGTAAACACCAGACATAGTCTGATTAAAACTAATTTAATAAAGGATAACCAGGTGGCAATTAGAGACTGCTATCAGAAAATGATATAAATATTCCAAAAGCATGAAACCTAAAAAGTCAAAAGCTATAGAAAATAAGATGTATTATTGACCTTCTAGCCCTTGTAGTGAACTGGACAGCATATCCCCTTTTTGCACTTCACCCCAACCTGATAGGTATGAGTTGGTAAAATTTCCCTTTAATAGATACAGGATTGATTTAATCTGCCAGTCTGTCCAGCTACAAATATTTATTCGTTCCTACAGTGCTCAGAACAGTTTGCCAGTTGGGTATACAATGGTGAACCCACGGGTAGACCTTAACCTCACAAGGCTGAATAAGTTGAGTTCTGAATAGTCAGAATTATCCTAAATACTTAGAGACTAGCATTACTGAACACCTACAAGTCAAACCAAGCACATGCATTTCTTGAAAGTAGTTTCTATTTTGTATTTTTTAAAAGGAATTGATGTGGTTATCATGAGAATATATATATTACTTTTCTAGGCATCCTTTACTAGTTTTACATATTACTCTTATCTTTATGTTTAAGAACATACGGTATGTCAGAGTGAGGAAGGGCAAGTATTTAGTTTTGTGCTTAAGAACTGGAAGTATCTTTATGCAGCCCCAGGTCTGATATCTTGCCCCGGACTTCCTTCATTGAGATTTCCTGCCTCTGTTTTTTCATTCCCTTTGGCCTCCTGCTGCCTACGACAGCACCCATTATTGCACCCTTACCTTCCCGCCCAATTGCTGTTCTTTAAGAGATCAGGGAAGGGTTGGTGGAGCATTTATGACTCTCCTCACACCATTGCTGCCCCTCCATCACATCCACCACACTGGTCTCATTAATAGCATGTCAGTCTATCTCCTCACCAATCTCTGCCTGCACACCACACACCTTCCCTCCTGTCACAACATCCAAGATAGCGAGGGTCAAGAGGATCTCCCGAAATTGAGTTGAAGTTTATGTTATCCCACACTACCACTACTAAATGCTGTTATTAAAAAAAAAAAAACAACTATGTGTAACTATATTTCTTCCAAAAAGGGGGGATTATTATTTAGATTAACCTGAGTACATAACTGTATGATAAACTCCAGTTGGTGTAAGATAAAAAAATTACATACACATAGAGAGAGAGTTTCAAATCAAACAACTGAATGACTTCTAAAAAAATCTCTTGGAACCAAACTCTTAAAACCATTCAGTTCCTTTTGTTTTGATTCATTAATCACCAAGCAGCTTTCTGATCTTAATTTACTTTTCCCAATGGGAGGAGTACCCTAATGGGTTGACTCAAGTATTTCAAACTATTTAATAGCTAGAATTCCCAGTTTAAATTAATAACTTATCACTGTGGCCTACTGAGAGTTCCCTAGGATGATAACCACTGTGACTCTGCACTCTGGGAACTGATGACAAATCCCTGGAGCCAGCTAATCACTGGATGAAGTACAGAAGTTACCGTGCTTCCAGAGTACCCACAACTCATTTATGGACTCACAAAGCTGCCATATCATTCACAGCCAAAGAACACTAGTGGTTGACTAAACTGACTCATCTCAAAACCATAGCTGATACCTATGTGAGAGTGAAATTGGTTGAAATCAAAGAAAAAGAGGGCTTCCCTGGTGGCGCAGTGGTTGGGAGTCCGCCTGCCGATGAAGGGGACGCGGGTTGGTGCCCCGGTCTGGGAAGATACCACATGCCGCGGAGCCGCTGGGCCCGTGAGCCACTGCCGCTGGGCCTGCGCGTGCGGAGCCTGCGCGTGCGGAGCCTGCGCGTGCGGAGCCTGCGCGTGCGGAGCCTGCGCGTGCGGAGCCTGCGCGTGCGGAGCCTGCGCGTGCGGAGCCTGCGCTCTGCGGCGGGAGAGGCCGTGACAGTGAGAGGCCCGCGTACCGAGAAAAAAAAAAAGGAGAAAAAGAAACAAGTTTTTGATTTTGTGGTACGCGGGCCTCTCACTGCCGTGGCCTCTCCCGTTGCGGAGCACAGGCTCCGGACGCGCAGGCTCAGCGGCCATGGCTCACGGGCCTAGCCGCTCCGCAGCACGTGGGATTCACGCCGGACCGGGGCACGGACCCGCGCCCTTTGCATTGGCAGGCGGACTCCCAACCACTGCGCCACCAGGGAAGCCCCAAGATTCAAGTTTTTAAAGGGTAAGGACCAGCTTGTTTTTATCTCTGCAACCCTACACTCTAGCATAATTTTTCCAAACTGGAGTAATTTATTCTCCAACTATAGGAATTTTGTCATATTTCCCACCTCTACTATAAACTTAGGTTTGTTTAAAACAAACATTAAATTAAATTACTTTTTTAAACTTAGCCAAATTCTATGAATTCTTCCAGAATTTTATGTGCTAAGTTATATATTTATATATACATATATAATGTGTAGATACATATCCAATCATTATAATAAAATCATCACATATATGATTTGTGGAACACAGTTATACTTCAAGAAAGTATGATTCATTTATTCATTTATCTCAGCACCTGGAAAATTGAAAGTAGAGGCTGACAGATGAAAGGATGATGCAATAGCTAGCTTCTTACCTCCAAGACCACCCAGCCAACCCTGCCCTCTTTTCCAGTGAACCTGGGACTCACCCCGAACTCCCTCTGAGACCGTTACTCCAGATAACTGCTTTGAATAATCAGAGTGGCCAAGAGGGAAAACCTGCTTACCATCCTGACTTTACCAATTCTCTAATAGAAAATAGCACTCAAAGTTTTCAAGGTTTTTGCCGAGTGCTTTATGTGACAGTGACACTCTTGACCAGTTAACAGTAGTCTGAGGCTATTCAGAAGATTGTCAGAAGCAGTGGTATAGTTCACTGGTCAGTATCGCCGGTGCCTGAAGAATGCATTTACAAGACAACTGGCTCAGGTTAGAGATGTTAGCAAGTGACCATGCCCAGAGATTTTTCTCCATCAGATCTGGAAACCTAGACAGGAAGAGACACAGAACACATTGATTGGAATCCAGGTGGTATTTGTTTCATGTGTTTGTGTGTGTGTTTGGATTAAAAAACTAAAAGATTTTTCTTCTTGCAAAAGCCTGCTCTTAATTTTATCAACCAACACTGCAAATATCCATGACACTGGTGTTAGGTAGATTGGGTAGGATGGGTACCTCTCATCAAGTTATCAGTGCTGTTATCTCATGCCTATCAGGTCCAACGATGCCATTCTCTTATGTGATGGACAGGTTATTTGAAGGATTTTCCAATTTTACTAAGAGACTCTCAATTTGTCATCTCATGATGATGACGGTTGGCTGATAATGCCACAAAAGAACATTAAAAATCCTTTTTGTACTTCAGTACTTTATCCAAGTTGTTTTATAACCAAACATTTTCAAAAGCGCCAATTCTGACTCTTCAGTAATTCAAGCATTTGCTTTAAATGGGAATTCTCAAGCTGCAAAGTGAGCAGTAAGAGGTAGAATTGAGCTAAACATGGACATGACAAGGTGCAATATTCAGTGTGTATATCAGATTTAATTTTGCTTAAGAAATGAATTTCTTCAGCTTATATTTTAATTAGCTTAAGCAACTGAATTCAGGAGCCAATAACACAGACTTACGGGAACTGAATTACCGGAAGGGTTCTGAGCCCAGGCTCTAAATCACAGGCCTTGAGCTGATCTCATAATTAACACAGAGCTGAAGCACTCCATCAAATGCAGCAGAAAACACTGCCAAAGAGCGGATGGGGAACACAGCAATCATTAGACTCAGGCAGTAGCATCTCAGGGACTACAAAGCTTTGCTGAACGTTGGGAAGTCAGTTATATCAACGTGCTAAGCAGTTAATGTCCTGTCAGGCACATCTGTGTTTACTACCATCAGATACTCCCAGCTGTTCACATTGCCTCTGTTTGATGGTCATTCTGGGACCTGCCTGATGTTGAGAAGTGTGTTATTAGAGAAGTAAATTCCTTACTGAAGATTGATCAAGGAGGGATGTAAACTCCAGGATGCTGGAGTTGGTTCATAAAGTCGAGGACAGAGATGTGTACTGGCAATTACAGAAGGTGAATTTATTTAGGACTCTTGATCAGAGCTTTTAGGGGTCTGTTATTGCTTTGGTTTAAATTATGCTTTGAAATCTTTCCTGTAGTCAGGTTCTTATGGGGCACCTCAAATAGATATAAACCATTCCTTTCCTGTGGGGACTGGAAGCAGGCAGGTGCCTTGCTACTATATAGATAAGGAAAAAGAGCCATTGAAATGCCAAGAGCAGCCTCTTGATCAAACAGCTGGTTACTGATGGCAGGTGCAGTGGATTTATAAGAGAAAGGGAAGTGTGTCCGCGCTGAGGATCCTTAGTTTGCCTCACCCAGATCCCCGCTCAGCCCTTCTCAGTCACACTCTGTGCTCAGGGGGCTTCTCAGGACTCCTGAGCCCTCTGGCTTCCCCTTGAGCTCAGCCCATGGGTGAGCCTGGCAGGAGGGGCAAGGAAGGTAAGGGAGCATTCTCTCTCTCTGGCGTGCCCTCCGCCAACTGGCTCTATGAAGGGTCGCAGAACAGAAGCATTAGGACTCTCTTTCTCTGGCTTTCTTTGAGCTTAGGGTGGTATCTGCCGGTCTGTTACTCCCAGGGTACTGTATTTTCCCCTGTGGTCTCCTGACACCCTGCCCCCCTTTCTTCCTCTATTAAACCCTCCTTGAACTATCCTAGTCTGAGTGTGCCAGCCTGTTAGGACCCTGACTGGCATAATATCCCTGCCCCAAACAAGCTTACAGGCTCTGGTGGAGAAAACTAATGAGACCACGTAAACAGTAAGGAAACAGATCAAGACCTGGCTTGTTTTGCAAGTGAGTAGCACACCTGAACCAATACAGATCTTGATGCTTCACCAGGGGAACGAGGTCATTAAGTCTATGCTGTTTTCTCCTAACTCTCTCTCTCCTCCTAATAAACTTACAGGATAGGGGAAAAGGGAAGAAAACCTGGCAAGTCAGCGTCACTTGGAAGAGTTGGACATGGTGTTACGCAAACTTTTACCATCAATCCCAGGGGCTTTCCATCCCATTTTTATTCTTGCTGTCTGTGTTCTCTTCCCCCAGCCAGCCTACCAAGAACACTTTGGCATCCTCTGGATGAGAGACACGATCTGATATGAGCCAAAATATTCTGGCTCATGCAGAAACTATACACCCATTTTAGAATTAAACGCTGAAATAGTCCAGCTTGCTTGGACTCTCCTACTACTACTTAAAACTGTAGCTGGTCATTTTGGTGCACGCAAGCAATGGTTAGAAGAGTTGGTAAAAGCAACTTAACAAACGCGGAGATAACACACAAAGCAAAAGCAACAAAACGACTTCCCACTTGACTTACTCACTGTAGCTATTTTCTACTCATGCAGTTACATCTGGTGGCCAGTTATCAGGGGACAGGCTTTGGTTTCGATCGCGAACCAAAGTGAAATTTAAGATGGGTATGAGAGGGAAGTGCTTTGTGGTGGTGGTGGTGATTGTTGCCTTCCTGATAAACCTTTCATTGCTCTCCAATGCAGGATTTGTATCTTTCCTGGAGTGACCCAGCAACGCCAAATGGCTCAATCCTCAGGAAGCTCCCACTGGCTAGAAGAAGAACTTCTAGCCGCTCTGCACTGCCTTTATTATTGGCCATGGACCACCTTCGTGGAACTACTCAAGGTTTCCACAGGTACAGCAATTTCTTTTTTTGGCAACTTTATTGTCGGACAACCTGCCTTCTGTGTATGTTGTTATCACTGTAGTCAACTGATGTTTCTGACATTGTTCTTGGCAAGCTCGGTTTCCCAGGGCCCCGCTCAGGAAGAAAGCATGAAAAGCCTGGCACTGTTGTATGCCCTTTTCCTTCTTGTGTGTTATATTTCACAAGAATAGAGGTGGGGAAATTATACTTTAAAAAAACATGGCACCGCCGAATAAAGAAAAGGAGTGACATCCATCTACAAAAATCTGTCATTGCCAGACTTTCTCAGGAGAGCCCTGAGGTGTGTGGAGTTTTAGCAGACAGTTTGAAATTGTTTAGTTCACTTTTCTTTTAATCATATGTAGTAGATGCATCAAATTTAACTCATATCAAAACTCGGGTAGGCAAAGAAAACATGAATATTTTGTCTTAAACTAATCTGAGCTTCCAGCCCTGTCACTATCCATTCCCCCCACTCCTGACCCCGGCCAACCCCCCATCTCCCACCTAATAGGAAAAAATCGCTCAGTGTTCAATCCTGTTTAAAGTGTAATCCATTCTGGTAATTTCAACAGCCTATTAATGGTGTTTCATCTTTTGAGTAAGCATGTTTTTCTCTGAGGTAGCTCCCATCCCCTGTTTCTTTTCTTGTGATGTTGTCTGGGCATATTGGTTGTAAGAGGTGGCTTATAAAACTTTCCAGGAGCAGAGAAGAGTTAGGGCCCTGCTACCCAAACTTTCCTGCCGTTTATTCATGTATGTGCATCTTACTGTGAAGGGGTTCTCAGCTAAAGTCTGCAGCTGGGGTAACTTGCGATCTTGACTCAGTCTGATTGGAGCCTATGAGTATTCTCAGGTTGTTTCGCCCTCATTTGGGTTTGTGCTGTTCGTCCAGACTTCTGTGAGATGTGGCTTTGACTTCCGTTTGGCCCCAGCTTGGTTATCCCCTCGGCCGCCCATGCCAGAGAGACAGCTTACCTTCCGTCAGCAATCCTCTAGCCTCTTCTTCAGTCAGACTCTACTACTACCTGCTCTGTCTACACCTGTCAGGAACCAGGGATGCTTTGGAAAGCTAAATATCAGGGCTCCCCTCTGCCCAGACATGGAGCCCCACCAGGTTAACACGATCTATCTTTTATCAGGATAAGAAAATCTCCTCTCAGAGTCACAAATGAAGATAAGGGCAAGAAATGATACCCTCAACAGTTCTTTTGATGTATTTAACAGGACTCCTGTTCTCCAAGATGATACCTAGAGAGGAAGATTAAAGAGACATATATATGGCCATATAACTCTCCTTTCTACTCCCCTCTAGGTCTCCTCACACCAATTTCCTGGGATCAGAAAGAAAGCTTTTATTTAAAATGCTTACTTATATCTTTCTTAACTCCTGCTAAGCCCCAGTATTGTCAGAAATATTTTGTCTGTATGTATTGTCAGGTAAAGTAATGTTAACTGTTGTAGCAACAACCCCAAATCTTGCTGACATAATACAGTCCAGATTTATTCGCAGTCCCACCACTGTCCAATATGGACCAGTGGGTTGTTGGAGATCAAGATTCTCTGAGGCATGGAGTTACTCAGGACCCTGGGACCCTTCCAGCTTCTGGCTGTAGCATCTTCTAGGGTATCTGAGTTCTCCACAGGGTCCTCTGCATTTGGCTTCAGCTCAGGAAAAAGAGCTGTACCAGTGGAGGGGTGTACAAGTTTGGGGACTAGGCTTAAAAGTGTAAACATCACTCCATCCTTACACTATTAGCCACCTAACTGCAAGAGAGACTGGGAAATACCATCTTCTTGGGTGTCCAGGAGCAGTAGGAGACAGGTGTGATGAGCATATGGCTGTGTCCCTGTCACAATCTAGTGATACAGTCATTAACTGAGCCCACCAAGATTGATAGCTGATACTGTAATGGTGGGGTAAAGAATGGGAGGAGGAGCTTAAAGGAATTTGAAATGCCTCCTCTCAAGCTATGAGCTTCCATTTCAGAAGCTGAATATATCTTTCACTTCAGATTCCTTTTTAAAACAAATACTAATCTCCCTTGGGAATATGGGTATCTACTATGAGCTAGAGTGAAGGTCTGGTATGTAGGCAGGGGGAAAATATTTTTTAATAATTTAAAAATTACCCCACTACAATATAATTTGAACAGATTTAATGATGCTTTCCCAAGGCAGATAAGAATATGAGAATGAACTAGAGCATAGACAAGGGTCATTGAGAAAAGATAAACACTGGTTTAGAAACCATTCAGTACACGGGTTTTCAAGGTAAATCCTGGTCTACACACAAGGCCAGCTTTACAGACATGCAACCTATGCAGTCATTCAAAAGGGCCTCATGCTTGGTTCTGCTGTTGTCATCTTGAAATTCTCAATAATTTTTTAACATGGGGCCCTGCATTTCCATTTAGCACTGGGCCTCACAAACTGGTAGTATTTCTGCCCACCTGTGATCATGCCCAAAGGTGAGGGGATATATCTAGATGCTAAGTGCCTTCAAACCACATTCTGAGAAGCCCTTAGGATTTAGTAGCAGTTCCTCAGAGGTCTCTGCATGATGGAAATAGAGGGGAATCAGCAGATGCTCTGCTGCCCACTTTGATTCGTTGTGTGCATCAGGTTTATGCATGATAATTCATTTGAGGAATGAAGTCAATGCTAAAACAAAGTTGAAAACCATTGGAATACAAATTTCCTCTCTGTTTTGATACTGTAACAAAAAGTCAACTACAATGAGGTGAAAAGAGATCTCAAACTTGGTTTCAGAGCAGCTGGGTTTATTTCCTAATTCTATCATTTATTCACTTTGGGACCTTACGCAAGACATAACTTCTCTCAGTGTCTGTTTGTTTTGTTAAATTGAGATAATAATAAACTTGGTATGATTATTGTTTTTATTGTACAAAGTGTATGACTACTTCAGAAATAATAAACCCATATATAAATAAAAGGTATTACAACAGTATATAAATATATTTTAAATAGGTTGCTTTATTTTAAAATATTTTAATGAAAATTAATACAAAATTGGTATTAACAGTAAGGGTGTGGGAAAGAAACAATAGATCGTATTTTATTCTACTTTTCTTGGCTGCTTGCTGATTCTATACCTTACATGACAGGTATTATTAATAGCATTGTGTTGTCAACTCAGTAGAAATATTAAAATTAAATGAACAAGATATCAGTTAAATGTGGCTTTCCAAAGAGTGTGTAATTAAATGGCATTTAATACTTAAAATGTTGAGAAACATCACTTCTGTTCCCCAGTGCTCCAGAGTATACTAACAGAGTTAGCATCCTGGAACTCCGCATCAGCTGGCTACCACACCCAGATATTTCTAAAGAATAAATGAATCTACTGTCAGCCAGTATACTCTCAGTGAATTCTAGAGCTTCTGGACGCCCTGTGGCCTTCCACCTTGGTGACTAAAGGAAGACAGATCCCATTTAGTTTCTTTTCCTTGACTTTGCTCCTTGAGCTGTAACAACACAGTAAAGTGAAAACCCTATACAAGGAAAAAAGACTTTCTAGAGAGGAGCTTCCCTTGTTTTGTTTTTTTCCCCCCAATGGATCCCATCCCAGTTTTTCAAGACCTCCCCATTTCAGAAGGCTCTTCCCAAACAGTAGACAACTTTAAATCTCTCACCAGTAACTTGGGAGAGAAGAGGGAGGGACAAAGTAATATGAAGGAATTTGAAGAAAAAAGGGAAAATATTCCAAAGAGAAAATAAATCCCAAAGGAAACCAATCTAAAGAGTACTCCACTGGCAGGAAGAGCCCTTAACTGCTTTTCTTTGCCCGCTCTTCTGTAGGATAGAGGTCCTATTGTCCTCATCCTTGATGTACACAGCAGAGGTCCCCCTGTTTGCGGGTAGAATGAGATACCGATAGGAGAGACAGAGCCTTGATTTCTCCATAGAAGTAAAAGTTTACAATCAACATAAATTTCCGATTTCATGTTGACATATCATTCTTCTCCTGTCTTTCTCATATGTGATGATTCCTAGGCAACCAATTGGTAAACCTGGGATCTCATATGACTTAGAAGAAATCGCCATATTAACTTAATAATTAAAGGAGTGTCAGAGGGGTTATTAGTGAGAAAACTAAAACAATGATGATGATAATATATCTAACATTTTTGAGCATGTCTAATGACTAAGAACTACATTAATTATCTTATTTCACCTTAATTAGGTATTATAATAATACCTAAATCAAAGAATTTAGGTATTATTATTTTCCAGATCTCCCACTGAGAAAACAGCAGCTCAGAAAGGTTAAATGGCTTGTCCAAAGTTGAACAATTTTTACATGAAAAGGACTTACGCCCAGGATTCCTGGGAACCAGAGTCCATGCCCTTAGCCCTCTCTTTACTGCCATTTTCAGGGCATAAAAATAGCATGGCTACAGGAACCATAAAAAGATTAAAAAATAAAAATAAAAAGACCACTAGACTTGGTAACCACAACTTTAAATTTATATCTAGGGCTACAAAAAGGCAAATGTACTTTGGCAGTTTTCTGGTGAATTTGATCTGTGACTTAGAGTCAGAGGAAATTAATCAGTCCTACCCGCTGGCTTGATGATTACTAATTTCTTACTTCCTTTGAACAATGTCTCAAAGAAGACATTACTCCCAGTGGGGAGGAAGTGTTTTTCCTAATTCTTCTTCATCCTTCAAACTGGAAAACACAATTTGAATTTATATCCTGGGCCTGCAAATCCACCGGAGGTCTCTTTAGCACAAAGCTTCTGTATTCACCATAAAACCCATTCATCCCATTTATGCCATCACAAGATGGTGTGTAGCTTGAGCATTCAATATAAATCATACTTAATCATACTTTGTTCATGTTTTTATTAACATTTATGAGTTTGTCTTTCTACAAGTTAATAAGAAAATCTACTCCTTTTACCTTTTGGTGTCCTTGATTCAAATATGAAAAGATAGTTCTAGACAATTATAACCCTCAGAGTATAGCACACATTTTAAGATAAAACTACTAGTTATCCACCAGAATCTGTGGCAAATAAAACCCATCAAACCTCCAAACAAAAAATTTCCTTCTAGACTGTCCATGAAGGCGGGGATGATGGCGGCCCGGTTCACCACTTTATGCTCCCAGCCTAGTGCAGGGCACAGCATGTGGCAGATAATCACCAAAGAGTTTGGAAGAATAGCTACAGAGCTACAAATCCTCTTTATAGCCCCCTTCTCACATTCTGGGGCTGGCATTGTAGGAAGAAATTACCAGTGGGAGCACATTTTACTTTATAAAATCTTCTCACAAGGCCGTTTTTATAAATTGAAATTTCAGTTCAGTCGCTCCTGTCCTGTCGCTCCATCACCCAGTATCATTGCTCAGTGATTATAGTCAAGGCATTGTGCCAAGTTACACATGGTTCTTACCTGAAGGTAAGTGATGACCTCCTCTATGGGGATTTGTTGTTATTTTTGGCCTCCCCTGGATTTTGACCTGCTTCTAACAACCACCTGCCTTAATAGGCTCTCTATCTAAATATACTGGCTTAATAGACATAAGTTTTAGCAAATTTGGGATTGATAGGATGTTACCAAGGGAAATAGTGTCAAGCTACTTGCATCCATAATGTTTCTCCTTAAGTCTTTTATTAATTTCTTCTACTTCATCACGTGGCACAAAAGCTCCAAACTCCCAGTCCTCCCTTGCCAAGCAGATGCTGAAAAATAGGTAGCATACATAACGGAGAAGAAAGAGGTCACAGAGATGACATTTTTCTTCTCTTCAATTCCTCGTATAGGCCTGTTCTGATTTCTCTTAGGCCTTAGGCCTATTTTCAAGGCTGCTTTCAGCTTTAAGTAATTCTAATGGTTCCTTCTTGACTTCAGCTCCACATTACACATTGTTAATGACAAATAAATGTTTCCGCCATCCTTGTCACCATTGCTTTATTACTGGTTTGTGTGCATTACTAAGTCCAATGGCAGAGTCTCATTTCTTTGAAGAGCTTTGCAATTTCATGCACCTACCATAAAAACAAGCAAATTGACACCCTGCCAGGAGTAGCCAGAGGAGATCTTAGAAGAGAGTTCATAATGACACTGTTGCCATATTGCATGCCTGTAAATAATTCATTAAGTCAACCACCCTTTTGTTTTAATCAAACACAGGCAGATGCCACTTTAAATTGGATTCAGACAACAGTCTTCAGAAAAACATTATTGTAATATGACACTTACAAAGAATAACATATTTGCTTTATTGATTTTTGCAATAGTGATACACAGTGATTACTTCTGTCATCCATTTTGCCTGACTCATGGGCTTTGTCTTTCACTCTTATTATTTTATACTTGTGTGAATATGTGTGAAATTTCATTGTTAACAGCAAGAGTGTGGAAAGGTGATGAGATCAATTCATAATCAATCAAGTAAACCCAGGTGATTTACCTGGTCAACACTCTCAGCCCAAAGAGTTATAATGTTAGACCCAGAGGTAGAACTCTGCTGACTTCTTGTTTGAGAAGAATATATGTAACCAGATTATTAAGGGAAATGGAACAGTTTCCAAAAGAAGCATCTCTCTCATATTTAAAGGATTGATGAGTTACTGTCTTTTAGATAAACCAATGTATATATAACTGTCAAGTGAAGTTTGGGACCCAAAATCAGGTTTATATTTTCTAAAAGGTAGGATTTGTCTGTGCTGACAGGACAATTTACTTCTTGAATTTATGTATTTATTTATAATATCCCATGTTCCAGGAAACATTTTGTCTGATTCACTCCTTGAAGTGGTCATTTTAAAATCAGTGTTCAATAAACTGACATATTGATTATTATAGTAGTTTACAATCTTAGCTATAAGTTTGAATCACATGTGAGAGCTTTTATAAAATACATATGCCTTGTGCCAAGGAGTTGGGTTTAATTGGTTTCAGTGGGCCCTGGGCAATAGATTCTATAAAAGCTCCCCAGATATTTCTTATGTGCAGCCATGTTGAAAACTATTACAATTGTCTGTTGGTTAGATATTCTCATTTATTTAGGATGATCACCATACCTGGGAAATTTTTAACACATTGGAACCTAGTTATTAGTAGAATGTGGGTTATAATTATCATCATAAAGATATGTACACAATTATAGGATGCTAGATCTGGAAGCAAATTTGGAGATAGGGCTTCTGCGTGGTGTAAATGAATAGAAATTCTAGAAGATCACAATGCTAGTTAGTGTTAAATCCAAATTGGAATCTTAAAGTATGTCTCAGAATTTCCGCCCAGTTGTTATTCTGTGATACATAGAATTTGGATTGGCCAAAGAGGAGATAAATGTGAAACCACTGGGTCCAATCTAGCGAGGTCAAGAGGTGTAGAGAAGAGGAAGCAATCAAGGGGCTCTAGGGAAACAAGAGCTCAGGTCTGGAAAGTCAGGGAGCAGAGAGAAGAAGCATTGAGGAGATTGAAGGGTCAAGGGTCAGCTACTAAAGTGGGTGCCGACCAATGTGACAGCAGAAACCCAAGATGGAGTCTGGACTAAAAGTAGTCAGAGTTTAGGCAAGAGGTTTGGGAACAGGCACAAAATTATAGCAACAATAACAGAGTTTGAGGTGCTTCTTAGAATCAGTGAATGATTGGCATGCTTCCTATGTAAGCTCAGATTAGATTCAGAATGTGGGTTGGCCTGGGCTGTAGCCAGGGGCAAGGTGGTGTGCCTGTCTAGGGGTAGGCAGAGATAGGGTGAGGGAAGCTGTTGCTGACGGTCAACACAGCTCAGTCAGAACCTGGATACCTAATACAATCCTTGGGGGACACCCTTGCAAAGGGAAACCCTAACCAGATGTTCTGATTATCACCATTAGTGAATAGATTAGAATATTAGTACTGGGTTTATTGGTTCCTACAAGGCTCTCATGGTGATTAAAATGAGTGCAAATGTTCCTTCTGACCTATATAGCTAAGGAAACATTGCCCAGTGCCTCTTTTCTGTTATCATCTATAAGAAATATAGTAAAACTAAAATTTTGAAATGATCTGCCATTCTTGTCACTTCAGATGTTGGTATGATACTCACTTCAGTAAGATTATTATTTTTGTCATTCTGTAGATTATATGCATTGTGCATGCACTTAACTTTCCTGGTGTGAACCTAATTAAACAACTTTATCTCTTTTTCTTTGTAATACTTTATAGTGTACATTTTCCTTCCTGAAAAACATAGAAGTCTTAGAGTGAAATACTGTAGGCAAACTGATAGGGCTGAAGTGTAAGAATAAGTAGATTTCTTTTTAAAACTAGATGGAATAAATATATATTCTCTATATGCATTCTTTAAAAATCGTTCTCTAAGAAGAATCATTCTATAACATGTATGCAAGATTTTTAATTGTGTTCATTTAGTAACGTGTTTTCAGAAAAGAAAATTTTAGGTTATATCATAATAACTTTTGACCTAAAACTACCTGAGTTAGAAGGAATATTTATGCTCACTCCTATCCAGCACCACCCCTGCAGCTTAGAATCACTTGTAATTAGTTGTTTCCGATGCCTTTGAAGAATTGACTCAATAACATCGTCATTTTTGTGTAGTCTTCTAGAATTCAAAGCTTCAAGTGTTCAGGTAGCCATGAGAAACTGTCTCTCTATTCCAGAAAAATTTGTTTCAATGTATTTGGTTAGAAAAACATTTACCTCACACCAGTTAGAATGGGTGTCATCAGAAAATCTACAAACAATAAATGCTGGAGAGGGTATGGAGAAAAGGAAACCCTCTTGCACTGTTGGTGGGAATGTAAATTGATACAGCCACTATGGAGAACAGTATGGAGGTTCCTTAAAAATCTAAAAATAGAACTACAATATGACCCAGCAATCCCACTACTGGGCATATACCTAGAGAAAACCATAATTCAAAAAGACACATGCACCCTAATTTTCATTGGAGCACTATTTACAATAGCCAGGTCACAGAAGCAATCTAAATGTCCATTGACAGGTGAATGGTTAAAGAGGATGTGGTATATATATATACAGTGGAATATTACTCAGCCATAAAAAGGAATGAAATTGGGTCATTTGTAGAGATGTGGATGAACCTAGAGACTGTCATACAGAGTGAAGTAAGTCAGAAAGAGAAAAACAAATATCGTATATTAACACATATTTGTGGAATCTAGAAAAATGGTACCAATGAACCGGTTTGGAAGGCAGAAATAGAGACACAGATGTAGAGAACAAACTTATGGACACGAAGAGGGGAAAGCAGGGGAGGGGTGATGAACTGGGAGGTTGGGACTGACATATATACACTAATATGTAAAAAATAGATAACTAATAAGAACCTGCTATATAGTACAGGGAACTCCACTTCGCTGTACTAGTAGAAACACAACATTGTAAAACTATACCACAATTAAAAAAAAAAAAGAAAAACATTCAAGAATTTCACAATTCATTTGAGCTCTGGGCATTAAGAATAGTCTAATCTTGATAGAGTTTGAAATTGTGTCACTTACGTGGTATCTATGATACACTGTTTGTTTGGTTTTTTTTAAACAAGAACAAGCACTGAAATCTCTTTTGGAGAGATTTACAGCATTAATAACCCCAGGCTATTTTAAGTCCCAGTCAATCTTTATGGAAGAAGTACAGAGATTATACAGCAATTATTTTATATTTTTCCTCCTAGAATTGCAAATAGGTATTTCACATATAAGTTATTTGAAGCAAACAGTGCATTCACACTTCAGAATATGCCTAAGGTCATTACTTCCCTTTTTTTAATATTTCCATCTGTGGTCTAATGTCAGTGAAAAAAAAAGAGCACTACACTAAATTTATCAAGTCTGAGCAGAGTCTGAAATTTAAATGTATTTGGTGGTCAGAAGTACATAGTCCTCCACATAAACCCTAGACTATCAGTTTTGTAGGGAGAGATTGAGACTGCCTGTGGATGAGTTGCAGGGTCTAAAGAGCAGTATAGGAATGTTCATAGCAATGTTACTCAGTAGTAAAAAATTAGAACCAGCCCTAGAGTCCATAAATAGGAGAATTAATAAACAAATTGTGCTATAATCATAACAGAAATCCCTCTGCAATAAAAAAGAGTAAACTGGTGATAAGCCCAACAATATGCTGATTGAAAGAAGCCTTACATAGTAGTACATACTATGTGATTCCATTTATAGAGAGAAATCTATGACGGGAACAAAAAGAAGAGCAGTGGTTGTTTCTGGAGTGCTGAGGGCAAGGTTTGACTTGCCCTTTCTGGAGCAAGGTTTGACTTGCCCTTTCTTGGAACTTTCTGGAGGGATGATCATGTTTGATATCTTTGTAACATAGATGCATGCATTTTTCAAAACTCGGAATGCACATTTAAGTTGTGTTCTTTTCATTGTATGTCTATTTGCATCAAAAGAATAAAACTATAAGCAAACATTGAACTCCAGCTAATGATATGCATGGTAAAATATTTAGGGGAAAATGTAGTGATGTCTGAACTGCATTTAGAAATGCATCAAAAAACAGATGGATTGATTGACTGTCTAGAGGGATGGACAGACAGATGGATAGATGGTAAAGCAAGTACAGTAAAATGTTAATTGTAGAATACAGGTAATGAGTATACAGATGTTCACTGTAATATTCTTTTAACTTGGCTGCTTATTTGAAGTTTTTCATAACAACATTGAAGAATGGGAGGGAAGAATCAGTCTTGAGAAAAAATATCTATAAATCTATAGGTGATTTTCTCAAGAAGCCTTAGTCTGCTGACATACTGTTTCATGTAATAAAATACATGAAGATGTCACAAAATAGTGTTGAAGTATCAACATTAGCCTGAGGGTGATTTAGTTCCTGAACATGCAAGTCTGAATTGTGAACCTTACTAAGTTAAAACACCAGAATGTCTTTTTCTCTACATAATACAAACATATTCCTTGACTTTTTACTTCAAGTGTATCCCACTAACTGACTTTCTTAAAATTAGAACCCAAAGAGAAATGAAAACATTCTTAGTTCTAGAAATCCCCTACTAGCTCCTCATAGGTGTGTTGTTTGGTTTTTAGCCAAGATTAGTGTTTGGCTTCTTTGGTGGGGGGAGAAAAAGCCTTTTTATTCACTCTCTCTTTGGGAACAACCATCCAGAAATCTTACAGGTTCTCTCTACTGTTCAAAAAATCTGGTCATGGGACTTTTCAACAGTAAGTAAAAATACTTACACTGATTTATCTGGAGGCTGGTTTGTCTCAATATGATTCCTTCAAACACCTCATTACTAAGTTGCTGTTTAGTTTCCCGAAGGCGGTTGCCATCTGCAATTTTCATAGCTTTTAGAAAATGAAGGACAGTCCATATGTGGGCTGTGGGATGATTGATAGTAGAGTCACATTTTTGCAGTTTGTGACAAGAATGACAAGTCTCTCAAGACACTGTTCATCGTGAGCCAATTCAGCATATCCTTCTAAATGTTCCTTCTGACCTAGATTTATCTGTTGCTGAATAAATGATCTTTCCATATTGTCTTATATAATGTCAGGTCTTTGTGCAGTGTTGTCTCTGACCTTTAAATCTCCTTGGCTGTTCCATTGCTGCAACCCTACTCTGCAAGGTCAAGGACAAAGGTGTTTTAGCAGCAACTGGAATCTGTGCCTTCAGTTTGTGCTGGTTTGTTATTGATGGGGAGTAAACAATGTGCAGTTGCTTTGCCATAAATTTCTCAAGATTGATCGTAGCAACATTTGGCTACACACACGTTAGAAGCTAGGAAATTTGGTACAAATTTACTGCTAGTACTATGAATAAAATAGTAGTAATAAAAATAATAGTAATAAATGCCATTTCATCTTTCACTGTCCATTATGGTCCAGGCATTTTTATTATTAACTAATTTATTATCTTTTCCTCTCCTCACTGTATGTATATCTTAAGGAGAATAGGAATTGATTTTGTATTTGCTATCCTTTTACCCCTTTTCCTCCAAATTTTCTGTGCCAGAGAGAGAGAGGGCTGTTGGGACCAAGAAAAAAAAGTCTCATCAAGCAGGAGAAATAGACCCTAATGTGTTACTTATGTGATATGATTTTGTTTATGAGAAGACACTCAGGCTGCCAAAGATGGATAGTCTCAACATATGCTCCACTTAATCTCTTTGATTGTTAGAAGTCAAACTGTTAAAAGAAAATAAAAAAGCCTGTTTCAGTAGGGAGAGTAGGAGCTTCTATACAAATTAGCTGAAATAGTGTTCAGTCTCTACAAATAGCTTGTAATACATCCAAGAAGAAAAAAAATTTCCTTTTGTCTGTCATTTTCATTGAAGCCATGAACCTTGAGTATATAAATGAGTTATATGTGCTCCTTTCTCTTTATTCTATCCTTTATTCTTTTTTCCTTGTTTACAAGTAGAAGTTTTCACATTAGAAAAAGCTGCATGATTGTTCTAATTTATTTCATACCAAGTTTATGTCTATGCCCGCCATTTTCACGTGCATTTGCACAAATCTTCTATACAATTAGCCATCTGGAGTAAAGTGCCTTTCTTGTCTACAATATTTTGTGTACTGGGGATTTCAGTTTTGTCTAATTGTTTCATTGTAATCTGAATTTTTTTCCTTGTCCAAAGTATATGTTACATTTTTTTGTTGACTCCATACCCCCCATAAAAGTCTGTTTTCATGTCATAACATTTTAAAACTAGAAGAGACCTTTGAAACACCTCGTAAAAAAGCTCTCCTAGTTACAAAGAATGAGTCCCAGAGCCGTGAAGCCACACCTGGAACCCACATACCCTGACTACCAGTCTAGCTCTCTTCTCTTTGCAGGGCTGTATATGATCTTAACTGATTCTTATTCCACAAAGCTTGCTTTAGTCCATAAGTAAGGCAACTATTAATTTTCTGTAGATAAAAGAGTTAAGTTGTGTACACTAGGATTTTAAAGAATGTCCTGAGAGTTTATTTTTCTCATGGAGTCCAAGAGCATCATTTGGAATCTAAACCTCTTAAAGTGATTTGAAAGGCACTGTATAATGCCATCTCTCTCTCTTACTTTCTCTTTCTCTCTCTCTCTCTCTCTCACACACACACACACACTTACACACACATACATCTCTCTTTCCATCTTTTTCTACCTCTTCCTCTTTCCCTCTCCCACTTGCCCGGGTACTATATGAGACACTAAAGATAGAATGATAGATGAGGCATAGACCCTGCTTTGAGGAACACATGATTCCAAAGAAAGAGAAATAAAGTCATGTGATGTTTGAACTCAGCAGTGGTGCAAGCACTGCATTCAGCAAAGAAGGGAGACTTAGGAGAATGATCTGGGAATGCTTCCTCCACGAGGTCACACTAAATATCCAAGGATGAGGAGGGATTAGCATGTAAAGGACAGAAGAGAGGTCTTGGTAAATATCATTTGCAAAAACCAGGTGCCTAGCCAGTAACTTTCCTTTTTGTATCCAATTGAATAGTATCAAAAGGTACTAATTGGACCCTTGCTATCACAAATATATTGACTATATTTACCTTGTTCTCATCAAATACATGTAAGTAGCAGTTGTTGTTGGAAAAGATGGGAGGTAGGGGGCACAAAGTGGAGAAAATGGAGAGATTACTAATTATGGAGTCTATAGTTCTAGAACCCTCAATCAGCTCCATCCCTCGAATCTTGAAAATAGTGTTTAAGTTCTTTGAACTTTAGTCTGCTCAAACTTTACTAGAGAAAAAATCTTTACTTCCTCACAACCTAATGGTGAATATCAAATGAGAAATAAGGAAGTACTGCAGAAAGTATATAGCATTATACAGATATAGTTATTGTTATCTACATATAATGTGCCTATAACAGCCCTCTACGTGTACCAATAGCTCTAATGTTTATCTGTACATCCGCGGAATGGAGGAAGCCTGTGCTGTATCCCACACTGATAAACACATGTCTATTTGTACTTTTCCTTTACAGTCCTTTTCACACTGGTAATACTTAATGTTTTCTTTTTCTGTTAGATCTGAGATTGTCTTATCCACCTCCATCTTCCCTGCACCTAGTAAATTGCCTAGGAATATGCTGAAGGGGGAGACACCAACCTAATCCTCAGTAAATATTTTCTGAGTAAAGAATGGGATTTTAAAACCTGAATTATATAACTAGCTGATCAACTTTTCCCTAGCTCTATAGACATAATTTTCCATTTATTGTACGTGAAACAATATTTAATTGCAGAAGTTAATTTCCAGTGGATTTTCTTCTATGGTCCTTTTGGCCAACTGTGTTCCTTTCTGGGTTTTTTTGGTTTGTTTTTCAGTTGTTGTTTTTTTTAATCTTTGCTTAATATTTTCTTTTAATTTTATTTTTTATTTATTTATTTTTAAATTTTTATTGGAGTGTAGTTGCTTTACAATGTTGTGTTTGTTTCTGCTGTACAGCAAGGTGAATCAGTTTTTTATATATATATATATATATATATATCTCCACTCTATCTTTTAGATTTCCTTCCCTTTTAGGTCACCACAGAGTATTGAGTAGAGTTTCCTGTGCTATACAGTAGGTTGTCATTAGTTATCTGTTTTATACATAATAGTGTATATATGTCATTCCCAGTCTCCCAATTCATCTCTCCCCTCCTTCCCCGCTTGGCAGCCATAAGTTTGTTTTCTACAGCTGTGACTCTATTTCTGCTTTGCAAATAAGTTCATTTGTACCATTTTCTGGAGCCTACATATAAGTGATATCATATATTTGTCTTCCTCTTTCTGACTTACTTCACTCTGTATGACAATCTCTCGGTCCATCCACGTTGCTGCAAGTGGCATTATTCCCCACGCAGCCAGTAGGACAAAAGAAAGAACTGTGATCCTTTTTGAACATGCATAGGCGTATTCTTAGCCACGTTCCATTTCTTCAGTATATATTTGCTAAGTACCTACAATAATAGTCTTATGTATGTCCTGTGCAGAGAAACAAGAAGTATCTAATAGGAGTCTCTTATCCTATATAAAGTTAGCAACACATGTCTAAATGTGCAATGAGGGATCCAGGCCAAAACAATACAGTAATTTAAAGGAAGGAGAGATGTGGGGCTGTCAGAGAATGATTTCATAGAGTGTTATAATAGTAGCTCAGATTTATTGAATGCTTGCCAAGTGCCAGGCATTGTTCTAAGATTTTACATATATTAACTCATTGAATGCTTACAACAACACTTGAATTAGGTCCCATTGTATTCTCATTTTAAATACAAGAAAATTGTAGTTGAGTGAGGTTAAATAACTTAATGACAGAGCTGAGTCTGAACCTCCACGACTCCAGTGCCTACATTCATAATTACTATCCTTTGCCTTTTCCAATAGAGTGTTCAGAGCCAAGTCAGATATGGTCTCTCAGAGAAAAAGTACGTTAATGAAGGATGGGGGAAGTGTGAGTAAGAACAAAGGCAGCAAGGTGGGATAAGAGCAGCCCAGTCAGAATGCTGGGTTCCCACTGAAGAATAGAGGAAGTCTCACCTGGAAAGTTCTGACAAGCTCATCTGTGAAGCCTTGAGCTTGTCGCTGAACAATTAGATAGTGTCATTTGGGCAGTGAAGACTGGTTATCACATTTTCAGTCAAGCTTGAAAACATTAATACTTTGGTGTCCAGAGGTTTGCAATAGGATCTGTACCTTCTGGCCTTAGAGGCCACCTTTATTTTTCCAGAAAGGAGTGTGTGCCTATCTCTGAAAATGCTGCTATTTTCACCAGTCTCATACTGCACTCTATTTGGGCATCCATGAGTTTCCTAGGTTAAGGCAATCAGTGACTTGGAATCCTCTAACAAGAGAGATAGTCAAATTTGCATTAGTCTTAGGACTTTACCTTGAGGTCTTCAGACAAAGGCTGGAGCGGGGTATGGGTAGGAGCAAGCCTGAAAATGCATCCAACACACAGGGTGGAGCACGATGAAGATAATAATAAATAGAACTCGAGTCCTCATGGTAGCACTGACCTCTGAATCCCATATGCCTGAAGCCCACGCAACTTCTGGACTTTTCACATGTGTGAACCACTACATTCTCTTTGTTATTTAACCTAGTTTGAGTAGGCATTCTATTCATTGCAATAAAAATCACCCTAACTAATCCATTGCCTGATGCTTAGGATTTCCCCTTGATTTTAGGACATACAAAAGCTCTACCTGAGCTTGGTGACACAGCTCATAGTATTGTCTCCCTTTTTTTATGACCCCCCTCTTTGTGACCTCTTCACGAGGACAAATCTCAGTGATTTTTTCATAGTTCAGCTCTGAAGCCTCAAACCCCAAGTCAGTAACTTCTTTCCCAGGACTGCTAAAGTCCCTGCAATCTGGAGCTTGTAAAGCTCTGGGTGACCAAAGAACGGCTGTATATCACACCCAGAGCTTTCACATCAAAGTACCCAGTGGAGGCCTCATCCTGTTCAAAATGACAAAACGAATCCCAGAGCTTTATTCTTGAAACACATAAGACATGTTTTCTTCTTGAACATTTCATTGCACCGTCTTCAGAATCAAGCTCTCTAAAGAATATTATTGTACCTTGAGCTTCTTGACACGTTTCCTAATAATTTGAAGCTTCTGACATTTCTACAATAAAAGATTGCACTTCTGGAAAAAAAAAATCAATGAATCTTTTTGGCAATCATCCTAAATCTGCAGAGATTAAATTCACTTCCCAGACATTGCTATTTCATATCAAATACAGAGTCCCGGAGTATAATTAAGATAGTTGCAACACGATGTATTTCATGCCCTAGCTGTCTGCTTTAAACTGTCTTGGGGAGTTCAGAAATAATAAGTAAGCTACATCTTGACCAGAGCAATTACATTTGCTAAGCAGAATGGGATGAGCAAGAGCTATGTAAAGGAATAAAATAAATCCACCAGAAAACCAAGAAATTCTATATTCATTCTGATATATAAACCTTGCTGATTAAAAAAAGAAAAAAGAAAAAAGACTCACCTCCAGTTACAACTCCCAGGAGAATAGCAGCTATTATCCCCTATTGAGTTGGTACTTACCATATAGAGCCTGAACAATTCATACAGAAAAATAAACCGTAACATTCCTGTTTATTATTACTTTAGCTGAGAGGTGGTGACATTAAACAGTTCTGCACTGCTGCTATCAATCAGCAGGCTGGGGATGTTCTCAGCATGGGACTAAGACTCCTTGGAAACCATGCTCATCAAAGCAACCAGCTGTCAGAATTCTTCAAATTAAACTGTTATTACAGTAGTATTCATTAGTCAGTTACTGACTATTAAGATATTTTTATATCGGCACCATTGACATTGGCTGTTGCTTTTTAATATGCACGTTATATATAAACATGATTCAGTGGCTCGGGTGAGGATGACAGACTCTATTAGAGCTTGGTGTCCCCTGTCTAAAGGGTGCAGCAAAGGGCTCCTGTCTTATCCACGCACACTGGAATTTCACTGGGAAGTTGGATGTTTGTTCTGGTGACTGGAGAAGGGAGAAGGGTAGTAATAATATATTTCAACACTAGTACTTGCCCAGCAAAGTGATAGCTCAACATCAGAAATTCTAACTCTGAAAGCTGTTACTGAGCCCCGATGACAGTGGTTTATGCTTCACCAGCTTGATGGTTTGGATTTCCTTTTTGTCTGAGTTGCTGGGCGCATGTTTAACTTTTGCTTGAAATCCAGAATCAAACAAAGCATGTCAAATGGGGTGTGTGGAGAAGTAAAGAGGAAAATCACTATACAAGCTCTGATAGGAGAAAAAATGTGAAAAGACATTAAGACTTGGGTTCTTATTAACTTAAATAGTATCCTTGGCATTTGGAAAACTTAAATTTTAGTTTCTAGGCAAATTTAACCTAAATCATTTTACTTCAACTAGAAAAAAAAGTGTGTTAAATACTCAGTAACTTAAAAAAGTGATATATTACTTACACGCTTAGCACAAACTTATTCATACATAGAAGCCACAGAGCTTCTAGTTCTCCCCTCCCCTGATGTTAATACCCATACAGCATTTAGAATACTAGTCTGTTTTGTTGGAATGGAGAATATTTAGTCCAAATTGTTTATGTTGTAGATGAAGAAAGCGAGATTCGATGTATTAGGTAACTGGTGTCAGCCTTAACTTTGTTTTCCTTTCTCTCTATTTTCAAAAACATCTTGGCGCTCCCATTCCACCTAGAAGCCAAGCCATTTCCTGGTCCTCACATGCACGAAGATGCCATGGGACAATATATAAACCACCTTTGCCCCTGCTGTGAGAAAGTGTGGGATTAGTCCTTTTCCCTGACCCAGAATCTGAGACCCCCAGGGTTCAACACTTGGGTAGGGTTTGATTTGCTGTGTGAGAGTTAGTATGAACCATTGATATCATGTTAATAGCTCATGAAAGTATTAACTTTTCAGGAGTTTTGCCAGCCACTGACATCATGTTAGCAGCTTGAAATGGGCTATGGTTGGACGGACTATTTACACCACGGAAACTGGCAAACACTACAAGTCAAGCAGTGTTGGTGGTTGTTTCTTTCAGAGGTTGGTTTGTTCTCCACTTATTAGCTGTTTTGCTGCTGAGTTTTCTTTGCTGCGTTCAGAGCCCGGGAGCGAGTACTCTGCTGACAAGCATTGTCACAACCACCCGTCACAAATTCATTCAGTAAACAGTTACTGAGGGGCTACCATATCTCAGGCACTTTGAACACCTTCTACCATTGTGCAGAACAAGCAAAAACTAAAGTTCAACCCACCATCTGCTTGTACACCTCATTTAAGGCCAGCATCTGCCTGGAAGAAGGAACACACTTTTCTAAATCTCTCAAAGGGACTCATAGAGCTATGGGTGTGTGGGGTGGGATCTGCAGTCCTGTGTCTATCAAGAGGGCTACTTTTTCTTAATTTCCTAGAGAGCCCTGTGGGCTGACAATGGTGCTCTGCATTTGCTGAAGACACGGCAGTGAGCAAGTCAAAGTTGGGATTTCATGGCTCGCCTTCAAGGAAGGAGACAAAATGAACGTGATGATTTGAGAAAGTGATGATGCCATGAAGCAAAGCACCAAGGAGATGTGAGAGAAATGGAAGGTGGTGGGAGGGGAGCTGCTTTGGGTCTGGAGTTCAGGACAGGCCTCTCTGTGGTCTTGGAAAAGAGTACTCCAAACGGAGAGAACAACAGCAAATGCCCAGAGCCAAGAGTGAGCTTGTGTTACTCAAGAACAGAAGACACCCAGCGTGACTGGAGGAGAGTAAGATATACAAGATGGGAATAGTGAGGTCAGCAGGGGCCTTTGGAACGGAATTTGGGTTTTATTCTTTGTGTAGTAAGAAGCTACTGGAATGTTTTAAGCGAGAAGTGATTTGCATTTTTTAAGAGATCACTCAGGCTTTTGTATGGAAATTAGATCGTAAGAAAACAAAAGTACACACAAGAGACCAGTTACAAGACTGAATTCTGCTCTCCTATGCCTGAGTTCAAGCTTCCCAAGACAGGGCGTCTTTGTGTTTTAATTTTTATTTATTTTAGAATCTTGCTTCTGAGGCCCAGCCCAAACCTCCTGACTCAGTTACCACTCACCAGCTCAAAGACCCAACTTCCATCTCTGTAAGCATTTGGTTTTCCTTGAATTGTTTCTAAATTACTTTTTATAAACACTATATCATGGTGTGTTTACTGAAATGATTTAAAAGATAATTTAAGGAGCACAGGACAATAGAAACAGAGCAAAAAGACAAAGGAAAAATATGCCTGTTACATGCCAAAATTGATTTCAGTTTGAGACCTCACACTAGAGTTATTATGAAATAATAACTCTTGCAGGACTGAGGGTATCTTTTCTAAAAAAGCGGTTGTCCATTCTGGAAGCATGTTGGTGTCACCTGAAGGATTTTTAAAAATACCTATGCCCAGGTGTAACCCAAGAGTTTCTGATTTCATTGGTCTATGGAGGAATCAAGACATTGGAGTGTTTTAAAAGCTACCCAGATAATTCTAATGTAGAACCATGGTTGAATATTACACTTCTAAGTGCCTGGGCTTTTGGCCGGGAGGAAAGGAGAAGTAGCGAAGGATTCCATATAGCACGGAAGAAGCATCACCTATCATCCTTGAGCCTGGAATGAGCAGCAGCGCTGTTTTTCTCCCATGAAGAACAGACAGTTCATTTTACAATTTAGGCCTCAAAACGGATGGACGTCATCCATCCCCAAAATGAGATGTACGCCATCTCAAATACTAGATTTCTAGACGTGGATGTTTGCCAAATAGAGACTGACTCTACTTCACTCTTATCTGCGGTCAAATACAAATCTGAAGTGGAATGATGGGCGAGTCCTCTCCTGCAATCCCAACTGCCACTCAGATACTCACATCTTGGAAGGAAACGTGCACCCAAATAAATGTCAAAAGAGCTCCCTCTCCCTTTCTAACCACCTGCTCCCAATATCTCCACCTTCCGGAAAATAAACGTTCATCAGGGAATGATGCAAAAAACCAGAGTTGAAGAATTCCAGGAAAGGGGAAGGAGATACCATGCCTTGCTTTCCTAATTTCTGTCAAGCATTGTGAGACTCTTCCCAAATTATCTTCCTTATCATCAAAATAACCCATTATTAATATCACCTCCATTTTGCAGTTTTTGAAACTGAGGCTTCCAGTGTTAAGTGATTTTATTTTTTTCAAGATCCCACATCTAGAAAACAGAAGAGAAGGGATCAAATTCCAAATCCCATATTCTTTCATTGTACTATAGTTCTTCCTCAGGCAAAATACGGTGGGGCAAAGGAGCTTAGAAACTGGGAAAACTGGAAAACAGATAATGGAAAATCTGGAAAATTAAGAGATTGAAGAGAGACAAATACCAAAACTATTTTTCTCTCCCATTCTTTCTGGAGGAGAGGTACTATATCAGGGCTGCAAAGGAGGAATTTCACATGGAATGTGGAGGGATCCCCAAATAAGAATGCCTTCATGGAACAAACCAGCAATGACATGGACTGCACAATGTAGGACAGAAGAAGAGAGAGGCATCTTAGATTAGAAGCACGTAACACCAAGTGTCAGCAAATTGCCTTGTGCGTTAGAAGACAACTCTTTCCTTTTCCTCATCTCCCCCATAAAGGCGTTGCAGAGAGACTGACTTTCAAATGGTTTTTTTTTTTTTTCAATTTTCCCTTGTCAAACTATGATATTCAGGAAAAATTCCTGTCTGCTTCTATGTTTACTTTATATAAGAGCTCATTCATCATCGTGATACAGAAGAAAAAGGCTTTGGAACGTTTGGGTTTTTGTTTTTTTAATTTGCAAAGGGATTTTGAGAGTTCTGCAGAGTAGACCTGTTTTCTTCCCATGGAGTAAACATTTGCTGAAATGGACCAAGGAAACGGAAGCCAGTATTTTCTACCTGCTGCAACCCTTTCAGCCTGTTTTTGAGCACTTAGACACTTTGCTTCTAGTTAAATGACAATTTCTTACAGAACTCCACTTTTCATTATGAAATCATTGTCATTGCTTGAAGGACAAAATACTTTCTTCTCAACGAATAAAAATCTTGATTTTAGCCACTTACTCCAATCAGTAACTAAACTCCTGTCAAAAGAAATGGAATGGCACACAGATTTTCATAAAGGTTTATAAATGCTTTCCAACCTGCGTTTTTGTTTTTAAAACTCTCACAATGATTCTCTTTAAGCTTCTATCAAATTCCTTTTCTAGGTCTTCGTGAGATCCAAGTCATTATGAAGAGACTGTGTACTTATAAATGGCTAATGGGCATCTGTATTCTGCCCATCCATTCAGTGTATATGGGCCTTTCTCTTTGTTTTATTTTGAGTTCTGAAGAGCAAAACAAACACAAAGTTGAACACAAAGCAGTCACTCTTTGAGGAAGGTTGGGATGATATCAGAGGCTGCGGGTTATCTGTTAGGGAGGCTATTTGAATCCTGCCTCCTCATTGGTTTCCTGTTGAAAAGGTTGCTGTGGCCTTTTCACACACTTGGAGAAAATCTTATTCATTGCGTTGTCACATCTGTGAAATAGAGCTCTTTGATGACAACGCTGCTGTGAAATAGAAGGTAACCTTTGCTTCACTATCAGGCAGCTGGGGAAGCGCAGTCATATCTCAGGACTAACAGTGATGTCATTGAAAGGCGAGGCTGTTAAAAGAGAAACACCAAACACAAAACAGTGGACTCGCACTGCATTCTCCCTAATAGGAAGACATTCCATCCGGGAATATATGTCATGGCTGGGTAGGATTACCCCTGGAGTTACAGTGCCACACTGGAACAAAAGGTGTTGATAGCTGCCAGGAAACCAAACTGTAATATAAAACAAGTATGTCACGAAGTAGTTGTGTTTCCTCTCTTTTTGTTCTGTTGCCCTAAGCAAGAGAACTTTATCCCTGTAAAGAAAACACCAAGGCAGAGGACAAAACAGATAAAAGGTGATGTTGGAGACTTTAATTTTCCAAATTAGTAACCATTCTAAACCATAACTTCTAGCTCAGAGTTTGAGCTGGTACTTGGCTTTCTCTTACTTTAAACTAAAATGGAAGCAGTTCTTCTTTTGGGGAATGCTTAGGCGTCCATAAAAAGGTGTCCATAAAAATTCTCTATATGCTGCTCTATTCTGAAATGATAACTTTTCTTAACTGTGTGCTATATTCTTTTTTTTTTTTAATCTATGTATTTATTTTGGCTGTGTTGGGTCTTTGTTGCTGCTCGTGGGCTTTCTCTAGTTGCGGCGAGCGGGGGCTACTTTTCATTGTGGTGGCTTCTCTTGTTGCGGAGCATGGGCTCTAGGCACGCGGGCTCAGTATTTGTGGCACACGGGCTTCAGTAGTTGTGGCTTGCAGGCTCTAGAGCACAGGCTTACTAGTTGTGGCACACGGGCTTAGTTGCTCCACGACATGTGGGATCTTCCCGGCCCAGGACTTGAACCCGTGTCCTCTGCACTGGCAGGCAGATTCTTAACCACTTCGCCACCAGGGAAGTCCATGTGCTATATTCTTAAGCTCAGTATTAAATTTTGAACTGTTGCACTCGCCAGCAATGTAAACATGTACTATTTACCATGTTTTCAGCTGCCATTTCCATTATCTGAGTGTCAATTTTTCTTCTGATTCTAGGCAACTCTGGCATCTTCAGTGATTTATTATTCACTTTGTGAATTTTTTGGACCCTTTCTTCGTTTTCTTTCTCTCTCCCGCTGCATTAGCTTTACCTCACTATTCACTCTTATCTTTGCCAAATGGAAGTCAAGGATATAGGACTGCAACCAGGCAGCATGGCTCCTTGGAAACGGGTTTGGCAGAGGACTTGATGGGTGAGGATGTACTGGGAATTCTTGGCTGAAATGTGGTTTTAGAATTTTCCATGGATTTTTTGTTTTCTCTGTTCTCACTCTTTCCCATCCAAACTTATAATTAAAATATAACCGTTTTATGTGTCTGCATCTGGATATAATGCAGTCTGTTTGTGCACTATGACTGTAAAGATGCTTGGAGTGGTAGAACATCTGGTGGAAAAGAGGAGTTTTGATACTTGTCTAAACTTTGGATGTTGTCATTTTTATTTTTCTGTTTCTAAAAGAGTAAGATTTTCCACATTGTTGAGAGAAATTGCATATTGAAATCATATGGAGATTTTTTTTCAAAACACACATATGCCACGTCCAAGCCTGGAGATTCTAATTCAGTAGTCTGTGGTGGGGATCAGGCATGTGTGCTTTTTGAAACTTTCTAGGTGATTCTGAACTGGCCTCTAGCTGAGAACCTATAAAGAGAATTTTATTTTTTACGTGTTTTCTTTAATGGTATTACTTTGAATTTTTAAAAAAAAATTGTAGCTACTTCTCTATCTGCTATCCATCTTTAAAAGAACCCTCTGGAGGTTGTTTAAATGATTTTCATTTACATATATATTTCCACGGGTGAAATTTTTAAAAGATCCACTCCATTAAGTTGCATGCTGAGATCCTGATTGCTGTATTCATTGTAGTTGGCAAAATTAGATTTCTCAGTCTCACCAATTAGAGAACAGACATAGAAACACCTGTGGTCAGATGCTTAACTTTAAAAGGACACACTGTATAGTAAACCAAAGATTGGATTATGAGTCAGAAATGTGGGTTCTGATCAAATCTGTGCCCTTAACTCTAGGTCTCAGTATCTGCATTGGTTAAATGTAGGGTTGGTTTAGGTGAGCCCCGGGGTCCCCTTTGGCTTCAGCATTATGTGATCGCATTTACACTCTAGTCTTGTGTGAAATGGACTAGCAGTTGTTAACAGAAACAACAAATGCGTGAGAGATTGCCTTTGCTGCTTTCCAGAGAACCGCTGTAGCTATGGAGTCAGGCGCACCCAGGAGCTACCCTTCCTCTGTGCCATCTGCCCTAGTCAGGAATGGCTTGGTTCACACAACCTGTTATCTAGGTAGCAGGCCTTGGACTGTCAGCTTGCTGTCAATTTCAGTTCCCTTAGATTCATGACCCTAAAAGGTATTAGTTGCCTGAGTGACTGACTGATGATGACTGACGCGTATACACAATTAACTCTTTAGGTTCACTAGCCCTAAAATGAGACCCATATGTTCCTAATCTACACATGTGTGTTAGTCTCTCCTCCCACAGTGAAATCACAATCAGGCGCTTCCAACGAGATGTAGACCAGTGATTTTTAAGCACTTTGGCAGTCATGCAGAATTTCCACTCCATTGACTGATCTGTACCACACTTAGTAATGCCTCTCTTTTACATGTGATTTTACAACCATCCACAAGAGACTGGGCATAGAGAAGTGCACTTTTTAAATGTTTTTGCCAGATCATACTTAAACTACCAGTGGTTAAGAGTTTTTCTGTATTTTTTGCCTCTGGGCATTTTGGTTACAAACAACTTTTCTACTAAAAAGATTCTTTAAAAAGTATCCTGTACAAGTAGTAACAGTACATAGTTAAATTTTAACACATTGTACATACTAATAGGTCAATATATGATTCACAGGAATAGTTGCTTATTTGTGTATCTATGGTATAAAGTAGATACCCACTGAATTCCTACCTTTGATTTTGGGATGCCCATAAGTTCTTGAATATGGTGCTGAGTGAGGCTTATAGGGGTAGATTGTAGACCTAACAGCACCGTCTCCATTTAAATACATGCCACCTACTTTTGCTCTTAGAATCCTTCAAAGCTGTTTACTTTTAAAGGAGGAAGAAATAATCTATTTTCCGTATCATATTCATTTCCTGAGGGTTGTAAACCATTGAGGAGAGGAACAAGATCTATTATTTGTACCCCGAAATAACAGTTCTCAGCACTTCACGTGTGTCAGTACCCTAGACTATCATACACTTTTCTCAGCTGCCCAGACATTTGCCTACTGTTCCTTCATGTGTTCAACAAACATCCAATGAGTATCTACTGTGGATAAACCCTCCACAAGGCAATAAGGGAGACATCAGTAGAAAAGAAGATGCTGTCCCAATGGAACAAGGAAGACGAATGAATAAGTAAATAAATGAGTAAAGAAGCTACTCTCAGAGTATATTAAGTACTACGAAGGAAAAAAATGGGTGATAGAGGCTGGGGGATTACTTTAAATTGGGAAGTGAGAGAAGGCTGTGCTGAGGAGGTGGCAATGTATGTTGGACCTTAATTAGAAAATGGAAGCCAGAAGGTGATGTAGAAGAAGAGAATCCAAGCAGAGGGAAGAGCAAGGGCTGAGAAACCAAGACAGCCACAAATGTGGTGCATTTGAAGGAAGAAAGGTCAGTGGTGTGAGCAAGATGCAGAATGGAGAGAAAGGTCTGAGAGAAATGTGATTCACAGCAGAAAGCTTGGATTTTATTCTAAGTGCAGAGGTGAGCCATGAGAGGATTAATCTCCTTGCGATGTGGAGTCCTGAGAGGTAGTACCTGACTTGCATTTTAAAAATTAGCTACTGCTTGGAAGTTGGATTATAGAGAGCATCAGTAGAAGGATATCAGTTAAGAGGCTATTGTCTTCCTTATGGAATAGTTGTAAGCACATAAAGGAGTCTTATATATTTTAAGTATTCAATAAATGTTAGACATCATTGAGATTTGTCTATTTCCTTCTTTCTTTCTTCCTCTTTATTCTTCTTTTGGTGATTATGAATATCATTCTAATTGTCATTATTTCCATAGGCTATCTGGGAGGTGATGGTGGCTCAAACTAGGGCGTTAGGGCTGGAGATGAAGGGAAGTGGATGGATTTGGGAAATAGTTCAGGGTTCCTACATATCTTTTGAAGCTCAGATTTAGTCCCAGTTCCTCATGACACTTCTCTGTAACAATCACTTTCTCCTTAGTCAGTTAGATATTATATCATCTTGAGTCTACTTCTAGTCAGTTTGTGTCTAAAACTCACTGGAAAAAAAAAGGATTTGTGAAATATGTTAAGACTTCTGAATCCCAGGCTCAACCCTAAATACTTTATTCTGAAGAAGGAAGAAAATCTGTATTTCAAAACAAATGCTCCAAGTGATTCAGATTATGGTGGCTTGTTTACCCCACCTGGAGAAATACCAGTCCAAAGTTTGGAAAAGAGAATAAGACTGGAGATAAGAGATCTGGGAGTATATGTATAAGTAGCAATGAAAGCCATGAGCATGGATGCAACTGCCTAGGGACAATGTGTAGAGGGAAGAAAGTAGACTTAGAACTGAGCCTTGGGACAGCCTCTGAAAGAGAATGAGGAGAAAGAAAGCTGAAAGCTGCATCAGTGAAGCCTAAGAGCAGAATGCGAATAATTGTGGTCATACATTCATTCCTAGAAAATGTTATTAGAAGGCTTTCTCTGTACTAGGTACTGGAACACAGCAGGGAACAAGACAGACAAACATCCCTGCTCCTGTAGAATGTACAGTCTAGTATCAAATGGAACAGAATGGTCTGAAAACCCCAAAATAGAAAAGAGAGTTTTAAGGAGTGTTAGGTTGATGCCCAAATTGCAGTGGGTTGAGGAATGAGTAGGAGATGAGAATGTGGAAACAGGAAATGTGATTTATACTTTCTAAATGGTCCTAAAGGGGAGAAGGAACAAAGCTCTGTATGGCCTGTCCCTGTATGGCCTCTCCCTTGAGGAGTTGCATGACCTCAATGACAATACACTAAGAAGTGAAAACTTAATTTTGAACTCCAGCAAACAAAATTATAGATGTTGAAAGAACTAAAATATCTTCAGTTCCCTGGAATCAGGAAGAACAAAAATAGAACCCTTTGCAGAATGCTCAAAAAAAACTAGCAGAAGACAATGACGATTCATTAGCTTCTAGAAGAGAGAAATTTTTTTGCAGGATGTTTCCGGACTAACAAAATAAATAACAAAAATGAATTAGTCAATAATAGTCAAACATGAAAATTATGAGATTGCTATTCTGCGAAGCCTTTTAACCATATAAAAATAGAGGCAGACACGAATTTAAGACTGACTCAAATATAAAAATGTATGACTCACACTCACTTCCTCCATTCCTGATTCACTTCTTTCTGCTTGTTTCCCCACAAACTGAAAAGTGCACCTTAGGTCAGAGAAATCAGTTGAAAGTCCAAAAATACATTCCTTGTTAAAACTTTTAATACTAGCTAGGGGTGTAGATGTGTTATTTGTTCTGAACTCAGAAGACCTAAATGCTGTTTCCCATTGGCAAAATTAGATGCTCATTTATTGGGATACAATTTTTAATCAAGAAAATTGATTATCTCCAAGTATACATTAAAAATTATTCAACTCAATTTTTTCATGATTAACCTGAGGCCAATCAAAATTCCAAATATTTTTGGAGTGTGTGGTAGTATATTCAGCATAATAATACTAAGTTAGAAGCCAGCCTGGAAAACAAATTTATGAAAACTTTCAGGAAATTTCAGAAAGAAATGAAAATACATTCCTTCCTTACACTAAGTAAGTTGCAGGTGAACCAGTGATTCAAAGACAAACAATGGACACACACAAAATCAAAAAGAAAAACTGGGAAATTTTCTAATTATGAAATAAAAATACTTTGTTTCCTACATAATATAAAACCTAAACATCATAGGGGACTCTGACTAGATAAAAATTTTAAATATCATGTAATAAAACAATTACTATAAGTTAAGTGACAAAAACAGAAGAATCACTTGCAATCATTATGACAAAGAGCTAACTTTCTTAACTTCCAGAAAGTGCATACAATACATTAAGAAAAAGAGCAATGATCCAATGGGATGATGGGAAAATATGAATAGGGACTTCATAGTGTAAAAAATGTTAATTGTTAATAAAATAGATGTAACAATGTATTCATTCACTTATAATTAAACTATCACAACTGCATGAGCTGAGGGTACTGTTACTACTCTCATTTTTAGAAAAATAGCTGATTGTTCTACCTCCATTTGCTTAAAAATCCCTCTATTTTCCACTGATTTGTAACGCTACAGCTGTCATACAGTAGATTGCCCCATATCAGTTGGATTGTTTCTGCACTCTCAGTTCCATTGTTGTATTTATTTCTGAACAAATGCCACAATGTCTTCATTACTGTTGCTTCATGATGTCTTGATATCTGATAAACAGTGTGCCTCCATGATAGTGTTCTGCAGAAATTTTCAACTATTTAGGGGTTTTTGCACTTTTATTAGCTTCAGAAAATCAGTATTTTTTTTTCTGTTCCACAAAACAAAGCATCTAACAGGAATAGGAAATTATTAATATGTTTGTGGAAAAAACATCTTTTCAAAAGTGAATCTTCCTCTCCATGAACATGGTATAGCAATGCATTTATTTAGGTCTTCTATAATTTTCTTCAATAATGTTTTACAATTTTCTCTGTAACCTCCTAAGATATCCTTTGTTAGAATTATTACAGTTACATCAGACTTTCTAATTACCTTTTTCTCATGTAGAAAAAGTTAAACAACTCTTAAAAAAAAAAAAGTTAAATGACTTTTTGGATAAGGTTGTAGGAAAAAAACCCACACACTCAAAATTTTTAAGAACTGGATTATGGGAAGGCAAGGAGGAGAGTGCTTACCAGACAGTCTAAATGTATCAAAATGACAGCCTTTCTTTATATATCTGAGTATATCTAAGACCTGCCACCCATCTGTCAACCTCACTTCCAAGAATTGCTTAGTGATTCACTGAAGGAGAGTTTACTTATTTACCCACAAGTAAATAAATTTTTAAAGAGTAAACTGGCAATATCCACTTAGAAAGACATCAAATGTACATTTGAAAGGAAAGGGAATCAAATTATTCAAAGGAGATTATGGCATTAATGATCTAATAAAGAGTAATGATAATTGGTCAAATGAGTAAAATGTCAAAAAAAAATTTTTTGCTAGTTTTTAAGTTTTAGAACCACATGACATAATCTGTTGATTAAAGAAAATTATTTCCTCTTCAGTAGCCCTTAAATATCATGAACAATTGTCCCTATTCATTTCTTTGTAAAATTATTCATATTCCAAATTTGCAAGTGATGATCCAGTGAACAGTGAAAGGAGGAGTCTAAGAAGAAATATGGTTTTTAAAAAAAAATGATTAAACAACATAACTTCTTTTTGACCCATTAAATTCTACTCGTTACTGCTTTATTATATGCTGTATCTCTTCCTAGCCATTGTCACATTTTTGTACTGCTCATATCAATTGAGATATTTCATGAAATGCCTACTCTATAGCACTGTGCTAAGGACATATAAAATAATATAAGATACAATAAAGCCCCACAAAGGAAATTAAAATATTTTTGTGGAGATACAAATATGGAATAGAGAATAAGTATGCATAGCATAGGTAACAGATGCCAAAACATGTACTTGTTTGCTAAAAAGCAAAACAAAAGAAAGAAAAACTTAGAGCTTCCAAAGAGTTCTATGAAATACAAACTGAAGGAAAACAGAAAGGAGAATATATTCCCATTTTCATAAAGTCCAGTGCTTATAATACTGGATTCTCTGGTCTATCCCAGTTTCTTTTAGGTCCAGAGCACCTGCTCCAGAGAGCTAGGGAATAAAATGGGAAAGATTCAGTAGAACATTATAATCTTTTTACCCCTCCTTCAGTGAGAGGGAATGACCTATTCAAAAATTTTGTTTAACATTTAGTTTTCATTTGCAAGAAAGAAAATGATCGTTCTCCGTTGCTTGTGTGGTTTCTGTGGCATGCCTAAGCTTCTGCGTGTTATTCGTTGCTTGCATGTGCCCAAGTTAAGCAAAGATGTTCCTCCAATGGAGTTAAATCAGATTCTCCAAAGGTTACCCTAGACATAAGAAAGTAAGTCCAGCACGGTAGAGGTCTTGTTTTGTTCACTTAATAATGCTTTGTACATAGTTGGCACTCATTCAATTGTTGAATAAACATTCGTTTATTTAGACCTGTTATGGGAAATAATACTCAACACATCATATTAGGGGAAGGCCATATGAAAGGGAAGATAATAACAGCGAACAAATGGTTAGGCTTCATGAATCACCATCCTCTGGGGCAAAGTCAGTAGGTGATGCTTTTGTTTTCTTTTGTTATATGTGTCTTTGGATTTTTGACAAAATTTTCTGTGATTTGTCAGTTTTTTTAAAGCAGAGTAGAAACGTTTCAAGAGAAGATATTTCAAGTAGATAAATATAGTAATTTCTCCATGTAATTATTCAATGTTGAGGGAAAATATTTTAAAATAGAACAAACTTGAACATTTACAAATAAATAGTACCATTTCACAGGTGAAGATGAGCAGGGAGTTTGATAATGTTGATATCAGCTAATTTACTTCTTTCATTAAGCAAGACAAAAGATAACTTCCTCTTCCCTGCTGCACCATGGAAGTAGTTTGTGAGGTGGAGAGTAAAATTTCAATTTGATGGATAATCTTTGTTGTACTAACATACACCGTCAATCTTGACCTTCAAAGTTCTCTGATATAGAAGCTGATTTCAACTTCAGCCTTTGTTCAGACTTAATGACATAATATTTAAGTAGCAAAAGTTATTTTAACATTGCAATTGTTAGAATTTAGGGATGTCCATGAATCAAGGGAAAGGGGGATGTTTCTATGAAGAGAGATTTACCCTAACACATCGCTGGCCCCTCCCTGTTTTTTAATCACTCTGCCCCACAAAACGTGGCATGACCCACCTGACCGGTGAGTTTTCAAGCACTACCTGGCACAAATGACTCTCTCAGCTCTTCTTCCTCTTGAGAACCTTCATCCTCAGCACATCCAAGGGCTGTCTACCAGAGATGAGTGGGGGGGCATATTAGTTTCCTGAGGCTGTTATGACAAATTACTTCAAATTTAATGCCTAAAAAACAGAAATGTACTCCCTCACAGTTCTGGAGGCCAGAATTCCAAATTTAGTTTCACTGAGCCAAGATCAAGGTGTCAGCAGGACTGTACTCCCTCAGAGGCTCTAGAAGGGGGAATTTTCCTTGCTTCTTCCAGCTTCTTTGGCTGCTGGCATTCCTTGGCTTGTGGCTGCATCACTCCCACCTCTGCCTTTGTGGTCACATTGCCTTCTCCTCCTCAGCCTGTCTTATATCCCTCTGCCTCTCTCTTACAAGGACACTTCTCATGGCATTTAAGGCCCACTTTGATAACCAGGAAAATCTCTCCATCTCAACATCCTTAATATAATCACATCTGCAAAAACTTTACCAGTTAACATTCATAGGTGCCAGGAATTAGGACCTGATATTTTTGATGGCTATTATTCAGCCCACTACAGAGGGGAAGACTGCCCTGTCCACTCTGATCAGGACAGACCAGGAATCTCCCAAATTCTAGTCCATTTATCCCACAGACTAAGTTGTATTCTCCAACTTAACTTTGTCCATAATAAAGCTAGTCTCCTAATCTTTCTCTTCTCGGCATATTTAGAACATAGACATGGAAGAAGGGTGCTATTTATTGGGAGTGTCTTAAAACTTAGTGGGAGAAATGAGATAAAAATAATGGTATAGATGATCACAGGCAGATACTTGAGAAACCCCCTTTACCATGTACCACGGTGAAGAGGTAGAGAAGCAAAAACAAAATAAGGTGAGGGAAGGGGAGGCAGAGCATGGAGATGTAGACTTAATTCAACCACTGTGTGCACCTTCATTATGCACAATGGGGTATCTACATATGGCACCTGAAAAATATCACTGAATTAATAATTTAGGTCGTGATTATGCCTCTAATTTCCTACCATATTCTACTAAACAGACATTGTAATGAAAAGCATATTTTATTTACAATTATAGTTTATGAACCCAAATGTAAACTGACAGTAATGAGAAGATGGTGTCACTAAATCCATTTTAATGTAAATTGCCACATTTAAAATATTCTGAAAGCAGGAAGGACAGTTAATGAACCTAGTACTGATATCCTTGTCAGAAATGCCTGGCTTAAACCCTCATCTTCTGTTACAGAGTGCTTGATGATCACCTCCTCATCGTTTAAGTGTTTATTGTTTCTCTTCCTGGTACTCTAATTATAACAGTTTTTCTTCCCTCCCTTCCACCCCTCCCAGCTATCAGCAAACCTGGTTTGAATTAAAAAGGAACAACTCTGGCTATAAACACAAATCTGTCTCCCAAGCAAGAGCTCACTTGCTGTGTATATAGCAGAGAAAGCAATGAGGTAACAAGGGTAATTATAACCTGAGCTGGCTGGTGTCACTGCAGAGAGGGCTTGTCAACATTTCACTGTGCATAATAATACCACTGCCTCTGCTGATATGAAACACCAGGTGTTAGGTTCTTGGACAGCTTTAGGTCTAACAGTGCAACTTTTAATTGAAGACTCTGCTACAAAATGCTGTGCTTAGTGCACAGTCTTTTTTTCCCCTGGTGGAGACCACTCTAGAATTGGGAGCTACTTAAAGCTAAGGCATTAGAAAGGAGCCATGAGAGGAATGATTCAGACTCAAGGTGAGAAAGTGAAAAAAGCAAGTTTATTCAACAGTTCTTTCTTCTTTTTTATTTCTTCCCTCAAAAACGTGTTATCTTGCTGCTATTTTAGCTTATGTTACCCAGAGACCTACAACATTTTTATGAAATTTTCATAGAAACTAGAGAAAATAATGAAGAGGTCAAGGCTCACCTTTAAATTCGTAAGAAAAATGAATGATTTGGGGGAAAATAGTTGCAATTCCTGTCACATTTGAAGTCCTCATCTTCTGAATGTATGAAGAACCTTTAGAACTTGAATAGATAAATATGAACAACCCAGGAGAAAAGTGAGCAACAAACATGAATAGACACTCAGTACAAATAAACATCAATGTAAAGATGCTCAGCCTTGTTGGTACAAAGAGAAATGCAAATTTAAATCACACTTAGATACCCTGATGAGAGTACAAAGTGGTTCAAACCCTGTAGAGGGTGTGTATTCGTTTTTTGTTGCCGCTATAACAAATAAGCATACTTTTAGAGGCTTAAAACAAGACAGATTTATCATCTTATAGTTCTGTAGCTTTAGACATCCCACAGAGGTCTCACAGGGCTAAACTCAATGTGATGGCAGGGCTGTGTTCCCTACTGGACATGCCAGAGGAAAATCCATTTCTTTGAGGTTCTAGAACTGAGGTCCCTATTTTCTTACTCATTCAAGGTGTTGGCAAAATTTGGTTTCTTGTGGCTGTCAGCTGAGGGTCATTCCCTTCATTCTTTGACTCATGACTCTCTTCTTCCATCTTCAAAGATAGCAATGGCAGGTCAAGCCCTTCTCATACCACATCTCTCCCACGAGCTTATCTGCCTTTTTCCTCTTCCACTTTTAAAGACTCATGTGATTATATTGGGCCAAGATAATCCAAGATAACTTCTCCATCTCAAGATCCTGAACCTTAATCACATCTTCTAATTATCTTTTGCTGTGGTAGGGGAATATACTAACAGGTTCCAAGGATTAGGCTATGGACTTTTTTCTTTTTTCTTCTCTTTTTCAGCTTTATTGAGGTATAACTGACAAATAAAATTGTAAAATATTTAAAGTGTACAACATGATTTGATATACGTGTACATTGTGAAAGGATTCCCCTAGGATATGGACATCTTTGAGGGACCATTATTCTGCTTACCACAATTTTCAGCATCTACTTCAGGGCAATTTTTCAGCATCTACTTCATTACAAGTACATTTATCCTTGACTCAGTAATCCCACTTCTGGAAGTGCATTTTACATATATAACCGTGCACAAACAAAAATAGATTCTGTGCTAACTTATTCTTTGTAGTACAGTTTAATCGTATCAAAAATAAAATCCCAAATGTTTACCACTAGGAGACTGATTAAACTATGATATATCCTCTTACTGCAGCTATAAAAATGGTATAAATAAACTTTGTATTGTTGTAGAAAGATCTCCAGAATATATTACTAAAAAGCAAGTTTATAATAATATATGTATGTGTACATACAGTATGCTACCTTCAGTTCAAGAACCTAATATTGACATTTTTGTAAGACATGCCTAGCTTAAACATTCATCTGTATGTATGTATATACATATATATACATATACATATATGTATATATACTGTCTTTATAGTTTATCAGTAACATAAATATAGTCTATATACATATAGACTGTTTTTATAGTTATTTATTAATAAACAGGAACACGGCATAAGAAACTAATAGAAGTGAGATTACGTATAGGGCATAGATGGGCAGAAAAAGTTAAGACCAGGACAACGGTGCAAATATGATTTCTCAATAGACCACTTCTTAATATAATTTTGACATTTGAACCCTTTGATTGAATTACAGTAAGTCCCCTACATACAAATGAGTTCCGTCCCACGAGTGCGTTCGTAAGTCCAATTTGTTCGTAACTCCAATTTGTTAAGTCCAACAAAATTAGCCTAGGTGTACCTGACCAACACAATTGGCTATATAGTACTGTACTGTAATAGGTTTATAATACTTTTCACACAAAAGTAAAGTACACAAAAGCACAACCACTTGTAGAGGATGCATGCACATGACAACTTACGCCAGACACGTGGACTAACTTATGTGATTGGACATGGGAACAAACGTTCACGTCTTTTTCGCAACTTGAAGGTTCATATGTAGGGGACTAAGTGTACTTGTACAGAAATATAGCGTTAAAGTAAAGATAAGTTTAAAAAACTGTCAAAAAAGCCACTGGAATTAGGGAAATGGAACATTGTTTTGCATCAGAGTAGCTTTATTTTTGTTAATTTATGCATTAAGATGCATCTTACATAAGTTAATAGGGGACAGGAACGCTAGTTGACATGGAAGTTTAATATTAAAGTTAGGGGGAAATGGTCAAATACAGAATAATCAATAGGAGTTTTTGTACCCTTGGGAATAATGTGAGTTTAAAATAAAATGTTTTTCCACAGTAAACGTTTAAGTGGTTGAATGTCCACTGATAGTTTTTCTCCCTTTCTAATATTTCCTGTGCTTTTCAGTTCCTATAAGTCCCATTCTTTTTAAGAAGGTAAATGTCATTAATTACAAATTTCAGCCTGGCATGAGCTTTTCAGTTTCTGCAAAGCATAAGAAAAGCAGGTAAGCCAAAGAACAGTGGTGCTGTACCCAGATCCACTACTGGGGTCAGTACCCTAAATATCTCCAGTTTTGTCAGTGTCTACCCTCAAAAATGAACCAGTGTAAAGGTACATACTGGTAAAAACCTCTTACTTCAGTGGTGCAGTCTGAAACTACTTATAAGGGGTGCAGGATTTTTATATCACCTTGGTTTCCTACAAGCCTTCAAAGGACAGAACCTACAGGAGAAACATACGGGTTCTTAGTCATTTTTTGCCTCTCAGTGAGGTAGTAAAACTCCAAAATGCATCACAATCTTAACACAGATGAGAGTATTGTCTCAGGGTGTAGGAATTACATGATTTATATTTTCTTCTTTGAAGGTATATTTTCCAAATAAATATATGTTACTTTCTGATCAGGAAGAGGAATATATGATATTTAAATATTCATTGTAAATATCTCACTCTAGCTTTGTATGACTCTTTCATACCCTACAATAATAATTTAAAAACTATCCAGAGGCTTCCCTGGTGGCGCAGTGGTTGAGAGTCCGCCTGCCGATGCAGGGGACATGGGTTCGTGCCCCGGTCCGGGAAGATCCCACATGCCGCGGAGCGGCTGGGCCCGTGAGCCATGGCCACTGAGCCTGTGTGTCTGGAGCCTGTGCTCCGCAACGGGAGAGGCCACAGCAGTGAGAGGCCCGCGTACCGCAAAAAAAAAAAACAAAAAAAAACTGTCCAGTGTTTGTCCAACAATCATGCCTATCAAGTTTATGAAATTTAGCTTCATTACCTGATTCCATTCCTTCTCATCACCCTCATCAGCCGGCTGCCTGTAATGCTTTGCTCTCCATCATACTCAAGAATGTCTTAAAAGTGAAATCAGGAAGGGCTCTGTGTGTGTGTGTGTGTGTGTGTGTAAAACAGTGAGGGAGAATGCCTAGTTTCCTGTGAAAAACACACCCTACAAAACCAACATATCTCCCACAGGCGGAAGAAGGAAAGAAAATCACGTGATCAATTGTTGTTTGTTAATACAATGTCTCATGGTTTGCAATATACCATCATTTATGTGTACTTACTTCTTTATTGATTGATTACAAAACCAGCCCTCTGGGCATAAGGAACACAGGTTCCTGCCAAGGATTCAGCTTAGCATCAGCCTGGTTGCTCAGACACCTCCTTCATTTTTCAGTCAGAAAAGCATCCCCTCCACATAACATTTTCTTTAGTTGTATTAAAAATATAACTTAATGCAGGTTGTTGGAAGCATCCGTCTTCATAGGACAACATTAGAACACTGCTTCTGAGGAGGATTTGGGCATTCACAGGGTGGCTGTACTTATATTAAGACAAGTGGGAATTTCTCTAAGAGCTTAAATAGGACCCGTATATAATCTACCTATGATTTAGAATTTTAAAAGTCCTATATACCATATACACATTTGTACACATAAATACCTTTTTTGTATAGGCGTGTGATGACCTGGTTTATAAAAATAAATTACCAGTTTGCAGTTTTATCATTCTGCTTAGACTCAAGTTTATGAAATTTATTGGGATAGATATCAGTGTGAAGATACTGTTCACAAAGTATCCTAATAGAAAAAAATGGTCAAGATGTGTTCAGTATATTGAGCTTCTTACCCTCATTATAGCAAAGAGAACTAGACATTGAAATTGGGATGGATAGGGGGAAATAGAGAAGCTTTATTAGATGTGAAAAATCCTTTTCCCCTCGATTTTATCCTTTAGGGAAACAAATAGAAAAACCTCATTAAGTCAATATAAGTTTAGTCACAATGGTTCACCATTCTAAGTAGCTCTAAATCCCTAGCCAAATAGATACCAATCCTGTTGTTTAATTAAAACATCAGATAACCCATTCTGGTCCAGATATTGGTGATCCATGCTTTTCAAATTAGTGAGGTTTTCCTGGTTGCTTGAGATTTTAAATAGTGAAAACAGAATACCAAACGGTATAATCCCTATCTGCTCAGAATGTCCGTCAGTTTACATACATGTGCTCAAGCATATATACACACACAGGTGCCTACACAAACATATACAAACATTGAAATTGCTTGAGATTGCTTCCCAAGTCAGTTAGATAATCAGTTGCTGGAGCTCAAAATGTCAGAGTTACGTGAAGAAAGTCAAGCAGATGGAAGTCTGTTGCCATTGTGGCAGTCAGGAAGCCACAGAGAAATAACAGACTTTTAGGCAGTTTGTAAAAATGGGAAAGAGAAATTTCTTTTTTACTAAAAAGTCAAAAGTTACAAAACATGTAACCCCCCAACTAAATTCTGGATCAATCATCTGATAATTCCACTTTTATGATCCTCTTTGAGGTAGACTTCACATTGTAAATCACACGAGAATCTGCTCTACCAAACTGCCCGGTACTTGCTCTCTGGCTTACTGCTGGAAATTAGCATAAAGCCTTTCTGTTACCTCACTGAAGCTACTTGGAACAAAACCTCTGTGAACTCGAGAAGGTCAAAAAGAAACAAGAAGTATAACAAAGGAAAGCTTGGGTGAACTTTCCTGAACTTCAGAGGTACTTCAATTTGGTTTATAATTACCTTTGAGAAAGAGGATCAAATACATTTTTTATTTTACCACTCGATCAAGACTACAAGTAGATCTTCACAGCACAAAGCAAACTACACGCGCTCTGATACGGGCACAGTTTGCTTGTGCCTATGACTAGCCCCGTGCCTAGACCATAGCAGGCATCCATAAAGGTGCTGGATGGAGTACAACTTTTACCCCAGTTACACAAAGTTCTATGTCATTTTCTGCCTTTAATTGGCTGCATAGAATTGGTTTCAATATCAAATAAGCCTGAAAATCCAGAATCTGCTTCTGCTGACATTACTTTCTTTTATTCTGTTCTGTTTGATAAAGCAGCAAATGTTTGAGGACTAGTGCCAGGCATTAGCTTATATGTTGGAGTTAAAGGGTGTGTAAGATGAGTCCCTGACCTTAAGAATTGACATGTACACACCGCTGTATTTAAAATGGATAACCAACAAGGACCTACTGTATAGCACAGGGAACTCTGCTCAATATTCTATAACAACCTAAATGGAAAAAGAATTTGAAAAAGAATACATACGTGTATATGTTTAACTGAATCACTTTGCTGTACACCTGAAACTATCACAACATTGTTAATCAACTATACTCCAATATAAAATAAAAAGTTAAAAAAAAAGAAAGAAATGTACCAACTATTGGGTGGGGAGCAGTCACAAGGCTCTTTTTCAAGTGCTAAATTAGTAGTGAGGCCAGTTTTGGGAAACTTTGGTGGGACACTTCACACAGATGTCACTTCTCCCCAGGACACCCATTGGTGAACCCCTGAAGAATCTGATTCACTGTTTCTCTCACGTATACAGCTTTAATGCATTGATTTTATGGCAAAATAACAGAAAACTGCCAAACACATTATTTGGTGAATATAAGAAATGAGTATATTAGACTACGGCAAGAGAGGCACTGGGTAGGACTATGTATTGAGTTACTTTTTAACCTTTTTTTTTAAATTTTGGTTTTCAAGTCAGTAGAAGAGTCACTTCTCTATCAGGAAGAAAAAAGACTATTTAGTTGCAACTACAACTAAATGTTTCTGATTCAGTGGTTATACTTTTCCCTGAGGCTAATTTGAGATAACTCACAGTTACCTACTGCAAAATTACCGTGAGTTTAGAGCACAGAGAAAACATCTGTATTTGGTAATGGAAGTGGAAAGTTTTTACAAAATATTCATAAGTTAAATTTATATATAAATATTTGCAATGTTGGAATAAAATGAATAAATAGTATTTTGCATGTTTATTTTATGTGATGCCCCAATTAAGAATGAATTTCTGGGGCTTCCCTGGTGGCGCAGTGGTTGAGAGTCTACCTGCCAGTTCAGGGGACACGGGTTCGTGCCCTGGTCCGGGAGGATTCCACATGCCGCGGAGTGGCTGGGCCCGTGGGCCATGGCCGCTGAGCCTGCGCGTCTGGAGCCCTGGAGCCTGTGCTCTGCAGCGGGAGAGGCCACAGCTGTGAGAGGACCACGTACAGAGAAAAAAAAAAAAAAGAATGAAGTTTTTCAAGTATGAGATATTAAATTACTGAGATTTCTTATTTTTCACGACCATTGAGGCCATTGTTACACTGGTGGGGGGGTTTGTTGTTGTTTGGCTTTTGAATTATTTGACTCTATGTGCTGTTTGCTGAGGCAGATAATAGGGTGTGTATAATATTACTAAAAAAAAAAAACCCATATTCTTGTATATAAATGCATGTTAAGTTTACAAAGTTGGGGATTTTTGTTAATACTTTTTTCATATAGTAGATGCTAGGAACAAGCCTAGAATTTCAAAGTACCATAGAGATCTGTTGTTACCGGTGCTTTGTGTAAGCTATCATGTGTCCTGAATCAGGAAAAATAAGTGTAGATCGGTCTGTTACTAGATTTATCACATGCTTTCTCTTCCTGCGTCAACCACCCATTATCTTCAAGGGATGTATTGCAAGCTGAGGGAGGAAACCCAGCAACGGGAGTGTTAGGCTCTCTTTTAACACTTTCTAGAATTCAGATGTCAGTGTGCATTTGAAGTCCTGATCCTGAGAAACCAAGTGATTTTTTTCTCTGATATTTAAGAATCACTTTTGTACTGGCTTTCACTACTGTATGCTTGCTGACATATAATTACAATAATTAAAACCTATTGAATGTTTACTAGCTGCCAGGCCTGAGACCAAGGTTATTACAGGCATTTGTTTTTATTGTAAGCATTCGTTACATTTAACCTTCACAACTCAGCAAGGTAGGTATTATTACTCACCTCATTTTACACATGAAGAAAGTGGAGTTTAGAGAGGTTAAGTAACTTGCCACAAAATCACGCAACCAGTAAGTGGCAAAGCATATTATTGGAAGCCTGAGCTTACTGATTTGGAGCCTTTGTTCTTCACCTCAGTAATACTCTGCTTAAGAAAATAATTCCTTGCTGGTAAAACGAGGGGAAAAAGAATATACCTGCCCACAAGAAATAGTTAAAGTTAAGTTCACAGTTTAAGTGAACTTTAGGAAGAAAAAGCAGCTAGTGTTCTCAAATAATTTACCAATACTCTATCTTTTGCCACTGGTTTGATAAGTGTCAAAAAATGAGGGGGAAGCACTGTAGGTATTGGGTGTTAGGGATAATCATGAATTTGAAAATCTGTTTATTTCTACCTAAATTAAATCTTGAATGTTAATGTATTTTGAATGGTAGGACTAAATTTGCCTATGAATTTTCAAATGCAAAGTACATATTTGCATGTATGTCAGCAAAATAAGGCCTTAACTTTTAGACTTATGTAGTCAAAGCTGTTTGCATGTATACATTGCTAGCCAGGTATCTTTAATGTTTTTTATTATGTAACATTTGATACCTACAAAGGAATGTGTATAACCAATATATATACTACGAAGCGTATAATTAAAAGAAACACCAGTGATGCCACCAGCAAACCTAAGACCTACAGCCTTGCTAACCTCACCGATGGCAAGGATACCTAGCTCTGTGCCCCTTTTCCATGCTTTTTCCAAATCCCTGCCCGAAACACATCACTACCATCCTGAATTTAGTTTTATCATTTCCATCTCCCTGCTTTTTTTTAATTGAGGTATAACTGACATAGAACATTATTTTAGTTTCAGGTATACAACATAATGATTCAATACTTGTACATATTGCAAAATGATCACTGTAATAAATCTGGTTAATATCCATCATCATGCATAGTTACAGATTTTTTTCTTGTGATGAGAACTTTTAAGATTTACTCTCTAAGCATCTTTGAAATATGCAAGACAATATTATTAACTATGGTCAGTGCTATACATTATTTATTTTATAATTGGAAGTTTGTGCCTTTTGACCACCTTCATCCATTTCACCCACCCCCATCCTCCAGCTCTGGCAACCACTAATCCGTTCTCTTTATGAGCTTGGTTTTCTGTTTTTTGGGTTTTTTAGATTCTACATGTAAGTGAGATCATATACTGTTTGTCCTTATCTGTCTGACTTACTTCATTTAGCATAATGCCCTCAAGGTCCATCCAAGTTATCACAAATAGCAAGATTTCCTTCTCTTTTATGGCTGAATAATATTCCTGTGTGTGTGTGTGTGTGTGTGTCTGTGTGTCTGTGTATTTCGCATGTTCTTTATCCATTCATCCATTCATGAACACTTAGGTTGCTTCCATGTCTTGACTATTGTAAATAATGCTGCAGTGAATATAGGGGTGCATATATTTTTGAAGTTATTATTTTCTTTTTCTTTTTATAAATACCCAGAGGTGGAATTGTTGGATCACATGGTAGTTCTATTTTTAAGTTTTTGAGGAACCTCCATACTGTTTTCCACAGTGGCTGCATCAATTTATATTCCCACCAACAGTGCATGAGGGTTCCCTTTTTTCTACATTCTCACCAACACTTGTTATTCCTTGCCTTCTTGAAACTAGCCATTCTAATGCTATAAGGTGGTATCTCATTGTGGTTTTGATTTGTATTTCCCTAATGATAGTAACATTGAGCACCTTTTCATGTATGTGTTGGCCGTCTGTATGTCTTCCGTGGAAAAATATCCATGAGATCTTCTCTTCATTTTTTAATCACATTGTTTGGTTTTTTGCTATTGAGTTGCATGAGTTCTTTATATATTTTGGATATTAACCCCTTATCAGATATATGATTTGAAAATACTTTCTCCCATTCAGTAGGTTGCGTTGCATTTTATTGATGATTTCCTTGGCTGTTCAGAAGCTTTTTAGTTTGATATAGTCCCACTTGTTTATTTTTGCCTTAGTTGCCTTTGCTTTTTCCCTTGCTTTTAAAATAGAGTTTCAGCATCCGTGTATGAATTCCCAAATAACATATTGCTTAGTTTTGCTAACCTTTGAATTTTCTAGAAATGGCATTTTACTGCATACATAGGCAATCTATGTGAACTTGTTTATTCATTCACCATTGTTTTATAGATTTATTCTTATTATTGAAAGTAATTGTGTTTTGTTGTTCATGGCAATATAACCTTCCCTTTTATGAATATAAGAGAATATCAATGATCTTAGTGACAGGCATTTGTTTCCTGTAGTTTGCTTTTATAAATGGTGGTCCTATGAACATAATTGTACATGTTTTCTGTTTGAGTCCATCTGGGCTGCTAAAACAAAATACCATAGACTGGGTGACTTCTAGACAACAGAAATTTATTTCTTACCATTCTGGAAGCTAGAATTCTAAGATAAGTGTGCTAGCATAGTTGGGTTCTGGTGAGGACCTTGTTCCGGGTTGCAAACTGCCAATTTCTTGCTGTGTCCTCACATGATAGAAAAAGCAAGGACGATCTCTGGGGTCCCTTTTGTAAAGGCACTAATCCCATTGATGAGGGCTCTGCCTTCATGACCTAATTGCCTCTCAAGGGCCCCACCTTCAAATACCATCGCAATGGGGATTAGATTTCAACATATGAATTTGGGGGTCATGGAGGTGGGGGGCATTCGTTCTATAGCGTCTTCTAAACATGACTTACCTCTATATTTAGAACATCTCTTTCTAGAGCAACATTTAGAAGCTATTAATGAAAATCCAGCTCCCAAGCTAAGCTTGTTTTTTTATTATAGCAAATGCTTGCAAAGTTGTATTGAAAAATGAAACTGTTGTTAAGTGTACATTCTGTTTAGTGTATTTTATAGTCGTGAATATTTGCCAAGGAATGATTTAAATATACATACATATATATCTATAACAGAATTGAAAAAATGCCAGTAAAATTATTTGAACTTTTGTAGGTTTTTTGACAAAATAAGAAAGCTAAAGCATTTCATTTGTTTAAAAGGCTATTAAAAGTGTTAAACTCATTTTCGCTTAATAGGAGTCTGTTGTTACTCTCACTCTAGCAAAAGGAATAAAACTGACATTTTAAATATATACATACATATAGGTAATGGAAAGACCATACAAAGCTGGAAAAGACGATAAAAAATCACTGGTAATGCCAAGTGCATCGCTGCAGCTATAGTCTCATCTCCTTTGCAGTTCATTGTTACTGGGATTGGGTTCGAGATCCAGCTATCATTAGGAGAGGAAGTACCTAATTCAGTGCTCGTAAGACTGTGAAACTTCAGTTAAGTACGTTTTTAAATGAAGCATTGATCTGAATTATTATATTGTACATCAGAATGCTTTTCATTGCAAGCGACAGAAAACTAAGCTAAATCCAATTAGGCGAAAAGGCAAGGTATTGGGTTATGTTATTAAGAAGTCCTGGGTAAATCTAGCTTCATCTGTGGCTGAATTCAAGATCTCAAACAATGCCATAAGACCTGATCCTTCTCCCAATCTGGGCTCAGCTCTTGTCCCCACTGGCTTTCAGAGCTGTGCTATCCCAGATTCAGGTCCACAGGAAAATGGACACACATTTCTGTCATCAATCCCTGCCAAATATCCTGCATTTCACTGGCTGACTGAGTCACATAAGCCATCCCCAAATCAGTTTCTATAGCCAAGAGAATACAAGACTCCGATTGGTCAAGCCCTGCTTACCTGCCCACTTCTGGCAGGGAAGAAGTCAAACTTAACCAAAACATTAAGCTGAGCCTGATAGAGAATGTGATTCTCCGGGGAAATATGGGGGTATGCATCCCAGAAGAGCATTGAAGAGATACTGAGTGGCTGACTTTCACTCTAATTTAAAAAATTTTTCTGGTCCTACAGAATTTTATTCCAAATTCTAAATCTCATTCCTCATTACCTTTCTCTTTCTTGTTGCTTTTGGTGCAGTTATTTTATGGTCTTGAAGTGGAGGGGGCTTGATTTGGGTGCTCAGTGTCACCCTCCACACTGTCATTACCAATAAGTATATTCATATAAGTATATTCTTTCATTCAGCATCACCCACTACAGCAGTCTGCATCTGTAGCAAGGAATCTGACATTCTTGTACTCTCCCTCCAGCAAGTCTGAAGGGAATAGTTATGTCATTCAGTAGATTCAGAATGTCCCAAAGCAAGTTGTAAGCGTTTTGCACTCAAGATTGCTCTTAAGTTAGCTTATAATTATCACAGATCTAGTTTCAATTTTCTTTCATCCTCACAAAATTCTGTTATAATTTCAGGCCGGAGGAGATCTACCCTCTTCACACCCAAACAGTTTAAAATTTGACAGTATACTGTGGCTAAAATGACTCCCTTCAAAAACAGTCCTCATGCACTGATACTTCTACTGGCTTATTCCTGTGAAACACATATGAAATATATGCTCATTAGTTACAGGAACCAATTTAAATGATAGTGTTTTCAAATGGCCAACATCAAGTAAACTTAGGGAGTAAACATCATTGCAACATGGTAAACAAGCTCTGAAGTGCAGCTGAGTGTGAAGGTGATTATCAAGGGACAGAGCTGGTGGGTACAGGGTAAGAACCCAATCTACTGCCAGATAATAATATAAATTTCTCATACAGTGCACTCCATTACTTCTCTTTTAGTTCTGCTGCCACTGTCCCCTGCAGGTTAAAAAAAAAAAAAATTCCTGTGCTCTTGATGTATGTTCAATGTCCATTAAAAGCAGGGAAAGTTATCTTACATGGGGGAGGATGGACATGAGGATTTGGTGTGTAGCTGGATAGCTCTGTAAGGTATAAATAGGGACGTGAGTATTGTTCTACTATTGCTATTAAGTATATTCACATTCAGAATATCACAGATTCATTAAACAAACTAAAGCTAGCTGCTTTTATAAACTTCATCAATAGAAGCTCATTTTTAAAAACTCATCCTTTATCTCCTAGTATTAAGCATATTTTTAAATAGTGCCATAATACTTAGAACACTTTAGGAGAAAAATCAATGGCAAGTAACATTTGATAGGCACTGAATATACCAAGCGCACAACAGACTTTGCATATTTGAGTTGGTATGAAATGGTAAGAGGGGAGTTTGTCACTTCCCTGGTGGCGCAGAGGCTAAGAATCTGCCTGTCAATGAAGGGGACACGGGTTCAAGCCCTGGTCTGGGAAGATCCCACACGGTGTGGAGCAAATAAGCCCATGCGCCACAACTATTGAGCCTGCACTCTAGAGCCCGCAAGCCACAACTACTGAGCCCGTGTGCTGCAACTACCGAAGCCCGTGCACCTAGAGCCTGTGCTCCACAACAAGAGAAGCCACCACAATGAGAAGCCCACACACCACAACAAAGAGTAGCCCCCGCTCGCCACAACTAGAGAAAAGCCTGTGCTCAGCAACCAAGACCCAACACAGCCAAAAATAAAATAAAATAAATAAATTAAAAAAAAATTTAAATTGACAAAGGGGAAGGAAAAGATTTCCAGCAGAAAGCATTATGTGCAGAGGAATGAAAATATATGGTCCATTTTAAAATTAACAAGTTAAGGAGTGGGAGAAGGGGAAGGAGTAGGAAGAAATGGAGCTAAAAAGACAACGTAGGCCTTATTTGCTTTAAATTTTAAATAGCAAGTATTACAAAATTTTAAATAGAGAAAAGTAAGACAAAGAAACCAAATAATGGATCATAATCTCAATATCAAATTAACCTTGTTGACAACTTTCTAAATAAAATCACAAATATATATATATATAGGTTATTAAAGTCATGAATTTATTGGGGAGACTAAAATACCCTGTGTTCAGATTGCTAAAGATACATAAAGGTAAAAGAAGAAAGTAAAAGCACCCACTTTATCATCTCTGAAGTCTTTCCCCAAAGGGAATTACTATTAATAGTTAATCTTGAGTTTCCTTTAAAAAGAGTGTTTTGAATAATTTGAATTTGTACACATAAAAGAAATCATATTCTACATGTTCTGCATCTTGCTGTTTTTTTGGGTGGATTATGACATATTTCTGGGATCTTCCCATGGCAACATATATAGACCTAACTCAGTAATCTTAGCAATTGAATAGTGTTTCATTGTAGGGTTGAAACAATTTAACTGATTTGATTGATGAAGGTTTGGGTAGTTTCTGGAAGTTTTGTGTTAATTACTATGTTATTTATATAAATGTCTTGGTATATAAATATCTTGTCCAAATGGCTTTCCAGAATCTTTCCAACAATATATCCTTCCATCAACAGTTTATCAAACATTTTCTTCTCATAGACCTGGTAGCCTTTTAAATTTACTAATGTAATAGGTGAAATTTTTGTGTCTTGATTATTTTATTTTTATTTCTTTTAAGAAGAGTATGATTAAGCATCCTTTCATAATATGTCTAGCCATTTTGGGACATAGGTTTTGAAGAAATTTTTTATACTATGCTAAGAGCTTTAAACGTTTTCCTGGGACTGAAAGTTTTTGTGTCATTAAAAGTTAAGTCTTGGTAAAACCTGGATGATACAAATATATATATATATATATGTCTGACCAAAGAGTTCATTTGGGTTTTTCTGTAACATCTTACGGAAAAACCTGAATGAGCTTTTTGGCCAACCCAAGAGAAGAAGAAATGACTGAACTATATTTTATTATTCTTGTCATTGTGTTTTATTATGTTTTGACCTATATTCTTAATTACTATATAAAGTTTACTCTTGAGGCGTATAGAATAACAATTATTTGGATGGGCAGTCAGTCCTTCAAGATTTAGTGTTAACCTACCCAAGAAAATTAAGAGGGTAAGTATGGAAGCTCTCATGCATGGAGTACCAGTGGTGGGAAAGGTGCTACCATATATTTAGCCACATAAATTCACTGAAATCTGTATGCTTATTAATGATTTCTCAACAAATGTTTATTTCTTCTGATTAAATCAACTCCATTATTTGAACTACTAAAAAGGGGGGGTTCGGTTAAGAACAATAGATAACTCTTATGTTGTTCATATATTCAAATATTTATCACACCCTGATTCTATAGCAACAATATGGGTCCTTTGTCATCACTGTATTGAGTGGCAATAGAAACTCAGAAAGATTAAGCAGTATTTCCAAAGGGCAGGAGTCCTCACTGCAGGTATTTGGGTAGGTCCTGCTGCACCAGGCATAACAGAACCCACAGCAGGCTCTGGCCCTTGTATGTCACTCTGTAATCATGCACTGTGACTTCATTGTAACACCAGGTCTTAGAGGCAGGCTGTACTTCAGCATTTCTTCTTTTTTTTTTTTAACATCTTTATTGGGATATAATTGCTTTACAATGGTGTGTTAGTTTCTGCTTTATAACAAAGTGAATCAGTTATACATATACATATGTTCCCATATCTCTTCCCTCCTGCGTCTCCCTCCCTCCCACCCTCCCCATCCCACCCCTCCAGGTGGTCACAGAGCACCGAGCTGATATCCCTGTGCCATGCGGCTGCCTCCCACCAGCTAGCTACCTTACATTTGGTAGTGTATATATGTCCATGCCTCTTTATCGCTTTGTCACCGTTTACCCTTCCCCCTCCCCATAACCTCAAGTCCATTCTCTAGTAAGTCTGTGTCTTTATTCCTGTCTTACCCCTAGGTTCTTCATGACATTTTTTTTTCTTAAATTCCATATATATGTGTTAGCATACGGTATTTGTCTTTCTCTTTCTGACTTACTTCACTCTGTATGACAGACTCTAGGTCCATCCACCTCATTACAAACAGCTCAATTTCGTTTCTTTTTATGGCTGAGTAATATTCCATTGTATATATGTGCCACATCTTCTTTATCCATTCATCCGATGATGGGCACTTAGGTGGTTTCCATCTCCGGGCTATTGTAAATAGAGCTGCAATGAACATTTTGGTACATGACTCTTTTTGAATTATGGTTTTCTCAGGGTACATGCCCAGTAGTGGGATTGCTGGATCATATGGTAGTTCTATTTGTAGTTTTTTAAGGAACCTCCATATTGTTCTCCATGGTGGCTGTACCAGTTCACATTCCCACCAGCAGTGCAGGAGGGTTCCCTTTTCTCCACACCCCCTCCAGCATTTATTGTTTCTAGATTTTTGGATGCATTGGCTATATTCTGTTAACATCCCATCTCATTGACCCCCATACCACCGTTAAAACATGCTTTTATGTTCAAAAACGAGTACCCTGTTTGCCTATATGATATATGACTACTAGAAACAAATCTGCATTCTCAGTCACAGTATTGTTTTGGAAAGTGTCAACATAGGATATCGACAATTTGCAATTTTCAGAGAATAGATCAGTCAGGAGCAGAAAAGAATTATTCCTTCCAGAGACACCATTTCCTTTTGTAAATCTCTGCTTTTGCAGACAGGCAGGAAGAGTCTGCTGAGGGACCACATGCTTGCCTTCAGTTTACTCTCTGTTTAATTCAAAGATTGCTGTTTTTGAGGTAAATAACCACAACTTAAACTGGACTTTAAGGGAATATTTTCATACCATATGAAATGACTCATGAATTTTGATTTTTGGTTCTGTTCGGTTTTGTTTTTCCATAATGAGCCACATTCAACATGACTGGCATTCACAAAATAACAATGAATTGTACAACTTCTGCTCTGATAGTTATCCTGATAAGGTTATTTGGATAGAAATTTCAGCTATGTTAAATGTTACTAATGTTGATATCTCTCTCCATGGCCTCCAACTCGATAGTCTATTAAAGTCTTATTTGTGGACTTAAACCTCATGAATTTATTGAAGAGACTAAAATACTGTTTTCAGATTGCTAAGCAAGAATTCTCCTTTTTCTCTTTGCTTTCTTTTTCTCTAGATTTGTAATCCAAAAATCAGAGAAGCCAAAACTTCATCACTATGGAGATATTCACATGCCTTGTTCTTTTTCTCTGGCTCTGGAAAAGAAGTCTGTGCAGTGCACACAACAGTGTAATTGACTCTCTGGTGCAGCTGCCATTGGGTCTTTTCTATAAGAAATCATATTAGCCTTCCTTTTAAGTGTGTTCAGGGTAATAAGTCATCCTTGACATTCACCATTCATACAACAAAATGTCTGTGTTACTAAATCAGCCCCAAGCTTATCAAATAATTAATACCAGATTTGTAAGTGACACAGATGATGTCAGGTTTTTGTATTAAGTAGGACCTTGATCCCCAGCATTTACTGGTTGCAATCCTTTTACTAACAGATAACATCTGCCAGTGAGTAATACTTGGTTTCAGGGAAGAACAGCTTTTAATGATTTTATTCCTATGAAGTTTACTAGGTTGATAACGCTTTAAGCCAAATGCTTTTGTTTAACCACCATAAAGCAAGAAATAGCTGTGCAAACTCTATCACACGTTTTTAAGCCTTGAGGGAATCACATTTAAGGATAAGAAGACTCCTATTCAGTCCTTGGCATGGACTCACTTCAGAAATCACCAATGAGCTCATTGTCTTTATATTTTGGGTAATATCATCCTGTAGAGTAGGAAGTAGAAAGACATTCTACACCAGGGTCAGATAGGAAAGGCTTTGAGTTATGAACTGTCATCTGTATCACAAAAGAGGGGATGAAGATGCTCCCAAATAGCCAAGTTTCTTACTGCTGGAGTCGGAGGTCCCAGATGAGCAAGGGGGGAAACTACTATGATCTGTGACTATTAGGTTTGGAGAACTCGCTATCAATTCATGTTTAGCTAAATACAGACACAGTTATATACAGAAATATTTATAAATATGTGGCTGAATTCAAGATCTCAAACAATGCCAATATACACACAATGTATTTCCTTGCCCTGTCAGCTGCGAGGACATAGAAGAAACGATACCCTAGTAGTAACCAACATTCTAGCACCCAGATCTTTTTTTCTAATTCCATTCTCCAATAAAAAGAACCAGACTCCTTGGAGAAATTGATGATTCTAGGATTTTTTTTTTTTTTGGAGTATAGTTGATTTACAATGTTGTGTTAGTTTCAGGTGTACAGCAAAGTGATTCAGTTGTACATATACATATATTCTTTTTTAGATTCTTTTCTCATATAGGTGATCCCAGAATATTGAGTAGAGTTCCCTGTGCTATAGAGTAGGTCCTTGTTGATTATCTATTTTATATACAGTAGTGTGTATATGTTAATCCCAACCTCCTAATTTATCCCTCCCCACCACCTTTCCCCTTTGGTGACTGTAAGTTTGTTTTCTAAGTCTGTGAGTCATTTCTGTTTTGTAAATAAGTTCATCTGTATCTTTTTTTTTTTAAGATCCCACATAGAAGTGATATCATATGATATTTGTCTTTGTCTGTCTGACTTCACTTAGTATGATAACCTCCAGGTCCATCCATGTTGCTGCAAATTGATTCTAGGATTTGAATAGAACATATAAAAGATGAGGTTGGAGCACCTTGCAGTGCCAGAAAGTTAGAAAGCGCTAAAAACAAAAATTTCAGAATGATGAGGTCATGTCAAAGGGACATAGAGGCCAACTGAAAAAAGTTCCAGATGGCCAAAATTGTAACAATTTGAGAAATGAAATAAAATAGTATTGGATTATAACCCAAAATATAAACATCCATGAATCGATATTGATATAAATGATTGAACAAATAAATGGGGGAGAATAGACAGATCTCCTAGGAAGAAGAATTCCAAGTAATTCAGGTAGATAATTCATCCTCAAGGAGGTGAAGCATAACTCCCCACTTCCTAACTGTAGGCTGCACGTAGACCTCTTTCCAAAGAATACAGTATAGAAAGGGGGCAAAAGCGTAACCTGGCAAACACTACCTCAGCAAGGTAATGAGGGTTAACATCAACAGTGATGAGTCACGTTGATAGCATGTGTTCTTGATATAATGAGATAAGAATGGAACTTGTCCTCTGTGGTCTTTGAAAAACCTAGTCTAATCATGAGAAAAGCATCACACAAGTCCTAATTCAGGGATGTTTTACAAAACACTCCTCAAAACTGTCAAGGTCATTGAAAATAAAGGACGTCTAAGAAACTGATAGGCACTGAGGAGCCTAAGGAAACATGACACCTAAATATTATGTGATATCCTGGATGGAAATCCTGGAACAGAAAAAACGGATAGTGGGTAAAGAAGGAAATATGAATAAAGTGTGGGCCTTAATTCATAATGTATTAATATTGATTCATCCATTATGACAAATGAATGTACCACAGTAATATAAAATGTTAATAATTGAGGAAACCGGGCCTATAGCTTATAGGAGCTACATACTATCTTCATAGTTTTTCTGTAAAAATCTAATTTAATTATAAATTTTAAAGTTTCCTAAAATTTTTTTTAAAACACTCCCTAATTTACTCTTTTTATTATTCATGTAGACTTTAGTTAGATGGCAATATTCTTATGACATCCAAGCTAAATTGTTATTCTCCGATGCCCCATAGGTTCACGAGGTGGTTCTTCTAAGTGCTTTAATCAAAGCTTTAATTTTACCCTGAGAATGGTCTTTCCAGTTAGGGAAATAGTTTCTAAGCTGTTCATATGCTGTCATTTTGGTTATTACACCATCTCTGATAAAAGACCACTATAGCTTGACTCTCAGTTTTATTAAAACTCTATTATGATTATCCTTCTAAAAACACTCTAAACTCTGGTCAGCCTCACTCAGAGTGGTAATGAGGGTGGAATGTATCATTGTGAGTCTAATTTTGCCCATTATATTCCTGCCTCTCCATTTATGCTAGGCTGAAAGTGTTATTTGAGCTAGAAGATCATTCTGTAACCTTCAGATTACTGCTGGGTGGCTTTGGCAGAAAAGGAATTACCAATGCATTAAATTTGGATTAGCTCTGAGAAATCATGCAGATGTATGCATGGAACATTATAGCAGTACTGTCTCCCAGGCACAGCAGAATTGCTTTCATGCAGTTTTAAAGAATCACTTGAGCAACCCTTAAATTGCACACATGATGAAGCTGAGCCAGCATCTTCTGCTTAAAAAAAAAAAAAAAAAAAAAAAACTGCAGCCTAAATCTAGCCTTTCAGGGAATTGTCTTTCAGAGAAACCTGATCACACTGGGACTGCTGCTGAGTGGACTGTTTGGGTTTCAGCCCCGGCATATTAGAGTGCCCTGACAGAGTGACTGCAGAAATGTCACTTAGACTAATGATTATGAATTATGCAGAGGGTCATATCCTTTTAGTTACAAGTCATTTACACGGTCTCCCTCTAGACTGCCTAGCCTGGTTCAATTTTTTTTTTTCCTCCTACTAGGAAATAACTCATTGAATAGATGTTCAAAGTTGAATTTATTGACATTCTGTTTTTCTTCCATAATGCCAAGCTTGCAAAACAACCAAATGAAAAAAACAAGACACTTACCCTCAGTGAAATTATAGCAGTAACAAGTCTCAGTTTATTTTTTCCTTAGTCTGTCAGGGTGCTTCCCATTTTGAAGGTCTGACAGTTCTAATATCTCCCCCTCTGTCTCACTCTTCTATCGTCAGTGAAATTGAAAAGGTGGTGTAAAAAAGTGTGCAGGGAAAAAAGGGAGAACACAGTTGATACTGAAATCCACACATCTCAATCCGTAAGATACATACTGTTTCAGCGAACTACGTGGAAGAGGGTACAACAGGAAAACCAGATAATCTCCTTCTTGAAATTAAAGAAATCTATCAGATTTAACTGTTTTCTATAAACCTGAGGCCTTGAGCCTACACTTAAGATGAAAGAGACAGGTCATAGAGAATTCTGTATGTTAAAAGCGGCTTATTAAGCATGACTGCAGAGATGGGTAGAGCACTCAGCTGAAATACAGGGATCTCCTTTTGTGTTGCTGGCTGAACTTAGATTGCAGTGGAAGATATGAGGAGTATTGACCTGTCCCAGAAAGTGAACCATCCATGATTAACTTCAAAGTCATAGGCTATTTTTCACAGTAAAGCCAGCCTGGAGCAGGACAAAGAGTTTTTTTCCAAATTGATTGAACAGATTTTGTATCTAAGAGCGCTAGTCAAGGCAGAACCTCTCAAGACTCCACAACCAACCTCAGGGCCAAGAAGCCTTGTTATTGTTGGTGTGGCACGTGGTCATTCAGCCACACAAAGTGCCATTCAACACAGACCTCCATCCAGGGCAGCTACCCTGACAGCTAGATTTGAAAGAAGGTCCTTGCTACCAGGAATGACAAGGGCCAAGTAAAGATAACAGGTGGAGAGTGCTCTGGAATGCTGTTCACACCTCCAACAAGATACTTGACGTAGGTGGTAGAATGATACAGTGATGGCTTCCAGCCGCCACATTTGCTGTTCCTGAGGGACCTAATGGGTCTACAGAGATTTTTCAGGAGCACAAATGTCTTCCCGGTAGTAGAGCAAGAAGTTAACTGTCAAACTCCGCCAGGTAGATCTCCTTCCTATTATCCCTGCGTGCCCCCAAAATAAACCCAGAAAAGTTCCCAAAGGACAACTTGTGCCAGAGCAGTGGAGTTAAATGTCACTTAAAAACCTTCCTTGGGAGGATAATTCATTGAGATAACAGCCAGAGGGACTTTTAACACAGAACTCCTCTGCTCCAACACGAAAAATGTTCTCAACCCTCTGAGAGAAAATGGAGGTGCGAGAATGGCCTTCCAGCTGACAGCTCTGCTCCTCCCCAGCTCTTCGCCCTCCTCTCCCTTCCCTCCACTTCAGGACCACACTGTCTTCTTGCCCTTCCTCCGACAAACTCGGCTTGCTCCAGCCCGGGGCCTCTGCTTATGAAGCTCTTCCCTCAGGTGACCACCCACAAGGCTTCTTTCCTCACTCCCTTCAGGGCTCAGCTCAGATGTCATCACTGACGCGTTCTGTGACCTCCCTGTAACAAATATAAAACCCCACCCAGACATAAACTGTCCCTTGAACTGCTTTATTTTTTCTAAATAATGCTCTTCCCCCACTACTGCACAGCACATTTTACTTATTTGTTCATTCTTAACTCCTTTGACAAAAATGTCAGATAGACAAGTGGCAGGGACTTTGTCTTACTCATTGCTTTATTCCTAGAATCTAGAAAGTGCCTGACATATAGTGGGTGCTCAGCAACATTTATTGAATTAAAAGACTAAGTTTTAATGTGTGTTTTCTGTATGTATTTGCCCCTTCTCAGCCTAACATCCCTCCACCCCCCATCCCCTCCACACACACACACACACACACACACACGCACACGCACACGCACACGCACATGCACATACACGTACTCAGCTCAATGAGCCTTGCTGTTGATAGAGGTCAGCAAAATGCTGTTGTCAGACAGATCACAGACACAGCGTTCTCAGATGCAAAAGACAGAAGTGCTTCTTCCTATCGAAGATAAACAAAAAAAGAACTCTTGAGCTCTGAAGTAAGAAGCAGATGTCCACTACCCTCGGCCTGTGGTACACAGCATTGTGGAGCACACGTATATGGGCCCCGTCCCACAAGCGCTCCCTTGGGCACGTAACCGCAGTTCCATATGGGGAGAGGACCAAAGGATGACAGCAGAATCCATCACGTGTTTTTTGTATTTTGTAATGTAGAGAGCTATACAATAAATGGTAAAGACTTCGTATTATAGGGTATAAGTTCAGTTATTCTCCAAATATAATTTCATCGTCTTTTAAAAATATTTCCAAAGTACAGAATATTCTTGTTTGTAAATGCAGGTGCTCAGATCGGGTAGACCTTTAAGTGCCCAGAGATGGTGCACTTAGGTGAGCAGCTTGTTCATTCAGAGTTCTGTCTGGATGTGCTTTGTGCTATATCAGCATGCACATTATTTTGATTAACAGACCCTTCCATTGTAAATTCACATACCTGGAAATTATGCCCTAAACCAAGGGTGGAAAGTTGACCTCATCTTACGTGACAGCTTCAATTCATCAGTATGGCTATGTGGAGGGTTATTTTGAGAAGAATCAGATACTATGTCTGAGCACAACAGAAAAGAAAGTGACACGGCCCATGTCTGCCGTGGATAAAAAAGGGGAAAATGACAAGCATATTGTGCCTTCATTTGCCATCCCATCCCTTTAGTTTCCAGTAGCGATTCCAAGCTTGGGGATATACCAACTAGGAGAGTGTTTCAGAATTGGCGAGGGATGAGCACATGTCTGGTGTAACAAGACATATTCAAAAATCACCATTGTATAGATACTTTTATTGGTATATCATTAACTTTGAAATTCCAAATAACATCTGAAAAAGTGAGAATTTTAATGCGTGGCAGAAAAAAGTGATGTGTTTTTAAATGCTGAGAAACATTGCTCTAGTCTTGATTCATAAATAACTTTGTTCTTGCATCTTGGCAATGAATATAGTTTAGTCTAACAAGCATTAATTGAACACCTATGAGTACACCACTATGCTGCACACTCGGTCAGCTCCTACAATCAAAGAGCTTATAATTGCTGAATTAAGTGCACATTCATGTATTTTTCTTTTATCTTGCGGTACTGAAACTCTATACCCATTGAACAGCTCCTCTTTTCTCCCTCCTTCCATCCCCTGACAAACACTATTCTACTTTCTGTTTTTAAGAGTTTGAATACTTTGGACACTTCATATAAGTAGAATCATTTATTATTTGTCTTTTTGTGACTAACTTATTTCATATAGCATAATGTCTTCAAGGTTCACCCATGGTGTAAAATATGACAGAGTTTCCTCTTTTTTAAGGCTGAATAATGTTTCATTGTGTAATATATATATAGATAGATATCATATTTTCTTTATCCATTCATCTGTTGATGCACATTTAGGTTGCTTTCACTTCTTGGCTATTGTGAATAATGATGCAATGAACATGTGTGCAGCTATCTCTTCAAGATTCTGTTTTCAATTCTTCTGAATATATACTCAGGAATGAGATTGATGGATCATATGGTGATTCTATTTTTAATTTTTTGAGGAACCTACATACAGCTTTCCATAGAGACTGTATGAATATACATTCCCACCAACAGTGCACATGGGCTCCAATCTCTCCACACCCTCTCCAACACTTGTTATTTTCTGGTTTTTTCATAGTAGCCATCTTAATGGATGTGAGGTGATACCTCATTCTAGTTTTGATTTGCGTTTCCTGGTTGATTAGTGAAATAAGCATTTTTTTTCATATATCTGTTGCCTATTTGTATATCTTCTTTTGAGAAATGTCTGTCATTCCTTGGACCATTTTTTAATTAAGTTTTAAGGGATTTTTTTGTTATGGATTTATAGGAGTTCTTTATGTATTTTAGAGATTAATTCTTTATCAAATGTATGGCTTGCAATATATAGATTTTCTCCCATTCTGTAGGTTGCCTTTTCAGTCTTCTGATTGTTTCCTTTGCTGTACAAAAGCTTTTTAATTGGATGTAGTCCCACTTATTTGTGTTTTTTGTTTGTTTGGTTTCTTTGCCTATGCTTTTGCGGTCATATCTGTAAGGTTAATGCCAAGACCAATGTCATGAAGCCTTTTCCCTATGTTTTCTTCTAGAAAATTTACAGTTTCAAGTCTTAAATTTAAAATCCATTTTAAGTTGATTTTTGTGCATGGTATAAGATTCCAATTTTGTTCTCTTGCTTGTGAATGTCCAGTTTTCCCAGCACCATTTATTGAAGAGACTTTCCCTTCCTGCATTGTATATTCTTAGCTTCCTTGTCAAAGACTAGTTGACCATATATGCATGGATTTATTTCTGGGCTCTTTATTCTGTCCCACTGGTTTTTGTGTCTCTGTCTTTCTGCTAATACTATGCTGTTTTGACTACTGAAATTTTTTTAATTAATTTTTATTGGAGTATGGCTGCTTTACAATGTTATGTTTGCCTCCACTCAACAACAAAATGAATCAGCCATGTACATACAGATATGAAGCTTTCTAGTATACATTAAAATCAGCTTTCTTGCCTCCAGCTTTGTTCTTTTTTCTCAGGATCTATTGGTCTCTTTGTGGTCTTTTGTAGTTCAGTATGAATTGTAGAATCGTTTTTTTCTATTTCAGAAAATAATGTCATTGGGATTTTGATAGGGATTGCATTGAATCTTTAAATTGCTTTGGAAATATGGACATTTTAACAATAAGTCTTCCAATCCATGTTCATGGGGGGGGTCTTTCCATTTGTTTGTGTCTTGTTTAATTTCTTTCATCAACATTTCATAGTTTTCAGTATACAAGTCTTTCACACTCCTTGGTTAAGTTTATTCATAAGTGTTTTATTCATTTTGATGCTATTGTAAATGGTATTGTTTTCTTCATTTCCTTTTCAGATAGTTTTTTAGTTAATGTATAGGAACAATTGATTTTTGTATATTGATTTTGTATCCTGAAACTTTACTGAATTTATTAGTTCCAACAGTTTTTTGATGGTGTCTGTAGGGTTTTCTATATATAAGACCTGTAAACAGGAAAGATTTTTCTTCTTCCTTTCTTTTTTTTTCATGTCACATTATTTTCTTTTATATTTTTTCTTTTATTCTTTTATACAGCAGGTTCTTATTAGTCATTCGTTTTATACAGATCAGTGTATACATTTCAGTCCCAATCTCCCAATTCATCACACCACCACCCCCACTTCCCACCGCTTTCCCCCACTGGTGTCCATACGTTTGTTCTCTACATCTGTGTCTCAGTTTCTGCCCTGCAAACCGGTTCATCTGTACCATTTTTCTAGGTTCCACATATATGCCTTAATATATGATATTTATTTTTCTCTTTCTGACTTACTTCACTCTGTATGACAGCTTCTTGATCCATCCACGTCTCCACAAATGACCCAATTTCGTTCCTTTTTGTGGCTGAGTAATATTCCATTGTATATATGTACCACATCTTCTTTATGCATTCGTCTGTTGATGGGCATTTAGGTTGCTTCCATGAGCTGGTAAATAGTGCTGCAGTGAACAGTGGGATACATGTGTCTTTTTGAATTATGGTTTCCTCTGGGTATATGCCCATTACTGGGATTACTGGGTCATATGATAGTAATATTTTTAGTTTTTTAAAGAATCTCCATACTCTTCTCCATACTGGCTGTATCAATTTTACATCCCCACCAACAACGCAAAAGGGTTCCCTTTTCTCCACACCCTCTGCAGCATTTGTTGCTTGTAGATTTTTTGATGATGCCCATTCTGACTGGTGTGAGGTGATACCTCATTGTAGTTTTGATTTGCATTTCTCTAATAATTAGTGATGTTGAGCAGCTTTTCATGTGCTTCTTGTCCATCTGTATGTCTTCTTTAGAGAAAAGTCTATTTAGGTTTTCTGCCCATGTTTGGATTGGGTTATTTGTTTTTTTAATATTGAGCTGCATGAGCTGTTTATATATTTTGGAGATTAATCCTTTGTCCGTTGATTCATTTGCAAATACCTTCTCCCATTCTGAGGGTTGTCGTTTTGTCTTGTTTATGGTTTCCTTTGCTGTGCAAAAGCTTTTAAGTTTCATTAGATCCCATTTGTTTATTTTTGTTTTTATTTCCATTACTCTAGGAGGTGGATCAAAAAAGATCTTGCTATGATTTATGTTAAAGAGTGTTCTGCCTATGTTTTCCTCTAAGAGTTTTATAGTGTCTGGTCTTACATTTAGGTATAATCCATTTTGAGTTTATTTTTGTGTATGGTGTTAGGGAGTGTTCTAATTTCCTTCTTTTACATGTAGCTGTCCAGTTTTCCCAGCACCACTTATTGAAGAGACTGTCTTTTCTCCATTGTATATCCTTGCCTCCTTTGTCATAGATTAGTTGACCATAGGTGCATGGGTTTATCTCTGGGCTTTCTATCTTGTTCCATTGATCTATGTTTCTGTTTTTGTGACAGTACCATATTGTCTTGATTACTGTAGCTTTGCAGTATAGTCTGAGATCAGGGAGTCTGATTCCTCCAGCTCCGTTTATTTCCCTCAAGACTGCTTTGGCTATTCGGGGTCTTTTGTGTCTCCATACAAATTTTAAGATTTTTTGTTCTAGTTCTGTAAAAAATGCCATTGGTAATTTGATAGAGATTGCATTGAATCTGTACATTGCTTTGGGTAGTATAGTCATTTTCACTATATTGATTCTTCCAATCCAAGAGCACCATATATCTCTCCCTCTGTTGCTATCATCTTTAATTGCTTTCATCAGTGTCTTATAGTTTTCTGCATAAAGGTCTTTTGTCTCCCTGGGTAGGTTGATTCCTAGGTATTTTATTCTTTTTGATGCAGTGGTAAATGGGAGTGTTTCCTTAATTTCTCTTTCAGATTTTTCATCATTAGTGTAGAGGAATGCAAGAGATTTCTGTGCATTAATTTTGTATCCTGCGACTTTACCAAATTCATTGATTAGCTCTAGTTTTCTGGTGGCATCTTTAGGATTCTCTATTTATAGTATCATGTCATCTGCAAACAGTGACAGTTTTACTTCTTTTTCTCCAATTTGTATTCCTTTTATTTGTTTTACTTCACTGATTGCCATGGCTAGGACTTCCAAAACTATGTTGAATAATAGTGGTGACGGTGGACATCCTTGTCTTGTTCCTGATCTTAGAGGGAATGCTTTCAGTTTTTCACCATTGAGAATGATGTTTGCTGTGGGTTTGTCATATATGGCCTTCATTATGTTGAAGTAGGTTCCCTCTATAACCACTTTCTGGACAGTTTTTATCATAAATGGGTGATGAGTTTTGTCAAAAGCTTTTTCTGCATCTATTGAGATGATCATATGGTTTTTATTCTTTAATTTGTTAATATGGTGTATCACATTGATTGATTTGGATGTATTGAAGAATCCTTGCATCCCTGGGATAAATCCCACTTGATCATGGTGTATGATCCTTTTAATGTGTAGTTGGATTCTGTTTGCTAGTATTTTGTTGAGGATTTTTTGCATCTGTATCCATCAGTGATATTGGTCTGTAATTTTCTTTTTTTGTAGTATCTTTGTCTGGTTTTGGTATCAGGGTGATGGTGGCCTCATAGAATGAGTTTGTGAGTGTTCCTTCCTCTACAATTTTTCAGAAGACTTTGAGAAGTATGAGTGTTAGCTCTTCTCTAAATGTTTGATAGAATTCACCTGTGCAGCCATCTGGTCTTGGACTTTTGTTTGTTGCAAGATTTTTAATCACAGTTTCAATTTCATTACTTGTGATTGGTCTGCTCATATTTTCTATTTCTTCCTGGTTCAGTCTTGGAAAGTTATACCTCTCTAAGAATTTGTCCATTTCTTCCAGGTTGTCCATTTTATTAGCATAGAGTTGCTTGTAGTATTCTCTTAGGATGCTTTGTATTTCTGCGATGTCTGTTGTAACTTCTCCTTTTTCATTTCTAATTTTATTGATTTGAGTCCTCTCCCTCTTTTTCTTGATGAGTCTGGCTAATGGTTTATCAATTTTGTTTCTCCTTTCAAAGAAGCAGCTTTTAGTTTTATTGATCTTTGCTATTGTTTTGTTTCTGTTTCATTTATTTCTGCTCTGATCTTTATGATTTCTCTCCTGCTAACTTTGGGTTTTGTTTATTCTTCTTTCTCTAGTTCCTTTGGTGTAAGTTTAGATTGTTATTTGAGATTTTTTTTGTTTCTTGACGTAGGCTTGTATAGCTATAAACTTCCCTCTTAGAACTGCTTTTGCTGCATCACATAGGTTTTGGATCATCGTGTTTTCATCGTCATTTGTCTCTAGGTATTTTTTGATTTCCTCTTTGATTTCTTCAGTGATCCCTTGGTTATTTAGTAACGTATTTTTAGCCTCCCTGTGTCTCTGTGTTTTACGTTTTCTTCCCTGTAATTGATTTCTAATCTCATAGCATTGTGGTCAGAAAAGATGCCTGATATGATTTCAATTTTCTTAAATTTACTGAGGCTTGATTTGTGACCCAAGATGTGATCTATCCTGGAGAATGTTCCATGCGCACTTGAGGAGGAAGTGTAATCTGCTGTTTTTGGATGGAATGTCCTATAAATATCAGTTAAATCTATCTGGTCTATTGTGTCTTTTAAAGCTTGTGTTTCCTTATTAATATTCTGTTTGGATGATGTGTCTATTGGTGTAAGTGAGGTGTTAAAGTCCCCCGTTATTATTGTGTTACTGCCAGTTTCCTCTTTTATAGCTGTTAGCAGTTGCCTTATGTATTGAGGTGCTCCTGTGTTAGGTGCATCTATATTTATAATTATTATATATTCTTCTTGGATTGATCCCTTGATCATTATGTAGTTTCCTTCCTTGTCTCTTGTAACATTCTTTATTTTAAAGTCTATTTTATCTGATATGAGTATTGCTACTCCAGCTTTCTTTTGATTTCCATTTGTATGGAATATCTTTTTCCATCCCTCAGTCTGTATGTGTCCCTAGGTCTGAAGTGGTTCTCCTGTAGACAGCATATATATGGGTCTTGTTTTTGTATCCATTCAGCGAGCCTGTGTCTCTTGCTTGGAGCATTTAATCCATTCACATTTAAGGTAATTATCGACATGTATGTTCCTATGACCATTTTCTTAATTGTTTTGTGTTTGTTTTTGTAGGTCCTTTTCTTCTCTTGTGTTTCCCACTTAGAGAAGTTCCTTTAGCATTTGTTGTAGAGGTGGTTTGGTGGTGCTGAGCTCTCTTAGCTTTTGCTTGTCTGTAAAGCTTTTGATTTCTCCATCGAATCTGAATGAGATCCTTGCTGGGTAGAGTAATCTTGGTTTTAGTTTCTTCCCTTTCATCCCTTTAAGTATATTGTGCCACTCCCTTCTGGCTTGTAGAGTTTCTGCTGAGAAATCAGCTGTTAACTTTATGGGAGTTCCCTTGTATGTTATTTGTCATTTTTCCCTTGCTGCTTTCAGTAATTTTTCTTTGTCTTTAATTTTTGCCAGTTTGATTACTATTTGTCTCAGCATGTTTCTCCTTGGGTTTATCCTGCCTCGGACTCTCTGCGCTTCCTGGACTTGGGTGGCTATTTCATTTCCCATGTTAAGGAAGTTTTCGACTAAAATCTCTTCAAATATTTTCTCGAGTACTTTCTCTCTCTCTCTCCTCCTCTGGGACCCCTATAATGAGAATGTTTTTGCATTTAATGTCCCAGAGGGTGTCTGTCTTAGGCTGTCTTCATTTTTCATTCCTTTTTCTTTATTCTGTTCTGCAGCAGTGAATTCCACAGTTCTGTCTTCCAGGTCACTTATCCATTCTTTTGCCTCAGTTATTCTGCTATTGATTCCTTCTATTGTATTTTTCATTTCAGTTATTGTATTGTTCATCTCTGTTTGTTTGTTCTTTAATTCTTCTAGATCTTTGTTAAACATTTCTTGTATCTTCTCAATCTTTGCCTGCATTCTTTTTCCGAGGTCCTGGATCCTCTTCACTATCATTATTCTGAATTCATTTTCTGGAAGGTTGCCTACCTCCACTTCATTTAGTTGATTTTCTGGGGTTTTATCTTGTTCCTTCATCTGGTACATAGCCCTCTGCCTTTTCATCTTGTCTATCTTTCTGTGAGTGTTTTTTTTTTCCCACAGGCTGCAGGATTGTAGTTCTTCTTGCTTCTGCTGTCTGCCCTCTGGTGGATGAGGCTATCTAAGAGGCTTGTGCAAGTTTCCTAATGGGAGGGACTGGTGGTGGGTAGAGCTGGCTGTTGCTCTGGTGGGCAGAGCTCAATAAAACTTTAATCCTCTTGTCTGCTGATGGGTGGGGCTGGGTTCCCTCCCTGTTGATTGTTTGGCCTGAGGCGACCCAACACTGGATCATACCTGGGCTCTTTGGTGGGGCTAATGGCGGACTCTGGGAGGGCTCACACCAATGAGTACTTCCCAGAACTTCTGCTGCCAGTGTCCTTGTCCTCACGGTGTGACAGAGCCATGCCCCGCCTCGGCAGGAGACCCTCCAACACTAGCAGGTAGGTCTGGTTCAGTCTCCTATGGGATCACTGCTCCTTCTCCTGGGTCCCAGTGTGCACACTACTTTGTGTGTGCCCTCCAAGAGTGGAGTCTCTATTTCCCCCAGTCCTGTCAAAGTCCTGCAATCAAATGCCACTAGCCTTCAAAGTCTGATTCTGTAGGAATTCGTCCTCCCATTGCCAGACTCCCCCAGGTTGGGAAGCCTGACATGGGGCTCAGAACCTTCACTCCAGTGGGTAGACTTCTGTGGTATAAGTGTTCTCTAGTTTGTGAGTCACCCACCCAGCAGTTATGGGATTTGATTTTATTGTGATTGCGCCCCTCCTACCGTCTCATTGTGGCTTCTCCTTTGTCTTTGGATGTGGGGTATCTTTTTTGGTGAGTTCCCGTGTCTTCCTGTCGATGATTGTTCAGCAGTTAGTTGTGATTCCGGTGTTCTCGCAAGAGGGAGTGAGAGCACGTCCTTCTACTCCACTATCTTGAACCAAATCTCTGCTTCTTCCTTTCTTATTTGGATGCTTTTTATTTCTTTTTTCTTACCTAATTGCTCTGTCTAGAACTTCAAGTACTGTGTTGAATAGAATTGATGAGAGTGGGCATCCTTGCCTTGTTCCTGATGTTAGAGAAAAAGCTCTGTTTTTCACCATTGAGTATGATGTTAGCTGTAGCTTTTTATATTTGGCCTTTGTTATGTTGAGATACTTTCCTTCTCTTTTTAATTTGTTGAGAGTTTTTATCATAAAAGGGTTTTGAATTTTGTCAAACCATTTTTTGCATCAGTTGAGATGATCATGTGATTTTATCCTCTATTCTGTAAATGTAGTGTATCATGGTATATGATCTGTTTGATGTGCTGTGGGATTCAGTGTGCAAGTATTTTGTTGAGGATTTTTGCATTTATATTTTAAAGGGATATTGACCTGTAGGTTTCTTTTCCTTGTGGTACCTTTGTCTGGCTTTGGTATGAAGGTAAGACTGGCATCAGAAAATGAGTTTGGAAGTATTCCCTCCTCTTCAATTTTTTGGGAAGAATTTGAGAAAGATTGGCATTAATTCTTCTTTAAATGTTTAGTAGAATTCACCAGCAAAGCCATCTGGTTCTGAGCTTTTCTTTGTTAGGAGGTTTCCAATTACTGCTTCAATCTTCATACTAGTTATAGATCTGTTCAGATTTTCTATTTCTTCATGATTTAGTCTTGGTAGGTTATATGTTTCTAAGAATTTGTCCAGTTCTTCTTTGTCATACAGGTTTTTGGTGTATGACTGTTCATAGTAGTCTCTTGTGATCCCTTTTATTTCTGTGGCATCATTTGTAATCTCTTCTTTCATTTCTTATTTTATCAATTTGGGTGTTCTTTCCTTTTTTCTTAGTCTAGCCAAGGGTTTGTCGATTTTGTTTATCTTTTAAAATCTCTTAATTTTATTGATTTTTCTCTATTTTTTATTTCATTTATTTCTGCGCTTATCATTATTTCCTTTCTTCTGCTAACTTTGGGCTTAGCTTGTTCTTCTTTTTCTAGCTCCTTGAGGGGAAAATTAGGTTGCTGATTTGAGATCTTTCTTCATTTTTTAATGTAGGTATTTCTCACTATGAACTTCTCTCTTAGTACTGCTTTTGCTAGTTGCCATATATTTTGGTATGTTGTGTTTTTATTTTAATTTTATCAAGATGTTTTCTAATTTCCCTTACGATTTCTTCTTTGACTAACTTGGTTGTTCAAGAGAGTGGCATTTAATTTCCAGTTCACATTTTTTAAATGCTCTGTTAGAGCCAGCTATTACAAAGAGGCCTGAAGGAAAAAAACAAAGAGTTCTGATGTTCTCCAAATAACATGGAAATGCAGGTCCCTTGTGTACAAATGAATTTAGTATACCTCACTTCAGAAATTTATGGTAAGAACTATATATCTGACCTGAAGAAGCCTTCACCCTAATAACATTCCTCTTTATTGTTTGCAAAATACCTAAGACAATCAAGCCCGTCTTCATGCTTTTCTGTCCAGTTCTAATGGGTTCCATCGTTCAGAGTCTAGTCTCATCCTTACCCCTGAGCCAACACTTTCTTACCCTGCCCAGATTCTTTGCTAACCATTACTAATTAAAGACCTTTGGTCTCTGGCTACAGTGTGCTTTTCAAGAGCTAGAGCTTAATCAGGCAAATGGGGTTTATAGTTTTCTGTTTCTATATTGATGAATATGAGACATATAATTACCAGTGTCCAGAGTCCAAAAGGAGGAATAAAATATATAAATTGTAGTATCTACCTCTAGGTAATATTAACTCATAGATTATATATTTTGAACAATACCCAATTTTAGCCATCAAATAAAATTCCAAGTGATTCACAGAGAGAAGCAAAATTTTTCTTTATCATGAGCATAATGATACCATTTGCATTTATTATTTCCATTTATTTAGTTCCATTTATTAGTTCACTGGATTTTTATAAAATCTTAGTAAGAGAGGCAGGGTTTTATCTTAGAATAAATGCTCAGCATATGTTGTTTTAATATGTGTAGTGTTAACTTTTGAAAGAAGGCCTACATTCCGTGACATCAAATAACTAGCAATTTTGCTGGGAAATAAATTTCAACAGCATGCCCTATAAACCTTGTTTGTTGGAATGAGTAGGGGATGCTAGAATGAGCCAGTGATTGTAAGGGATCCTAACTGAGACTAAATATGCAAAGACAAATGAACTCAGTTGTAACCTCACCTCGTGCCCCCCTCCCCCCCACCCCTGGACTACAGTGAAATTCACAAACCTTGAAAAAGCATGGTAATATCAGGAGGAATTCCTCATGAATATAGAGATGTGGACATGAAGATTCAAAGAGATAAACAAGAACATAAGGGTTCAGAGAGAGAAATGATTTCCTAAACCTTGTCAGGTTGGATTATAGTAAAGCTTGGACCAGAATCCTAATACTATAATTCTAGACCAAAACATTTTCTTCTACTTCATGCTGCAGTCAGCAGATATGAGCTAGTATCATTGAAAAAAAGAAGAAAGCTCTCTTTCCAAATCAGTGGACTGAATCAAACACTATTCTGGCTCTGGGTAGATTAGTTAAATCCAAATTGCACGTTAGAACAGAGAACTGACTACAACCCAAGATACACACCCTGGGGAGAGCTACCTCTGTGGGACGGTATGAAGAAATGATGGTCAGGAGATCAGAAACCTACACAGTGTAGCAGGAAATTTTAGCAAAACTTAGGGTTTTAGAGAAGCCATGAATTCCTAATTTGGCTGTAAATTTGAAAAGTGACAGGTTAAGGGATATTTACCAGATGCAAAAGATGTATACACAGAAAGTTAGAGGCATTCTGTAGGTAGAAACTCACAGAGAATCATCTCTGAGATAGGATCTGAGTAACTGAAAAACTCTATCAATTGGACCTTATTTCTCCAGTGCTGTGGGGGTAGAAAGAAATATCTCTAGTTCATACCAGGGTTAAAGTGAGCTTTAAAAAATGGAAAGTAAACTGAAAATCACTTGGAAAAGCCTCATCTGCACCTGGTTATTTCATAGAACAGAATGTCTGAATCTCAATTGATTTCCATGTAGGTAACATCCCTAGACTCCCTCAGACTTGTAAAGTTTTGATACATTTTAATGTGCTTGCTCTGCCTTGTACTAGAGAAGGCATGGAAGGAAGTTAGGGAAAAATATAAAAGAGAAATTAAAAGGGTAGAGATATATAGACTATGGGGAAGACTTTCATGTTTTTCCATATGCTCAACTTAACTATTGAGCATTTTTACCTAAATGGAACATCCAAAACCTCAAATTCAACATGTCAAATATTTAATGAAACAGGCTTTTGCTACATCTGCTTTTTCTTTTGTATTCCTGTCTTAGTGAGAGGAACTAGCATCTATCAGGCTCCCAAGTTTAACAAAAACAAAAGCTAAACTTATCTCTCTCCCTAACCCCACATCCAATGAATCACCCATTCCTTTAGATTCTTTACTGTGAGTCTAGCTTAAGACCCTCATCCCTTAGATTACTGGAGTAGTCACCCTACTGGTCTTAGTTCCTCTAGTCCAGCCCCATAAATTCATTCACCAGACTACTCACATAACAATCTTTTTAAACAAAAATTTGATCCTGACAATTAACTGTTTAAAATCTTCAGGAACAGCCCAACTTTTAAAAGATACGTTTTAGAGACTTTACCCTGTTGTAGATGGGGTAAAATGAGACTTTCATGACCATGGTTAAGTGCATGGTCTAAAGTGGGCTGTTTAATTCAAATCCAAATTGCACCAAGTTGTGTAACTTTGGGAAAATTATTTTTTTTGTTCTCTCTCATCTATAATTGAAATTACCAAGCATAGTGAATATGTTTGGAGAAGTTTTTTTTTTTAAGGATATGGAAAGAAGTGAATATCAAGCAAAAGATTATGATGAATTACAAAACAGATTTTGAGGATAACCAGATAGAATATAAATTGTAAAATTCAGAAATCTATAAAATAAATGCTTTAAGTTACAAATGCAAAAAAAAATATGTATACTTACGTATACAATACTAGCAAGCAAAATCCAGCAATATATAAAAATATAACACAACATGGCAGAGTGAGATTTGTAACTAGAAGTACTTGAAGATTGATTTCCTAACTGGTGTTAGGAAAATGATTAATTACTTTAATTATGAATCATATCACTCTGATAGAAGCAGGAAAAATAATTGATACAATTCTAATCATAATTTTAAAAAAATAAAGCTCTTAGCAGACCAGGAATAGTAGAAAATTCCTTAAGTTGATAAAGAGCATCTAGAAAAAAATCTGCAAACATCCTATTTAATGATGAAACACAGCAATCACTCCATTTACTTTCAAAAAAAAAAAAAAAAGGACAGGTATGCCCCAAATTACCATTTCTATTCATAATTTCAAAGTAAGCAAAATGCTAGATTCAAAAAGCCATAAACAAGAATTAACTGCATTTCTACATATCAGAAACAAAAGTATTGGCTGGCCAAAAAGTTCATTCGGGTTTTCATAAGATGGTAAAGAAAACTAAACAAACTTTTTGACCAACCCTATAAACATTATGTATATCATTTTTAATGGGTAAAATTTAAAATATCATCTAAGAAATCTATAAAATGTCTAAGACAAATGTAACAAAAAGTGTATATGACCTTTAGAAGAAACTTTTACAATTTCAATGAAGGAAATGGAAGAAAATGTATCAGTGGAGGCAGGGGTCCCCAACCAGGCCACACAGCGGGTGAGCGGCAGGCAAGCGAGCGAAGCTTCATCTGCCACTCCCCATCGCTCACATTACCACCTGAACCATCCCGCCACCACCCTGTCCATGGAAAAACTGTCTTCCACAAAACCAGTCCCTGGTGCCAAAGAGGTTGGGGACTGCTGAGTGGAGGGATATAGCATGTTCATTGAGTAGAAGACTATATATTATAAAGAAATTAGTTCTGCCACAATTTATCAATAATTCGCTACAATTATAATCAAAATTCTGACAAGTTTTGAGTATGTACATATGGATATATGTAAGGAACTTGGGAAGGTGATTCTAAAGTGATATGGAAGAAACCAAGAATATCAAAGAAACTCATCAAGAAAAAAAAGATGGGAGGTCCTTATCTTACCAGATATTCTGACTTACTTGAATGCCAATTAGTTTTTAAAGGATAGTATTGGAACAAGAATAGACAACCAATGGAACAGAATGGACGGAGTAGAGAAACAGATTAAGTAATGAAACCTTCTACCTCCATACTCAGCCCAGAAAATGAGAACATAATCCCACCTTATTACCATAATTAACATGAATCTGCTTTCCACTTTCTTCATAGCATTTCCTTATTCTTCCAGGACTCTCCTGGCCAAGTGAATGGTTTGATTGTTTATTACAGGAACTTCCCCAATGACCCAACAACTCTTAGATGGAAAGCATCAACAGTTTATACCCTAAGATTCTTTGAAACCCTTGCCCCAAAATCCTCCTCTTTGTTTTTCTCCAATTCTGGACTATCATGATATTTACCCAATCGTAGTCAGGTCTTCACAGTGAAAGAGCAGCCTTAAACCAAACGTCCAGTTCTCAGTAACTTCTGGCTTTACTTTGTTCACTTGAAAATGGTGCCAAAGCTTTGTGAGGTGGTGTTCTCCCATACTACAGTAAGCAATAAACTCAGATTTTTCCTTTCTTTGGGTGATATTTGGGGCACCCAATTTCAGCAATAGCTGTTGTTGTACAGAAACTTGCCCTGTATCAGAGCTGGCATGGCAGATCAGTGAGGAAATAGATTATTGACTTTCAATACACTGCTGAAATAAGTGAATTTATCCTTACAGAAAACTAAAAAGTTTTACCATTTTGTACTATACACAACTATCTGTTTAAAAGGATATTAAAGACCTACATGTAAAATGCAAAAAAAAAATAAAAATGTTAGAAGACAATATAGAAGAATACCTTTATGATCTCAGGATAGATACAGTAAACCCAGAATACAAAAGACAAGATTGATTAACTTAACTTTATTAATATTAAGAATCCTAGTTTATCAAAATTCATCATAAAGAAAGTGAAAAGGCAAGCCACAAATTTAGATAAGGAAGCTAGCAACACATGTAACACATAAAGATTTAGAATCGAGGGTACAGCAAGAATTCCTACTCATCAGTAAGAGAAAAAAACTCAATTAAAAAATAACAGGCACATAATAGGAAAAGAAAATAAACATGAAAAAATGATTAATCTCATTTACAATGAGAAAAATAAAAACAATATTAGGACACCATTTTGCACACAACAGATTGGCAAAAATTTTTAAATCATACATTATCAAATGTTAACAAGAATGTAGAACAGGAGTCTTATACAACTGGGCTTGTAAATACATTTGTAAATAGAACCACTTTGGAAGATAACTTGGCATTATCAGACATATAACACACATCCTATTCCTGAACAAATTTTAAACTATTATTATTCTTTTTTCAAGCATTTTAGTTATTTGCTCTATGATTGCTTCTGAAAAGCAGAAGAAGCAAACATTAAAATATTTTTTAAGTCTTCTTAGACTTTAAATCGTCCAATTCTTCACTTTAGCATGAATTCTCCAACCAGCCTCTAGTTCCTCATCAAGAGGCTGGGATATCAAGAAGGCAAAGGAGCAGGAAAGAGAAATTGCTATTTTCCATACAAGGTTCTACATCCTAACTTGAAAGTGCCTGGAAATTTTATTTCTCCTCTAGATCTTACAGCCCTGAATTGGGTACCAATTGGAGAAGTTAAACATTGAAAGGAGAAGAGCAGTGATTTATCAGTGCCTTGGTCTGCAGCAGTTCCAGTAACTATACAGTCTGTCTCCTTGATGCTATTTGGGCAGGTGGCTATAGGCATACTGTCCAGTCAGCAGGTCATGTTTCCTTCTAAACCAGTAGAAGAAAAATCCAAGACAAAATCTTTACCCTTCATACTTGAATAAGAATTTATTATTTTGGCTGAGTACCCAGTAAAAGGCTATTTCTCCATTATTTCTGCCTCTGCTCTGAATTCCCACAACTCTTTGTACCAACAAGACACTTATTGGAGTTAGAGGGATACCACAGATTTCTATCCTGCCAAATTGTAGACCTTTTTAGGGCATCTTCACATCCCTTAACACATGCCTTGCAAGTAGTTTGCACCAAATTGATGCTCTCTGAGTTGAAGCCATTCAGCAATATCGTAGCTCCAAGTGGCATACCTAGGTTATAGTACCCAATTTCTGTCTTCTTGCTAGGGAAGAAGAGAGTGGTAGCAAGGGTTTCTGAGTCATGTTGTTTATCTCCTAATGCAGATATCCAAAGGTAGAGAATAGCACCAAAGATCCTCACATGAATCTGAATCAATCCTAATGTGAATTTAACTTCACAGTTTTCCCAACTTGTGATATATCTCCCATCTAGTGGATGATATATGAAAGGAAATTAAATGCCTGTTGTAAATAACAGCATGATGATGTTTTTAAAAAGAAAAAACACCTGGAAAAACGTCATCAGCAGATCTATGGAGACTCTATAAATTATTGATACTGTTTCTTCTAAATAACATTCCTGCATTTCAAGCTGAAGCCATGAGTTTACCAAGGAAAATAGAGTACACGGCTGTCACTTTGGAATAAAATTAAATAAATGGTGTCCTAATGGCCTAAAAGAATTAATGTACCTCCAACACATGAGCCATTTCCTTCAGGGAAATAAGGTCCTTATTAACCTGGACAAAAGATTCATGAAAAAGGCAGGTATAGGGAATGTGATCCCCATTTTGGGGATGCAGCAAGCAAGACAGAGGAAACTGAAATGACTGACCTTGTCATAAAGGGAGACGTGTGTCAGAGCTAATTACATAGACCATCTTGGCTTCCTATTTTAAATTGTCACATTTCACCAATTAGAAATCACTTGTGTTCTCAGTGTTATATTAATTTGTACTTATATTCACAGACTCAGAGACTGTCGTGTATGGACTAGCCTTAGAGGCCAGCCTCTTCACTGTTCAGATGAGAAAACTGATACCCAGAGATGTGAGAAAACTTTCCCAAAGTCACACACACTTAAAAATCAAAGTCTGACATTAAGTTCAATATTCTTTCCTTTAGTGATGCTATATTTTGGATAAAAGATATTCCTTTTAATTTCTTTTAAAATTATTTCCCATAATAAGTATGTATTATATACCTGTGAATTTTTAAAGTAAGCTGTAAATTTTTAAAATGTGCTCTCCTCATACATCATCATTTCCAGGACCCCTTTTCTGATATTAGCATGTATACCCAAATACATACATAAACACACACTCTGCCACTGAAGGAAACCGTCTCCTTAGGGTACCTGTGATACCCAGGGCATGCTTGATCATTGCATTAGACACATTTATAAAAATCTATTCATATGCCTGCCACCCCTACAATACTGTTAGTTCACCGAGTGTAGAGACTGGGTCTCACTCAGCTTTGTACCCCAAAATCTTAACACAAAGTAAACATTGTTTAAAGATTAAATTATTTATAATTTACCCTTTGCATGACAACAGTCTATAAATGATCCATAACTATATCTGAAACTCATTAGCATTTTAGGTAATTTAACAAACAACACATCTTGGGTCTTTTGGAAGAAAGATCTCCTAAAAGAGTTAAATAGCAGCAGCTCCTCTCTCAGTCTCAAAGAAAGAAGCATCCTATGGCTTGTCAAATCCAACTCTTCCATCTGGGTATAGAATCTTATTTTGTTGTCTGGGCATTATTTCATTAGGCTCTCCTGGACCCTCAGTCTCTCCACTCATGTATTGCCCTCAGACCAACTACAGACAAATAGACTTAAAACCTTTGCCTTGACCCTATAGCCCCCTCAAACTACTACTGTATTGCTCTCTCTTTCACCCCTAAACCCATAGTGATCTGTACTCCTTATCTCTACTTATTGAGTATTAATTTTTCTTTTCTCCATTTTATATTCAACACATAAAATGAATGAGTGAATGAATGAATGTATGAATGAATGAATATGAGACCTTCAAAGCCTAAGCTTGTCCAGTTGAGCCACCAGGCCCAGTTGCCTCAACCTGTCTCAGTTGTTTCCTGGACATTTCCAGGTCTCCTCAGTTCCTCTAGATTCACATCAGTCTGTAGCCTCTTTGTTTCCCAGAAATGAAGGCTGGTTCTTGTTCTTGGCTTTAGTCCTGCTTTTGAGTCATATTTAATTGGGAGGCATGGTGAAGGATGGTTTTAACCACTCTGGTAGAAACTTAACCTTATACAACCCACCATCCAGATACCCAAACCAAGGCATGGGTCGTTACAGGCTTCTTTGAACAGTTGGTCCCAGCATCACTGCAAAGGAGATAAGAAATAAAACCTCGTCAAGGTAAAAGAAGAAAAAAAGTTAAGGGAGAGCTTCCCTGGTGGCGCAGTGGTTGGGAGTCCGCCTGCCGATGCAGGGAACACGGGTTCGTGCCCCGGTCCGGGAAGACCCTGCATGCCGCGGAGCAGCTGGACCCGTGAGCCATGGCCGCTGAGCCTGCATGTCTGGAGCCTGTGCTCCGCAACGGGAGAGGCCACAACAGTGAGAGGCCCGCGTACCGCAAAAAAAAAAAAAAGGGATAAAATTCTTGAAATTGATTCTTTAATTTAGAATACTAGAATATCGTTTGACACAGAAAGCTCTCTCATTACCTGCTCTACCCCCGGTCAAACTAAAAGGTTCTAAAGCTGTTCTGTAGTACCCAGGTACTTCTGGGGAAGAGATGCTCCTGGTGATGGGAAGCTGCTCCCACAACTCCCCTCCCAGCTGCTTTTGAGTCTTTCTCCCTTCCTTTCAACCCTCAGCCCAAAGAACCCTCTGCTCCGGCCACACCAGCCCTCCTGAGATTCCAGATTACGGAGCTGCCTGTTTTATCTTGTGAGCTGCTCTCTCAGGTCTTATGGATCCCAGCACAGCCACAGGGATGGCCACATCAGTTACCCTGTATGGAAATACCAACAGTAGCTGTTGCCTGTGTACCAGGAAGAGCACAGTATACTTAAATCCCAGCTGAGAAACCTCATCAGCAGTGTGAACTTGGTGAAGGTCCTTAACTTTAATGAGCCTTAGTGTCCTCAGCAGAAAAACTAGATGTAGTAATACCTACATTGGGTATTGCAGTAAGTAGGACATTTTTTATTAAAGTGCCAGCAAATGATATAAGCTAAAGAAATAGCTGTTGTCTTAGTTTATATGATTTCCAATTTATTAATATTATAGCAGTGCTTTATTGCAAGTGGAGATGTTTTCATATCTTCTGTGTCTTTTATCACAGTTTCTGACTACAGTAAAGATGCCTCACACATGTGTAAACCTTGTGAAACCATATGTCAGATTTTCTCTCTATTATCAATTTCATTCACTGAAATTGAATTAAGTTATATAAATTTAACTCTATATAAGATTCATTCCTGAAGTTAAGAAATAATTACTATGTGCAAGGTGTTAGGCTGGCCACTGGAGATAGTCATACAAGGTAAACAGTATCATTGCCTTCATGAAGTTTAGAAGCCTGTGGAAGGGTTAACGGCTTCTAAAGGTGGATGTGAGGACAGGGCTAGTATTACAGCCAAAGCAAACTGCAGATGAGAGGGCCTATGTGTCAGAAGGAATTTTCTCTGCAGGTCACCCTGGTTTCCCTGATAGCACAAGAGGCGCGCCTGCAGTCTTGGCTACCAGTTGACTAGATATGTTAAAAGTGCTGAGTCACCCTTGAAATCTAAGAAAGTGAAACAGAACTCTTTGAGGTACTAGCAATTCTATCACTGGCTTTATTCTCAGATGGTAGCCATTTATGGTGGGATAGTAACAGGTGGCACCAAGACTGTCCACTTCTCAAAAGACTCAGTTAGGAAAGCCAGGCTGTACAGCCTCATGCTTATTCAAATTTCCTGGCTCCCTCCCACTAACAGGCAAAGAATCTGGCCTAAGTACCAAGGGTGTCATAAAATTCATGATTTTTGCTTCTTCTTTCTGTATTGAATGAACCCCAAATGATTTTCATGAAGCTACTTCTGCATAAGCCCCTTTTCATACCTTAGAGGTAGAGGGGTATTGGTGTTGTGTGGGGCAGCTCAAGGATTTGGACTTTAAGCACAAAGGCAAGCATACATGTTCAGCTTCACCTTCACACTCTCTGACCTGTTCTAGAGGGTAGAAGGGGCACAGTGCATTCGAGGAAGAAAGAAGCCAGTGTGGGTGGCAAAAATAGAAAGAGTATGAGAGGAAAAGTGGCAAGAGATAAAACTGATGAGATAATGGGGGATCAGATTATGTAAAACATATGGCCATATTAAAAAAAAATTGAGTCTGATTACAAAAGGCAATAGGAAATATATTGCCTTCTTTAAAGGTTCAGAAAAGCAAATGAACTCAAAGTGTAAAAGAAATCTCAGAATGACATAAACATTCTGCTGGAAAAAACAACTCGATATAGTAATTTGATTGCTGTGACTTCTCTTTGATAGTAACTGAAGGAGTCACAGGAAATCATCGGGTTCTTATGTTTATACCATTCACTTGGGGAGCAGGATTCATTGGTTCCACAGTGATAGATTTGGATTAGGCCTGGGAAGATCATACAGCTCCACTCCCTGCCAACAGGCACATGAGTCAGGCAAGTCAGGACAGAAAGAAGAGATGGCTTTCATAGTGTCACAGAAAATGTGTGTCTGTATAAATATATACATATATACACAAAGACAGTCACAAACGTGTGTGTATATATATGTCCTGTATACATATATATGTCTTATGTATGTCATATATATATTTATATAATTAATACTATCCTACTGTCTTCTAAAGAAATTCACTCTTAGTGACCATGGGGATATTTGGGAAGCATGCTGGGGAAGCATCAATGGTAGGAGACCATGGCTACTGAAGAGAAACTCTAGTGAAAAAAAAATGTGTTCATTCAACAAAAATGTATTGTGTGATTTCTATTTTTTAAACAAGATTTTAAATAATGAAGGCTACAGCTGGAAATAGAACAGACAAACTTTCCACACTCACGGACCTGTCTAAAGGAGAGAGGCAGATAATAAACCTGGGAACGAGGAAATCTAGAGGACAAGTAAAATGGAGGAAAATTAAATAGGGAAGGGAGAGAGAGAGTGCTGTGGTCAAAGACGGCCTCATGGGTAAGATTGGGTTTGGACAGAGACCTGAAGGGAGAAGGGAGCTCCCCATGTGGACACCCAGGGAAGATACTGAGCAATAGGAGTGATGAAGGGAGGGCCGCAAAGCAGAGTGCGCTGGGGCAGAGGACGGGGAGGTCAACAAAGGAGCAGAGGGCTGGCTTGTCTTCAGTAGGAGTTTTATTAAGTTGTTTGCTATGTGGTGGGCAATATTGACCTCCATTTCCTCATACAGTCCTTCAGTAAAATCCTCACAAGTGGCTCCTGGAAGTGATTTGGATGCAGTAAATTACTCGTTTTTTGTTGTTGTTTTGTTTTTATTGGTCTTAGACTGTAACTTCAGGTTATGTAAGAAGGGCCCCAAGTACCTGGATTAAAGTAAGAATATGATTAAAGGAAGACATATATTGGAAGATTATATCTTAAAAATATTTACAAGTTCCAAGAACAAAAACTTGTCTTAAGAGAGTAAACCCATGGACTACGAAAAGACCTTGAATCTCAGCCCTGTCCTTTGGCTAGGGAGGAGTCCCTCCCCTTCCCCAGATTCAGGGGCAAACCCTGACTGACTCAAGCCAATCCATTTTTTAATGCTGATGGTCATAATGCTCAGGGGTGGCACATGACCTAAGCAATTTCCATCAAAGTGACCATTGGAATTTTGCTAGAAATTCTGGGTATCCTTGGTGCGGCTACTGTATTAACATACCACAGATTGGGTGACTTAAACCACGGAAATTTATTTTCTCATAGCTCTAAAGGCTAGAAGTCTGAGACCAAGGTGTTGGCAGGTTTGTTTTCTCTCGAAGCTTCTCTCCTTGGCTTATAGATGGTCGTCTCCTCTCTGTCTCCACATGATCTTACCTCTGTGTGGTTCTGTCTCCTAATCTCTTCTTACCAGGACACCAGTCATATTGGATTAGGGCTCTCCCTAAACGACTTAATTTTAACTTAATTACCTCTTCAAAGACCTATCTCCAAATACAGTCACATACTGAGTTACTAGGGGTTAGGACTTCAACATAGGAAATTTGGAAGGACACAGTTCAGCCCATAACACTGCCACAAAGACTAATTTTCCTGGGAGCCATCCTAAGAGGTGACTCCTTCCCTTTCACTGGAAATAGTGGTATGGGGATTTGAGGTCTTCAAAGGAGGCAGCAATTCTGTGATCTAGAGGGGCAATGGAAGGTCCTTTGTCTCAACTTTGAATTGCTGTATCAAACCTCACCTACAGAAACAAATGAGGCTTTTCAATTACACAAATCAATAAATTACTTTTGTACTTATACCCATTTTTGCCTGGTTTTCTATCCACTGAAATTAAATTATTCCTTATAGATAAAGCCTGGAGTGAGTTCATTGATTTAAACAATTCATAATATATGGGATTTATATTCAGAGTTCAAATCACTTTTTCCCTACACCATCAACTGAAGTCTCTCTCAAAAACTCAAAGAAGACAAGATCCCCAGATAGCAGTAGGACAAACAGATAAAAGATAAAGGTAGCACAAATGGAAATGCATTTTTTTCTTCTAAAAAAAGCATCAAAATAATATTCTAAGCTAAAAGATTAAGCAGACAGTTGAAAACAAGAATTTCTAAACTCTACCATCATTTACTGTGATAGTTTTTATTTATCTTTGAATAAACATAGGCTGTACTCGGTACATCTGCTTAGTTGTTGTCTTCCATTTGAAGTAAACAAAATTCCTCCTCTTCTGTACACACAGTTTTTCTGCCCCAGAAACTTGATCCCTGGACGGAGATGAGTATCATAAGCTTGGGTTCATCATGACTATATATAGTAGATCTTTTTAGCAAAGCAATCAGAATTAGGAAGTAACAACTATTCATCTTTAATGACAAAGGCCAACTCCAGAGATTCATGTCATGGTATTTAAGTAATCATTATTTCAGGTTTTATGTATATTACAGTTTTCTTCCAGCTCTCTGTGCTAAATGCTGAAGTCACCTAAAAATTTTTAAAAAACAAGATTTTCTGAATGAGTTCCAGTGTTTCTTCCTCCTTGGAAAAAATGGAAAATAATATTCTTATAAACTTCTTAATTTTCTTATAAAATTCTAGTATTCTTTTCTTGATTCCTTACACCAAAAAAACAAAAAAAAACAGTATTAAGGAAGTTTCATCATGGAAAGAGTGGCTGAGCTGCCAAAATAGCTGATCTGAAGAGTCAAAATTCAGAGCTACTATATCATCTTGTCCTGAAGCATTTTCTATTTCCCTGTTTAAAGTATGAGAACAATTATAGATAGGAACAGTTTATGATAAATCTAAATGTTGTTGAAATTATGGTTTGTTAACATTACATATTCAGCACGTGAGGAGGTGACATTCGAAATACTGTCAAACATGTCAAACATGAAAACAACTTCAGAGGACAAGGAACTTTGAAGGAGAATGCAACTCACAAACTTTACACATTAAAATGAACCGAGATCTTAGTCACCTGACGGGAAGCTATATGGTCTAACTAAATCTTGAGTCTCATGTTGCAGAGGATTAAGTGGCAATGAAGTTGAGTTTCCTTGCCCTTAGTGGTAAAGAATAAGGTTGCCTCCTCTGTAGGACTTTTATTTATTCACTTCTCATCCTTACAAGCGTCTCTCTCTTCTTTCACCTCAGGTCAGGAACCTTTGACGCCAGATCTTGCCTTGTTCCTGTTTTAACTTTTGTCAATGGCCCTGAGATTGTCTCATCTCTCTTTTATCCTAAGCAAAAGTTAGGGTCAAATTTTCAAAAATGACTTTCAAGAAGCAATTGTATACCATCCCCAGTAGTCTAACACATCAGGTCATAGTATTTTCAAGCACACAACAGGACAGAAGGGGGATATGCATATTTCCCTCCACAGCCCACGAGAAGGGTATTGGCCAGGGATCATTCTCCAGACAAAAGAGCCAGTTGTAGAGAAAAATTACAGACTACCTCTGCTTCTCAGCACAATTGAATTACATTGTTCAGTCACAGATCTATCTGGCCACTTACCACAAACTCAGATTAATACCTGGGCTTCCTTACTTGCCCTGTTTGTTGAAATGTCTCATGTAAAGCCAGCTGTGGAAGATCTTCCTCTAAAAGTTAATTCAAAAGCAAAACAGCTTGTAACTGCTTTTCAACTTTTAAGGGTAATTCCTCTTAATGCTTTCTAGTAGACCAAGAAACCCCACTTACCACGAATGTTTTACATGTTGAAAATATTGTCTCTAGTTATATTAGGGAGGATCTTTAAATAAATAACTAACATTGGAGAAGTACAGCATTACAAGAGAAATATATATATATATATCATGACCTCTTTATTGATAATGCAATTTGCCAGGGTTTTTTTCTTTCCTCTGTCTTTTTTAACTAGAGAGAAAACAGCACTGTCCAATAAAAATATAAGCATTATATGTCATTTTAAATTTTTTAGTTGCCATATTTTTAAAAAGTGTAAAGAACTTGTTCAAATTAATTTTAATAGTATATTATATATTACCTTTATATATATTAATTATGTCCAAGTATTATATTATCTACTGATAGTATATTATATCCCAAATACTACATTTCAGCATATAATCATATAGAAATTATTAATTAGATACTTTGCATTCTTTTTTTCATACTAAGTCGTTGAATCTGGGATATATTTTACACTTACGTCATATCCCAATTCAGACAAATTCAGACATATCAAATGCTCAATCGCCACATATGTCTAATGGCTGCCATATTGGGCAGAACAGCATGGAAATATGTTTTGTATGCTCTCTGACTTACATGGGTATCATTATATGTCACTACTTATGTAAACCTTTGACCTTGATATGCTTGTAAGGAAAAGCCCTTCGCAAGAGAGAGAAAGCATTATATTTACCTCTCTGAATAACTGATCATCCTGAATAATCAGATTTATAAACCCACACTTAAAAGAATTGCTTTAGGGTTGTCAAATGCTGGCTCCCCACATATCAGCAGCATAAGCTTTTGAGAAGATAAAGCTGAGGTGCTGACCACAGTAATGGACGATACCACCTTACCTTGGTAGCATCTTGGAGATGGAAGGCCAAGTCAGGATTTACTGAGAATGGAAAGTTTGGTGTAAAGTGGATCTTCCAATGCAGGGACTTGACTAGGATTGGGTAAGGATCATGATATAAAATTTAGAATTGGTAGAAATAGCCAGTAAGGATTTTTGAGGAAAGGGATTCAAACTATGTGTAGGTAAAATGTTCTGTTGATGCTTTCTATCGAAGGGTTGTTGTGTATTCAGAAATTTCCTATGATGAACAGTCAGGTTATTTGCCTGGGCAAGACTCTCCTGGCATAGTAAAGTTATGCTAATGAAGAAAAGGAATACTTTACATAGTCATGTCAATGTAGACAGTAAGTTGTGGGGAGGGGCGTAGGTCATTCTGCTTTCCAAGGTGTGTGTGTATGTGCGCGTGCGTGCGCGCTAATTGCAATACAAACAGATGTCCATCAGAGAGAAATCCCTCCTTTTTCACACATCTGACAAGTCTGGGAAATATTTACACAAATCAGCTCTATCTTTACAGGGCCACTTCCATGTAACCAAATACAGAAAATCAAGTAATTATAGGATAAATTGGTAAAATGTTTAAAAAACATCGAGAAATCTACTCCTGAACCCAAATGACCTAGATCACATGCTTGAGGTTGTCTTTATTTATCTGTGAATAAGCCACAGAAAGCACCTGCCCTCAGGAAGCTTACTTTAGAGTCTAGAGGATTTGGGTAATTTTTAAAAGGAAACAAACAAGAAAGCAATAAAATAAGGAACTGGCATAGGTATGCTATTGTTAGAAATAAGACGCTATAATACTGGGGGTGGAGAGGTGCTGCAAAGGACTTTTCTAAGGATGTGACATTAATTTGTTGCTTCATAAAGGTAGAGTGGGAGCCAGCATAGGAAGCATGAATACTGCAATTAACTGTGGCAGAGTGTTCCCTGGCTTGGAATAGCCAAACGCAAATGTCCTGAGCAGGAGAGAGTTTAGTATGGTCAGGAAGCGGAAACAAGGCCAATGTGGCTAAAGTTCAGCAGGTAAGGAAGGGATTGGTACAAAATGAGGCAAGCTTCCTGTGCTTAAAAGGGCTCTGGGCTAGCTTGTATCTCTGCTGTTGTTGCCTTGAAAACTCTTAATAATTTTTAAACAACAAGCTCCTCTGTTGAAAAATTATTTGTACTGAATCCCACAAATTATGTAGCAGGTACTACTGGTAAACCATAGTAAGGATTTCAATTCACACATAGTGTGAATGGTTTCTTTTTCCCCTTTGCACGTACAGGAAACCTGCAAATAATTAGTCCAGGGCTGATGTAGTCTCTGTGGTATCAGAGCCTCTAATGCTTTATACCTTGTTGCTCTGCTATACAGGGGTTTTAATCCCAGCAGGACCCTGGACTCCAAAATGACTGCTAGCACTCTAGCCACTACAGCTTCTTCCCAGCCATGATCAAGGTCACCTCTTGAATTACCATACCATTTCTACCTAACTCCCATTGACTGATCTAGAAAATGGTCATATCTAGCTGCAAGGCAAGCTGGGAAATACAGTCTTTATTCCAGAAAGCCAAGTGCCCAGCTAAAAACTAGAATTTCTTTTCCTACATAGAAAGAAGAAACCCGTATTGTCAGCTCTGCAGTATACTCTCACTTCTTTCTTTGACCTAAAATATACATTCATTTATACTTTCATTCATTCAACGTTTATTTACTCAATTTTATTGACAGTCTATTTGTGCCAGGCTGATAGCGACTGTGGAGAGGAAAATGATTAACAGTTGGACCTTAGAAAATAGCATGGGGGGCAGGGGAGGAAGACCACAGGTAACTGCTCAAAAGAATTAGAGTAAACTGTCTAAAGAGATAAGGTCATGAATAACTAACTGCAGGTATTGAGGAAACTACCCAGAGGATATGAGGTGAGAGGTAAGCTTGGTTTTACAAGGATAGATAACAGACAAAGAAGGGAAATGTATTTCCAGGTTATACCTCATACCGTGAAGTGTGATTTTGAAATAATATGTGGAATTTCTGCAGTTCTGTTATAATTATTAGTCAGACTTGATAGATAAAACATGGCCCAGCCAATTGTTTGCTGAAACCACTTAGTGATCTTATAGGTCCCCACACAGTTGTTTTGGCTGCAGCTACCAGAGCCAATGATAAAGAGATGCCGATATGAACGGATTGGCTACGTTACAACTCCGTTCACCAGCAGGCATAACCTCAAAGGCAAAGAAATATACCAGCTGACAGAAGAATCAGACACTGCCTTTATGTTTCAAACCTCTAGCCCCACAGCCATCCAACTGAAAAATCCCCCATCTGCTCTCAGCCTCTCTCCTAGACCAATCATATTGCATCAGAGACCCTCCAAACCAGCAGCTTCCCAGACTACCCTGGGATTATAGGAGGACATCTTGCCCATGACACCCCACCCAACTTTGAGAAAAGATTCCCATATCCAGTACTGCCTTGCTCATCTTCTCCCAGAAAATTTGTTTTAAAAAATAGAGCAAGATTTGGGGGAATTATGTTGAGCTTTAGAGAACAAACAAAAGGATTTCTCAATTTGGAAAAAAAGATATGTTCAGAATTTTCAGACTTTTCAGATCCACTCTCTGAAGTCACAGTCATACCCCTACTACGAGGATGGCTGTCACCTTCACAGGGCTGACCCTCCTGTGCAGCTCTTTTCTTCTGAAACAAACAAAAAGAGCTCTGTGATAAATCACATCTGCAAGATGTGTTTCTTGTCAAGCACACATTGGTTCTAAATCAAATGCTGATACATGACTTACTCCGTCAAAAGTAAGCAGAATGCTGTAATTTATAATCATCCTGAAGCACACTGTAGGGAAAATGAAAGCAGACCATTAAATTTTAATGCCTGTTCGGTTCTCTGAAAAGAGTGTTTCTGGCCATGTTTGAAGCAAGGCAGTGTTCCCCACACCATTGTGCACACCCCCAAAAAACAGTTTGTGTTTGCCAACATTTGTGGAAACTAATTGCACAAATGATTTAGCTGTCAAAAGCTGCCATCCGTAGGGAAGTTCTCCTGAGTACAGAAGGTGACGGCAGAGAAGTGAGTCCTGTCCAGTGCTCCCCTCCCTTAGCTTTTTCACAATTGTCTGTTGTTGTGCAAGCCAGCTCCCCGCAGCAGGGCTGGGAGCAAATATTCATTGAGGTGTCATCTCCGCTCAGGCTCTCGTCCTGCACACCTATTCATCTGTGTTAAGTGAAAAGCAGCATCAGCTCAAATTAAGCTGGCTTGAAAACAGCCACTGTTAATAATTTCTGCTGTGATTCAACTTAGCTTTGGCTAACAGGTGAAGATGTTTCATAACGGAGGCAATTACAGCTCTGAGAGCGCTTTCCCACTGCCTGTTTTAATCAGAAGAATGGAACACTAGCTCCTCGCACAAGGGGAAGGGCCAGCGCAGCCACCATCGGGCTGCATTCGTTATCTGCTAGATTGAACAAGCTGCCTGCCGGGGACAGATGCTTAGTGCAGTGATTAGAATATAAAGCAATTGCAAAGGCCGAGGGGATTGGAGTCAGTCTCCTTTATCTCAACTTACTACAGGCTTTTCTGGTCAGATAACAAGTCTTCCAAACCAGTCTTTGTAGATGAGAAATCATATGTATATCAATGCATGAAGACTCATGCATATTCATTCATCTGTGCCCTGTACGAATTTTCCATTTAGAGTAAGAACTCTTTTTTTTTTAAAGGAGGGGAGGTTCTTCAATTCCATGCAAGTTCAGTTCCTTTTATAAGCAAATTTTTATGACAAGGAATATAGAGAGGCACTAACTGTTAAACCAGTACAATAAAAATGCTTGCCAATTTTTCTTTATTTTCTGAGGCTGAAAAGTCCAATGGTTTTACTCATTTCCAAACAACTTTCATATTTAGTCTTTTTTTTTTTTAATTTGTTACTTTTTTTTTTTAACATCTTTATTGGAGTATAATTGCTTTACAATGGTATGTTAGCTTCAGCTTCACAACAAAATGAATCAGTTATATACATACATATATTCCCATATCTCTTCCCGCTTGCGTCTCCCTCCCTCCCACCCTCCCTATCCCACCCCTCCAGGCGGTCACAAAGCACCGAGCTGATCTCCCTGTGCTATGCGGCTGCTTCCCACTAGCTATTTACCTTACGTTTGGTAGTGTATATATATGTCCATGCCTCTTTATCGCTTTGTCACCGTTTACCCTTCCCCCTCCCCATAACCTCAAGTCCATTCTCTAGTAAGTCTGTGTCTTTATTCCTGTTTCACCCCTAGGTTTTTCATGACATTTTTTTTTTAAATTCCATATATATGTGTTAGCATACGGTATTTGTCTCTCTCTTTCTGACTTACTTCACTCTGTATGACAGACTCTAGGTCTATCCACCTCATTACAAATAGCTCAATTTCGTCTCTTTTTATGGCTGAGTAATATTCCATTGTATATATGTGCCACATCTTCTTTATCCATACATCCGATGATGGACACTTAGGTTGTTTCCATCTCTGGGCTATTGTAAATAGAGCTGCAATGAACATTTTGGTACATGACTCTTTTTGAATTTTGGTTTTCTCAGGGTATATGCCCAGTAGTGGGATTGCTGGGTCATATGGTAGTTCTATTTGTAGCTTTTTAAGGAACCTCCATACTGTTCTCCACAGTGGCTGTATCAATTTACATTCCCACCAACAGTGCAAGAGGGTTCCCTTTTCTCCACACCCTCTCCAGCATTTATTGTTTCTAGATTTTTTGATGATGGCCATTCTGACTGGTGTGAGATGATATCTCATTGTAGTTTTGATTTGCATTTCTCTCATGATTAGTGATGTTGAGCATTCTTTCATGTGTTTGTTGGCACTCTGTATATCTTCTTTGGAGAAATGTCTATTTAGGTCTTCTGCCCATTTTTGAATAAAATATCTAGGAATAAACCTACCTAAGGAGACAAAAGATCTGTATGCAGAAAATTATAAGACACTGATGAAAGAAATTAAAGACGATACAAATAGATGGAGAGATATACCATGTTCTTGGATTGGAAGAATCAACATTGTGAAAATGACTCTACTACCGAAAGCAATCTATAGATTCAATGCAATCCCTATCAAACTACCACTGGCATTTTTCACAGAACTAGAACAAAAAATTTTGCAATTTGTATGGAAACACAAAAGACCCCGAATAGCCAAAGCAATTTTGAGAACGAAAGAAGGAACTGGAGGAATCAGGCTCCCAGACTTCAGACTATACTACAAAGCTACAGTTATCAAGACGGTATGGTACTGGCACAAAAACAGAAAGATAGATCAATGGAACAGGATAGAAAGCCCAGAGATAAACCCACGCACATATGGTCACCTTATCTTTGACAAAGGAGGCAGAAATGTACAGTGGAGAAAGGACAGCCTATTCAATAAGTGGTGCTGGGAAAACTGGACAGCTACATGTAAAGGTATGAAATTAGATCACTCCCTAACACCATACACAAAAATAAGCTCAAAATGGATTAAAGACCTAAATGTAAGGCCAGAAACTATCAAACTCTTAGAGGAAAACATAGGCAGAACACTCTATGACATAAATCACAGCAAGATCCTTTCTGACCCACCTCCTAGAGTAATGGAAATAAAAACAAGAGTAAACAAATGGGACCTAATGAAACTTAAAAGCTTTTGCGCAGCAAAGGAAACCATAAAGAAGACCAAAAGACAACCCTCAGAATGGGAGAAAATATTTGCAAATGAAGCAACTGACAAAGGATTGATCTCCAAAATTTATAAGCAGCTCATGCAGCTTAATAACAAAAAAACAAACATATTTAGTCTTTTTAAAAAAAGGAACATGGGTGAAAACTTCAAAATATATAACCATAGGTTTTCACTTACATTAATAAGCAAAGAAAACTGAAATGATGTGTATGTTTTGCTACTTTTTACATTATAGAGATAGCATATTTCCATGTAGAGGGAAATGTATTATTCCAGCACAAAATAATTTTTCACGTCAACTCTGCATAACTTTAAATTATAGCAAAAACATAGCTGTGTACTTCCTAATTGTGGGGATTTTCAAATAGTTATTTTCCAGCCAAACATTTTTCCTCTTCTGCTAAAAGAAAATCAAGCAGTCTAAATTGAATTTTTATTCATTACAATTTCCTGAAATGTAGTTCTTAATGGTTTCTGATGCGCCTGAAGGCATGAATGTTAAACTACTTCCACCACACCCCCCTCAAGTAAAGAACTAGGGAAATGAAAAAGACCCTTTTTTTTTTTTTACTGGTATTAAATTTCCATTGTATACGTTAATCTGCTTTCAGAGTATTTTCCTTCAGTATATTTTCCATCAAAGGCCTTTAATAAAATCCTTCGTAGATTACGCTTAACGGAGCAATTGATTACAGAGTTGCCTATCCCTGAACTGATCATGTTTTCTACAAACAGCAAAATAGCCAAGAGGGATGGGGAAGGGTGGTGAGAGGTTAGCCATATGCTGACTTTTATTTTTGAAATGTTTTAAGGGCTTGGGAATGATTCTGATTTCATGACACCAAGGTTATACTTAGAGCAACGAATTTCCATCTAGGTTTTTTATTAATTTTTTTTTTTTTTTTTTTTTTGCTGTGTTGGGTCTTCGTTTCTGTGCGAGGGCTTTCTCTAGTTGCGGCGAGTGGGGGCCACTCTTCATCGCGGTGCGCAGGCCTCTCACTATCACGGCCTCTCTTGTTGTGGAGCACAGGCTCCAGACGCGCAGGCTCAGTAGTTGTGGCTCACGGGCCTAGTTGCTCCGCGGCATGTGGGATCCTCCCAGACCAGGGCTCGAACCCGTGTCCCCTGCATTAGCAGGCAGATTCTCAACCACTGTGCCACCAGGGAAGCCCCATCTAGGTTTTTAATGGAGATTGTAGTCCTCATCAATTATTTAGTAGTCTTCGAGTGTGCGTGTGTGTGCGCGCGCACGCGTGCGCTTAAGTTTTGGGATACAAGAATAAACAGGAAAAATAGAATGGTAGAGTTTGCATCACTAAACATATGGTTCAACACTGTTTAAAATACCTGCTTAACAAGATAGCAACTTGCCTTTTTTAAAAGGTATTTCTTTCTCCCCTCATTCTTTAGAACTATCCATCTAGCCTCATCTTGGAATATTCTCGGCAAGAATCCACTGCCCACTGAGTTTCCCCCTGACAATTACTGTTGCTCCTTACCCTTGAAGCTTTGGAAGCCTGTGTAACATTAGCCTATCTAGCCCAGTGAAAATGTCTTTACAGATTAGTGTAATGTTAATACTGCTGGCTCCTTGCTTTTGACCTGAAGTGGAATATATTGCGCTGCTGGAGCAGATGGAATCAGAGTTTCACTGGGCTACAGAGATTGGTTGGCTGCCTGCCAAAAATTCAGTGCTCGTGGCGTGGAGGCTCAGGCTCAGAAAAGCAGGCATGAATCTATTCTCTGATCTTGGAGAGAGAAAACAAAAGTGTCACATAAGTTTGTGTGGAATCAAAATACATTTGTTAAGATCATTCATCTGCAGATGTTTACCCAGCATTCGAGAAGTAATTGAATCTTTTGGTGTAAAATGGAGACATCTTTATTCAGTTTTGCTGAAAGACAGGAGACAAAAGCCAGAGCAAAGAATAAAAAAAAAATTATCTGAACTCCATTTAACCTTCCAGTTGAATGCCGATCTCACCCTAAGAATACAAATGTGTACATGTGGAGTGTTTAAAGTCTGTCTCCTTTTTTATGAGTGCAAATACATCTTAGTCTGAAATAATAACCCAAATTCATAAATGAAAAAAAAAGAGCTGTGTTATGGAACCAAAGTAAAACAATTATGCAGATAGTTCCAAACCAGGATCGAAAACTCTGGGGTGGGGGGAGGGTGGGAGATCGAGAGATGTATGTCCTAAATTATTCACACTGGCTCTCTTCTTGACTGCATCATTCAGACAACTGTTCAAGACCCCTGCTGGCTTTGTGTGCATGGAAAGAGACTGGAATGGTATTCTTCCAGAATAGATATGCCTGTTGATGGTTTCCTTTTCACCCGGTACACTGGGAGCATTGATTTAAAACTTTAATAACAGCAACACCAGACTGTGGTGGTCATATTGAGCAAATAAAAATACAGGACACACATTTAAATTTGAATTTCAGATAAGCAGATGTCAAATAAATATTCAGATAGAATTCATGATACTTAGCATGACTGTCTCCCAAATATTGCATGAGACATGGGACAAGCAGTATTTGGGATATACTTACACTAAATGTGTATGCACTACTCATCTGAAATTTGATTTAACTGGGCATCCTGCATTTTATCTGGCAACCCCACAATGTACTTTTTATTGCCTCACTTTTGGAACTTGGTAAGTTCCGCCCTACACACACCTGCGCGGGCACATGCACACCTAACTTCCAATTAGCACACTTTTTTGTATTTATCCGTAAAGTTATTTCTGAGTTTATTTCAATCATATTTTCCTCTCAAGTACTGCCTTTCCACAGCAGTAAAACATATGCTGTTTGCTGCCTAAGTAGATGGGTAATGTAAGCTGTGATGTGGAGAGGATTCTTCTCTTATCCGTTCTCTCTGAGGGTGTCGTTACAGAAACATATATATGTGCTTTTATCTGTGATAAGAGCTACCATCTGCTAGCTGCAATGTGCACAGCTTACCGTCTGAAGTGCTTATACATATTATGAAAACACACAGCTTTTGTGTATGTTGAGAATACATATAGACAGTGTTCTAATAAACCAGAATATTAGCTATTTGAATATGTCAAATGGTTGCAAGATAGAACCGCAATTATGGACAAGAGAGATTAGAATGGGCCCGTCACCATGCATGTATTTATGCCAGTAACATTTTTGTGACCTTTTAATATTGCATTATTTGTAACCTCTTCCCATGAGTTAATTATTTTAAATCAATGGAACCTTTCCAATGAGAAAAGGCCTTTGCTTCATTCAAAGGGTAGAAGCTTCATGCCAGGGTTCCCCAATCCCTGAGATGTGTGCTGCCTATATGTGAGCAAAGGGAGAGACTGAGACAGGGCGACGGAACGTATAAATTTGAGTTACTTTGACCTTTAATCCAGGAGAACACGAAGAGAAATGCACTAGGAAGGTTGGTTTGTAGCTGTCTTCAAACTGATAAGCTGTAATAAAGGTGCACTCAGTTGCAATTCATCTAAAGCTTCCATTGCTATCATCCTCCTTTTTCGATTTCTGTTACCTCAAGTACTTATCTAAATCCCTTTCAATGCCAGCTTGAATGCACTCTGTGTTCTCTCCAACTGTGACTAGGGCTGTCTGTGTGCGTCAGTGTCTGCGGCACACACTCTCTCCCTTGTTTGACAAGAACCAATGCCAACACCTAATTAAGGATAAGCCACAGAGCTCTCGGCTTTATCTTTGTCAACTACTCCATTCCTAGCTTTCTGCCTAGTTGAGTTTTTAATGACATGAGCAACAGTTCGGTTCAGCATTCCTCAGGCCCACGCGTTCCCATCTCAGTCACTAACTATGGCAAAGCAGGGACAGCAGGAAGATGGCGGCCATTGTACAAACAGCACAGGGAGACGTGGCCACGCTGCTGTCTGGGTGTCACCTGCCCCACCCCATGCACACAATGGGGATGTGCAGATGTGTTGGAGGGAATATTCAGGAGTCCCTCCAAAAAGTGTCCAGATTTTCCAAGGACCTAATTTATAAAGAAAAGGTCCATCTGGTTCAATCTCATATTATATTGTATTAAACATTCTAACTCAATTTTGCAAATGTAAGAGTTCATCATTACCGAAAACTCTGGCAAAACCAAATTTAAATGTGTGATACTGACTTTCAGATAGCCAATAAACTGTGAATTTAAAATTAAAAGTATGACATCTTTACATATATACACACACATACATATGTATGTATATATGCATGTGTGTTCAGAGAGTGAGCATGCCATGTTTTTCTGTCTGTACTTCTGTATTATACTCAAAGAGGTACGATATTTTCCTAGAGGTAGATTTTACTGTTAATATTAAATCTGTGCCTTTGCTTTTCTCTTTGTTCTCTGGCTACTGGGTAGAGCTTAATGTTTTATATGATCAGGGAAATGTCACAAGGCATCGAGCTGTCCCGAGACAGTATGATTCACTGAAAAACCATTGATGTGATTTTTTTGACTGTGTCAAAGGCACCTACACTCATTGGAGAAGAAATGGATTATTTGTCCCATTTTCCATTGCTATTTCATTTCAACTTTATGGTTTCTTTAAAATGACTCAACATCTTTTGTTGGCTCTTTTTTCAATTTACTTCAGTGTTTTGACTCCATTCAAACTTTTCTTTTGTTTTTAACTGGTAATTCTGTGTAACAGAAAAGAAAAAAACAGCATTTTATCTGCAGACAAGAAGGAGTTAACATATTCTGTAACAAAAGAAGACAGCATTAGTAAAGGAGGCTATTCAATAATTTTATTTCACAGCCATTCCTAGACTGGTCCCTATGTGCTCTGTAGAATGCATAAGAAATGGGTAAAAAACATGGTGTAGAATGGATAAGAAACATGATAATCCCTAAATGACAGGAGTTTAGAGTACAGTTTAAGAGATAAGATATCTTACATCTAATATCTCCCTACATGACCTTTGGAAATAGTAGTAAATCTCTGCAAATATTGTAAAAAGAGTCTCAAACAGGATATCCTTGTTCCCCTTCTTTCTGAGTTGACCATCCCATCCCTATCAACAAAAACAAGACAAGGAATTGAGTCTCTTAGGCACTTAATTTAAACCAAACATTTGCTTTTGCGCACATTTTCTGAGTACTTTAGATAAAACTTTTGCTCACCCAAGTTACTCAGGCCTCAGTGTTTTCTGCCTGCCAGTAGAGAAAGCCTCCCTTCCAGATACCACCCTAGCATGTCGGCATCAGCAGCACTGTCTGCTCCTGCCACCTCTCCTCCAGGATGTCGAGCTGATGCTTTTGATGTCTCCCCTGATTAACAGTGTTTTTCTGAGTGGTGGTGATGGGTCTGTACTGGACCATCTGTACTCTATTATAAGGCACCCTGAGAGACCGAAGGCACCCTTAGCAAGATGACTATGGAGAGATTTGTGTGCGTCCTCTGACCACAAAACTGAGTATTTCTCTTCCCTTTGTTAATTGGACCACATTGAAACCATTGAAACCTGCTTTCTCTCTGATTAATTGGTCCAGCTCCTCAAAGCTAGAATTCTAAAATATTGTTTAGCTCAGAAGGTGGCAAATGCAGATTTCTCAACAGGCTAGTTCATGTGAGAGCCTGACAGATTGGAAAGGGTAGGTCTACCTCTTCCGTAATAAGCCGATTCCTGAACCAGCGCTTTTGTGGCTGGGTGGATTAAATCAGAAATGTCATGTGATCAAGATCTCCTAGCTCTGTGAAGAATTTCTCAGTTGTTAGATGGATCTCCCACTGAAGAACTATACTATCTAAATTCTACAGTAAGAACAATTCTGTCCAGAAAGATATGATTACAGCCCATTTAAGGGTATCATATTGATCCTAGAATGATTGCACTTCATAAGACGGTGAAAAATCAGCAGTCTTTCATAGTCGAAATTGAAAGCACAATGGGCCTAAACATAAGTTGACCAAAAGTGAACAACAACAGAAAAATTTGTCTGGACTTTGCAGATAAATGATTTTTTTTTCTGTAGGCAGAAGTAGTCGACATTGTTTCCCTGTCAACCTTTCAAATTATAATAATAATTATTTGGGGTTTTTTTAAAACAATAAAACCTGAGGGCTTATTGCATCCATGGTTGATAGAGAATAGCTTTGTGTTCTAGACATGAGAGTCTTATTTAAAGTATTCTTATGGTTTACTCTGGTCATATTCATTTCAATTAGGAAACAAAAGTAAGCATATCGTTGAAAATGCAAAAGCATAATATGTGTATTTGGGAATTACTTTGAACAAATTACTTGTGCGTTTTTGTTAATCATGTGCCAAGTATGAACAATATATTTTTCATTTTCTAATATCTCTGTGCATACACTGCTGTCTCTAGTTAAGCCAGGCTTCTCTGCAGATGGACCGATGGATTGTCACATCAGCACTTTTTTCTGTATACTCAGGCTTGGTGTTTTAACTAAAAGAGAATGCTTCTTCCAGGTAACATTTATTTACATACGTGTTCCATTGAATTTCCTACCAAAAACTATCAACTATACCAGAGTTTAGTGTGCATAAAACATTTCTGCCTTCTAAGAATAAACATACTGCTATTGCTAGGGGGCTTACATAAATATTTATTTTACATAAACTAAGAAATTCAAATTTATATTAAAAATTGATTTACTAGTTAATAGGCCACATTCAGTCTGATTAAACGCATGCAAGAGTACTCCATCTATTAATAAGACCCGTCCAGAAACCATTGTTTTAATAAATAAGGTGACCTATTTGTTTTGCTAGACAAAAGTCTATGTGTCATGGGTCGATAATTAACCTCCTCAATGTATATCTTTCCTAAGTCAGTACCTTAAGCTGCTTATACTTAAAAGTAAATGAACTGCATAGTGAGATAAATTGCTGTGACTAAAACATAGCATCATGTGTTGCTCATCCATGGTTTGGAAGAAATCAGTGCAGATCTTTTATAAGAGGAACACCAACATGGAGATGTAGGTTAGTTTCACCTCCGGCTGAATCTGATGTCAGTGTGGTAATTACCAGGCCCAGTCAATAATACCTCTCCTCAGTATAATTGCAAATCCAGTACAACCATGACCAGAACTAAATTGCTTCAAAACAATCAATAGGAATCTTCTGATTGTGTTCCCGGGTATATGCATCAAATATAAAGAGGAAAACTGTCCATTTAAGCAAAAGGTCAATTTTATAAATAAAAAATACTGTATAAAAGTCATGTTACGGTTTATGTTCTTTCCTGGTAGAAGAAACCAGGTATATTGGTTAGTTGTCCATGGAAAGAAAGTGTGTGGAAAGGAATTCATCATCAGACAGATAACAAAGCAAGAATATTTTTGAGTGAGAGATATATCTGTGACTGAGGATGAGCTAGCCAGTTCAGCAAACACCTTCCTTCTATTTTGAAACAGCGCCTTGAACTTAAAGGTAAAATCCTCATACCCTTTGGTAAGCTTCAGTCATTAAAGGGGCTAGTTAATTAATGAGTCCCGTAAGATGCCAGTTACATTAGAAAATAAGATTAGAGCTATTAATTTCCTATCAGAGGCATATAATAATACAGGTTACATGAAAAGGTCAGTGTCCCATCTGTTGAGATCCGTGCTCCTTAAACTGGCGAACAGAATTTTCAGGTAGATGAGAAGATTACAATCACAGAGCTACAGAACTAAGCAAAAAGTAAAAATAGATAATTAGTGATGATCAACTTAGGCTATGTTCTGTTGTCGTACATCCGGCCAAATAAGAACATCTTTGGGTCTAAGAAAATCAGAATTGGGTTCCAAAAAGTTGGCGATGATGATGCCACAATGAGGTTAAGTAAAAGGGATAGGGGAGTGGGCAGCATAAAAGGGAAGAGAGAGACAGAAAAAGATATGAGGATGCTCATGAGATTATGGCATAAAAAAGAAATTTAAAACCAAATGTTTAGAGCTTTTACAATAATTGTCATAAGACATTCTGCTTCCCTTTCCTTAAGGTATTCTTTGGTCTTATCAAAGAAGTTGGAGAATAGTTGCTAAATCGTATTTGCCCAACTCTTCTAATCCCTTCTTCCATTTCTTATATTTCTGGAGTGGGAAATTTGAGTTGCTTAAAACAATATGCTCTGATACCCTCTGCTCCACTGTGCTCTATGACTTTCCACTAGCTAGCAAAAAGTTTCAGGCTTCTCATTATCCTATTCCAGGCCTTTCATAATCCACCCTTAATCCACCTTCCAGTAGGCCTTTCAGTCTTCTCCCCAGGACACCACTCATCTACCATGTGTCTTAGGCTCCCAAGGGCTCCCAACAACTCTTCACAGTATTCTACACACACACGTCAGCTTTCACCATGACTTTGCTCTTGAGGTGATTAGAATGTTCTTCCCTCATCCCTACCCACTGACATCCTACCCGTTCCTCCAGTCCCAGGGCAATGCCAGCAACCTTCCCTGGGTCTTCTATTGTAAACCATCTCTGCTTCTTCAGTGCTTCTCCTTCACTCGGATTCTACATAGCCATGTACCTATGGAATCGAGTAATAATGGAATGAGAGAGCAATCAACAAAGGCTAATCACCACCAAGAATAATTATAGTAATAATATGCTACTACTGAAAAATAATATAAAAGTTGACTAAAATATTGGCTGCATAATGAAGTCGAATTATATACAATTTAGAATTAACCATACTGAGAGCTAGCCCTACCCACCAATGGGGCCCTTAGGAAACTATGAGGGAAAACTGAGACTCCTAATTTCAAAGATTCTCTAAACGGAGGAAACCATTTTGATATAAAAACACTACTTTATATCATTTCTTGAAATGTTGCTGATATACCATATACAATAAAACAGAATAAAAGTGTATAAAAATTCTCACTAGCCTATACTGACAACTCTTTACTGTCAATGTAAATTACACTGGATCTGAGGTCTTCTTGCATGACCAAATATTTTTAGCAAATGCTAAATGAAGAGAGAGAGAAATTAATTTAAATGCTGTAGTAATTTCCAAAGATTTGAAAGGAAAGCCTGTCTTATGAGAGCACACCTTGTATATATCACCTTGTCTAAGCTACTTTTTACTACTCCACCTCCACTAGCAAACAGGGACTCTACAGCTGGCATTTTTGCATTAAGGTATAAATGAAAATGTTGCAGTCAAAACACCCTAAAAGGCTGTTAAATAGCTGATAATTTCATCAAGTCAAAAATGAATGTAGCTGTATTAGAGGCATAATGCTATAAACGTTTTCAGTTACCTCGCTTAATCCTTGTAGAAAGCTAAATGTTCTTGGTGAGGCCGTAGACTAAGGAGCATAATAGCGGCCCTCCGGCCCCCTCTCTCACTCTGCCCTGGCGTCCACTGTAAGGGGACTGTGTGGACTGTTGCCCACATCAGTTTTAAATTGCTCCAGCAATTGTTTCTTGTAGATTAATTTGTAATTCTAAATTTCTAGGCGAATGAAATGTGAGCCGGTCCCTCCCTCAGGCAATTTACAGAACTATGGCTTTCCTGTAATCTGAGTCTGAGTGTTAACACATGAAAACAAACGGAGAGAGGGGACCTAGCCAGGGACTGGAGAAGGAGAGAATGGGGGTGGGGTGGGGACCACGCGCAGACTTCTAGAGAGAGAGAAGGAGCGCCTATAGGAAGAGTGGGTGAGATAGGAAGGCTAGTGCGAGGAAGGCGGAGACCAGTACTAGGATCCTTATTCCCCACCCTCTCATCCTCAGCAGCGTTTCCTGCAACCTTACACGATTGGCAGTTTTACACAACAGTGTTGTCCTTGCATGTGATTCCTCTTCTCACACAGAAAAAAAAAAAAAGCAAATGAACAAACAAAATAATTTTGAAACAAGATTTTTGCAATACTGGGAGACACATGTCTACAATATTCACAGTGAAGTTGTATTCATCGGTTTCATAATGAGCTAGTTCTCTCCCTTATCTAGGACTGCCATTTGCTTTGAGGCTGAATTACCTGTCATATTGTGGCACAGTTTGGGTTCCTGAGAGGAAATGCATTCTCTAGGAGCAGAGCATTAAGGAATTGCTCCTAGGCAGTGGTTTCACTCAGTCAACAATCATTGAACAGCCATTTCTCAAAGCAAACTATATGAGACCATGTATTTCTTTAAACAAAACACTTCCCCACAGTCCACAGTTTACTGCAGTGATATTTAACCTTTCTTTGGGACATGGACCCCTTCAGGAGTTTGATTTTGTAAAAATATGAATCCTCTTCCAAAAGGCACATAAGCCCAGCTACCAAACTGTGCATTGGTCCTGACTGTACTTCACCAAGGCAAAATAGAAAAGCAATCTTTATGCAAATTTGTATTTTGCACAGCCCACTTTTCCTATTTCATGTAAATATTTATGGCTACTTCCTAAATATAACTGAAATCAATCCAAAATTTACCCAATCACGTCAATTTAAATTTTACTCAAAAGTAAGTTTCAATAAGAATTCCGCCAAAGTTTGCCTTTAAGCAGACGTTGAAAATGTGGAATGGTCTTTGACATAGTCATGTGCATGCCACTTTGGAGCCGCTGACTTGAGCTCTTTTTTTTTAAAGTCAAGTCTTAAAAACCCTGACTCACAGTGATATGTAGATGCCAGGAAACAGAAGCAGAGTTTCCATAGCTCTGTTTGCCTGACAAAGGGAGACTTATATTAAAGAATTCTAGTATGTTCTATGTTGCATTATTTCCCTCATCTGCTTAGTTTATAAGACCATTTTTGGCAAGCTCTGAATCACCAACCTTGTCAATGTTACAACATCATTATTGTTTTAGGGAAAATGGAATAAAAGATCTATGTGGTCAGAGAGTGTGTCTGAATCATTTTCCGCTGGACCGTTTACCGTGGTGGTACAGGATGCAGTGTCCCAAGAGCTTGGGGAAATTCCTTCTCCACCAGAGGGTTAGTGTCTCACATGCAGACAAATTACAAGTCGCTCCATCTGTGCACAGATACCCAGACTTTTCTTCTAGTAGAAGTTTCACGTGACCAGGCATCAAGCACAGTACCTAGAACACAGGAAGCATTCAATTGATATATGTTGAAAAATTTGTTAATGGCAAAACAGAATTCTAGTTGTTAGACCGTCTCCATATTTTGTTAGTTTCTAATTTTAAATAATTTATTGGGCATTAAACTACCAGTGAAGTAAAAATGAATGCCACACTTTGAGAGAGAAATTATAAAAATTTTGGAAATTCTGTGCACTAAACTGTAGATGACTGAACAGTTAGATATGTAAAAGTTTGCAGAATATGAGGGGCTGTTTAAAATAGCTTCACAGTTTTCAAAGCTCACTGACTCTGCAGAATTTCCTTTTGTCCTGGAAAATGTAAATTGACCCATACCCACACCTATTTCCCAGGTCTCTTCGTGCCTCCCTTGCCCCTGGACACACATGTAAATATCTTCTTAGTTGGCCTCTTTTTTATTTGTTTTATTGAAGTATAAAAGTATTGACGTACAATGCTGTGTTAATTTCTGCTGTACAGCAAAGTGACTCAGTTGTACAGATATATACATTCTTTTTTTTAATATTCTTTTCCATATGGTTTATCGTAAGATACTGAATATAGTTCTCTGAGCTTTACAGTAGGACCTTGTTGTTTATCCATTCTATATATAATAGCTTACATCTGCTAACCCCAACCTCCTACTCCGTCTTTCCCCCAACCCCCTCCACATTGGCAAGCACAAGTCTGTTCTCTATGTCCGTGAATCTGTTTCATAGATAGGTTCATTTGTGTCATACTTTAGATTCCACATATACATGATATCATATGGTATTTGTCTTTCTCTTTCTGACTTACTTCACTTAGTATGATAATTTCTAGTTGCATTCTTTTAGTTACAAATGGCACTATTTCATCTTTTTTACAGCTGAGTTGTATTCCTTTGTATATATGGACCACATCTTCTTTATCCATTCATGTGTCAATAGACATTGAGGTTGTTTCCATGTCTTGGCTATTGTAAATAGTGCTGTTATGAACATAAGGATGCATGTGTCTTTTTGGATTAGAGTTTCATCTGGATATATGCCCAGAAGTGGGATTGCTGGATCATATGGTAATTCTATTTTTAGTTTTCTGAGGAACTTTCATACTGTTTTCCATAGTGGCTATACCAACTTACAGTCCCATCTAACAGTGTAGGAGGGTTTCCTTTTCTTCACATCCTCTCCAGCATTTGTTATTTGTAAAGTTTTTAGTGATGGCCATTCTGACCACTGTGAGATGATACCTCATTGCAGTTTTGATTTACATTTCTCTTACAATTAGTGATGCTGAGCATCTTTTCATGTGCCTACTGGCCATTGGTATTTCTTCTTTGGAGAAGTGTCTATTTAGGTCATCTGCCCATTTTTCAATTGGGTTATTTGTTTGTTGTTGTTGAGTTGTATGAGCTGTTGGTCTGTTTTGGAAATTAAGCCCTTGATTGACGCATTGTTTGCCAGTATTTTCTCCCATTCCGTAGGTTGTCTTTTCATTTTGTTTATGGTTTCCTTTGCTGTGCAAAAGATTGTAAGTTTGATTAGGTCCCATTTGTTTATTTTTGTTTTTATTCCTATTGCGCTGGGAGACCTAAGAAAATATTTGTACAGTTCACGTCAGAGAATGTTTTGTCTATGACCTCTTCTAGGAGTTTTATGGTGTCATGTCTTATGCTTAAGTCTTTAAGCCATTCTGAATTTATGTTTGTGTAAGATGGGAGGGTGTGGTCTAACTTCATCAATTTACATGAGGCTGTCCATTAGTTGGCCTCTTTATTTATTTTTTTAATAGATCTTTATTGGAGTATAGTTGTTTCACAATACTGTGTTAGTTTCTGTTGCACAACAAAGTGAATCAGCCATATGCATACACGTGTCCCCATATGCCCCCTCTTGAGCCTCCCTCCCATCCTCCCTAACCCACCGCTCTAGGTCAGCGCAAAGTACCTAGCCGATCTCCCTGTGCTATGCTGCTGCTTCCCACCAGCCAACTGTTTTACATTCAGTAGTGTATACATATCAATGCTACTCTCACTTCGCTCCAGCCTCCCCCTCCCACCCCATGGCCTCAAGTCCATTCTCTATGTCTACCTCTTTATGCCTGCCCTGCAACTAAGTTCATCAGTACCATTTTATTTTTTTATCTTCCATACATATGCGTTAACATATGGTATTTGTTTTTCTCTTTCTGACTTACTTCACTCTGTATGACAGACTCTGGGTCCATCCACCTCACTACAGATAACTCAATTTCGTTTCTTTTTATGGCTGAGCAATATTCCATCATACATATGTGCCACTCTTCATTATCCATTCATCTGTCGATGGACATTTAGGTTCATTCCACGTCCTGGCGATAGTAAATAGTGCTGCAGTAAACATTCTGGTACGTGTCTCTTTTTGAATTACGGTTTTCTCTGGATATATGCCCAGTAGTGGTATTGCTGGGTCATATGGTAGTTCTATTTTTAGTTTTTTAATGAACCTCCATACTGTTTTCCATGGTGTCTGTATCAATTTACATTCCCACCAACAGTGCGGGAGGATTCCCTTTTCATCACACACTTTCCAGCATTTATTGTTTCTAGATTTTTTGATAATGGCCATTCTGACCACCATGAGGTGATACCTCACTGTAGTTTTGATTTACATTTCTCTAATAATAAGTGATGTTGAGCATCTTTTCATGTGCCTCTTGGCCATCTGTATGTCTTCCTTGGTGAAATGTCTATTTAGGTCTTCCGCCCATTTTTTAACTGGATTGTTTGTTTTGTTGATATTGAGCTGCATGAGTTGCTTGTATATTTTGGAGATTAATTCTTTGTTGTTTCATTTGAAAATATTTTTTCCCATTCTGGGGTTTGTCTTTTTGTCTTGTTTATTGTTTCCTTTGCTGTGCAAAAGCTTTTAAGTTAAATTAAGTCCCATTTACTTAATTTTGTTTTTATTTCCATTACTCTAGGAGGTGGGTGAAAAAAGATCTTGCTGTGGTTTATGTCAAAGACTGTTTTTCCTATGTTTTCCTCTTAGAGTTTTATAGTGTCTGGTCTTAAATTTAAGTCTTTAATCTATTTGGAGTTTATTTTTGTGGATGGTGTTATGTAGTGTTCTAATATCATTCTTTTACATGTAGCTGTCCAGTTTTCCCAGCACCACTTATTAAAGAGGCTGTCTTTTCTCCATTGTGTGTTCTTAACTCCTTTGTTGTAAATTCGGTGCCCATATGTGTGTGGGTTTATCTCTGCATTCTCTCCTGTACCATTGGTCTGTATTTCTGTTTTTGTGCCAGTACAGTACTGTCTTGATTACTGTAGCTTTGTGGTATAGTTTGAAGTCAGGGAGCCTGATTCCTCCAACTCCATTTTTCTTTCTCAAGATTGCTTTGGCTATTCAGGGTCTTCTGTGTTGCCATATGAATTGTAAAATTTTTTGTTCTAATTCTGTGAAGAATGCCATTGGTAGTTTGATAGGGATTGCATTGAATCTGTAGATTGCTTTGGGTAGTAGAGTCATTTTCACAATATTGATTCTCCCAATCCAAGAACATGGTATATTTCTCCATCTGTTTATGTCATCTTTGATTTCTTTCATCAGTGTTTTATACTTTTCTGAGTATAAATCTTTCACCTCCTTAAGCAGGTTTATTCCTAGGTATTTTGTTCTTTTTGTTGCAGTGGTAAATGGGAGTGTTTCCTTAATTTCTCTTTCTGATTTTTTGTTGTTGGTGTATAGGAAGGCAGAGATTTCTGTGCATTCATTTCGTATCCTGCAACCTTACCAAATTCACTGATTAGTTCTTGTAGTTTTCTGGTGGCATCTTTAGGATTTTCTATGTATAGTATCATGTCATAGGCAAACAGTGACAGTTTTACTTCTTCTTTTCCAATTTGTATTCCTTTTATTTCTTTTTCTTCTCTGATTGCTGTGGCTAGGACTTCCAAAACTTTGTTGAATAAGAGTGGCAAGAGTGGACATCCTTGTCTTGTTCCTGATTGTAGTGGAAATGCTTTTGAGTTTTTCACCATTGAGTGTGATGCTTGCTGTGGGTTTGTCATATATGACCTTTATTATGTTGAGGTAGGTTCCCTCTATGCCCATTTCCTGGAGAGTTTTTATCCTAAATTGGTATGGAATTTTGGCAAAAGCTTTTTCTGCATCTATTGAGATGATCATATGGTTTTTATTACTTAATTTGTTAATGTAGTATATCACATTGATTGATTAATGTATACTGAAGAATCCTTGCATCCCTGGGATAAATCCCACTTGATCACGGTGTATGATCCTTTTAATGTGCTGTTGGATTCTGTTTGCTAGTATTTTGTTCAGGATTTTTGCATCTATGTTCATCAGTGATATTGGTCTATAATTTTCTTTTTTTGTGATATCTTTTCTGGTTTTGGTATCAGGGTGATGGTGTCTTTGTGGAATGAATTTGGGAGTGTTTCTCCCTCTGCAGTTTTTTGGAAGAGCTTAAGGAGGATTGCTGTTAGCTCTTCTCTAAATGTTTGATAGAATTCGCCTGTCAAGCCATCTGATCCTGGACTTTTGTTTGTTGGAAGAATTTTAATTATAGTTTCAACTTCATTACTTGTGATAGGTCTGATTATATTTTCTAATTTTTCCTGGTTCAGTCTTAGAAAACTATACCTTTCCAGGAATTTGACCATTTCTTCATGGTTGTCCATTTTATTGGCATATAGTTGTTTGTACTAGTCTCTTATACTCCTTTGTATTTCTGCAGTGTCAGTTGTGATTTCTCCTTTTTCATTTCTAATTTTATTGATTTGCATCCTCTCCCTTTTTTTCTTGATGAGTCTGGCTAAGGGTTTATCGATTTCGTTTATCTTCTCAAAGAACCAGCTTTTAGTTTTATTGATGTTTGCTGTTGTTTTCTTCATTTCTATTTAATTTATTTCTGCTCTGATCTTTATGATTTCTTTCCTTCTACTGACTTTGAGTTTTCTTTGTTCTTCTTTCTCTAGTTGTTTTAAGTGTAGTGTTAGATTGTGTGATATTTTTCTTGTTTCTTGAGGTGAGATTGAATTGCTATAAACTTCCCTCTTAGAACTGCTTTTGCTGCATCCCATAGGTTTTGGGTCATCGTGTTTTCATTGTTATTTGTTTCTGTGTATTTTTCTATATCGTCTTTGATTTTTTCAGTGATCTCTTGGTTATTTAGTAGCACACTGTTTAGCCTCCATGTATTTGGTTTTTTTTACAGTTTTTTTTCCTGTAATTGATTTCTAATCACATAATTTTGTGGTCAGAAAAGATGCTTGATACAATTTCAGTTTTGTTAAATTTTCTGAGGCTTGATTTGTGACCCAAGATGTGATCTATCCTACAGAATCTTCCATGTGCACTTGAGAAGAAAGTGTATTCTGTTGTTTTCGGATAGAACGTCTATAAATATCAATTAAATCTATCTGGTCTATTGTGTCATTTAAGCCTTGTGTTTCCTTTTTTATTTTGTTTGATGATCTCTCCATTGGTGTAAGTGGGGTGTTAAAGTCCCCTACTATTATTGTGTTACTGTCAATTTCTCCTTTCATGGTTGTTAGCATTTGCCTTATGTATTGAGTTGCTCCTATGTTGGCTGCATAAACATTTATAATTGTTATATCTTCTTCTTGGATTGATCCTTTGATCGTTATGTAGTGTCCCTCCTCATCTCTTGTAACAGTCTTTATTTTAAAGTCTATTTTGTCTGATATGAAAATTGCTACTCCAGCTTTCTTTTGATTTCCATTTATGGAATATCTTTTTCCATCCCTTCACTTTCAGTCTGTATGTGTCCCTAGGTCTGAAGTGGGTCTCTTGTAGACAGCATACATATGGGACTTGTTTTTGTATCCATTCTGCCAGTCTGTGTCTTTTGGCTGGGGCATTTAATCCATTTACATTCAAGGTTTTTATCAATATGTATGTTCCTATTACCATTTTCTTAATTGTTTTGGGTTTGTTTTTGTGGGTATTTTTCTTCTCTTGTGTTTCCTGCCTAGAGAAGTTTCTTTAGCATTTGTTGTAAAGCTAGATTGGTGGTGCTGAATTCTCTTAGCTTTTGCTTGTCTGAAAAGCTTTTGACTTCTCCATTGAATCTGAATGAGATCCTTGCTGGGTAGAGTAATCTTGGTTCTAGGTTTTTCTCTTTCATCACTTTAAGTATATCATGCTACTCCCTTCTGGCCTGCAGAGTTTCTGCTGAAAAATCAGCTGATAACCTTATGGGGGTTCCTTTGTATGCTATTTTTTGTTTTTCCCTTGCTGAATATTTTTTCTTTTAATTTAATTTTTGTTAGTTTGAATATGTGTCTTGGTGTGTTTTTCCTAGGGTTTATCCTGTATAGGACTCTCTGTGCTTCCTGGACTTGGGAGACTATTTCCTTCCCCATGTTAGGGAAGTTTTCCCCTATAGTCTCTTCATATATTTTCTCAGTCCCTTTCTTTTTCTCTTGTTCTTCTGGGACCCCTATATTCAAATGCTGGTGCGTTTAGTATTGTCCCAGAGGTCTCTGAGATTGTCTTCAATTCTTTTCATTCTTTTTTCTTTATTCTGCTCCTTGTCAGTTATTTCCACCATTTTGTCTTCAAGCTCACTTATTCGTTCTTCTACCTCAGTTATTCTGTTATTGATTCCTTCTAGGGTATTTTTCATTTCAGTTATTGTGTTGTTCATCTCTGTTTGTTTGTTCTTTAGTTCTCCTAGATCTTTATTAAACATTTCTTGTATTTTCTCAATCTGTGCCTCCATTCTATTTCTGAGATTCTGGATCATCTTTACTATCATTACTCTGAATTCTTTTTCAAGTAGATTGCCTATTTCCTCTTCATTTATTTGGTCTTGTAGGTTTTTACCTTGCTCCTTTATCTGTGATGTATTTTTTTGCCGTATCTTTTTTTTTTTTGATGAGTGGGATTGTGTTCCTGTCTTCCTGGTTGGTTGGCTTGAGGCTTCCAACACTGAAGTTTGTAGGCTGTTGGGTAGAGCTGGGTCTTGGTTCTGAGATGAGGACCTCCATGAGACCTCACTCCTATGAATACTCCCTGGGGTCTGAGGTTCTCTGTTAGTCCAGTGGTTCAGACTCAGAGCTCCCATCACAGGAGCTTTGGCCCGAACCCCAGCTCATGAACCAAGATCCCGCAAGCTGCATGGGGCGGCAAAAAAAAAAACAACAGTAACAAAGTAAAAAATAAAATTAGATTAGGAAACTAACATATGTTAGAAAGAATATAAAAATAAAAATATAGATGAATCAACAACCAGAAGGTACATCAGTACCACAGTAGTAAAAAAGAGGAGGAGGGAAAAGAAAAAAAAAAAAAAAGTGGGGGGAACGGCCTTGGCTGTGGAGGGTGGGGCCTAAGCAAGGATGAGGTTTGGGCAGTGGGCGGGACCAATGCTCAGGACCCACAGGGCTGGAAAAGGCCCTGGGGGCTGTGGAGGGTGGGCCTTAGGCTCAAGGAACAGAAGGGGCCCAGGCATGCCCCCCACCCCTGGTCTCAGAGGGCAGGAGACCTCACCTGGAAACTCAGCAGGCTCCCAGGGCCTGAGTGAGTGGGGCAATTACCCTTGGCTCCTCTCTGCTCCTCCTGGATGGCCCCTCCCACCTGCCTCTCCTGATCTCACTGGCCTCCCTCCTATGCCCCCGGGACCCACGCAGCCTGGATGGGGCTTTAACACTCTTCCCGGAGAGTCCCTCCACCTGCCTCTCCTGGCCTCCCCGGCCTCAGGGGCGCTGATCGTTCCTGGCCTCCACTTCTCCTCCTCCCTCAGTCCCCCTACATCCTACTGGTTCACTTTGGGGCTCCTCCCATCTCTTTGAGCATCAGAGTCCCCCACCAGCGGCCGGCAAGCGCCCTAGTTGTGAGGAGACACTAACTCTGCGTCTTCCCACACCGCCATCTTGACTCTGCCTCTAGTTGGCCTCTTTAAATCATACATTATTGAAGCTTTCTCAGCTCAGAATACAGCTTTCCTTTCTTTTTGATATACAGAGAAACTAGTGAGAACAGAAGTAACATTTTCTCCAAACAAATAAACCGTGTTTTTGCAAAGACATGGATGGTGCCAGACCCTGGGATGACAACCTTGAATGGACTGCTTGCACTTGCATGTGCCAGGCTAAAATGATGACAGCTGTAGACTCCTAGTCTAGGAAAGCCTTTTAGGAATATTCCAGCTATGCCAGGAAGCATCTGATAGATACATGTAAACATGATCATAAATTCCAAACTGGGACTGGAAGTCTTAGGAAAATATAAGTCCTATTGTAAGATGACTACTTAATTGGAATGTAGCCCTATCCCTGTTCTTCTTCAGTCCTAGATGTAGCTGGACTGAAGTCCTAGATGAGTGTCTTTCTGCTGTAATTGCAAAAAATAGTCCAAAAAATTGCTGTCAGAAAACACTTAGCCCAGGACTTCCCTGGTGGCGCAATGGATAAGACTCAGCACTCCCAACGCAGGGGGCCCGGGTTTGATCCCTGGTCAAGGAACTAGATCCCACATGCCTGCCGCAACTAAGAGTTCACATGCCACAACTAAGGAGTCCATGTGCTGCAACTAAGTAGGCTGCCTGCCTCAACTAAGACCCCATGCAACCAAAGAAATAAACAAATAATTCTAAAAAAAAAAAAGAAAAAAAGAAAACACTTAGCCCATCATCTTCCCCCAAAAACTACCCCTACTGAGCAATGTCCTTGTACCATGCCAAGGCTCACTTGTCAGGTGCCCTTAGTAGAGGTGCCAATCTCTTGTCCAATTAACTGAAGCCAAGTGGTAAAAAGCAAACCAGACTGCAGTAGGGAAACAGCTGATGCTCCATTGAAACTCCTCAAAGTAGCACCTTGCACGAATTACCCAGGATGTTAAATATTATGATCTTAATTTCATCTAAAATATAAAAAATATTTTCTTTTTCAATGAGAGAGCATGGCAGGTAATTTTTAACATGTCTCCAAAAAATAATAGGGTGAAATGATACCATTGAGATACTTCTAGAAGAATATAGAGACAGCTCTCCATTCTGTTCTGATATTTCTTTTGTAACCGACTCTGTAGCATGTTAGTGATTTGCATATAATAGACCCCGGCATAAATTAAATGGAACAAGGTCCCATTGCAGCTAATAAACTCACTGTAACAAGTCCCTCAACTTTGCCTGGTCACAGTGCTCAGCAGAATCACCATATGTGGAACTGGATTGCAAGATAAAAATAGCATTGTTTTGTGCTTTCAAACCCATACAACTCTATATTGTCTCTTAGGAAATAGATTTTGTTTAATAGCCAGTGATTAGCTCCTCTCTGGCTTGTTATAATACCAGTTTTGGTGTGTGTTTGTGTGGTTTTTTTTAATCACTAGTGTTCTCTGTACTTTGGAAGAAGAGCTACAATTAAACATATTTTGAACAGAAGAGGAAAAGGCAGCGGGGCTCTTTTGGCATCAGTTCACACAGACTATCATTCCAAAACATTGCTGGTTTTACACTGATATCATCAACCAATGTCAGCACAGCTGAGGTGACTGTGCTAATTAACTGTCCTGCCCAACCAGCTGAGAAAGGTTGTATAAACTCCATGGGAATATGAGCTGTTAGAATGAAATTCTTTCCAGTGGAGCTAGGGACTGAACCCAAATATAGAATCAAAATATGGAACAGTCGCCCTTAACCATCGGGTGATAACATCATCAGCTCAAGATGTTAGAGAGTTAGCAGAGTTGAATACAAGGCTGGTAGGACAGAATAAAAATTAATCACATGTGAAGAGTTCAAGACCTCCTCCTGTCTGCTGTTTACAACAGAGATTTGGGAATAGCCAGCCAGCATAGCATCTCCAAAGACAGAAAGCCCTCCCACTCCAAAGGTCCATTCTCAAGAGAAAACCAGTCCAACATAAGAAAGGTTATAATCTCCAAGGGACTGTTTGAGGTGTGTACAACCAGGTGGGAGTGGGGACAGTTGTCCCTGGAATGTGATGAAACTGGAAGTGTCATTCAGTCTAGACAGTAAGGGTCAAAGGCTCAAGAGGGTGTGTGTAATATGGCGCATGGATAAAAAGATTTTGTTTTGAGTAGGCTGATGAGAGACTACAAGGAACTTCAGGATATTAAGGGGTAGGAGAGAGAGTTTTATAAAGTTTCTATGGACCATGTACCCCTACCACCAACACTAAAAAAAAAAATCTGACAGAATGGGTAAAGGGAATATAAATTTATTTTTTAAAGTTTTAAAAAGACAGAATTATGTATTATGAAGCAATCTGCAGATGCTTCCATTTAGGCCAAACAGGTCAGAAGTGTTAGAGGAGAAACCAAGAGTCTTTTAAGCCATCACACTTGTAAGGTCATTATTTGGGTTCAAGAATTCAAATATAGAGAAAGAGAGTACATTATTGAAAACTGAAAGTCAGTTTTCATGTCATGGAGAAAATATTGATTACCTCCTATATAACCATGTCATTAATGAAGAGAGAGAGAGAGAGACGGGGGGAGGGACTATTGGAAGATAATTCATCTGAAAGCACAGGTTTGAGGTAAAAACTTCTTGAAATGAAGCGGGCTGGTTTCAGATCAACCTGAAATTAAGAGAGTTAAAATCCTACCCCGTCTTTACTGTCTCCATCACAAAGAGAACCAATGTTACACCAACAGAGAGTTGCCCCAGAAAACGATACTTACATGCTGTACTTCATAGAAGAGTGGTCCTAGCAGACTCTTGCATCTAGTTAATAGTAGATTGGATACCTGGATGTGGGAGGTTTACAGCCAATTCAAGACAAACAAGTCATTATCTTATTAATTAGCTCAGTCTAATTTACATTTCCTTTAAGGACAGACCCATAATCATCAAAACTTTTCAATACAGTATGCATATCAGGACTCGGTGAGAAAAGGGTTAGACTGTTGTTTCCCCTAAGGGCCTCTTTTGGTTTTTTGTGTGTTTGTAAGGATTTCTGTATGGGAATGGGTACCTTGGGACCCATGCATAATGGAGTGTTCACTTATTAGGCATGCTTTATTTTAGAAGTGGTAGAACCTGGCCAACACTGAGGCTACCAAATAATAATAGAAAGGAAAACATATGTAATAAAAAATAAGACTCTTGTTTGGGCTGAGCTCTCTAGATACAACATTAAGGACATCTTGGGCACTGTGGAGTTGCAGATTGGTAGGCCTCTATCGGGACTGTGGAGGATCTGATATTTAACCCTGTTTGCAAGTGAACAGGTTAACCTGGCAGAACACAAGACTCATGGGACAAGACAAAGGACTTTATTACACACAGCAGGCAAACAGCGTGAGCTTCATGTTCACATCAGTTCCCTTCCCCCCACCCACATCCCATGGGCTGATGCAGAGTGGCTCAGGTGGATGCTGAGTACAGTGTTGGTTTGTCGCACAGCTGGGGAACCTCAAGCATAGGGAACCTGCATCTTTTATAATGGGCTGCAAGCAAACCTGCCTGAGCCTTGCCCCAGAAGGATGCATTATCTTCATTATACTGGACAAGAAACAAACCATTACCTCTTCTCCATAGGAAGACACTATCCCTGGCTTCCAAGGCTGTTTACCATGCAGACATCCTTGAAAAGGCAGTGCTTCTGCGCAGAAGATGTGCAGAAATGTCAGGGACCAATGGAGATTTGTCTCCTGACAGCCTTACAGTAACAGATGCTGGTGATAGTATAAGTCATGCTCTCCACTGCTCACTCACCACCAGCCACAGAGGTAACTCCAGGGTGGCAGCCGGTAAACATAACGAGGCTGTGTAATTTCTACCCTGTTCTTGAGGTTGTGCAGATCTGGGAGTGTCTTCCTTGCTCTAGATCATGTGCAGGTATAAGAGACACCATTCATTTGACCTCAAATCACATAAAAGGAGAGCCTGGTCCATACTGAATCATTATGTGAATTGCCTTCATATTGAGGAAAATGAATATTAATCTCACCAGTCCTCCTTTTTCTGCCTTTGTCTTTATTTCTTCCAATTCAATTTCTTAGGAGGCAATAATCTCCCAAATCCTTAGGCTCTTGAAGAGAGAAGGGTTACACACTCTTATAGATAGCTCAAAATGTCTGCTAGCTTGACCAATCAAACCCTTTGGACTATAGAGCTGGAGAAGACAACTTGGAACATCTAGTTCCTTAAATGATGCTATGTGAGGTGACATTGCATCCAGATTATCCTAAGGAAACAGGAAGTCAGAAGTTAACTGTTCTGTTTGAATTTCCATGGCATGAGTGCTTTCGTGAAAAAACATGGGCCTGGAATCAGAGAGACTCTCAAATACAGCACTATCACTGTGTGCATGACCATATGCCCTTTAATACGTCTAATTTAGGTCTCAATTTAGTCATCTGTAAATTGAGCCTAGAAATACCTACACCCTAATGTTAGGGGGATTAAATGAAGAAAATTTTGGTAACACACTTTGCACAGGGTCCGGCTCTCTGAATAATTATTGTTATTATTGGTTTATCCTATCACTCTTGGGAAGCCATAAAATGCAACGTGGTAAGTGTCCTTAATTTACTGCCAGGCCTGAGAGCCATTCTTACAGTTGCCAGTAAATCAGGAGTCAGCTCCCAGTACTCCCACCATCATGGAAGTGTGTCCTGTTGTTTGATATGAATTTGACTTGGCTTATTTGGTGGTAGACTCCACCTTTGTTCACCTAAATAACAGAGTTCCAAGATGCATGCTGATGGACAAGGATGAGCTGCCAGGCAACCTGATCTCTATAGAGCTTAATCACCTATGAATATCTTATCTAGATCCTAGTGTAGGAGTCTCTTATAAAAATCTTTCTGGGCTTCCCTGGTGGCGCAGTGGTTGAGAGTCCGCCTGCCAATGCAGGGGACATGGGTTCATGCCCTGGTCCGGGAGGACCCCACATGCGGCGGAGCGGCTGGGCCCGTGAGCCATGGTCGCTGGGCCTGCGTGTCCAGAGCCTGTGCTCCCCAACGGGAGAGGCCACAACAGTGAGAGGCCCGTGTACCGTGGAAAAAAAAAAAAATCTTTTTAAAAATCTTTGTCCTAAGGATTAATCTCCAAAATTTACAAGCAGCTCATGCAGTTCAATATCAAAAAAACAACCCAATCCAAAAATGGGCAGAAGACCTAAATAGACATTTCTCCAAAGAAGACATAGAGATTGCCAACAAACACATGAAAGGATGCTCAACATCACTAATCACTAGAGAAATGCAAATCAAAACTACATTGAGGTATCACCTCACACCAGTCAGAATGGCCATCATCAAAAAATCTAGAAACAATAAATGCTGGAGAGGGTGTGGAGAAAAGGGAACCCTCTTGCACTCTTGGTGGGAATGTAAATTGATACAGCCACTATGGAGAACAGTATGGAGGTTCCTTAAAAAACTACAAATAGAACTACTGTACGACTCAGCAATCCCACTACTGGGCAGATACCCTGAGAAAACCATAATTCAAAAAGAGTCATGTACCACAATGTTCATTGCAGCACTATTTACAATAGCCAAGACATGGAAGCAACCTAAGTGTCCATCAACAGATGAATGGATAAAGAAGATGTGGCACATATATACAATGGAATATTACTCAGCCATAAAAAAAAACGAAATTGAGTTATTTGTAGTGAGGTGGATGGACCTAGAGTCTGTCATATAGAGTGAAGTAAGTCAGAAAGAGAAAAACAAATACCGTATGTTAACACATATATATGGAATCTAAAAAAAAAAAAAAAAAATTGGTTCTGAAGAACCTAGGGGCAGGACATGAATAAAGACGCAGACATAGAGAATGGACTTGAGGACACGGAGAGGGGGAAGGGTAAGCTGGGATGAAGTGAGAGAGTGGCATGGACATATGTACACTCCCAAATGTAAAATAGATAGCTAGTGGGAAGCAGCCGCGTAGCACAGGGAGATCAGCTCAGTGCTCTCTGACCACCTAGAGGGGTGGGATAGGGAGGGTGGGAGGGAGACGCAAGAGGGAGGAGATGTGGGGATGTATGTATATGTATAGCTGATTCACTTTGTTATACAGCAGAAACTAACACACCATTGTAAAGCAATTATACTCCAATAAAGATGTTTTAAAAAAATAAAATGTTTTATTCAAAAAAAATCATTGTCCTTTTTCAGATAACATGTAGTATGATTGTATTTTAAATTAAGGTACTTGAGTTCTGGAAAACAGCAGTTTATATAGGGTAAAACTAGTTAGTAGTATTAATGTCTGTAATATCACCATGCTCTTTACCCCAATTTTTACGTCGTCAAAGCAGTTAAAACAGTAAACCCCTGGAAGTTGAAGAAACTGGACTCAGAAGAAAGGCTGTCCGCACCTTTCCCATTCAGTAAATTATCTCACCTCTGTAGCTGAGTCATTAACTCACTAGGCTGATATTTATTGAGATTCCATCCATGAGAAAATTACTATCCTGGCCCCTGATTATTCCTACCTGATTAAGGTCTGGTGACCACAGTCAGAGAACTTACTGCTTAAAAGGAGAAGAAGCAGCTTTAATATTGCATCTGCCAGGGTCCATGCACAATGTTAGACGTTCCTAAATACATATAAAGTAGGATTCTTTTGCTTTCATGTAACAGAAAAAGTCAACTCACCTTGTTTAAAATTTAGAGTAAAAGACATCATGTTCAGCAGTTCGATAATACCATCAAGAAACCAGATTTTTTAGGTAGTTAATACAGATAAAGTGCTTTTTAAAAATATCTGGCATCTAGTAAACACTCATTAAATTTCATCAATTATAATTGCCTAGCAGATTTCCCCCAGACTCTTAGGATTTATATATAAAATAAATAGGAGCAGAGTGGATTTTTTACAGGGGATAGATAGATTTTACAGAGAAAATATTTAAGCTGGTTCTTGAGCTTAAGGAGATGATTGCCAGCTAGACAGCGAAAGTCTTTTAAGGCAGAGGAAGCAACATGTGCAAGGCAAGGAAGTTTGAAGGGCAGAGTGACTAGTTAAAGAAATGAGGTTCATCTGTACAGTGGGATAATAGGCAGCCATTGAACAGAATAAGATAGAATCTATGTATTAAATAATATGCTTATTAATGGAAAATTAAGATTATACAATAGTATGCACAGTAGGCTCTCATTCAGTTTTTAGTTATTGTATTATCTGAGTAATTTACAATCACATTATCAATTTTTTTAAATAGATGAGAAATTATAGAATCAGGAATTAGAAAATTGTTTATTTTTACTGGAGGATGATGAAATAGAAGTAGAATTTGGTATTAGACTATATGCTATACTAGAGAATTTGGACCTTATGCTCTAGACTAGACCAGAAGTTGGCAATCTTGGCCCGCCATTTATTTTTGTAAATGAAGTTTTATTGGAACACAGCCACTTGCATTCATTTACATGTGGTCTATGGTTGCTTTTGCACTGCAGCAGCAGAGTTGAATAGTTGTGAGAGAGACTGTATGGCCCACAAAGCCTGGAGTATTTATTGCCTAAACCTTTACAGAAAAAAATTGCTGACCGCTCCTATAAATAATGAAAAGACATCACAGTAGGGGGTGGCATCGTCAAATCTGTTTATTAGCAAGATAATGCCAATAGAGCCTGGGAAACAGATATAAGAATGTTAATTGTAATAATTCTGACGAACATTCTGCCTTATAGAAATTTCTCAGTAATTCTCATACCATCCTAAAAGTAAATATAACATTTTTTGTATCCTTTTTGTAAAAGAGAAAAATGAGGAACAGGCCAGATAGCTGTTAAATGGTGTGTCTCCAAATAGAACATAAGTTCCAGGAAGAACGGGACTTTGTCTTGTTCACACTTCTGTCTCCAGCACCAAGGACAGTGTCTGACACATGCTCAGGCATCTAAATAAATATTTATGGACCAAATGCAAGAAGGAATCAATGAATAAATAAATGAATGAGTGGGAAATTCATAGGGGAGTGGAGGCAGCCTCTCAAAGTCACCCTGCAGAATCAGCCATCCCAACTTTATCGTCTTGCCAGCGCTTCCGGCGGTGACTTACTCGACATCTTCCATGTTGTTTTAGGAGCTAGGAGCCAGAAAAGCCTACCCAGGATCTACAGATTCTCTCTTAGCTCGAGGCTTTCTCACTCTTCTATATTCTACCCGAAAAGAGTTGTCTCTTCATTTATCCGATTTGCTTTTGCTGTGTAGCACGACCTATTTTCTTCCAATTTCTCACATCCAGTTCATGTCTACTCTTTAACTTTAAGCAGTTCTGGGGGTCCTTCCCATTGCTAAAGGGATTCCTCGCCCCTCAGCAGGTTACCATCCGTTACCTGTCCAGTAGACAGCGCTGAGTGTTGTCAAACACTGGTGTTGCACAGTTTCTGTCTAGTTCTTGGTCTTTCATCTGCACCAGCCCTTGAAAGCTGACAGGAGGAATTGCTTGCTTTCCTGGCCTTATGTTTATCTCCCTTCAGATCTCACCATCTGCTGTGATTTGGAAGATCAGGTAAAGTGCATTTTTTCCTTCTTTAAGTTGCTCAGCCTCCTGCAGGTATTGCCATGTCTCTGTCCTCTCTCCCTTCATACGTCATTTCCTTGGAACTGATGGGGTTTATATTGAAATTGATGGATATGCCTGGTACTTTTCTTCTTCTATGTTGTCTGTCATTCTTTGCATTGCACATATTCTATCTGTCCACTGAGGCCTTCATGTAAAGCAGGCAAAAGCATCTGTGAAATCACAATCAGCTGTGTCCTTCTTCATTCCACTCTTATCTGTTATTTCACAATACTACTTTCCTTAGGGTCTGAGTCAGAGATGGCGAATCGTGGCCAGACCTCTTTGGCTTATCCTGAAAGTGACTCAGAACTTGGAAATCTGATATTAAAAATGGAAGCCTGTCTTCCTTTCCAGATTTGAAAGAAGTGGTACCCTGGGGCTTGTGTTTTTCTTTGGCAAAAACAGGCAGGAGTGGGTTCTCAGCTACATTCTTTTGATGCTGTTCACACCCTGAAGATTTCCCCAGTTTCACTGCTCCTCCAATCTATCTTTATATCTAATCAGCATAAAGTGTTTATCGTTGCTCTTTATGCTTAGACTTTATAGTTTGAGCTTTTTCACACTCTGGTGTAAAGCCAAGTTTCCAAAATCCTTTTAGAGAAGGGTCAATCAACTTTTTCTCTAAAGTGCCAGAGAGTAAATACTCTAGACTTTGAGGACCATATGGTCTCTGTTTCAGTTACTCAACTCAGCCATTGCAGAGCGAAGACAACCATAGACAAAACCAAACAAATGAATATGGATGTGTTTCAATAAAACTTTATGCACAAAACAAGAGCTGGCCCATTTGACCATAGTTTTCTGACCCCTATTTTAGAACATCACCTCTGATTTTGAAACAGCTACAGTGCATCACTTAATATTATCCATTCATTAAGGAATACTCAAACTATGTTGAATTATTACAGCAACTGGTACAATCTACTTCCATGCTGATTAAATGAGTTTGTGTATATGAATGTGTATTAACATGTAATCTTCGCAGCTCCAATTAAATGATTTTAGAGAGGCCTGAATTTGTTTCCTAGATTTTAAACATTTATGGCTTTTATGAAGCCTAATAAAATATTATATATGCACTACTAGATCCTAAAAACGTTGTTTACACAAGTAAATAATAGACCCTAATGAGACCAGTGCTGAAGTTATTCCCTGGTTCTAACACGGTTCCTTTGGGAGCCACATTATCTGCTTTAAGTCACGGTGGAGCCATTTGGCATACTATAACAGAAGACACAGTCACTTAGTCCCCTCCCAGAAACCGTGTCCCCTGATACTGTCATGGCCCTGGGGAAATATTTGTCTCATCTCTCTCATATTTGTTTAGCACTCTACATTGGTTACAGTCAATACAGTAAAAACCCAACTAATCTTCCTGGAGATGTTTCTTGATGAACTACTAAGTGCCGGTGCCGGGCATTTTATATATATATATATATTAGGGTTTGTGAGAAATTGAGACTATGTAAATGTGTGTGTGTATGTATATATATATACACACATATATAGTCATATTATAGTAATTATGTGTAATTATTCTATGTATAATCTAATTCTTAGAACACGTAACTTTACAGATGAGCAAACTGAGACTTAGATGTTAAATGGCTGGTCCACGTTACAGAAGTTCAGTGTCTCTGCCTCTGAAGCACATGCTTAATCACAATGTAGTGGTTCCTCTTAATATGATGTTTTCTATATGTTTATTCCCTCCACAAACACTAAAAAGAGCTATTTCACTTAGTACTTGATGCAAGCTTTAGGATCAATAAATCTTTCCTGAATAATGAAAACTTTTCTCTTACCAAAATTTGTCCCTCTTCTCAGGGATCCTGTCTTAGTTTAAAAGCATCATTATTTACTCAAATAGCCAAGCTAAAGGCAATGCCACCCACCCCTTATTTTTTGCTCACCCTTAGTTCTCCATCCAGTTGGTCACTGTGATGGTTAATTTTCTGTGTCAGCTCAGCTGGGCCAGGGTGCCTAGATATTAGTCAAACGTTATTCTGGATGTTTCTACTGAGGTTTTTTGGGTTTTGGTGTTTCTTTTAGATGAGATTGATGTTTGCATTGGTAAACTTTGAGTAAAGCACAATGTCCTCAATATTGCGAGTGGGCCTCATCCAGTTAGTTAAATGCCTTTGATGCGTGACCTCTGCCCCACGCCTCACCCCTGAGCAAGGATTTCTACCAGCAATGGCCTTCAGACCTGATCTGCAACATTGGCTCTTCCCTGGGTCTCCTGTTTATTCTGTCTCTCTGGAGAACTCTGACTAATATAGTCGCTAAGAATAAATTCTTTCTCTGAAATATTATTCTTTACCATTCTCAATGCCCTACATTGGCTCAGGTCCCAATCTTTTGACTTCTAGTTAGTCTTTCTGTTTCTAGTTTCTCTAATTCCAATCTGGAATTAGGTCGGTGGCTCCCAGATGCCTGTGAAGGAAATTTAGGCCCCTTGGCATGACATTCAAGGTCCATCACAATTTGGGGCCAGTCCCTGACCAGTCCCCACCCAGCTTCCCCACATCAATCAGCATTTCATGAACTTGTCCTGCTTTCACTCCTCTGGCTCTTAAAACTGTTTTTGCCTCCCTTTTTGTGTTGGGAAAAGTCCTTCTGGACATCTGAGCAAGAGTTGCAATTACCAGGTATACAATCAAGTAGAAGTTGAAGACTTGGGTTCCATTGTCTTGGTGGCCTTACCAGTGACTTTGGATCATGAGTTAAAAGCAAGAAAAGAGCTCAGCCTTCCCTAAGGATCTTTTCCTTAACCTCTGTAGATCATATAAACCCATATATGCCCTTTAGACTGTTCACACAGTGAAAGAACAACCAGTTGAAACAATAAATCAGTAAGCACTTTGACAAGCCCTGTTTTGACTGCTTTTTTGTTCACCTGATGTTTTTCACTTAACTTACATAATATCCCAGTTATGTTTTCATGGGTAGCAACAACTTCAGCAAAGAGATGATGTTAGGGGCTTCCCTGGTGGTGCAGTGGTTGAGAGTCCGCCTGCCGATGCAGGGGACACGGGTTCGTGTCCCCGTCCAGGAAGATCCCACATGCCGCGGAGCAGCTGGGCCCGTGAGCCATGGCCGCTGGGCCTGCGCGTCCAGAGCCTGTGCTCTGCGGCAGGAGAGGCCACAGCAGTGAGAGGCCCGCGTACCGCAAAAAAAAAAAAAAAAAAATAGAGATGATGTGAGGCAGGGGCCTATAAAACTTCCAGGATAATTTGAAGTCTTTTGTTTCATGTTGTATTGAATTTCATCAGACTGATTTCTGACTACCTGTCATGAATGTTTCTTTTGTTCATTAGAATGTAAGATTAGGGTTGCTTTAAAATTCCCTTTGGTGAATTGTTAAGAGCTGTGAAATGTTATCGAAAGGTCACTGAAATACATGCGCCAGTAGCTATTAAAGTTAATAGACAGCATGGCCAATTCTATATCTGGAAAATGGCCCAGTCAGGAATGCAGATACAATATCACCAATTCATTCAGCGAAGGAGATTGGGTTCCTCTCCACTGTGCTAAATCTAGGAATATAAAAATAAATGCAGTATACTCTCTTCCCTTAAGGAGTTTAATAGTCAAAGGAAGAAAGCAGCCAGATAAACAAACCACAGCTTTCTGTATTGTAAATAATGCTTATAAACCTAGAAGGTTATGCATCAACTTAGCAAGTAGCCAAGAGAGGCCCCACCAAGAAAGGAAACAAAAGCAATTTTGAGCTGAGTCAAAGGATTTCAAGTAGTTGAAAATCTGGCTTCCTTTAGAGAACTGATTCTCAAAGCGAAATCCTCATACCAACATCATCAGCATCATCTGGGAACTTGTGAGAAATGCAAACTTGGGCCCCCATTCAGACCTCCTGAATCAGATGCTCTGGGAGTGAGACCCAGCAATCTATGTTTTAGCATGCCCTCTAGATGATTCTGATACACGCTTAGGTTTGAGAGTCACTGATTTAAAGAAGAACGCACAGCCCAGTGCACCTGGTATCTAAGGAGTGGCCATGGGCGAGGGGGTTGAGGAGGGCCACAAAGAATGAGGACTGTAGACCGAGGACAGATTGTAAGGAATCCTAAATAACTTCTTAGAAAGTTAAGACTTTATTCTCTAGGTTATGGGGAGACATTAGAATGTTCTAACCAGGAAACCATGATATTTAGCTGTGTGGTTTTAGAAAAATGACTGTGGTAGCAGTTCAGAAGATGGAATCAAGATATGAAGGCAGTAGGTGAAACAAGAGACCGCTGTAAATGTATAAGCCAGCGGAGTCTTGAGCCCGAATTAAATACCCAGTAGCGTTGAGAGTGGACAAGAAGAGATAGATTTAAGAGTCTTGTAGGATATGAAATTGCCATCACTGTTTTTTGACTAAATATCTAGGTTCATCTGTTTCTGTGTTAAGACATTTTGTCTTTCACAACTGAATGTTCAAACCAATTTTAAATGGGTTGAGGAAAAGCAGAAACTTTGCAAGTTGGTAGGTAAAGTGAGATGAGAGAGCACTTGGGAGAGAGGTATATTTTAAGGTTTGAGTCTGGGTGCCTTGTGGTGTCTGGTAGAATACCTATAGCAGAGGTCAAGTGGAATGTTTATGTTCGTATTTCCATTGCTTTTTTTAAAATCTTGCTGTTTCTTACTTGATTTTTGGAGGACCCTAATAAAAGAAGAGGTTACATATTCTATATGAATTTCAACTCACAATAAAAATTCCAGATAAGGATTTGGCTCTCTGCATTATCATATTCACTTGATGAATTTCTTTAGGAATGACTATAGTAAATGGCAACTCTACTCTCCAAATTCGTACCATAATTTTGCTTAGCTGAGAATTGTGTAGACAGGAAGATTTCTAGCATAACTACTTGGAACTTCCTTAAGTACTTTTGTGTGGTATTTGATTCTGAAGACTTTTAAAACATAATTCTGTGTAGGTTACTAATATATCCAATTACAGTCAAATGGGGAGAATACTTTTTAGCATCAGCCCTATTTATCTTTATCTGATTCAAGGGGGAAAATTTTTTTGTCCACATTTATGTTCTCCAGATGAGCGCATTTCAGCAAGTAACATAGAAGGGGGAGCAAATCATTTCAACCACCTTCAAAGTCCTTCTGGAAGCTCATGATGGCAGATTGACTGCAGTACTCCATTCTTGTCTCATGCATGGATACGAATTTTCTCTCTTCTCTCTCCATCTCCAAAATTTACCCACTGGAAGAGGGTGCCAAAACCAAGTCCCCTAAAATCTGAGTCCCTGCTCTTACAGTCAACAGAATATGAAAGGACCTCAAGGATCATATTTACCTCAGAGCAGCACTGCACTAGAAGCTGCTTACGTTTAGAATTGATGATGACCCCATGACCACACGGGAAAGAGGAGTCCTGTGTCTTCTCTGATTTGAGCTGCAATGCAGCATGGAAGTCAAGGTTATTGAGTGGGGGCCCAGAGTTAGCTCTGTTAGGTATTAGCTGCATGAACTTGGGGGAGTTACTTAGCCTTGTTTTTAATGGGGAAAAAAAGTCCTCCACTGATCATGGGAATAAAAGGAGCTAAAGTAGGTATTTTGTATTATGGCTTCATATTATTATGCTTAGAGTAGTCATTATTTTTGTCCTTTTTATTCTGGACACTCCAAGGCTCCAGAATCCTGGCATTGCATGCTGGACAGGGACCCATATCCTGGGTTTAGAATCTATTCTAAAGAATTATTTCTTGAAAGAGGCATAGAGGATTACATCATCCTGTATATTTTAGCATTGTCTTTGTTTATTAGTTCTACCATAATATTTCTCATTCACTTGAATTTTGAGATTCAACGTTATCTCCTGCAATGTTTGTGTTTGTTACTAATTCACCTCACTTTAAGAGCAGATTTGTAGAATATCTACACAATAGGATACAAAATTACAAACAGATTGTTTTAAATGCTTAATATCCTTTGAAAGCACATGCAGGCATACCTTGGAGATGTCGTAGGTTTGGTTCCGGACCATTGCAGTAAAGCAAATATCACAATAAAGTGAGTCACACAAATTTTTTGGTTTCCTAGTATACTCTAAACGTTACGTTTACACTATACTTTAGTCTATTAAGTTTGCAATAACATTATATCTAAAAAAATGTACATACATTAATTTAAAAATACTTTATTGCTAAAAAAAAAATGTCAACCATCATCTGACAATGCAGGGTTGCCACAAACCTTCAGTTTTTAAAAAACAGTATCTTTGAAGCGCAACAAAATAAGGTATGCCTGTATGGGTATATTAAGCATTTACTTATGCTTAGCACTGATTAATTTTTCCTAATATTTGTATAAGTATTTGTGGTACTGTCTCATCAAATATAATCACTTGAGTCTCACAGCACTCTGGTAGAAAAATTACTCAGGAACTTTTTTTCCTTTACTAGAGACTGAAAAATCCTATATTTATTACTTTTAGATTTCAATCAGTTGAGTTCAGCTCATGACTACAAATTGTCCCAGTTATTTAAAGTTTTGATCCATATTACAAAGGCTTGCCCAATTCATTGTAGGTAGCAACTGAATGAAGCAAAGTAATAGTCTGTCCAAATACAAATGTCTGAAAGATGTCTGTGTCTCATTTGAATATGAAGCTTTTGTTAATCATTGTCCTCTCATTGTGTTGTGAAATGTGCCTCCTCCTTAAAATTATCTGGAAGATAGTTATAAAATTTCCTTGAGCTTGACCTACTGAACATTTGCCAGAATTTCTGTGGAGTAAGCGTGTAGGAATCCATTTTGTTTTTAATCCCCAGTTATTCTATAAAGATGATTGCATGAACCCAGAGCATAACCTGTAGTTTTCTCCATTTTATTTCTAGTTAAAGCCAGTTCCTTGCTCTGCAGCTGTAGTCAACCTGTTTCTGACTTTTCTTACAATTAACCTACTTCTCCTTAAAGAGAACCCCCTTTAATATGTCTGTTAGAAAGGAGCCCTCAAGCATATACCCTTATGGAATAGTAAGCTCTAAATTGCTATTTCTCATTTCCTAAATATGAATATCATTATATCAAAAGTTTTAAAACAATATATTAAACCATGTCCGTTTTCCATAGTAACTATTCTCATTTTTACATTGGAATTTTAGACCTCAGATATTATTTTTATGGAGAAAATTCTTAAATGGAACTTTGTTACCACTTAAAGATAGATGTATTTTTTTGTTCTCATATGATCCATTTAAACTCACCATCAAAGTGAACTATGGACTCATTTTGGGAAGAAAGTATATCCCATAGACCATAATTCCCCAAGACCTTTATTTATTTGATTTCTGCTCCCTGGGATCACGGCCTCATGACATGCAATTCTCAGTTCTGTGAGCCTCCCAGGAAATAGCATTCATAAAAATCATTTCACAGCAGACTTCAATGCCAACCCAATAATAAAATATTCCAGCACATTCTCACACTGAAGACAGCCACGGACAGCCACCGCTCTTTTATTTTTATGTTGAAAAGACATCTTTTGGTAAAGACATCAAAGATATCTGCAGAGCAGACTACATAGCAACCTCCTTTTAATAGAGGTGTCCTCTATTAATGTCAAACTCCAGTATAATCTAATTGGCACCTTAATAATTCCAGCTACTAGAGATTTAAAGATACCGTCAATACACAAATCCCTGTAATTCCTTTGTTTCAAATGAGGAAGTAATTTTGAATATAAAACTGGAGGGAATTCACACATAAAATGTAAGTGGATCTTTAAAGCACCTGGTTCTTCACTTCTCTCAAAGCTAACCATGAAATCATCCCTCTTGTTGTCCTAGGGGGACAAAAAGTCCTCTGCTTCACTTGGTCTCTGTTGAGTCTCTTTCCACCATGGATTCTCTATACCTTAAAGCCCTTTAATTCCTTGTTCTCCCACAATCCCACCTTATTCTCCTTAGCTCTGAGTGTGGTGTCATCCATTGGGTGCCATCAAATTTCACTTTCTTTGGAACAAAGAGGGGAAAGCTGTTCTGATTCAGAGAAGAGCCTCTATAATATATTGAGATTTTTGCAAATAGACTTCTTTTTGGCATATCTCCTGTGCTTTACAATATGAATTACAAACAAATACGCAAAAAACCAGGGTCCCTTTCTGTGACTTCATAATGTTAAGTAAGTTTGCTTCGCCGTGTTTAAGTGAGATGCCAGGGGCTGGATATTTAAGAACACATTTGTCAAATTGTTTGCACATATAACCTGAATTTACTGTATAACTTCTAGTCAGTTGCTCAACTTATTCATTCTGTGTTTATCAACACAGTGGTAGTGACAAATAGAAAACTACTAAACATTTTGCTGTGTTTGCAGGAATTGATAGGAAAGCTAATCTGACAAATTAAGGTAAATGAGGGCTTTATCAAATATGTAACTTTGAGCTACACTAAGCAGCTTCAGCGCAGTGGAAAGACACATGTACCATGCATTACAGTTTCTGCTCTTTTACACTAACTGTTTGGTACATTTGGACACAGGGCAAAGCCTTTCTAGGCAGTGGTTTCCTAATCTGCAAAATGAGCAGATTTGAGTAATAGTTTCCATGATGCTTATAGATTCAAGATTCTGATTTGAAACTTAAAAAATAATTCGTCCTGATAACTTCTCTTAATACTTCCTTTTTAACTCTAAAGTTAATGAAGTTTTCATTCCTCTCTGATTGTTCACATATGACCCAAATCTTAAAATAGTAATAAATCAAATTTAAACTCAATTCCAGAGGTTTGATATCATCCATACCTGCCTAGAATCTGGTGATTGATTTTTATGATCTTTCATCTCTCTAAGCATTTTTGCAAAAGACTGAGTAAATTGGATGTACATCCATTCAATCATTTAAGAACATTTATTGACTCCTGGTATCTTTTATTTCTATTTCTTTTCCCTAAAACATTTAAAAGCAAGTTGCAATCAACATGACACTTCACTTCAGAATATATCAGTGGATATCACCTAAAAATAGCACTTCTGGTATAACAGCAACACTATGGTCACACCTAAGAAAAAGCAACAATAATTCAAAAGTATCTTCTAATACATGTACTACACTTACATTTCTCCTGTTACTCCCAAAATGACTTTTATAGTTGGGTTGTTTTTCATTCTAGGATCCAGTCAAGATTCACAAATTGCATTTGACAGTTATGTTTCTTCATTTTCTTTAAATCTAGAACAGTGGTCATCAAATTATAATCCATGGGACACTCCTGCAGGGTTTGTCCTTGTTTCTCAATATAAGGAGGATTTTCACATTTTTGAAGAGTTGTAAAACCAAACAACAAACAAACAAAAACGAAGAATACCAGAGAGCTTATATGACCTACAGAGCATGAAACATTTGCTATCTGCCCTTTACAGAAAATGTTTCCTGACTCCTTTCTGATCTAAAACTGCTGATTCCACGAATAATGTACAGTTTTGTACACAAAAGTTACTTAAATGTATCATTCTTTATGTGTAGTTATATAATAACTTGATTTAGTTAAGCCAGTTTCTTACTGATTATAATCAATTAAAGGACTTTAATTTTTTCATCCATTTTCATCAAATTTAATTTTTGAATATTTAAAACATTTATGTGATTCAAAAGACAAACAATATGAAAAATTTATTCTCAAATAAATTTCCATTGGTATCACTGTACCCCCAGTGCACCCTTAGATAAACCTATTCATTTGTTTCTGATTTATCTTTTTTTTTTTTTTTCCTGCGGTACGCGGGCCTCTCACTGTTGTGGCCTCTCCTGTTGCAGAGCACAGGCTCCGGATGCGTAGGCTCAGCGGCCACGGCTCACGGGCCCAGCCGCTCCGCGGCATGTGGGATCTTCCCGGACCGGGGCACGAACCCGCATCCCCTGCATCGGCAGGCAGACTCTCAACCGCTGCGCCACCAGGGAAGCCCTGATTTATCTTTATATATTTCTTTTTACAAAAAAAAAAAAAGACCATCACACTATATACCCTTTTGCGTCTTGCTTTTTTAACTTATCTGTGCGTCCTGTAAATCAATTAGTATCATAAGAACTTTTTTAGTTTTGTTTGTTGGTTTAAGGACTACATGGTGTTATGTTGTATGGATACAACATAGATTACTCATCAGTCTCCTTTGCACATGTTATTTATTTATTTATTTATTTTGGCATGTGAATGTCTAGTTGTTCCAACACCATTTCTTGAAATGTTGAAAAGATTATCTTTGTTCCATTATACTGCCTTTTTCCCTTGGTCAAAGATCAGTTGATTATATTGATATGGGTCTGTTCCAGGGCTCATTATTCTGTTCCACTCACCTATTTTTCTTTTGTTTTGCCAATTCAACATTGTAGCTTTATACTAAGTCCTGAGGTCAGGTGGTGTCAGTTCTCTGACTGTTCTTCTCCTTCAGTATTGAGCTGGCTATTCTGGGACTTTTGCCTCTCCATATAAACTTTAGAATCAGTTTGTCTATACCCACAAAGTAACTAGTTGAGATTTTGATTGAGGTTGCCTTGAATCTATAGATCAAATTGGAAAGAACTAATATGTTGACAGTATTGAGTCTCCCTATCCATGAACATGAGCTATCTCTCCATTTATTTAGTTCTTCTTTTATAACTTTCATCAGAGTTTTGTAGTTTTTCTCATATAGATCTTGCAGATATTTTGCTAAATTCATACCTAAGTATGTTACTTTGGGGGGTGCTAATGTAAGCGGTATTGTTTTTAATTTCAAATTCTGCTTCTCCACTGCTGGCATATAAGAAAGCAATTGCTTTTTGTATGTTAACCTTGAATCCTGAAACCTTGCTATAATCACTGATTAGTTCCAGAATTTGTCCATTCTTACAGATTTTCTACAAAGGTGATTATGTCACCTGCAAACAAAAATAGTTTTATGTCTTCTGTCTCAATATCCATACCTTTTATTTCTTTTTCTTGTCTAATTGCATTAGCTAGGACTTCCAGTGATATTAAATAGCAGTGATGAAAGGGACATCCTTGTCTCGTTCCTGATCTTAGCAGGAAAGCTTCAAGTTTCTTACAATTAAGTATGTAGGGTTTTGTGAATGTATTAGATTAAGATGAGGAAGTTGCCCTCCATTCCTAGTTTGCCAAGAGTTTTTATCATGAATGGGTGTTGGATTTTGTCAAATGTGTTTTCTGCACCTATTGAGATAATTATATTTTTCTTTAACCTGTTGATGTGACGGAGTACATCAGTTGATGTTTGAATGTTGACTCAGCCTTACATGTTTGGGATAAATCGTACTTGGTCATGGTGTATAATGCTTTTTACATCTTGTTGGATTTGATTTACTAAAATCTTGTTAAGGATTTTTGCATCTGTGTTCATGAGAGATATTGGTCTGTAGTTTTCTTTTCTTGTAATGGCTTTGTCTGGCTTTGTTATTAGGGTAATGCTAACTCATAGGATGAGTTAGGGAGTATGCCCTCTGCATCTATCTTCTGGAAGAGATTGTAGAGAATTGGTATAATTTCTTCCTTAAGTATTTGGTAGAATTCACCAGTAAACTCATCTGGGTCTGTTGCTTTCTATTTTAAAAAGTTATTTGTTATTCATTCAATTTAATTAATAGCTGTGGGCCTATTCAGATTGTATGTTTCTTCTTGCATGAGTGTTGGCAGATTGTGTCTTTCAAGGTATTGATCCATTTCATCTAGGTTATCAAATTTGTTATAAAGTTGTTCATCATATTCATTTAATACTGTTTTAATGCCCATGGAAACTATAGTGATGTCTCCTCTTTCATTTCTAATATTAATAATTTGTGTTTTCTCTCTTTTTTTTCTTAGCCTAGCTAAAACCTTACCAATTTTATTGAGCTTTTCAAAGAACCAGTTTTTGGCTTCATTGATTTTTCCCTATGATTTACTCTTTGCAGTGTCATTGATTTCTGCTCTAATCTTAATATTTTTTTCTTTCTGCTTACTTTGATTTAATTTGTGCCTCTCTTTCTAATTCCCTAAGATAGAAACTTAAATTATTGATTTTAGATCTTTCTTCTTTTCTAATACAATGCTATAAATTTCCTTTCAAGTAGTGCTTTTGCTGCATCTCAAAAATTTTGAAAAGTTGTGTTTTCATTTTCATTTAGTTCAAAATATTTTTAATTTTTCTGGAGATTTTTTTCTTAGACCCATGTGTTATTCAGAAATATACTGCTTTATCTCTTTGTATTGGGGGATTTTCTACCTATCTTTTTAAAGTTGTTAATTTCTAGTTTAATTCCACTGTGGTCTGAGAGCAGATGTATGATTTCTATTCTGTTAAACTTGTTAAGGTATGTTTTATGGCTCAGAATGTGGTCTGTCTTGGTGACTGTACCATGTGAGTTTGAGAAGAATGTGTAATCTCCTGCTGTAGGATAAAGTAGTCAATAGATGTCAATTACACCCAGTTGTTTGAAAGTGCTGTTGAGTTCAACTCTGTCCTTACTTTCTGCCTGCTGAATCTATCCGTTTCTGATAGAGAGATATTAAAGTCTCCAACTATAATAGTGAATTCATCTATTTCTCCCTGCAACTTTCAGTTTTTACCCCACATATTGTAATGCTTAGCTGCCTCCTGGGTCTTATTGGACTACCAACTTTAGACAAATACCTGAAAAAAGAGACTTTAGCATTGACCCATGGTGATGGGGGAAAGGTGGAGGGAGGGAGATAAATGCTTTCAATGCTTGATGTTGCCAACGTTGTGATCTACCTGGAGGCAACCCTGCTGCTACCATTTCTTGTGTCCATGCTTCCTCTCATACCTGCCCTAGATCTAAGCTGCTATGAGCACATAAGAGCAGAGACTCTGTACCTATTGCTACACCAAATCCATTGATAAATAGAGGATGACTCCCTTTCGCCCAACCCTTATTATTCAGTGGGGCAGAAATGGAGAGAATCTGCTCTCTTTCAGTCTTCTATTCATATACCTTACTGTTTTAGGGTGAACTCTGAGATCAGCCCTTCTACAGTCCATGTTTCTTCATTTTAAGCTGGGTGCATCAATAATGTGTTCTTAAGAAGTAGGAAGTAAACTTGTGCCTAAAGCCAGGTTTTCATTGGCATATGCTCTGTGTATTGACTTCATCTGGGTTTTTCAAAACAAGGGGTGAACAACTGAAGCAGATTTTAAAGTGAGGGATGTATGACTGTTCTTCTCAATTTAATTTTGATTCAGTTGTTTGAATTAAAGTGACTGAGTCAAATGACACCCTAGCTAGGGAAAGATCCAGAGTTCTCTGAGCTCCAGCCAAGGTGAATGATCTACAGATCCTAAGAACAGCCACTTCTCTGCCTTTGTTCACCTTCTGTTGTATCTAAAATATCCTTGTCCTGTCTTCTTGAAATACAAGGAAAAGATGCAAGCCTTCCAACCCCCACCATTTTTTCCCAGGGGGAGAGAACTCACACATCACTTTTTTCCTATACCATTTTCATGAAATTTTTGGCTTCCCCTTCAATTACATAAGTGCAGTTCTTATTTTCACCACTAGATTACTAAACCCAGAACTCACGGTATTTAGCTCTGAAACCTACTATTTAGATGACAATAAATAGTCTATGTAAATCCTCAATATGTACACAAATACACCGTGCACATAAACTTTACCTACATTCCAGTCCTTTCCATAGGTTCAACAATAATGTTTATACTTAAGACTTTTAGGAAATAAATCTAAAATGTAAATAAAACTCCAGAGGGTAGGGAAAAGGATGAATGAATGGAATTGATTGTATGACTTGTTGAGGAAGTAAAACAGTAAAATTTATGCTTAACTAGGAAAAAAACATACCAATAACCAACTTTCAAATATAGTTTTATTTATTTTGCAATATCAAACTCATTCACTTTTTTTCATTCAAATGTCTATCAGAACACATATATTTGTGGTCTGTGTTTAAACTGCCAAAGAAAATCAGGTATAAGAAGTGTCCAAAGAATTTGAGACCAAAAATAATGCCAAATTCCTGGGAAGTTTTGAAATTCTCTGTATCACTATGAATATTTAGATGAAATCTCTCCTATAGTCAAGAACCTGTAAAAGGGCAAATGGTGTCCTAAGGGAATTCAGGCACCACAGACAGCTGATTATTGGTTCTAGTTTAGTAAACATGATGTGTACATATACTACCTGCCCTTTCTAGTACTAAAGATGGGGGTTATAAATATAATAAAACCCAATCTCAGCCCTGAGGAGTTCACAGTATGATCGGTTATAAAGGCATGTCCTTCCCCAAATGATGGTATGTTGTGCTAAGTCTGCAGAGGAAATCTGATCAATGCATTTGCAGAAAACAGAGGAAAGAAAGCTTAGTCCTAAAAGAAGAAGGAAGGGGCTATTTTCAGAGAGGAAAAGCCATTTGGAACATAAGCAGGACATTTTTGCCCATCAGAGAACAAAGAGAGGAGAATTCACGGCAAAGATTGCAACATAGGCAAGGCAAGAAGGCATGGGATTGCATGGCATGTTCTGTAAACTGCTACAAGTTCAGTGCGGTAAGGACCCACACTTCCCAGGTAGGAAAAACAGGAATCAAAAGGAAGCGTTCAGGGGCTTCCCTGGTGGCGCAGTGGTTGAGAGTCCGCCTGCCGATGCAGGGGACACGGGTTCATGCCCCGGTCCGGGAAGATCCCACATGCCGCGGAGCGGCTGGGCCCATGAGCCATGGCCGCTGAGCCTGCGCGTCCGGAGTCTGTGCTCCACAACGGGAGAGGCCACGACAGTGAGAGGCCTGCGTACCGCAAAAAAAAAAAAAAAAAAAAAAAAAAGAGGAAGCGTTCAGTCTGATTGTAAATACTCATGATTTTCATGGCAAGGAGTGTGGACTTGATTCTGAGGCAGTAAATATTTATTCTTGGGGATACTTGGAGAGTGTAAACACAAAGTGTCTCTTTGAGACACTGGTTCTGGTTCACATATGAGACTCAGAACGAATTCAGCACTCAGGAGTCCAAATGATACAAAGACTACTCTTAAGATGGCTTCTAGAAGCAAGAGTCCTTAGGTGAATCTCACTATAACTCTAACACTCTGCAGGGAAATAGAGCACCCTCCCCTACACCCAGCTGGTCTTGCTCCAGTCCCTCCTTCAGTCCTGCACTCTCAAGTGCTCTCTTCCAGAATGGCTCTCCTAAGGAACCTGATCCAACTGAATATCCCTTGATAGCCATCCTGTAGTCACTTACTGACTCTGTTTGCTTCATCTTTGTTCCTTTCTCATTTTCATGTGTTTCTGTCCTGTCTCCCAACTGGGCCATAAGTGTTTCTGAATTTTACTGTTTCTGTTCATACAGTAAGCATTCAATAAATTCTCTTCACTGTCCGTTTGATGGGCAGACTATCTTATAAGAGAGACCTAAGAAATAGACAAGTCTAGGGATTTCAGAGAATGTATCATAAAAAAGGAAGCTCCATTAGCCAACAGTTGGAAAAATTGAGCCCTGCTAGCTAAAAAATATTATGGCAACAGAGGGAAGACTAGAAAAGAAACTAGAGTATTAGAGAGTAGTCTGAGAAAGGAAGGAGAATTAATAAAGGCTCACTCTCTGAGAGATTGCTCACATTGTGGCTATAGGGCTAGGAATCTAATTAATTGCTTTTGGGAATGTTGGACCACAACTTTCCAAACAATTACCTTGGAAGACATGTTTTATCACCAAGTAATTGTCCTTGATTTTTAAAATATTGTAAAAGTCCTTAATATGCCTTATAAACATTACCAGAATATTTTCAATAAAATCCCATTTTACCAAGCCATAAACTCCTTTCAGCCCCATAACTTACATCAGCACAGCCTGAATTCAGGAAGCCCCACCAAGATTTTGGTGACAGATTTCCATCACTTCAAAACAGAGGACCAGCTTGGAAAAGAGGCGAGTACCAATTCATTCCAAGAGAAAACTTGAAAGCTGAGACATGACAAGCTTGGCACACATCCTGGACTCTGGTTGCCTTGTGAGCAAACACAGCCTGGCATTCACCTGCATGGGAGGATAAGGAAGGTTACAGAAAGTGTTTTGAAATGTCCAGTGATGGGAGAAAATTGTCTCAAGTCCAAACAGCACTGAGATTTTTTTTTTAAACACCATTACTTACCTGCTGTTATATATTGAAGAAATTTGATTACAATGTTTATTTATAAGCATAACAGTGTGTTTATAACCCAGAATAAATGATACAAATAGAAAAAATGGAAAATGGACACAAGTGGAAAAATAAGGACTGTCTTACCCTAATATGTTGCATGTCTTGCTCAGAGAAGTTGGACTAAGTTGTTGCTTTGGCAACATGAGAATTAAGTGTAAGTAATACCTCTCTAGAAACTATCCTCCTTCTCAGTAACTAGTTATCTTCCAGCAGGGAGCTTTGCTTTCTCTTAGGCATTTATCTTGGGGAGAAGGTTAGAATAAGATCAATAATTTAATTTCCATGTATAGCAAGAGAAATAAAAGGAGGGAGAAGATAAATGAGGAAGGACCCTCACAGTAAGGAAGGAGGGACTGGGCGAATTAAAGTCATGTACTTAGTTATTTGGTCTCAGGGAATGCCTATGTCACAAAAAGAGGGAGAAGAAAGCGAATCCAGAGAAAGATGGATTCAAGAGCTTAGAGACAGACCGCAAGAGAGGTTGGCACCAAAACTCTTCATGGGGAGAGGTTTTTTTGTTTTTGTGTTATTGTTGTTTTTAAGGAGAATTATGGACAAATAAACTCTATTTAGGTAGCTCTTTCATAAACACTCTCTTTTACAGTATCCTGTTTGTTTCCTTCATAGCAGTTATTGCAAGTAGCAAATAAATTATCCATTCTCTAGTTTACTTCTGTTTCCTGTTTTCTCACATGAACGTATCACTGAGAAGTGAGACCCTATCTTTTGTAGCATCTCTAGGATTCATCAAATAATATTGTTGAATGATTGAAAAAGTTAATGAATAAATGAATATTAGATGCTGCAGAGAAGCTGACAAGAATGAACTGGGGAAATGCTGTTGAGTAGGGTGGCATTTAGGAGGACCTGATATAGGATAGCAGTTTCAGTACAGTTGTATACAACCTAAAATTGCAAGAAGAGTTCTTAAACTGGTTCTCAAAGCTGGCTTTGGATCACACATACCATGGAGTCTTTTGAAACATGTGCCGAGCCCATGCCAGCTCAGTACACAATTCCGGGGAAGCATCATTCACTCATCCACCATATTGGGTCCCCACCCATGCTGCTAAATCAGAAACTTTAAGAGTGAATCTTGTGTTATGGATCTGTGTTAAAATGAACATTTACCATTTGGTCTACGGAGAACAACTCCCCTTCTTCTGGAAATATTTCTTCAAAGCCATGCTTCTAGTGGGGTGGGGGTGAGGGTTGACTGGGAGTGTGTGATGCAGTCCTAACCGCAGGAGCAGAACAACATCTAGATGGACCAATCATAGGGCTTACCCCCCTTCTCCCTTCTCACCCCTCCATCCCCCACCTGAAGTGATAGTGGCTGCTCTAAACATGGTCACATGACCAAAACCAAAAATCAGAGTCGTTTCTCAACATTTTTCAAACTCTTCCTAGAGAAAAAGAATGCTTGCCTCTCTGATTACATTTCTGTAAGGATGTGACCCAGAGGGTGCCCGTGGCCCTGGCCTTGACTGCATGGAGAATAATGAATAAGCTAAAAAAATGAAGCCATAACTCAGAAAGAAGCAGAAATAGGAGGAGATTCCCAGGGCATTTGGGTCCCTGGCTTAGAGCACTATTGCCCCAGCTTAGGTCCCTAGTCTTGGTTATTGAGTTTTCCCCCTGAGTCTCTGCTGCTCCAATATTCTTCCCCCAAATCCTGTGTTTTGCTTAAATTAGTTCAAAATGAATTTTGTCACTTGTACCCAAGAGAACCCTAATACACATGGTTACGCTACCTTTAAATTTCAAAATAAAACTAGAGAATATCTTGGGTAATTATTTTCCCCAGCCTTGCATAGGCAGTTAAGAGAATTTAAATGTCAACTCAGAGGCTGCACTGAGAATAAGAGTGTTTTTACCCTACATTAGCTTTCTATACTTACTTTTGTTCTAACTCAGAACAAGCAGAGTTCCAAACTCCATAAAGAATAAGAGGAGTGAGGAGATTAACGGCTGAACACACTCATTTTCTACGTTTTCATATTTATTCGTTTAAATAACTGGCTAGATTCTGCGGCAGAATTATACTTTTCTGACTGTAACCCTTCACCCGCTGTACTCCAGAATTTCATTCTGAGGAAATAATTCACTACTGGTAGGCCAAACCACAAAGCGGCGTATTTATTATACAAGAGAAGAGATTTTGCAAGTGAAAATATGTTCCAGTTTAGTCTTTGTCCTTTTCCTTCTCTTTCTAATTTTTCTCCCCACTTCTAGACCTCCACTGTTTTCTCTTTTACATATGTAGAATGATGTGTTTCATAGTGTCAGTTGTACTCAGGAGGAGAAATTATGTAACAAAATGTGCTATTTTAAAACACAGGAAATGAGGTATAAATATGTAATACTTGAGAACATTTTAGCAGACTTCTTGGGGTCTAAATACTCTAAGATAGGATTTATCTCCTCTGTAGATAGGGCTTAAACCTTGAACAGCGTTATTAGGTGTGGCCAACAGCTGTCCCTTCCTCCCACCCACAATCCTGTTTCATTGTTCCTTGCTAACAGAACTCTTTGGTCAAGCAGCGGTATGTAGAAGCCCAGCATAATCACGGTTGGCCTAAGCCAGCCATGATGAGCTCTTGCCTTTTTGCCAGTAATTGGTCTAAGAATGACCATGTGGCCCAGTTCTAGGCTAGATAAGACCTAAGGGGAAGACTGTCTACGGCTTCCAAGAAAGACTCCTCTGATGAAAGGTGGCAGCCACACAGCAGGGAGCAGCTTTTTGTTCCTGTCCCTTCCCTCCCTTCCCTTCCCTTCCTGGAATTCATGTTAAGTGAACAGCTATCTTTATAGTGGTTATCTGTTATTAGTTATCTGCTGCTGAATGCATCTTAGCTGCTACATTATGAAAAAGAATTGAAAGCACATTTACATTCATCAGTTCTCATTGTGATAACAAGGGGTTGGGAATAATTAACAAATATTTTAAACATGGAAAAGCTAAGTTTTTCAGTAGAACATCATAAACTCTTTGTAGAGAAATTGTGTTGTAAGTCAAGACTATACAACTATAGGACAATAACATTTAAAGGTAGAACAAATTCCATGAATATGCATTAGCGTATGGTATTTGTTTTTCTCTTTCTGACTTCACTGTGTATGACAGACTCTAGGTCCATCCACCTCACTACAAATAACTCAACTTTGTTTCTTTTTATGGCTGAGTAATATTCCATCATATATCTGTGCCACATGTATATGGAATCTTAAAAAAAAAAATGGTACTGATGAACCTAGTGACAGGGCAGAAATAAAGACATAGGCATAGAGAATGGACTTGAGGACATGGGGTGGGGATGGGGAAGCTGGGGCAAAGTGAGAGTAGCATCGACATATATACACTACCAAATATAAGATAGTTACCTAGCAGGGAGCAGCTACATAGCACAGGGAGAGGGAGATCAGCTCAGTGCTTTGTGTCCACTTAGAGGGGTGGGATAGGGAGGGTGGGAGGGAGGCTCAAGAGAGAGGGGATAGGGGGACATATGTATGCATATGGCTGATTCACTTTGGTGTACAACAGAAACTAACAGTATCGTGAAGCAGTTATACTCCAATAAAGATCTATTAAAAAAATAATAAAAAATAAAGGTAGAACAAAGTAAGAATGTAACTTTACATATGCTAAAATACACATGGTCTGGTTTTATTTTACGCACCATTTCTCTCATGTACAACTTTAGCATTTACAGATATGATTAAAAACAGATTAACTGAACAGAATGGGTAATGGTCTTCAGCTGAGTATCAGAAAATTAAAACAGATTTGAGAACTCTTGTGCAACACTCTCGATTCAAATACATTGAATATGTCAGCAATTTTGTACTCTCACAACAAGAGATAAAAGAAGCAAAGATAAAGGGATGCACAAAATAGAAAAGTCTTTGGGGATAGCAAGGCAATTAAGAGCAATATGGAAATAATCAAAACTTGGTCGACAGACGAAATAAGACCTTATGAAATAAAAATATGGGCCAACATTTGCAAAATGTTGCATGCCTTCAGATTACACATGTCTACAAAAGAAATCAAGGGTTAGATTCAATGAGCAGATATGAAACGTTAGCAGTGGATGAAATGCAAAAGATTTCCTAGGGTTGAACATAGACAGGCAGTTTAAAGACACCAGCTGAGTTCTGAGGATTGAAGCAGTGTTTCTCAATCTTTCATCATGAGAGACATAGCAATATGTGAATAGAAAACATGCAAAAGTCAAAGAAACAGAGAGCTTGTTTTATTTATTGTGAGCAATTCTGTTTCAAATCAGTCTTGAGATATTCAGGAAGTAGGCTTATGTTTTTATTTTGTCAGATTATTTTTTCCTGAGTTAATAAGTGTTAAAAGGTATACATAATGAATGCACCCAATATCCTAGCATGAACTATATAGAACTGCCATTCTGAGTGTGGGTACCAACTGTGGATTAATAAAACCAAGACACTCACATCAGGGGATCCTGTGCTTCTCTGGAGGCTTCCGTGGGAGAAAAATAAGAACCACAGACATAGATAACATGGGGTTTAAACTATCAGTCAATGAAGATCTCATGAAGATGAGAATGCAGCCAACAGATGTGACCCAAACCGCACCAGACAGAGGGGAATCATAGCGAGGCAGACAAAATGCTATGTCTCTGTCTGGATTATATGTGATGGGTTGGAAACTGACATATTACAATCCCGATTTCAATGCAGCAGCTGTCATCTTGCTGATCCACTTGCGTATTTCTCGCAGTTCATTCAGCCTCCTTTTGTGGTTCTTTAAATGTGGCAGTATCCTAAAAAGATTATTTTAATCATATCAAAGACTTTTGAACTTTAAATAGTAATGCCACAAAGGAGAGGCAGAGCTGGGACATCTATTGCTAATTTGTTTCATTGCTTTTACATCTGCTGCTTTCCTATACCCAGGCATACCTCCTCTGTTTGCCGCTTTGATTAAGGGACATCTAAATGCTTTATATGCTCCCCCCCCATATTATAAATCGCACCTTTTTTCTTTGGTTAGAAATTTTGTGGCCAGATACAGACAGTGAGTTCTAGCAAAAACAAGTTCCTGCTAGTCTATTTAGAGAGGTGTTTCCTTAGAGTCCTCTCAACAAATGTGAAAATCCCATTTGGAGCCTGGTAACTATGCCTGATCTTTTTTACACATCAAGCGTAGCCACCAGATAGAGGATCTGCTAATTAGCCACTTTTAGAGTCTACCCATAAGTTGGCAGACAAAACATCTGGAACTTTCAGGGTCATATGAATAAATCACCATTCTCATTAGTGTTCACAAATGGAAGGGAAAAGGTCTTCAAGTAAAGCAATGTTTCAAACCCAAGGAAACTTCCACAACCACAGAGTACCGTTCCAGAAGAAAATTAGCAACAAAGACCTTTTTGGCTTTCAAAGATTTCCAGACATACTGGACATGAAGTTGGAAAGCATCTGATGAGGTTACAATCCAGCTGAGAAACAGGAGAAGTAGACATGTCATCCCTTTTCCTATTTCCAGAAACTGTGAATGGAATAGACAAGAATGCTGTGAATGGCAAAGATACCCAAGGTGCAATGGTTGGTGGAAACTCTTCTTGTCTATTCACTGCATAGGCACGAAAGGAAGGATTAAGAGTGTGACAAAAGGAAGCCAGACTCAAGGGACCTCTTCTGTCGCAGCTTTGGTTATTCATTAGCCACCATCAGGACAGGTCACTTGAGAGCTTCATCTCTAAAATAAGAGATTGGGTTAAATGGCCTTTAAAGTCCTGTCCTCTGACAAGCATACACGTGCCCAATATCTACCTCTGAAAGGGAAACAAACGGATACTGAGAACAGAAAAGAACATCAACTCCGTAACATTCTCCCTTTGGTTAAGGGCTTCTCATCTTTGCTTTCCTACATCTAAACCTTGAAAGCTCAGGATGCACATTTCAAGGGTGAGAATTAGCAATAGGAAAGCCTTTCGTAAGGCTAGGCACTTGAACGAAGTAAACAGATAAGAAAACAGGAACCACAGAGTCATGTGAAGGACTAGAATCCATTGTGGATAAAGTGCCTTGAGGGAAGTGGGAATTTATACTGTCATACTCTTAGGAACAATTAATACTTTCTTCAAAAACATGAGTCATCCTCTTCTCATCCACATAACCCCAAATCTAGGAAGTGAGCTGCTGTGGGCCATAGTATCCTGACCAACAGGGATGGGAGAGCAACTGGGTTCCTGGGAGGTGTGGGAATCGAGTCTCCTAGAAGGGCTGGATACAGTGCAGACTGGCACACTAAGAAACAGTTAATGTTTAGCAAGTACTCGCATAGCAGTTCCTTTGTGCTAGGTACTAATATATACACTTGATATATATTGACTAGTTTAATCCTCTCAACAGTACCATAAAGTAGGTGCTGTTATTACCATCTTACACATGTGGACACTGCCCAAGGTCACACCGCCTGTAGTGGTTACCTAATGTTACATAACAAATCGCCTGAAACTTAATGACTGAAAACAACAATAATAATTTGTTTATGTATTTCACAGTTTCTGTGGTTCAAGTGTTCAAGGACTCTTGGGGTGATTCTGAGTCAGGGTCTTTCATAAGATGTCACATAGCGCCTGGAGCTGTGGTCATCTGAATGTTTGATGGGGACTTTAGGATCCACTTTCAAAGTGGCTTATTCTCATGCCTTGCAAGTCGGTGCTGGCTCTTAGAGAGAGAGGTGTCAGTTCCTCCTCACATGGGCTCTCCACAAGATGCATGAATGTTCTCATGTCACCCCACTGGCTTCCACCAAAGGAAGTGATTCAAGAAGGCAAGGCAGAAGTTGCAGTGCCCTGATGTAGCCTCAGACGTCACATGCTATCCCTTTTGCCATATTCCACTGGTCATACAAATCAACCTTTGGTCATTTTGGAAGGAGGCCATATGTGGGCCTGAATACCAGCCGAGTGAGTATCAGTATGTGCCGTCTTGGAAGCTGCCTACCGCACAGCTAATAAGTGATACAGGTGGTGTTCCAACCCAGACATCGGGCCTGGCAGTCCATGTTCCCCCCCACTATGCAAGGCTGCTCTTGGTTGGAGAGCATGCCCTTCTCAGTGAGGATGAGGAAAAGAGGAGGAGGCACAAGGGAGGCCATACTAGGAACTTAGTTAAGCCCTGGATGAAAAGTTTAAATTTTATTTTTTCCCGTTGGACACAGAAAAAAAGTCCTATTCAAAGGGCTTCCCTGGTGGCGCAGTGGTTAAGAATCCGCCTGCCAATACAGGACACACGGGTTCGATCCCTGGTCCGGGAAGATCCCACATGCCATGGAGTAACTAAGCCCGTGTGCCACAACTACTGAGCCCACTTTACTACAGCTACTGAAGCCCACGTGCCTAGAGCCGGTGCTCTGCAACAAGAGAAGCCACCGCAATGAGAAGCCCGCGCACCGCAAAGAACAGTAGCCCCTGCTCGCCGCAACTAGAGAAAGCCCGGGCGCAGCAGTGAAGGCCCAGAACAGCCAAAACTAACTAACTAACTAAATAACTAACTAAATAAATAAATAAGTAAGTAATCCTATTCAAGATTTAGTTTTATGTGTATAATTTCCTTCCATGAAGTCACATTTGTAGTAGCTACAAAATCCCACTGGGAGAATTTAGACTTGGAGTTCTGAAAGCTGAACAGCCCTGAAGCAGTAGAGATCCCACGTGGAGCTGCTCAGCAGGGGAGGCTCGGTACCAGGTGGCGAGGCGGAGCAGTGGAAGTAGCCTGGGCTGGCTCCTTTCCCACAACGTGCTGGGAATAACAGGAGGAGGGACAGGAGAGATTTTGCTTATAGTATTTGTGTTAGGGTTATTCTGTGGCAGACATAGGTTACAATGTAGGAGAGCCTGCAATTACGGAGTACTGTCTTCTACTACAAATAAGAACCTAGGCACTGAATTCTTCAAATTTGCATGTGAATATGCAACAATGCCCCCCAAAGAGGCAAAGCCAAAGAAAAAGTGGTGATTCTGATAAGCAACCTTGGATATTAACAGGTAATTAATTTCAATATTGAGAAATTAACAAATAAAGCTGAAAGTTAATCGTATTAGTATTCAGTCCTCTTACAATTTGGCTGTGGGTTTCTCAGAAATGTGGCACATTTCTTGGCACATTTGGCACATTTCTCAGAAATGTGGCAAGGCTTTCTTAGACACTGACAATTCCTGGTTAAACGGCAATTCATAGAAGAAAGAACACAAATAGCTAATAAATACATGAAAATTTTGCTCACACTTGGTAATAATCAGATAACTACAAATTGAAACATAATATCCCATTTTCCACTTATCACATCTGCAAATTTTTTAGATTTTAATAATATCCAATAGTGGCAAAGATCTAGGGAATAGGCACACTAATACACTGTTAGTGGACATGTAAATTAGGGCAGCATTTGGGATGAGAATTTGATAGTATTTCTCACAATTCTACTCCAAAGTTTAATCCTAGAGAAATACTTCCACTTGTTCCTAAAGAGGTACATACAAGGAAGTGCATTACAAAACAGTGCAAAAGAGTGAACAATCGGAAACCCAATTTTTCATCTGTAAAGGCCTGGTTAAAAATCGTTATACTACATCCATAGTAGAGAATATTACCCAGTAGCTTAAAGGAGCTTGGAAGATCCATGTAAACTGACATGAAAAGTTTTCCAGGCCCTACTGTTAAATGAAAAAAGCAAGAATCCTATTTATGCAAAAATAATAACAAAACATAATATATTGTATAAGTGTATATCTATAAATAAATCCATAGGAAAAGTTCTCTCCCCTGAAGAATGGAGTAAGATTGGTTGGGGATGAGAGAGAATATAAGGCAGCGAGAGCAGGCTATGAAAAGGAAAACTACAATTTTTTTTCATCAGGAGTTTATTCGTGTATTACTTGTGTAAAAAAAAAATAGTGTTTTAATCATAAAGGCATTCTAGACCAAGTACTCAGTGCACAGAAACATTCTATATGTATATACAGTAACGCTCTTGTTGCACCCACATTCTCAGAAAATCAAGCCTCGTTTGTCTGCAACTCTAAACAATAGTGGACCAGGTGTCTGAAAGAAGAAGAGAAATGAACCCATTTGTCTTTGTTGTCTGTTGTTAGTTTTTAGCCTGACCTTCTTATGGTTTCCATCCTTTTTATGATCATTGTTTCTTTCTCAACTCATATAAAAGGTCAAAAACATAAACCATCAGTTGAACTAGAAAACTGGATATGAAAAGATGGCTTCACGAAAAGGCAGGTTCTACATTTGAGGCACACTGACGTTTCCAGGTGAATATTGCAAATAAAAATAGATCAACAATTCATGGATTTTTGAAGCCTGAGAAATAGATATCATACCACCCAAAGCTCAATGGATACTCTTAACCTTCTCTCCAGATCTGTCTATATAACTACAGTGTAAGTTATCTACTATATGTAAATGGTACCCATAGTTTCATTATTCCTCACACCTTTGTCCCCTGTAGCAAGAAGCTTTCATCCCTACTTTTTGTTATCAGGACTTCCGTCCTGGCTGTCTTCTCCACTAGACAGCAAATAGCTTGAGGGTTAGTGTGTCTGGTTCTCTTCTGCAACTATCATGATACAGTGTCTTAGCTCAGCGATCAGCCAATAGATGGTTCTTAAAAATTACTGCTCATTGGGTTATTCAACTGATAAATAAATGCTATGTATTAAATCTATAAGAGGAATTTCTATTCTTGTTGATTATTACATGTTATGAAAGAAAGCATGTAAAACACCGCAATACAATTCCAAATATGATAACTTTGGAGCAGGATTTGGAAGAACTGTAGAATAGAGTCTGAGAGGTATAGTGGAAACATTTGGGCACTGTAGCTCTCCCGGGCCAGAACTGTCTCTTCCGTCTCTGTGTTTCTTAACACCCAACACAGTGCCTGGTGACCTAGTACCTAGTGGGTTCTCAATACATATTGCTGAATAATGATTAAAGCAGGAAGCAGGCCTGGGCTTTGGAGGCAGACAATCCTGTAGTTGAATCCTGGCCTGATAAATTTCACCCGTGACCTTAAATATTCTTTATACCCTCCTTTTAAACTTGGAATTAAAAATTCCATAATCATCAGGTTGCCGTGAAGATTAAATAGGTAAACTATCCATGGTAGTGCCTGGTTCTTGAGGAACAGTATTTACCTGCCTTCTCTCAACTACTAAGATAGAGGCCGAGTTTCACTTTTCTGACAGTCTAGGGGAAAAAAAAAAAAAAAAAAAGATGGTAGATTCAATCAAAGAATTTTAGAACTTGGCCACCACAAGCCATTTTCCATCATTTTAAGTGATATTAGTATGATGTAGATAAGATAACAGGTAATAGTTTTGAAGTCTTCACAGCCTTTTTCTCTGTACTCTCCTCTCCACCTCCCCAACCCTCCACCAGCTAAACAGACACTTCCTTTGTTCACTTGGCCTCACCCCTGTCTTCCGAGAGAGAAGCTGAATCTGTGAACTCAGGTTCTGCAGCTTGGGGTAGAGACTCAGGAGAGAAAGCAAACACTGGAGGAGCAAAGGAAGGGGTCAGGGTTGGTTCCTGGGAGACAAGGAACACCACAGGTAAAAGCAAAGAGTGGAAGGAGGAAACATACAAGCCTTTTCAGCTCACTTGGGAGGAGAGGTTTTAGTAGAGAAATGCTGGGGAGTGTTGGATAGAGAGAGTGCTTGCAGGCCCTTCTGGGTGCCTATAAAGTATGAAAGATTGGGAGTTAGAGGAAAGAAGAGATTTTTTTAAACTGTTGCAGTGAGCTATGAGGCCCATATCTTTAAATGTTTTTGGACAGATTTAGTAAAGATTACAATTAAGTTTAGTCACTTTGAGATGCTGGTCTATGCTTCTTTATGCACAGTACCGTGCAAAACTGGGGTCTCCTGTTGCCCCAGGCTTTATTCGAATTATAAAAAGAGTTCCTGGAAGACCATATTAGAGTTGCTCTTAACACAGAAATGAATAATGAAAAAGTCTACAACTAACACATAAAAGGTTACATGTGGTTAATTGTTAAAACACATCACACAGCATAAGTAGAGACTAGGACAAGGTGGTTCCATGTCCAAGGAAGAACCCAGTGTGGCACCTGCCAACAGGTCTGGGTGGACAGGGCTGGAATTTTCTTCCCAAAAGGACAGAGGATGCAGACGCACAGGGAGAAACTCACAGTCTTCCCTGTTGTAAGCAGGTAAAATACCTAAAAGAGATCAAGTTACATTGATCTTTACATCACTGTCAACCACTTGCTAAATGCAGGGTACCCTTTTAATGCAAAGTTTATTAAACTATAGCAAATATACAGAAAAGCATATGAAATCATTTCCTAGGGCTGTTTTAACAAATCACCACAAACTTGGTGGCTTAAAACAGAATTCTCTCAGAGTGCTGGAGGCGAAAAGTTCTGGATCTAGGTGTTGGAATAGCTACCCTCCCTCAAGAGGCTCCGGGGGAGAATCCATTCCAAGCCTTTCTGCTAACTTCTGATGGTTCCTGGCACTCCTTGGCTTATGGCCACATCGCTGCAATCTCTGTCTCCATCTCCACATTGCCTTCTCCTCTGTGGATCTGGGTTGTCGCCCGACCACTCCACTCTGCCTGTGTCATCACATTGCCTCCTCCTCTCCTGTCTCTCCTCTTTGTGTCTCTTAGAAAGACCCTTGTCATTAAATTTAGGGCCCACCTACATAATCCACAATGATTCCTTCATCTCAAGATCTTTAACTTAATTACATCTGTAAAGACCCTTTTTCCAAATAAGTTAATATTTACAGATTCTAGGATTTGATGTGGACATATATTTTGAAGGGCCAATGTTCAATACACTGAAGTGTACATATCATAAGTATACAGCTTGATGAATTTTCCTAAAGTGAAATCACCATTCCCCAAATCAATAAATTAGCTGCATCCCAGCAGCCCTCTCCTGCCCCTTACCTTACCATCATTACCACCTGCCCCAAGGATATGCAAGATTTGCCTGTTTCAGAACTTTAGATTAAAAAAAAAGCATCAGGGGCTTCCCTGGTGGCGCAGTGGTTAGGAATCTGCCTGCCAATGCAGGGGACACGGGTTCAGTCCCTGGTCCGGGAAGATCCCACATGCTGCGGAGCAACTAAGCCCGTGCACCACAACTACTGAGCCTGCGCTCTAGAGCCCACGAGCCACAACTACTGAGCCCACGTGCCTAGAGCCTGTGCTCCACAACAAGAGAAGCCACCACAATGAGAAGCCCAGGTACCACAACGAAGAGTAGCCCCCGCTCACTGCCACTAGAGAAAGCCCGCGTGCAGCAATGAAGAACCAATGCAGCCAAAAATAAATAAACAAAATTTTTTTAAAAAAAGAGAAGCATCACTATGCACCCTCTTTGACTCTGTTGAGACATCACATTGTGAGATGGTCATCACTGTGAAATTCATGTAGTTGCAGCTCATTCAGTGTCACTGCTATGTGGTATCCCATTGTATAACAATACCACAGTTCATTTTTTTGTCTCATAAATGGACATTTGGGTTGTTTCTACTTTTTGGCTATTAATAATAATGCTGCTATAGTAGTACATGTCTTCTGGTGAATATATGTATGCATTTCTGTTGAGTATATACCCAAAAGTGAAATTGCTGGGTCATAGAGTATGTGTATGGTTTGCTTTAGTAGACACTACCTACCAATTTTCCAGAGTGGTTGTACTAGTGCAGCCTTAAACTTAAACTTAAATTTTCAGAATGATTAATGAATCTCTACCAAAGTCTCCAAAAGGGAGATTCTACAAACTCATTAGGAAACTCCTCTGAGGTTGAAGTAATCTGGAAGTTTCCAGTCTTTTCCTCAGAATTAGTGGAACTCACTTTTGCAGAAGTGGTTTGTTAAGTAAATAAATAGTCTATACAAGATGCTAGAGAGAATGCTTCACCCACTTAAAAAAATAATTGGGAAACCTTTTAACATCATTTATATACATATGCAGCCCGAGTGGGAGCGGTGCCCCCTGAATAGCACAGCGCACAGCGCCATTTACTTCATCACTCCAAGGTCTGTGCAGGGCCAGTGAGCTTGCTCAAAAGATATGCTGCAAGTTCCACAGCTGTGCTTTCTAGCCTCTTCTTTGATGGATACTTTTTCTCTAATGCTCTATATTAAACTAAGGAGGAAACACGGTCTCTTCCTTGGATTACAAAAGAACTCATTTCATGAGTTTTAATCAACTTCGCTGAAGATTTAGTGGGGCCACAGGAAGGAAAACATTATGGAACATTATGGAGGACATGGTTTTCCATTACTCATGCACTACTTCCGCCCCGATGAATCATGAAGTCCAGTACCTCTCCTTGTATGCAAAGTAATTCAGTGCTCCCCAGCTTGTACCCACAAAACTGGATATCCAAACATGTAACAGTATTCAGTAGAACAGGACCTTCTATATACCTGGATCTAGACTCCATGGAGACACTTGGGATTATGAATATGGAAACTAGGTATAGGACCCTGGCCACAGAGAAGCAGAGCAGATGCAACATATATCAGTGCAGCATCCCTTGGCCCTGTGAAATTTCTTATATGGTATGCGCATCTGCCATTAGCACTGGCTAATACCAGGTAGGGTTGTGAGAGATTTGAGAACTTTCTGTAAATGGGACCAGCATTACCATTCAGAAGGCTTTTATCCATTCTCTGCAATGAATGCTTCCATTTAAGAGGGTGTTTACAAACATTGGGCTCTCCTGGCTGCTGAACCTGATTCAGCAATGGCAAGGTCAGGTCATAGCATCATTTCCTGTAGGAAAAAAAAGCAGAGTCAGTGCCCAGAAGTCCCTTGAAGAGCTTGCACAGTCTGGAAAACCTTTCACAGCGGAATTACTGTGTCAAATACAAGTCAGTTTCAAAATACATTCAATTTTGTCCAGTTTAGGAGTAGTTCAAAAGGAAGGGTGTACAGTGGGGGAAACCAGTACTGTAAAATCAGTTCCCTTGGTGTGGCTTCTGATTGTGAACCTCTAAATTAATTTCTAGATATAAAAGAATCGAATAAAATGTTTTTAAAGTACATTAATCTTCTAGAACATGGCAGATGTTGCCTGATACCCTCCCCAGGAATTTCTTTTTCTCCACTTTCCCCAACGATAATTTAAATTTCCCAGCCATATCATTTGGATGGGTTTAGCTCAGTGTTGTGCCATAAATGTTTAATAATGGGCTCACTGAGGTCAGAAAAAAGCCCTGATTTCTAGTGCTTGACTCTTTCTATGGTATAAATATTCCCACAGTGACCAATTTGAAGCTACCAAAGTGATATCACTGGATGCAGAGTTGGTATGAGATGTGTAGTGGTACACCATTATATAGTATTTCAACCACACAGATTCAATAGACATAAATAACCTCAAGAGCATAGATTATAATAAAATGATTAGGAAATGATGAGTTTAGATTTTATTACCTGTTTTTAATGTAATTTAATTATAAGTTATACAATTGAATTCTTATTGATAACTGTGCTTAACAAACACATTGCAAATTTCCTGAAAATATACTGATTGGCTCTAGCAGATAGGTACTAACTAGCTCCAGCACATCCCTGGATTAACCCCGCTTTCAGCCAAAGGGGCGGGGGGTCTGATTTCCTTGGTCCAATCAACATTTCCTATTCCCCTAGCCCCAGTTTTAGAATGGGATAGTGATTCAGTCTAGGACAGGGACACAAAAAGAAGCATTGGTTGGGGGTCCCACAGAAGAAAACTATTCTCTCTTCCCTGCGAAGAAAGCCAATGGTGTGGTTTAAAGATGTGAGTTCTAGAACTGTTGTACTGTGAGAAATTCAACCTGAGGAGAAAGATGGTATATGATGGAGAACAGACTAGCCAGAATTGTAGAGAAATAGAGTCAGAGGTCTAAGAACATCATAACCATGCCTAAGTCAAATCATGATGGAAGTTCTTCCTCCAGTTATTTTAATTTCAGGAGCCAATATATTATTCTCTTTTTTGTTTATGCCATTTGAGTTGGGTTTCATGTTACTGACAAAGAGTTCCAAGAGTTCCAAGAGATACATGGAAGATTTGATATATAAAAATAAAAATGCATCCATCCTTGTTACAGATATTTGTGGGTAGCACCCAAATAAATATAACAGATTGTGTTTCGGTATAATAAAAGAAGGTACTCCTCAGCTAAACTCTAAATTTTGGCCTTACCTGCACGCTCAGAGAGTAAGCCTAATTAAAAGTAAGTTAAAAGTATTTTCTAGAAATTATTTTTTTATAATATTTTAGGTGTAGATATAAATGGTATTTTTTTTTTGGTTGGTTGTTCTTTTAATTTTACTTATTTTATTTATTTATTTTTGGCTGTGTTAGCTCTTCATTTCTGTGCGAGGGCCTTCTCTAGTTGCGGCAAGTGGGGGCCACTCTTCATCGCGGTGCACGGGCCTCTCACTATTGCGGCCTCTCTTGTTGCGGAGCACAGGCTCCAGACGCGCAGGCAGTAATTGTGGCTCATGGGCCTAGTTGCTCCGTGGCATGTGGGATCTTCCCAAACCAGGTCTTGAACCCGTGTCCCCTGCATTGGCAGGCAGATTCTCAACCACTGCGCCACCAGGGAAGCCCTAAATGGTATTTTTAATTGAGCTTTTTATTTGATATAATTGCAGATTTACACAAAGTTATAAGAAATAATACAGAGAGATTCTAGGTACCTTTTCCCTAGTTTCCCCCAATATTAATATGTCGTAAAATAATAATACAATAGCACAACTAAGATACTGGTATTAACTCAATCCAGATGAAGAACAGTCCCATCACCACAAGATTCCCTTGTGGTATCCTTTTGTAGCTACATATACACCCTCCTCTCCTCTCTCACTCCCTGACTCCTGGCAACCACTAATCTCTTCTCTGTTTAAATAAATTTGTAATTTCATGAATGTTATGTAAATGTAGTCCTACAGTATGTAGCCTTTTGAGATTCGCTTTTCTCATGCAGCATAACTCTGGAGATTTGTTTAAATTGTTGAGTGTATCAGTAGTTCATTTCCTTTTTATTGCTTAGTTATGTCCCATGGTATCAACTACCAGAGTTTGTTTAACTTTTCACCTGAAGGACAACTGGGTTGCTTACAAATTTTACTATTACAAATAAAGCTTCTAGGAACAATCATGTCCATATTTTTGTGTGAACATAAATTTTCATTTTCCCGAGGAAAATTCTCAGGAGTGTAATTGCTGGGTTGCATGATAGTTGTAGATTTTGTTTTACAAGAAACTAGCAAAACGTGTCTCAGAGTGGCTAGACCATTTTACATTCCAACCAGCAATGTATTTATGATCTTGTTTCTTCACATTCTTGACAGTATTTGGTGTTCTCACTATTTTTTTTTATTGTAGCCATTCTGATTGGTGAGTTTAAATTTGTTTCCCTAATGGCTAATTACACTGAAAATCTTTTCACGTGCTTATTTGCTATCTATTTATTCCCTTAAGTCAAATGTTGGTTCACGTCTTTTGCCCATTTTCTAATTGGACTTTTTTGGGGGTTTTGCCATTGAGTTTTGAGAGTTTTTTTTATATTTCCTAGATACCAATCTTCTGTCAGGCGTGTGGTTTGCAAATATTTCCCCCCAGTCAGTTGCTTGTCTTTACATCTTCCTGAAAAGGACTTTTGCAGAGCAAAATTTTTAATCTTGACGAAGTCCAATTTATCACTTTTTCCTTTTATGAATTGTGATTTGGCTGTCAAGTCTAAGAGCTCTTTGCCTAGCCCTAGAGTCTGAATATTTTCTCTCTTTTTATTTTTAAAGTTTTATAGTTTTACTTTTCACATTTCAGTTTATGGTCCATTTTGAGTTAACTTTTTACAAAATGTGAGATTTAGTCAATGTTTATTGTTTTGCCCATGAGTGTCTACTTGCTTCAGCGCCATTTGTTGAAAAGGCTATGTCGTATTTTTTAAAGCAATCATCTCTACTGATCCTAGTACAAAATCTGGAAGTTTGCTCCTTTTCTACTAAGACCACATATAGTTAAATTGGTTGTGATTTGTTACTTTTCCTAAAAATGGAAAGCAATAAAAGTAATTTACTTTATTAAATTAATTTTAAATATTAAAATTAATTTCTATGCAGGCATCAAAAATAATAAAGAGCCTATCATTAGACATCTAAATATTAAACCTGGATAAATCTTTTTATTTCTTTGTAAAATATGACTAGAGTAGCTATCACTGGTATGGTCTATCACAGTAATAGGACTGAGGGTTTTGTTTGTTTTTAATGTAACTCAGAGGAAAAAGTCTTATTCCTTCATGGTTACAGCACATACTTTCTTTAGCACACTACCTTGCCCAATATATGAAAACACTCTGCTAAGGGTAAGAGCCCAGGTGATTTCACCCTCTGTTAGAACACTTATTTCCCTTCATGTTTTCCTAGATCCTTGTCAGTTTCCCCCACTAGGCCGTACACTCCTTGTAATATCACCGTCTCGCAGAGTACCACACATGCAATGAGCACTCGATAATATTTGCTGCGTGAATGAAATGTTGAACCAATCAGCAGTCCCCCAGGAGCTTATAATCTGTGATGAGGGGATACTGCAAGAATACAGACACTAGTGAAATATGAGAAAGGTTTCAGCTTTGGCAGGAGTAGAGGCAGCAAGACCAAGACTTTTTGCCTAAGGATATAAGACTCTCCTACATGGTCCAGCCTATCTTTCAACTTTCACTCTGTCCTTTGGGGCCGAAGCCCTGCTAGTAACTGTTATATAGCTTGCTCTTCTTTCTTTTCTTTTTAAACATGTCCACTGGGTCTTAAGGGGCCATGTTTGTGACTCTGTTTGGACAAGATTCTGGCGTTTGTGGTATGTAAAGGCCATCTTAATAGTATCCCAGCCTTTCCAGGTTCACTGTCTCAGAGAATGATGCTCACCAAGTGCAAGGCTGCCCAGCTTAGACACCCAAGAATCATCCTGATTCTAGCTCAGCCTGTTCCCCTTATCCATTCACTTAGCACCGACCAACGCCTCAGATCTCTTCATGTCTCTCTGTTCCCACTGCTATACCCTAATCCAGTGAATCATTATTTCTCACTTGGGAAATAAATAGCCTCAGCTTTTTAATAGGCCTTGTATCCAGTTTTTCCTAACCTACCACCTACCTAAATGTGTCTAAACCCAAAAACTGATTCAAACTGATTATTCCCCTACTAAAAGTCCCTCTCATCCTTTCCATTGCCCTTAGGATGACATCCAGATTTCTCAGTATGGCCCTTGACATCTTCCCCCCGGCTCTCTCTCCAGACTCATTTTGCCTTGTCCCACCCCCCAGACACTTGAGCGCTAGGCTCTGGCCAAATGGAATTTCTTTTATACATGTCCCCTCATTTCTGGTCCTTTTCACAAATAATTTTCCTGCCAAGAATATACAGTACTTTCTACCTAAATCCTCTGCATCCTTTAGTGATTATGTTTAAAAATCACTGCCTGTAGAAAGTGTTCCCTGGCCTCCCTGACTAGATTAGATGGCTCTGCTGGGTTCACCCGGCTCCCTGTACTTCTGCCATCATAACTCTTGCCATACTCTTTTAATCCTTTAGCATTCAGTCTGTTCCTCTTAAAGGACTGCAGGGTCTCTAAGGAGAAGCTCTTTGTCACTTTCTCAATGGGATCGCCAACATCTAGCCCAGCACAGGGCACCCTGTTGGCGCTCAGTAAATGCTGTTTGAATAAATGAATAGACAATCGTTACGTGAGGTGGACTATAATAGGAAAAAAAAAGAAATGTAGAAACCAGTCGGTAGACCTTTGCAATCATCAAAGAGAAAAAACAATACAAGTCTGGAATAAATTTTGGCAGTGAGAAGACAGAGAAGGCTGTGGCCCTGGCAGACACTATGGAGGCAGAAGGTTACAGTGACTGGAGAGAGAGAAAGGGAGGGCTAGGGTAGTCAACTTTAGAATGCTGACACACTTACAAAGAAAACAAGCACACACATGCACAATCTCAATGAAAAAAAGGAGAATCAGGCTGCTTATTTTTAGAGTATATCAGGGTGAAATTCTGAAATAATTGCCACCATGTTTCTTTTTGGCATTTTTCTCCTTTTCTGGCTTCTTGTTTTTTTGAGCTCGCAGTAGAGGCAGTGGCCTCGAGTATCAAAGACCAAACTTACTAAGATATTTTTTATCTCAACACGTGGCTTTGCACATCAAGATTAGGCACCTTAGGGACTCAGCACAGAGTTCAGGCTATAACTAACCTGAAGGAATGTGAGACAACATAAGGACAGTTTTCTAACCCAAAAGGATATAAACATTCAGCCCTCCGTGAAGGGGAGAATCAGAAGGACATGCCCAGAGGTCAGAAGCTGGAGAGCCAGAGCTCTGCTGCTTCCTCCCCAAACTGGAGCCCCAGGGCAGAGGGTTTGATAAAGAACCCAAAGAAGTTTGTGTTTGGCCACCAGAGAATGGACTTGTGTCTTGCTCCTTCTTGGGTGAGGCTTAAGATGGTAGTGAGACTCACATAAAAGCCTTCATTTCAGCAATCATGCTGGTCTTAATAGAGTAGCTTGTGGATGTTTCCAACAACACAAAACATGAAAGTAATACAGCAGGGCTTCCCTAGTGGCACAGTGGTTAAGAATCCGCCTGCCAATGTAGGGGACACAGGTTCGAGCCCTGTCCGGGAAGGTCCCACATGCCGTGGAGCAACTAAGCCCGTGCGCCACAACTACTGAGCCTGCGCTGTAGAGCCTGCAAGCTACAACTGCTGAGCCCACATGCCACAACTACCCGCGTGCCTAGAGCCCCTGCTCTGCAACAAGAGAAGCCACTGCAATGAGAAGCGCACGTACCGCAACGGAAAGTAGCCCCCGCTCACTGTAACTAGAGGAAGCCCATGCACAGCAACGAAGACCCAACACAGCCAAAAATAAAAATAAATAAAATAAATAATTTTTTTTAAAAAAGAAGGTAGTAGGGCTTCCCTGGTGGCGCAGTGGTTGAGACATCAGCGCCTGCCGATGCAAGGGACATGGGTTCGTGCCCCGGTGCGGGAAGATCCCACATGCCGCGGAGCGGCTGGGCCCGTGAGCCATGGCCGCTGAGCCTGCACATCCGGGGCCTGTGCTCCGCAACGGGAGAGGCCACAACAGTGAGAGGCACGCATACCGCAAAAAAAAAAAAGAAAAAAAAAGAAGGTAATAGAGCAGATATCATATATAGATGCAGATACAGGGATAGACATAGAGATATCAGCAAGAAAGAAACAGAGAAGGGCTATGATAGCCACTCAACCTGAGTTGTTCACCCACATAGTGGAAGTGGAAGAGTGTCTCATCTTTTCCTGTGTCCCCAAGAGGGACAAGGAGGTAGGTGAGTAGTTGGTAGACTTTGAAATCAAAAAAAAATTATAGTTAAGGAGGACACCAAAGGAATTGTGTGACTGAAGAAGAATGGTAGCCCGGAACAGATCAGCTGTAGATGCCACAGAGATAAATGCCAATAACCTAAGAGCAAAGGAATATTTATATATCATTGGAAACACTGCAATTGGATCCTAATGACTGGAACCATATATCTCTTCCATGGTGCAATATAGCCATCCTGGGCCTAAAGAGAAGGGAAGGAAAGGTGTAAGTGAGAGTATCTTGAATTGACTAGCATTTACCCAAAGGAACTAACAAAAATCTGAACATGGCATACTACACCTTGGTTTACTTATGTTTTTATTGGTGCCTGTGGGGCCAAAAGCTAATTTAAGTGCAACTATAGTGAAATTTTTCTATTACATTTTTGCATGCCTAAGTCACACAAGTTATGAAATTTGTCTATAATAGCAACAAAGATGGAGGATATGCAGGTATGTATACTTCTAGAGAGAAAAAAATTGGTGATCTCACTTCTTATCATCTTAACAGATAACTTCTAATTTTAAATACTTGCCCATGTCCATATTTATGTATTTAAATATGCCATGTGAAAATTTAAACAGTATTATTTTTATTTTTCCCCCAAATTAGAAATATTATGAGGAATCAATTATTTCTTGCAAAAGTACCATTTAAAGAGCTGTAATTTTCAACTAACTCCACCATGGTAATGACCAGATACTCATTATAGGTAAATCAGAGTATGTAATTGGTGTGATATTAAATTATTATAAAAGTATATATATGGTCATTATGTTACATATGTGTCACTGCATTATGTGGTTATTAGGTTACACATGTATAATCTCACTATTCAATGGATATACATCATTATGTTTCATGTGGCATGGAATTAAATGGCCCTAGTATTTTAAACTTGGAATGTCTTTAGAGATGATCCAGCCCAATGCCATCATTATACAAATGAGGGAATTGAAGCCAAGAGAAGTTAAATAATTTACTTAGTCACACTGTCCATTAACATTGCAGCTAAAATGAGACCCCCCTGGCATAGCACTACTCTAATAATTTTAATTAATTTCAAGAATAATATGCTCCATAAATTGGTTTATCAGTAGAGACACCTTCAGCAGCAAATAACTGAAATAGAATTGAAAATGGTTTAAACAATAAGGAAAATGTATTATCTTGAATAATGTGGAACAGGAAGGTACAGTAATTCCAAGGTTAGTTAATTCTGTGATCAAAGGCCTGGATTTCTTCCCATCCCTCTGTTCTCCCATCCCTACTGTATCAGATTGTCTTCAGGCTGGCTCCCCTTGTGGTCCTGAGGACAGCTGTAGCAGTACCAGGCAACACACAGATGCCTCAAGATACAGTGCCACTGTATCTTTTCCTAGAAGTGCCCCCAGAAAACTGACCTGCATTTCTCCTTGACAAGAACTGCATTCTGTGCTCATGGAATAGGACCACCTTGAGGGGCTCAGATTAATCAGGACACTACAGGAAAATAAATGCGTCCAGCTTCCCCTAATGCCCTTCTTGGGAAGGTGGCTTCCTGGAGGAATCAGGAGTCAAGTATAAAGGGAAAGAAGGAGGAATAATTGGAAGGCAACCGATAGTGTCTGTCATAACTGGCACATGTTTCTGGGCGTAAATCAAAGTTGGCTATTAAAAGTCCTTGATAGAGCAAAGAGGTATTTTATGAATATAAATTAATAATATTAATTATTAAGAAGGTGTTAAATAATAGTAAGCAGTTTGGCCATAGCATGATCTAGTTGCTCTGGCCTCACTTTAGGGCATGGAATTGAGAGGTGCGGAGGATCAAGTTCTTACATGAACCAGACCCTGAATCTCCATTTACAAAAGGCTTTCTTTTGATAATTTTACGTTCAAATGATCCAGTGCAGAATTAGATGAAGGAGATGAATCATGAGATGGCTGTGGGTTACTTGAATAGATATTTTTATAATGATTACAGGCGCTCACAACACCACATTCTTGAAATTATATTGCCTTATGTTACAAAGAGCTTGTTCTTCCCATAATGGCATCTTGATAGAACGTGGGTGGGCTGAATAGCTCCCAGGGCATTAGCAAAGCAATGACATAAAATCATTGTTTTATTTTTTGTAGCTCCTCTAGATAGCTTGAGGGAAATTATGTGACTACTCTATAAATGATGGGTAACTATGAATTCCAGAGAGATGAGGCAAGGGATTGCATGACATCATAAACTAAGAAAGGACAGAGTCTGGGTCCTGTTTTATGCAATCAGGGCCTTGCAGTCTATTTTCCTTGTATTTTGCAGATGCTTCCTCTGTGAGCTATGTAATTATTTTTTACCAAAGGAAGAAACATGCATCTTCCTTCCTTTTCACTTTTTTCATTTTCACACTACAACTGTGAGAAGTAAAAAGTCTTTTAAATAGTTATTTCATGGAAATAATAACAAAACAGCAAATTGAGAGCTTAGGTATATACATATGCAAACCATTTAGGATTTTATTTCATTGCATGTTTTTTGCTTATTTAAAAACACCAAACTCATGTCTGTTCAGAGTGATTAACCACAACCTGGGCTTGACGGTTCCACATTCACTGTCAAGTGACCCTGAGTTAACAGCATCACCTCCCTAAACCTCAGTCTCCTGATCTGTAACATGGGTATAATCATACAACCTGATAGGAGTATTTAAGGTTTGAAAAAATATTTGTAAGTCACTCACCCAGTAATTTGTGTATTACTGTTATTTTCTCATCCCTCATTATCATTATCATGGTAAAGATAATTTGAAAATTACGCAAATGACATGCATTTTTAAAAATTTTATATAAATGTTTTTCTGAGAAGTTCTATAGCTTTCATAAAATTCTCAGACGCGTCTTTGACTTTTAACAAAAGTGTTAAGTGTTAGAGCAAACGTTGCGTATTAATCACCATATCCCCAAGAACCAGTAACCGATGTTAAATATGTTAAACAACGAAACTGGCTTACCTGAAACTACTTGCTTTTGAGGAAATATATGAGAATACTTCTCTTTTACGTCTTACTCAAATAAATGTAGAATCACAGATTATCTTTATCGTTGTAGACATAAGTATATTTCTTTCAGCCAGATGTTTTGTAAGTAAAGTATGTTAAATGCTTCTTATAAATTATAGTATTTTTCAACGTTTTCTGTTTTACGAAGGCCTGAAATGGAAAACTGCCAAGGTAACATTGAAATGACAAGTGCACTGTTACCCAGCACACTGGCTGACTCTGGACGTGCCTCCTGTGCCCAGATCTAGACAGCTGGTTGTTTAGAAGTGGACAAGGATTGCAGGGTCTACTTCACATCATTAATTACCTCTCCACCCCGATTGGCAAAGTCACCTCACCCTTCACCCAGGAACAAATGAATGAGGTGGCAGGGTCTGAGTGGCTCCGTGGCCACAGTGGAAATGATGATGCCAAGCGTTGGTATTTTTACAGTCACTCAAGAATCTTACCTTTGTGCCGTTCAGGACTGGACATTTGGAAAAAAGAAAACAAACAGGCTGTTTGCTTTCCTCAGGGTGACTGGAGGGAAATAATAGGCATACTTTATAAACTGTGAATTCTCAAGAACTGTGCCAAGGCTTAGTTTCCAGGTGACATGATTCTGTGAAGTTATTGTTATTACAGGATGAACATTAATCACCTTTACTTAAAATGGAGAACACCATGAGCTTACCTGTGATAGAGAAGCTAAGGTTCTTTTGTACTTTTTCTAGACACTTACTGGAATTCATTTGAATGAATTAAGTAAATTCAACAAGATTGGTATGATTAATTTTAGGTGTCAACTTGACTGTGTCACAGGATGCCCAGATATTTGGCTAGACATTATTCTGGGTGTGTCTGGGAAGGTATTTCTGGAAGAGATTACGATTTGAATCAGTAGACTGAGTAAGGATCCCCCTCGCCAGTGTGGGTGGGCATCTTCCAATCCTTCAAGAGCCAGAATAGAGCAAAAAGGTGGAGGAAGGGAGAATTCACTCTCTGCCTGGCTGTTTAAGCTGGAACTTCAGTCTTCTCCTGTCCTCGGTCTGGGAATTAAACCATCAGCTTTCCTGGTCCTCAGGCTTTCACAGGTGGGCTGGAACTATACCACCTGCTTCCCTGGGTCTCCAGCTTGCAGACAGGAAACTGTGGAACTTCTCATCCTCCATAATCATGTAGCCAGTTTCTTATAATAAATATATTGGTTCTGTCTTTCTGGAGAACACTGACTAATACAATTGAGGTATTTATTATGTGTAATAGTTGCAGTATTTAATTTCATAATTAAGTGATAGTCTACTTTTAAAAGACAACTTTATTGTGTTTTTCTTAAGACAAAAATATACAGATTTACTGTGTAGAAAAATAAAGCTGCCTAAATTAAGGCACAAAGACAAAAGTAAAAATTACCCATAATCCCACTGTCCAGAGATGATTATTATTAACACATTGCTTTTAAACTCATATTGATACACATATATCTTTAAGTAAACAGAAATTTGCCTAGGTGCTCTCTTCAGAGGTAATTTTAAGTATTAACGTATGTACAAAAAGGTACACAATTCAAAGTAAAAATACCAAGTAGCCATCACCCATTTCAAGAAATATCCAGTATTCCAGAAGCCCCCCTCATGCCCACTCCCAGTTACCTCCCCTCCAGGGCTAATCCGCAAAGTAACTTATATGATCCTGAATTACTTGTGTGTCTTTGTTTGATATAATTAGAATCATACAATATGTATTCTTTATGTACCTGACTTTTTTTGCTCAGTTATTTTGTGAGATTAGCCATGTTTTTGTGTAAGGTTGATTTATTTATTTTTATTGCTCTGCAGGACTCTACTGTTATAGCTACTGTTTTTATTTTCTTATTGCTTTATTAAGCAATACATATTTTTTATTGCTATATAGGATTCCATTGTATCTACTGTTTTTAACTGAACATTTTACATAATGACAGTATTCCTATAGCAGTGAATATTCAACAAACATTTCTGAGCATTTATGTTCCATGCTCTGCATTAGATAATCATTTAAAACACACTTTTAACTTTGTGGAAATTTTTTCACTCCGTGAATGGACTATTAACTTTGCTTTGAATGATACTTACCCATTGGGGGAAAAAAGTATTTGATTCCATGTTTAGAACTGTAGGAAGGAATTTGTGCTTCAGTGAAAAACTATGCATTGTTTAGACCCTCGGCGTTATCTGATTTTGGTTCCACTGAAGCAATTTTACAGCTAATTGTAAATTGCGAATAGCTTACAGCAAAGAAAAATAATTCTTATCTATAGACATGCAAATTCTGTCCTGTAGAAAACAACTGACTTCCTTCTCCATACCTCCAAAAAGTTTTGCTTTCCATTTGCATGTATATTGCATTATTCCTGATTTATAAATGTATCTGTTCTTAAGTTTCTCTTTTGAGTCAGTTGTAACATCTGCCTGGTTCCCTTATTAATTAATAAATAGGAATAATTTTTAACACATGTTCATTTCATGTCTGTAGGACAGTCATAATTTTATCTTCTTCTGAAAATTCTCTTTCACAGAATTTTACAGTTTTCTTTAGTAATGAATAACCTAAGTGATGCTACACAAATGCCCAAAGTTCTTTTTTGAATTCTAAAGATAAAGTAACTGCCTGCCCAACCGAAGGTGAGGCAGAGGGGATCTGTTTAACGTTGCCGGCTTAAATTTTTTTCCTATTTCATGGTCTATCATGGTTGGTTGAAATCAGTTGGCATACCTTCCACCTATCACCTGCAGAATTCAAACAAGTCATGCACTGAATTGTTCACTTCAGACATTTCACACTCTTTCTTATTTGATGCCCATTCCACTTCACATCATTGTATATTGATTACTCCCTGCCTCAGGAATTCAATCTTAGGTTCTATCAGCCAGTCTCCATTACTATGAACGGGATTTCCTTGTTCTTCTTGGTTTCCGTCTAATAGACTCATTCTAGTCATGGTTAGTTAATGACAGCCTTCTGCTCATGTTGAACCCTCCTTTATATCTGCCCCAGCACACAGCTTGGCACACAGTAACCATTCAACACTTATTTACAAATTGATGCATAAATAAATGTCAATATTGTTGCCAGTCTGTTTTTCTGAAACAAATTATTAGATATTGTTGTATAATGATTTCTAGAATATAGCAGTGAGGCTCTTGAGGAGCTCCTAAAATAAATTTGTGAATGTTCACTTAATGAAACGAACACGTGTAAAAATAAATCAAAATAATGTTAATATTGAAAGAAAAACCTAACCACAATCATTTTTAATTCAATATTTAAGAGTTTTAAAACCCAGGAAATACTTACATTCTGAAACTCTAATAGAAACATGGACACAGCATTGGTTTTTTTCTTCTCCTAAGTTTATTACTTTAAGAGAAGAAAAAAATCAAGGTGAGCTCAAAATCTTACCCTTCATTTTCCTGAGAGCTGAGTCTTTTAGACTGTAAGCTCCAAGGGACCATATGTTTCAGAATCATTGCTATAAATATATATGTTTAGCACCATGCCAGGCATGGAATGAATGAATGAATTTAAATGTCCCATTCATACTTGTGTTTATATTTATAGGAAGTGCATGTGTGTGTGTGTGTGTGTGTGTGTGAGAGAGACCATATTATGGGAGGAGCACAGCTGCAGGACTTCTTCCTCTCTGAGGCGAAAGCATAGAAATAGAGGAATAATAATATGAAGTCAACCGTGAAGGCTCTATGCTCTGCCAAGGGGTGATGTTGACCCTTACTCTCTGAATCAGTGGCAAATCAAGAATTAAATTTACTTCTCCAATACAAAGGTCATGTTCATCCTGGATCCTTCTTTACTCCTCACAGTGTCACATAGTAATTTTAGCTGTAGACATCTTCTACAGCCATGAGGACTTAATTAGAGGCAGGAGGTAGATGCATGGGTATAGTTTACTTGGTTGCTCAATTTGAATTACAAAGCTAAAGAGGTATTGTCAGGTCAGTTGTCACTCAGATCAAAAAAGAAGTAAATCCCGGAGAATGCAACAGCTATATTAAGAGTATTACTCAGCATGTCTGAGCAGTTTGCAGGTGGGGGAATGGTCTGTATATGACAAGTCCGTGGGAGAGAGCCTTCCATAGGTACACTCCATGAGCAACAATTGGTGGCCTCCTGCAGGCGGTCAGAGCAACTCAGCCTTCAGCTTCAATTCCCAATTTCAAGAGAATGGATGGCCTTTTCCCTTCTTTATTATTGACAAGCAAATGTCTTAACTCCTCCCGGATCTTCACAAAGAAAGACCCATGAGTGGCTTTAGAGACCTGACTTAAAAATCAACTCACAATGAAGTCAAAAGAATGAGGGAGTCAGTCCAGAGGGAAATCAGACCTTCTACTTGCTTCACTCTGATGTGTATGTTTGTGTATAAATACATCTACTTAGAGATCCTATCTCTGTGTTTCAGGCAAGCCTTTAACACCTGACCATGGCATCTTCCTTTATTGCTTTCTCCTGTATTGAGAATTTCTGATCTTTTGAGATAAAGTTATCAATAGCAAGAAAGTTAAATATTGGTATGTAAATATTCATACATAATCATGTCAAGGGCCAGATACTGTATATATTTTTGGCTTTACAGGCCATGCAGTTTCTACTGCTCAACTACTCAACTCTGCCATGATAGCATGAAAGCAGCCATAGGTAATGTTAGTGAAATGAGCATGGCTGTGTTCCAATAAAACTTTATTCACAAAACAGTCAGTGGGCTAGATTTGGTTTGCCAGCTCCTGAACAGGGTTTTGGAAATCAAGAAACTTGGTTTAGTAGACAGGTAAGTAGACATACAATTACGGAAATATATTAAATAGGTATGTTTCACCCTGTTAGAAAGTGGCATAAGCCAATTTGATAGATATCAGTAGCTGTACAGGGGATAAGAAAAGTTTACCCCACTTCTCTCATCCCCTCTGTTATAATGAAAGTAAGTCTCTAAGTCTCTGACTGAATTCTCCTACACTTAGATTTATTAGCAAGTAGGCACAAAAGAGGTTAAGCAACTTTAATAAAGTCCACTCTCTATGTTCTTTTTGGTAGTCAAAACAAAACAAAACAAAAAAACTTCATGAAAGCTTCGTGTTTAGCAAGTGTGATAATTTTACAGTTACAGGATGCTGATGCTGATATATTAGATTTCATATATCAAAAATCCTCTAAATCAGTACTGGGACAGAGGATTAATTGAAGATCAAGCCTGTGTGTGACCAGTTGGGTTTTGTTTTTCTTTTAATAAATTTATTTATTTATGGCTGTGTTGGGTCTTCGTTTCTGTGCGAGGGCTTTCTCTAGTTGCGACGAGCGGGGGCCACTCTTCATCGCTGTGCGTGGGCCCCTCACTGTCACGGCCTCTCTTGTTGCGGAGCACAGGCTCTGGACGCGCAGGCTCAGTAGTTGTGGCTCACAGGCCCAGTTGCCCCGTGGCATGTGGGATCTTCCCAGACCAGGGCTCGAACCCATGTCCCCTGCATTGGCAGGCGGATTCTCAACCACTGCACCACCAGGGAAGCCCACCAACTGAGTTTTTAATTTCTGTTCATGCCTGGGGTGGGGAAAAGAGGGAGGGATGTGAAGGTGCTTCTACAAAATCTTAAATTCCACTAAAATCACCAAAGAGAGCCTACTGCTGATATCTATTTTGCTAATTAACAATCCTAATTTCACCATAGATAGCCAATTCCTAATTTTCATTCTGCATCTTTTCAAAATCTCTGCCATAAATCAGTTCTCAAGAGAGCTGAAGCACTTACAGTAACCACCTGTATAAAGTGGACCTACTGATTAAATGCCAGCTGACCACTCCTGTCCTGGGAATTTCTGAAGAGGATATATGACTACTTTTCAGGTGCAGATGGGAATTAACACACACATATTTATATGCCACTGTCAGACACCATGACTATCCCATTTCTAAAAAACTGGTTTGTTCTATATAGGATACTATATAGCTAGATGGGCTCTATCAGAGTTTACTCCCTGGCAGGAGGTTAAAGTACATCACAGAGGGCAGGCTGGGAATGAAAGAGGACCAAACCCAGGGAGGGGAGGTAATAAGGAGTATGGCAAAATCTGCTGAGATTTCAGGCAGGGTTGTGAAGGGGGTACAAAGGGTGATTCCAATCTAGAAGACAGGATCGTGGCTTCAGGTACACAGAATGGAGACGGTGAGGTGCCTTCTTATTCCGGGAAATCTGTCAATAGGAAGAATTTAGCAGGAACATAGTGGGCCGGTAGGACCAGTGAAACAGGCAGCTGTATGAGAGACTCAGTGAGACAGGACATAAAGATGCTGTGTCCGTTACGGACAGAAAGGAGAGAAGCCAACATACAGAAGGGACAGGCGCCCCTCCGTCAGGTGCAAAGCAGCTGTCGAACAACTGAAAAAAAATTATTCTTGGTATTTGGTCAGCTGCCTACTCAATGGTCCAGGAGAGGAGTAGAGAAACTTGCCCCAGCTTTAAATTTGATTTTATATGAGCTGGACAACCAGTGTAAAATGGAAAAAGTATAAAATGACTACAGACTTTTAAAATAATTCATTCTGAGTTAAGATTAAGAACAGAGGTTGTACCAAGTGAAATAGGAGTCTCAGTAGCTTTTCCTAGTTTATAAAGACATCTCCAAGTCTCCGTCTCTCCCGGGTTCCTTCAGATCTGTCTATGGTGTTAACTGTTCTGCTTAGCTCACATCCAAGGTAACTCAATGTTTGTGGAATAACCTTTCAAAGTGTGTTGACAGCAACAAGTGGCTCTGCCACTCCAAAAAGGGACCCAGTTGGTCAATGGGAATTGTACTACACAGTTTTCCTTGCACAGACCATCACCAAAACTGGGCAAACCCCAGTGCTCTCCAAGTATTGCAAGTTGTAGGAGGGATACCAAAAGCACTCACTGCAAGTAGTATGCAATGAAGTAAAACTCAAGTGCATTAAAAAAAAAAAAAAATGGGGACATTTCGTCGAAGGTAGTTATAGCTCTGCTTCAGCTAGGCATAAATACAAGTGCCCAAACACATATGAAGTGAAGAGACCTTCAAACAAGCATTCTTGCAGTGATAACTTTTTAAAATAAACTTTTTTCGTTAAAACTTTCAAAACACAAAAATAGAAATTATAGTACAATAAACCCAGATGTTTCCAGGATCCAGATCCAACAGTTATTCAAGATCTTGTCACACTTACTTTGTGCATCCTTTTTATTTTCTTTTGCTGAAGTTAGTGACATGTTTTTGACACCAAAACTGGATTCAGTATTTGCCATTATTTAAAATTAGTTTTGTCTTTTTCTGAATGTCTCTTCCAAGGAAGTACCTCAGTATTTTGATTTGTTCACCTTCTTTGAATTCTGAGCAGCAAATGTTGAATTGCCTGCTGTGTAAAAGGCTTCATATACTTGAACTTCTTCTGCCTTCAGCTCTTAAAACTGTCAAAGCAGTTCCGGAGGGTCAGACATCTTTCTCGATTTCTTTATCTCATTGTGTACATGGCTTCCCAGTGGCAGGATACAGAAAGTAATCTAGCCAAGTTGTGTAGATAATAATATACCAGCATATTGGTACTTAATTTCTGTTTAAGAGCATTTGTCTTCTACCACTTTCTTCCAAAGGAATACTGTGTTGTTTTAATATTGTTAAATTAGAACAATGAAAGATATTGCTAATTACTTTTTATTTTGTTTGCATATCATTATAACTGTGTCCTATGCCTATAGAAAAGGAGCTAACAAATAGTTGGAAACCGCAAATGTAACCACAGTTTGGAGTAAAATAATCCCCAGCTCTCTCTAACTGCTTAGGACTCGGTCCAAGATACACGTCCCTGTCTCCTGTAGTTGCTGCATTTTGAAAGTTATGCCTGCTGGTATGACTGCAGTTAAGAGGCTGTCAGCATCCCCAGTCTGACCTCTTTATTTTGGGTTTATAACTCAGCTGTTTAAATTTGCCCTGAGCCAGAACTTAACACAGGGTTTTAACCTGAGGAATATAAGCATGCCTTTACATGTGTGTGAAAAGTCATATCTTTTTTTTTCCTCTTTACAATAAGTTGATTAAAAATATATATGCACGACAACTTAGCCATTTCAGAGCTCTGTCAAAAAACTGGAGAATTTATTCTGGAGCTGATTGACTTTTACCTACATAAATAATAGAATTTAAGAAAGCCTTTCCTTTAGAGAGGAAACTCTGCAATTTATAAGACCAGGACACTGGAAACTTTTAAAAATAAAAAATAAATTTAAGAAAAGAGATAGAAAATGAAGCGTTGACTTCTTAGAACTTGAAAATGAGCTCTTATTCATCTAGTATTTCACTATGTCTGTTTACCATAAGAACACTTTGAAATTTGGTATAATGACATTAAATAACCACAATTGAGACAGATATTCTATAAGGGACTGTTATGGTTTGCCTCTAATGTGGTAATAGATGTCATTCTAAAAATGCAACTGCACCATCTGGATGAAAGACAATGACTTCTAACACATTGGTTACAGACAATTGAATATTACAGCCCCTTTTCCTTCTGACTTGCTGCTGTCATTTTATGGAATGCAACTAGTGTGGGATTGGCATGGAATTCTTATGGAATCAAAGAAAGCTACCATTCTGAAAACTCTTATGTTCACTATGAAACAGGCAATAAATCTACATGGTTAAAGATGTACTTGCTTTCAGCAAAAACAAACAAAAAAGACAAAACAAAACAAAAAAACCTTATAAATACATTTCTGAAGTCTGGTGAGTGTCTCTAAGTTAAGAATATATATACTCCACTCCTTTAAGTCCCAGTGTCCTTTTCCATAAAATGCGGATTGGAATACCTCACAGAGTAGTTATGAAATATATATGTGATAATATGAGGAAGGACCCTAACCCTGTGCTGCCAATTTCTGGTGCACAAAAAGTGCTCAGTACATGTCATCTCCTGATGCTTTGAAGGGAAGATACATAAACTTGGGGATTCCATTTCGTAGTAATAAATAGTCTCTTTTCTCTTTAGTGGCTTTACTCCTTCCTCAATCATTACCATTGGCCTCTGAATAAACTGAAGCTTTCTATTATCTTCCGTGGTGGATGCTCATGTCTTGTCATTCTAAAATCATGAAGCTTGAGTGTCATACTGCCTTCAATTTTTTGTCTTGAGCAACAAAAATGAAGAGAAAAATAGAGAATAATAATCTCCTAAAAATAAAATTATTTGACCCCTATAATATACTTTCCGTATGAGTTTGATTTTCCAGAAAATTTTGAATGATGTTTATTCTTTGTCCCCTCAATATTAACATTTGAAAGGGATTAATCTGTTGGCTAGGAGCTCTTCTTAACACACATTTTGTTCTAGACTTTATTTTCAATAGACTATTTAAACTATTTGATGATTGGATCTATTTTGCTTCAGCCACATTTTAAGGAAGTTTTTCACATTAAAAGCTTGTGATTATCCACCTACAAATGAAAATACATGGTACCAATCTTGCCAATTATAGTTTAATAACCAACAACTATACACTGAGTATTTACATCTATCCATGTACAGACAGCCTGACTTAGAGACAGTAACATTTCCCACAGTTACTTCAAATCTTTCTTCTCCCTCCTCATTCTTAAGCACTATCCTGTAGTTGATTATATCTTCCTTGCACATGTTTTAATCCTTCTTATACATTACATTTTGCTTTTACTAATAATATGATAAGTACTGTAAGACAGGATAACCAGCTGTGACAGATATTAGATGAATGATACCCACAGTGTCATTTAGTTCAGTACCATTGAACCAAAAATTTCCAAAGTGCTCTGGAATTTGTAGTTCAGAAATGACGTGTTGGGCCTTTAGTGGACTATAAGTTTGAGATGGCTAAGGAGGCTGAGGGATAGCATTCCAGGTTGAGGGAAAATGGGAGCAGAGGCACAACTGTAGAAATATACAAGATGCATCTACTTCCTCATTTATTTCCTTCCTCCTAGAAACGTAATTCATTTGCACTGAATTCAGCTCTTACTCTGCACCTGCACTGTTCTGGGCACCACAGAAGGAACATGTCTTATACTGCAGTCTTCCAAATGTAGTTGCATTAAGCCTATGCATTAATGTAAGTTGAGCTGAAATATTTACATCATTTAGCAGCACTGCTCACTCCAATCCTGAACTAGGGTTTAGCTCCCCATATGATTCTTTTATATTTCTTAGAGTAGTTTTGTCCCTTTCTCAATAAAAGTTTCTCATATTTCTTAGAAAGGTGATTCTGGGAAGATTTATCATTTTTAATTTTTATTATAAATGGAACTTCTTTTTCATTACTATATTTTCTAACTACATAATATCTGTGTAATGGAGCTCTCTAGATATTTGAATATTCACCTTGTATTCAGGCACTTTGCCAAGTCTTACAAATTATGAAGTTCTTTCAGCTAATTATTTTGACATTTCTAGCTAACAGTCCTCTCTTGTGGTAGTTACACCATTTATTTTTATTTCATGTCTTATTGTGTAGGTCAGAACTTTCAGACTATAACAATGAATAGGGATCATCACCAGCCTGGTTGTACTCCACCTGAAAGAGAAGCCACAAGAGTTTCAGTATTACGTTGGCTCTTGATTAGAAATAGATTATCATGTTAAAGAAGAATTCTACTATTACTTAGATTTGTGCCCAGACATCACCATCATGTAAAACAAGGTGTCCCTTAACTTCAGAATGCAGTCCCCTAAGTACATGCTCCCCTGAAAGAAAAGTGGCCTTTCTACCTCCCCTTAAGAGGCCTTCCCATTTCCTGACCAACGTGAACATTTACAGTCTTTTCAGAGGAAACTCAAATCTCTATTTCCATCAAGAGGTCTTCTACAGTCCCACGTTCTCAGGCTCTGGGATCTCCTATGCTGAATCACACCAGATGAGATATCCTGTCCAAGCAGGGCTCTACCAAGCCAATCCAGGACCCTTCCCACAGTCTCTCCTTTGGATGAGATAAAGAACTCATATTCCCTGCTTGAGTGCCAAGGATTCACACACATCTCCCAGAAATAACCAATCATTTTCAGGGTGAGTCCAGTTTAAATACATAGTTTAAAAGAAAATGGTCTCTAAATCTGAAAATACACCCACTCTTTGCAATACTAAAAATGACACTTCAAGGTTCATCTCTGCTTTCAGAGTGATGGTGATTTCAAAGGTTTTGTTCAAGAACAGTGGGGGAATATATGCTATTTATTCATGTCTACAACATGCCTTATAGCTCCCCATCCCATACCCCATATAAATATCCTTCTTCCCTTGGCAAATAACATCTTCTAACATACCACATAATTTACTTATTTATTATAGCATTGTCTCTCTCTCCCCCATTGAGAATGTGATCTCCACTGGGACAGGGGTCTTGCCTTTCTTATTCACTAATGGATCCCAAAGATCCAGAACAATGCTTGACGTATAATAGTCATTCAATATATATTTTTTAAATCAATGAGTGAAAAATCAGATGGTGGTATTTTTGCTAAAACAACAGAAAACCTATTATTAATGGAAATTAATGTTTTCATCTTTAGAAACAAAAAATCAATAACAACTTTCAAATTATTCTCTCCAACTTTATTTTATTTTATTTTTTAACAAGTCTGGCACCAGAGTTTAGGACTTTTAATTTGTCCCAAAGTTGCTAAAGCAAAAATCATGATAAAACATTCTGCTTTCCTTTACAACCCCCCAACGCAAAAAAAAACCAAAACCAAAAAACTCCGTAGGAAAAAAATGGTTTTGTACATGGGAGGAAACAATATAAATTCAAAACTTACAGATAAGGGTTAGCTCTATCACTCATCTCTTTAAAAAGTTTATACGAATATCCAGTCAACACCATCAGGGTTATCTCTCTTGAAATGTTATCTATACGGATTTCCAAGTATACCACAGGACTGTATACTGTCTTGGAATGTCCTCAGAAGGCTCCGTCATTGAGCAGGTAACAGAGGAAAAACCTCAGAGTCCTTTCTTTCAAATGGAAGAGGGAAAGACAGGGGTAGAAGAAACTATTCAAACTTCGTCTTCTTTCCTTGTGGCTTGTGGTCTCCTCCTCCTCCTCTGCCTCCTCGGAAGCCTCCTCGCCCTCCAAAGCCTCGCCGGCCTCTGCCACCAAATCCACCTCGGCCACCGAAGCCACCTTTACCCTTAGGCTTGGCCCAGTCCAAAGTAACTATGTTTCCATCAATTTCACCATCTTCCATGGCCTCCTTGGCAGCTTTGGCATCTTCCTCACTGTTGAAGTCTACAAAACCAAACCCCTTGGAGGATCCAATCTCCCGGTCAGTGACTATCCTTGCACGAATAGAGCCGTCAAACGACTCCTTTAATGTCTCTTCTGTAGTATCCTCAGATAGACCTTTGACAAACAGAGTTTTGGATGGCTAGCTTCTTGCATTAGGTGATCCCCTGGGTCCTCGCAACTCCAGCCTGATGGCTCTGCCCTCAATTTCCCTTTTATTACATGAATTTAAAGCTTCTTTAGCATCTTCAAATGAAGCAAATTCTATAAATGCATACCCTTTCGATTTGCCATTTTGGTTCTGGGGCACTTTGACAAATGTTGCCTTCTCAAATACTTCCTGAAGAGTTCTTCCGTTGCACTACAGGAGAGGTTGCTTAAAACCAGGGTTTTTGATTCACCACTCCAAGTGCTATTCTTTCCACCTCTATAGTCTTGACTTTGACCTTTCTCTCTGGTATAGTACAGGGAAATGGATCGCCCATCTATCTCTGTTCCCTGCTTTTCTTCCAAGGTTTTCTCTGCATCAGCTTCTGTCTTAAATTCAATGTAAGCAATCCCTTTATTCTTTCCATCCCTGCTGACTAATCTGATATCCACAGCATCTTCAAACACTTCTTTTAATTCTTCCTAAGTAACTTTATAAGACAGATTTTTAGCCAAAAGTGTTCTCGCATCTCAATCTTTCTTACTGTCTTTTCCCTTTGGTTTTTCTAGTTTAATTTCATTGCCAAAGACTTTTAAACCAGTGAGTTCCAAGGCTTTTTCCAGGTCTTCAGCAGATTCAAAATCCACATAGCCAAACTTCCTAGACACACCAATTCTGACATCAACAACTGCAAGACCATTTTTAGCAAAAATGTCACTGATACCCGTTTTCAATTCAGGAGCAGATTTACTGAAGTTCAGGTTTCCAACAAAGAGATTGAAAGATGTAGTTGGTTCTGTGGCTTCCACTTTCTGTTTCTTGGCTTCAGGAGCTGCTTCTTGTTTGGCCATTTCCTTCTTTCGTTTTCCAGGCGCTTCTTTGACAAGTTCTTCCCCCTCTTCCTCCTCCTCTTCCTCCTCGTCATCCTCTTCCTCCTCTTCGACTTCATCCTCATCGTCATCCTCTTCATCTTCATCTTCAGCAGTGCTCTTTGCCTTCACAAGAGCAGATTTGCCGGAGCTTTCTTTCCTTTGGCTGGTGCAGTCTCCATAGCTGCTTCTTCAGAGTGATCTTCGTCATTCTTATCATCATCTTCATCATCATCTTCATCCTCGTCATCCTCACCTTCATCCTCATGATCATCATCTTCATCCTCATCATCGTCTTCATCATCATCTTCATCCTCGTCATCCTCATCATCTGAGGCAGGAGCAGCAGCTGCTTTCATCACTGCTGGCTCGAATTCATCCTCATCGTCCTCTTCACTGTCGTCTTCATCTTCCTCATCACTGTCTTCCTTCTTGACATTCTTGCCATTCTTTGCTCCCTTGGCTGGAGTGGCTGCTCCCTTCTTACCAGGGGTTGCTACCAATGCTTTGCCTGGTGTGGCTCCCTTTTTGCCAGGTGTTGCTACTGCTTTGGCAGGTGTAACTGTCTTCCTGGCTGGTGTAGCGGCTGCCTTTTTGCCAGGGGTGACAACTGCTTTCTTTGCCGGTGTGCCAACTGTAACCTTTTTTGTTGGGGAAACCATCATCATCTTTGCTGGAGTTGCGGTAGCCTTTCTGCCTTTTTTCTGAGGGATAACAATCTCTTCTCCACTGCTATCATCCTCTTCATCTTCTGACATTCCCTCATCTTCACTATCTTCTTCTACCTCCTTTGGGGGAGGAGCCATTTTCTTGGGGTCGCCTTGATTTTTACCAGCCTTTGCAAGTTTTACCATGGTGGCGGCTTATGACGGCAGAGTGTGTGGCGAGCGAGTGGCGCAGATGAGCCCAGAGGAAGCGAAGCAACATCGATGGTGGCCGCTGATCGCAGAGCTCGTATGCTTGGCTGCCAGCTAGAGCTCGAGACTCTCTCCAACTTTAGAAGGCAAAATTTCATGTCTTCAGGCACTTGTTGTACCAATTTTTAAAAAATAGTGTCACTTTTGACCAAGAATACACAATAGAGAAAGTAGTGATTGGAAACAAAAAGAATCTAAATAAAAAGACAGAGATATCAACACTCACCACCACATGAGGATGAGATGGCCCTGGAGGCAGAAACCATTCCTCACTGGCCCAGAAAGATGCCAGAAATGAAATGCATGCTTCATAAATGTTTACTGAATACATGAGTGAGCAAATGAATGAATAAATGAATACACAAAGAAATAGCATTCTAATGATGTAAAAAAAAGTCATGTGTGAGAATGTTCTTGGAAATCCTGAAGAGTCAATGCCTTCCCACGGAGAAGTAAACCTTTTCAAGGTGGCTTAGGATTGGAGGTCAGGAGAGGACTTTGGATAATGAAATCGTTCTAGAAAATTCAAATTACTCTGGAGATGTACTAATCATACTCCAAGCCTGAATCTTAATGATACCTAAGAGAAGAAAGAAGTAAAACCGAACCCAGGGGTTTGTTCACCGCCATCTAGTATATCGGCCATTCGTACATTGCCAACTTGTCTTTCTCCATCTCCCAACTAAGCAATCCTGAATTTGAGTGTGGGGTGTGTGTCAAGGAAAACAACAAATCTTAAAAGTCTGCCAGATGCACCCCTTTACATTGTTCCGGGCAAAGAATCCCATTTCTTTTGTTCAGTGGCCATCACTGCCCCACTTACATTAGAGTGCCAGATGAAGGCTATTCTGTGACTGTGATTCAGAATTCCTGGCATTTACTACCCAGTTAATTGTAGCTTCCAATTAGTCTCTCCTGATAAGGAGAGGCAATGTTTGCTCACCGATGTGATCTTGTGCTACACACAAATTGGTGTGCAGAAACAGATCACTGCTTTGTGCTGCTGCAGCATCTTACTAAACTAAACCTGAAATTCAGATGGGAGTTTTTAGCCCTGGTTTGCTTAGTATTGCTTCAACCTTAATTTTGCAATTTACCACAAATCAGTGCTTACAGGGAAGGAGTGAGTCTTCCTTGGTGTGCCCTCTCTGCTTAATTTTTCTGGGCCTTCCCTAACAGCTTTGGTATTTCACAGGAAGACACATTTTATTAAATGGAGCCTTTGTGTCCTACGTACATATATATGGATTCCACGACAATTTTACAGCTCTTTCAAAACCCAGTTTGAAGGGCGTTTAAGCGGGGAATATGAGTTTCATGAGCAATCAGTGTCTGAACAAGCCCTCCAGGTGATTCTGATGCAAGGTCAAATTTAAAGTCCTTTAAGGATTCAAAGGTCATTGAGGAATATTGCCAAAGACCAGTGGTTCCCAAACTTCAGTGCATCAGAATTATCTGAAGGGCTTGTTAAGACCCTGATTGCTGAGCCCCATCTCCAAGTTTCTGATTCAGTAGGTCTGGGATGCTGGCCAGGAATATGCATCTTTCAGTTCCCAAGTGATGCTGATACTGCTGGTCTGGGGACCGCATTTTGAAAAACACTACAGAAAATTTAATCATTTACTTCTTTGCAATCTCTTGTAGCATTATTCCAGTGTTGAACTTTGGATGTAAAACAAAATTAACAGGATCTTGGACCTCAGAAGAGTTCCATGGTCTCAAAATTTTAAATTTATAGAACTAAATGGAAAAACACTGAAGGTTTTAAGAGGTCAGAGGGAGACTTGTTTCTGATGCTCTGACTTTGAGAGAAATCTTGGGTATGAAGTAATCTGGAAATGCACTGTACATTTGTACGGGACAGTACACAGATCTCTACTTCAGTTTTTTTCCAGGCAGTTTGTATTAGAGAGGTTCATCTGTCCCCTAAAAAGAACAACTGTAGCACTAAAGGACTAGAAAGAATAAAGTATCAGGGATTGAGAAGAAGATGAGCCTGGTTGCCGTTTTATCACTGACTTGCCTCGTGAGCAAATGTTTAACCTCCCTAGAAATCAGTTTCTCCTCTGTAAAATTCATTTAACAAATGTGCATTGACTCATCCATATGCAGAACACCAAACTTCATCCTGTTGAAGAGACAAAGATAAATTAGACATCTTTCCTGAAGATAGACATGCATATAAATAGCTGCAGTATGTGGTAGAAAGTGAGAATGCCACTGAAAAAAGCACCATAATACCATGAAATGATGGTTCCTATCACTACATCTTAATGATTCTTCCATTTTCTAGGCCCTGGCCTTGATAATTTAGAGTCATCGTCTCCTTTCTTCCCAATTTCCACAAGCGCCTCAAAGTCCCATTGATCATCCCTTTGAAATTCCTCTCAGCATCGTTTCCTATCCTCCTCACAGCCTCAAGTCCTTCTCAGACCTTGTCACTTTACTCCACAATTTCTGCAGTACCAGAAACACAACTCTGGATGCCTGCCATCATCTTTCTTTCCAGGACCTCCTATAGCCTGTTACTAGATTCATCTTTCGAAAGAGGAGCTTGCATCCTCCTATCACAACTCTGCCTTTATCAGTTCCTGCTAGACTGCTCCACCTAGCATTCAGGCACCCTCCAAGTGCCTCCCTCTCCCATCCACCACAGCCTGCCTTTCCTCCCAAGCACTACTTCTCTCTCCTTCTAGACCTGGTCCCTCCTGTCTCACCAACACACTCCATGCACCAAAGCTCTGAGCCTTTACCAACATTCCACCAGCCTTTTAGAAGATCCCCCTTTCCTTTGACCCATCCACGTTTGGTCCATCGTTCAACACCACCCCCTAAATGTTTTCTCTTAGTTCTCCAATCACAGTGTTTTCTCCTGCTCTGAATGTATACCACCTAGGTCAACAAGTTCATCACAGCGTCCTTGTTTCTTATTGTCTTTAGAGCCTAGAGGCATCTCTCCTTTGAGGGGAGGGATTAGGTCATTTACTTTTGAATTTCTTCCTTTCTCCTGTGCCCATTGCCCTACTCCCAGTTACACGGCACTCTGCTGCTCAGATACACAAGTCAGCACAGGGTAATGCAGCAGAAACTCTGGAAATGTTTGGTGGGTGAATGAAGTAAGGCAGTGGACATCTGTTGCTTTCTTTTTGCCAGGCTGGCATGCAGTCACCATTCTGATTCCCATGCTTTCTTTCCTTATGGTTCTATGCTGCTAAGAAATGTGGCCCAGTCCTGGGTAACTAGAATTCTGGATCCACTGGTCAGTCGTGATTGCTCACGGATGATTAAGTGGCTTAAGTCAGGCCAAGTGGAACCAGTGAGACTCAACTTGAAGCCTTTGTCATAACTACAGGATTAAAGAAACCCTCTATGTGCTGTTCTTGAAGATAACTGGATATTCATCTGCAAAGGCCGGCAGACATCTTAGCAGAGATAGCCTGCCTCAGAAACATGTCAACCCACAGAAAAGAGAAGTGGAGAGATGCAAGAAGACAGATTCCTAACACCACTGACCACCTGAATTAAACTGTGCCTGAAGCCAGTGCCCTCAACCTTCAAAAGCCAATAAAAGCCTTATTTTCCTTAAGCTAGTTTGATTTGTTTTCTATCATTTACTATCAAGAGACACCTACTAATTTGAATAAAAATAATGAAAGCTGACAAATTGAGAAGTTACTACACACTACGCTGAGTACTTAAAGTGAAAAAAAATGCATTTAATCTTTTGATAAAAGACCTTTTCTAAATAATTGTGGTGAGTCAATAATAGTGGATGATTTTTTCTGGTTGAAATAGGGTACTGATAGCAAACTTTATATACCAGATGGTGTTACGGATCTCTCATGATAGATTTTCTAATCCTAAAATGTGGACAAGCATTGGAGAAAATGTCAAAAATTATATCTGTAGCTACGGAGATATATATGTATCATAGCACTTGTATCTGCCAAATACAACATTTTTACTCCATGTAATAAAACCAGTTATTTCATAAAAGAGTTGTATGAGTATGCCTTATGGAATATGTGGGTATCTCTGTAACTCAATTTTCTGAACATAATTAATTCATTTAATTACATGAAGGCTAATATGTTTTTTTTTTGAATTTTATTTATTTTTTTATATAGCAGGTTCTTATTAGTCATCCATTTTATACACATCAGTGTATACATGTCAATGCCAATCTCCCAATTCATCACACCACCACTCCCACCCCCCACCGCTTTCCCCACTTGGTGTCCATAAGTTTGTTCTCTACATCTGTGTCTCAATTTCTGCCCTGCAAACCAGTTCATCTGTACCATTTTTCTAGGTTCCACATATATGCATTAATATACGATATTTGTTTTTCTCTTTCTGACTTACTTCACTCTGTATGACAGCCTCTAGATCCATCCATGTCTCTGCAAATGACCCGATTTCATTCCTTTTTATGGCTGAGTAATATTCCATTGTATATATGTACCACATCCTCTTTATCCATTCGTCTGTTGATGGGCATTTAGGTTGCTCCCGTGACCTGGCTGTTGTAAATAGTGCTGCAGTGAACATTGGGGTACATATGTCTTTTTGAATTATGCTTTTCTCTAGGTATATGCCCAGTAGTAGGATTGCTGGATCATATGGTAATTCTATTCTTAGTTTTTTAAGGAACCTCCATACTGTTCTCCATAGTGGCTGTATCAATTTACATTCCCACCAACAGTGCAAGAGGGTTCCCTTTTCTCCACACCCTCTCCAGTATCTGTTGTTTGTAGATTTTCTGATGATGCCCATTCTAACTGGTGTGAGGCGACACCTCATTGTAGTTCTGATTTGCATTTCTCTAATAATTAGTGGTGTTGAGCAGCTTTTCGTGTGCTTATTGGCCATCTGTATGTCTTCTTTGGAGAAATGTCTATTAAGGTCTTCTGCCATTTTTTGATTGGGTTGTTTGTTTGTTTAATATTGAGCTGCATGAGCTGTTTATATATTTTGGAGATTAATCCTTTGTCCATTGATTTGTTTGCAAATATTTTCTCCCATTCTGAGGGTTGTCTTTTCATCTTGTTTATGGTTTCTCTTGCTGTGCAAAAGCTTTGAAGTTTCATTAGGTCCCATTTGTTTATTTTTGTTTTTATTTCCATTACTCTAGGAGGTGGATCAAAAAAGATCTTGCTGTGATTTATGTCAAAGAGTGTTCTGCCTATGTTTTCCTCTAAGAGTTTTATAGTGTCCAGTCTTACATTTAGGTCTCTAATCCATTTTGAGTTTATTTTTGTGTATGGTGTTAGGGAGTGTTCTACTTTCATTCTGTTACATGTAGCTGTCCAGTTTTCCCAGCACCACTTTTCTTTTCTCCATTGTATATCTTTGCCTCCTTTGTCATAGATTAGTTGACCATAGGTGCGTGGGTTTATCTCTGGGCTTTCTATCCTGTTCCATTGATCTATCTTTCTGTTTTTGTGCCAGTACCATATTGTCTTGATTACTGTAGCTTTGTAGTATAGTCTGAAGTCAGGGAGTCTGATTCTTCCAGCTCCGTTTTTTTCCCTCAACACTGCTTTGGCTATTCGGGGTCTTTTGTGTCTCCATACAAATTTTAAGATTTTTTTGTTCTAGTTCCATAAAAAATGCCATTGGTAATTTGATAGGAATTGCATTGGATCTGTAGATTGCTTTGGGTGGTATAGTCATTTTCTGAATATAATTAATTCATTTAATTACATGAAGGCTAATATGTATATTTCTTAAAATATCATTGGAGATATTTTACTAAAAGCAGAATTACAAAAGTTGTTATAAAACTTCTTTTTCAGAAGACAGTTGAAGTAAAATAAGGCTTTGGATGTGAATGATTTAGGATCTTCTGATGTAAAAGCCAGAGGCAAGCACCTTTATAAGAGATTGACACCTGGAGCTAGTACATACACACAGACACAAATTGACAAGATTTATAAAGGGTATTTTGGTTAACAAGGAGGCTTAAATTCCCACCACATTTATTTCTGTAATTACTTTTAGACTTGGGTTCTATCTGCAGTCTTAAAATGTCATTATTTTATACATGTGGACATGTAACATAAGTGGAAAGTCACACTAAAAATGAGAACAAATAAGAGCTTTGACTTGAATTTTAAGTTCATAAGATAGGGTATTTTTGCAGGAAAGAATAAAAGGTCTTGGTAAAATGTCTTTAGCCCACGCTCAGTGAACTACCAGAGTTATTATAAGTTTTAGCTCTTTTCAACAGAATGGCTTGTTAACTAGGAAAAAAAAAGAAAAAAAAAATACCCTGTCTGTCTTATGAAAACCATTTTCTTTGCCTACTTAAAGTTGGTTGTCACATATACCATTAACTTTTAAACTCAGGGTCAGTTCACTTGTCATTACCCAAGAAAAAAATGTTATCTCCTCTGTTCAGACACATTTTCTGATTCTTGAGAAAGCCTAAACATTTTGGTAACACCAAATCAGTAGTGAAAAAAGCCCTCCTCCATCACAGGCAGATATCCATACCTAGACTTGCAAAAAGAGCAAGAAAACAGAAACAAAAATAAAGGAGGGAAGAAAAGGAGAGGGAGAAAGGAGAGTTAAAGGACAGAGAACATCTTGCTGTGAGAGCACAGGGAAAGAACCCATGCCTTGTGCACATTCTTTCCATGGGCTACAGATGCCCTTGCATGCCCTCGCCATGTGTATTTTTCCTGTGATCATTGATGTCCAGATAGAGGCAACACTTTTATTTAGAACAACTACAAAGAACTCTGAAAGATCAGGCTCTCATGTAATTAGTATTAACAAGCCGAACATAAATTTAAATTCCTTCACCTTTAGGAAAGAAAAGGAAACTTATGATTGTGACATAGAGTTCTACTAGGGAAATCTGAAGAACCTTGATCACCAAATGTTTTCAGAGGCCAGGTTTCTTCAGTGTAGCCAGGCTGGAAAGAGATAATGGAAGCTTTTCTTAATGGTGATCATGCACTGGCTGTGAAATGTAATTTTAGAGCAAGCCACAAAGAAATAGTCATGGACCTGTTTGCAGTAGGGATCAGGGACTCTGAAATTTCTCAAAGACTCAAAATGTAAAATGACATTAACCTGCATGCAGTTCTAGACATGGCAGATCACTCAGCGGTGTTGAAGCAGCAGAATTTGGATATGCTAGCTGAGAATGTGGAGGAATCCAAAAGAGTGGTTGTCATTTGGTCAGAGTGAGGAAAATAATGGCAGAAGAAAACCACAGCTATAGATCAGAGAAGAGCCGTTAAGGGAAGCAACACATGGGAGCCAGAGCCTGCATCTGCCCTGAAGAGGGTCTGCCTCTGGAACATTAATGCACAGAACCATGCAAGTGTTTGAGCCAAGAGAATGCACCATGAGGGATATCTTGTTTAATGGTCCTCAGATGCTTTTCCTGATACTGATCATAAGAATGGCAACAAAGTAGTTGTGCTTAAATTTGACTCGGAGGAAAAAAATGTCTTAATCTCTGAGCCCAGATAGAATTTACAAATATTTATTTATATTGCATCACCTCTCTTGAATTGTCATTGTGCTAGAAAAGAATAAACAGTAGAATGCTGGGTGTAACCAGCCCATGAAATGTGCACAGAGTTTATAGCAGCAGCAAATATGCAAAGTCTGGTTAAGGCAATGACTAAGATTTCCATTTATCTTTCAAGTCAGAAAAAGTCAAAATTTTAAATCTCAAGAGATCTAATGGCAGGAATAGAACTTGCTAAACGGATTCATTTAATTTATATTGAGTGTGTTTTGCACTGTTAGAAACTCCAGGGACTATAAGGAAATCAAAGAGCTTGAGTTTTTTCTAGGGATACAAGATACACGTAGAAAGTTAACAGTGTAGCAACCATTTAAAACCACAATTTGAGTGATATCACAAAGCTGCAGTTGGTACCAACTGGCAATAAATCACTGCCTCAGAGCTTCCATCACTTTGCAGTCACCATATTATACTCGATCCCCACGTACTTAGACGTATGAGTTTTAACAAGTAGTGAAACTTCCCTGATTCTCAAGGTTTGCATCTCAAAAATGGGTGTTGGAATTGAGACCCACTCCCCTCTCAAACCTCCATGAATATTTGATGATTTCTAAGATCCTATTTGGACACTTTGATATATAATCAACCTTTCTTATTCTCCCATTAGGAAACCAACCAATATTTATATTGCTCTTTCTCTCTGAAATATGGAAGATCAAAGGGGAAATCAAAGTTGGAAGAGGTGAAGGAGCAAAATGAAACTTGCTTTAACATGATACCTATTTATGTCAGGTCAACTAGCGTCCCCAGTTTTGCAAATGAAAATTATAATGTATAGAACCTGTGAAGTCCACCTCTAGCCTTTTAACCTCAGAATCTCTATAATTTATTATATAATTAATACTTGAACTAGAAGGTGGAATGAAGAAATATAATTCCTGATTAAATTAAACATAAAACATATGAATTGTTTGAAATATAAAAAGATATAACGTAAAAAATGAAAATTCTGTTGTTTATTTAACTCTACTATGCCACTCAGATTTCAAACTGTATGAATCATTATTATCAATGGCAGCTTATGTATATCTCAAACAGTACTCTGTCATTCAGGCATAAAAACTGGAAGACTGTTATTCAATAGGTATAATTCTGTTAAGCTAGCTTTTTAAAAATTTTATTGGGATATAACAGATTTACAATGTTGTGTTAGTTTCAGGTGTACAGCAAAGTGAATCAGTTATACATATACATATGTCCACTCTTTTTTAGCTTCTTCTCCCCTACAGGCCGTTAAAGAGTATTGAGTAGAGTTCCCTGTGCTATACAGTAGATCCTCATTAGTTATCTATTCTATATATAGTAGTATGTATGTGTCAATCCCAGTCTTCCAGTTTATCCCTCCCCCACTTACCCCCTAGTAACCGTAAGTTTATTTTTTACATCTGTAACTCTGTATCTGTTTTGTAGACAAGTTCATTTGTAGCCTCTTTTTAGATTCCACATATAAGTGATATCATATGATATTTGTCTTTCTCTGTCTGACTTACTTCATTCAGTATGAGAATCTCTAGGTCCATCCATGTTGCTGCAAATGGCATTAGTTTGTTCTTTTTATGGCTGAGTAATATTCCACTGTATATATGTACCACATCTTCTTTATCCATTCCTCTGTTGTTGGACATTTAGGTTGCTTCCATGTCCTGGCTATTGTAAATAGCACTGCTATGAACATTGGGGTTCATGGTTTTCTCTGGATATATGCCCAGGTGTGGAATTGCTGGATCGTATGGTAACACTATTTTCAGTTTTTTAAGGAACCTCCATACTGTTCTCCATAGTGGCTGTACCAGTTTGCATTCCCATCAACAGTATAAGCTAGCTTTTTGCTTTTTATTTCAAGACTGGTTCTATGACATTTATAATTTAGCCAGTGCTTTCAAATCATCTTATTGACTCCACCAGAGTAATCTCTCTCTTTCCTACTTTGTTTTCTTCCTTTATTTCTTTCACTTTAACAGATTTGATAAAGTTGAAGTGTCTATTTTCTTTTTTCCCACTTGAACTTAAAATAGTAGTAATAATATCACATGTGTAGTGCTAGGGGGAGATGTTCACATTTATTTATATTGCTCCATCTCTCTTAAGTTGTCATCGTGCTAGACTAAATGGTAAAACCTTGGACATAACCAGCCCTTGAAATGTACACAAAGAGTCTTTATCAGTAGCACATAAAAAAGCAAACTAAGGTACGGAAGATTAAGGGGACTTAGCAAAGTGACTCAGTCAAGCTTGTTTTCTAGGCCATTGCTCTAACTATAGGAACATACTAACTTTGGAGTGACAGAGCATACTACAGGAATTTAATATCATACTTTAACTTCTAAATACCAACTATTTGGCAAATAATTATGGAAAAGGCACATGACTTTAAGACATAATTCTCTTTTCATACCAATCATACACTTCTTAGCATAATTTTTCTTTTATTATGGAGCATTTTCAACTGTAGTACTTCCATTGATGATGCTAATCACTAAGTGTACTCAGTATCTCTGCCATATAATGACATTGTTATGTGATATTGAAGAATTAAAATGTATGCCTGAGTAAACTGAGCACAGCTTTCACTTTAAAAGCGAGAAAGAAGAAGGAAGAAAGGAAGGGAGAGAGGGAGGGGGAGAGAGGAAGGAAGGAAGTTAGTCAGTCAGTCAGTTAGTTAGTTAGTTAAATAGCCAGGTAAAAAGAAATTGAAATAGCTTCTCCACTTTAACCATAAAGAACAGGTTTTTTTAAGTCATTGGATTATGTTAGAACATTGCACAAACCTTCTGATTCTATCTTCTTACAGTTCTTTCGTGGCTTTATATAACACTATAAGCATCTCTGGAGTAATTTTAAGTAGCACATGTGAAGTATGTCATTGAGAATTTATGGGTAGTATTTATTGGAGTCACTGAATTGTCTCCATGAAATTTTTAACAACTGTAACCTCACAAATGATCTAGCAGATTTGAAGTATACAAGAATCTCAATTGCTAGAATTCTGAAAGGTATAGTGAAACTCAGATATTCAGAATCAATAGGGTGAGCTGTATATTTGGCTATAGAAATGTGACTGTTAATTTTGTATCAAACTGACAGAACCACAGGATGCCCAGATATCTGGTTAAACTTTATTTCTAGGTGTTTCTGGATACGAACTTTGAATTGGTAAACTGGGTGAAGCACATGGCCCTCTCCCGTGAGAGTGGGCATCATTCAACCCACTGAGAGCCTTAATAAAACAAAAAGGTGGAGGAAGGTTGAATTCACTCTTTGCCTGACTGCTTAACCCAGGACGTTGATCTTCTCCTGCTCTCCATGGTTCTCAGGCGTTCAGACTGGGACTGGAAAATATACCATCTGCTCTCCAGCTCTCAGCCCATTGAACTACACCGTCAGCTTCCCTGGGTCTCCAGCTTGCAGAGAGCAGATTGTGGGACTTCTCAGTCTCCATAATCATGTGAGCCAATCCCTTACAATAAATAGATAAATATAAGATATATATATATATATCTTCTATTGGTTCTGTTTCTCTGGAAAACCCTGACTAGTACAAGGGGAAAGAGGCATCCAAATAATTCAGAAGTATATAATGGAGCTCCCTGATTTGCCTAGAAGAGGAATCAGTTATGTCTTTTATGCTGGAAGGATATTCTGCTTCCCAGTAGGCAGGGAGGAGCATGCATGTAGCTTGTACATTCAGTAAGCAAGCTCACGGTTGAGAATCTACCAGGTATATGCTAGCCACTAATGATAACAAGAAAAAGGCATAGTGACTGCCCTCAAGGAACCTAGTGTCAGAGTTTTAAGATGACCCACTCTCTGCCTTAATTGAAGGTGATAGAGGAAGTATTCATTCATTTCCTCATTTGGGATTAATTAGGTACCCAATACAGTAAAGGCTCTGTGTTTTGTGCTGCTTATAGTGTAGTGAACAAGGCAGGCTTGACTTTTGCTCTCATAGAGTTGACCCTCAGGGTAAATAGATAAGTAAGTATTTTGTCACCATTGCTCTCTTTGTTAAAAAGAAAGAGGAGGGCTTCCCTGGTGGTGCAGTGGGTGAGAGTCCGCCTGCCGATGCAGGGAACACGGGTTCGTGCCCCGGTCCGGGAAGATCCCACATGCTGCGGAGCGGCTGGGCCCGTCAGCCATGGCCGCTGAGCCTGCACGTCCGGAGCCTGTGCTCCGCAATGGGAGAGGCCACAACAGTGAGAGGCCTGCATACCACAAAAAAAAAAGGAAGAGGAGAGTGCTAAGAGAGGATTTGTGGACAGACAGCACCTTGGCTGGGGGGAGGGGAATGCTGAGCTATCTAAAGGATAAGTTAAAGGTGGCTCTCGGGGAAGAGGAGAAGTGTTTGGGGGAGAACATTCCAGCCAGAATGAAAAGCATTTGTAAAGATTGTGAGGCCGGAACTGAAAGGCAAAGGTGGCTGAGTTAAAGTGGAAGATGGGGGTTATGTGAGGTGAAGACAGAGAGAGAAAGGCCAGCCTATGCAGAGCCGTGCAGGCCATGTTAAGGATTTCTGTCTTGATCCTAACAATCTCTGAAGGGTTTCAAGCAGAAAAATGATGAGATCAGATTTGTATCACTTAAAAGTTTTCCTGCCTTCTCTGTGGAGAATGGATTAGTATTCAGAGGTACAAAGCTATTGTACAAGTCCTGGTATTCATGGTATGATGGAGGAGATGGCCAAAAAGTGTACAGATTCAAGAGATATTTAGGAGGGAAAATGGACAGCAAAGAGTAAAGGATTGAACATGGGGGTAAGGGAAAGTCTGGTACCAAGGATGACTTCCAGGCTCCTGGCATGGTTGGTGGGGTTCTTCACTTAAATGGAGAGAAGCAAGATGGGGGGCAAGGTGAGCTGTGGCAAGTCAGGGAGAGGACAGTATTGAGGATGACTCCAAAGTGTTAGTCTGGGCAACTGTTGCATTTAGCACAAGACGCCATGAATGTGTGTTAATGGCTTTTGGGGGAGAATGGATTTTCAGTCATTGTCAAGCATCATAATATCATTTCATAATTTGTGTGCATTCATTACTGTACCATACATCAACAATTTAAGACAAATATAGCCTAATCAGTTATATTTAGCAAGATTAGTTAATATTAGCAATATTTGTCACTCAGTTACAGTATAACATTGTTCATTGACTCTTCCTTCCCACCTCTCCCTGACTTGCTTCCACACGATTGTGTCCTCACTTTATCTGGATGATGATATGGAAAGAGATGATCATTGAGGTTAGACTCCATGGTTCAAATCTTGGTGCTATCACTTGCTAATTGTATGATTGTGACAAGTTGGTCAAACTCCCTATATCATATCATATATGATATATCATTATATATCATATATCATATATATATCATATATCATATATATCCTATCATATATATCATATGTATCATATTATATTTATTGTAATATAAATACTATTCATATTATTCACCTATAATAATACCTACTACAGGAGATTAGTGACATTTTAATAGGAAAATCTATCTAAAAGGTCTGATACAGTACTTAGCCTATGTTAGACACTCAAAAAAAAAAAAAAAGGCTACTGCCATATAGTCTCAGAGTGTCCTTGCCCCTCTCCTGATACCCTCTTATCCGGCAAACCAAGACGGTAGATGTAGCTCTCCAGCCTCTCCCTTTGTGGAGAGTAGAAAAGGAGCACCATTCTAATTTGAGCCTAGTTTGCATGTCTCACAGGGGGCCTCCCTAACTCCCTACCTCCCTCTCCTACTGTTTGGCCTGTCCCCTCTCCAAAGGACATGACACCCTCTCCCCCAAGACAACTGCTGAGGGCAAGAATTTCATCCCCGTATTTCTTCTGTTTACACTTACTCTCTTTAGAAACAAAAGGAGAGCAGGTCTTTTATTAAACACAGGGATATACCACAATAGGAGGACACATCAGAGTTTCCTCAGGCCCCCTTTGCCTGGACTGGAGGTAAGCCCCTGACTGCACTACTTTCATTTTCAGGAAAGTGTGCAGACCCAGAAATGGTATCCTGGCCTTGGGTGTCCCAAAATGGTTTTGGCTGAGACATTTGAGTAGTTGTTTATGTGGACATAGCGTTAGTTTCAGCTGCCAATTTTAGAGTTAAATGGCTTACATCACTACAAAATTTTAGCAGAACTTGTTTTCCAAAATAAATGTCATTAAATCTACATTCCCACCAACTGATGAGAGACTTGAACTCAGCAAATATGGCGAAAACAGCAGATCAGCAAAAGTAAGAAAAACACATGCTCCCTTCATATGGTAAAAATGACTCTTCCTTCGTCTCCAGAAAACACATCTACTTGGCGAATGAGCAAAGTGAATTCTGCTTCTGCTGAATGTAGGGAATTCATAAAAGGTATCTGCTTGTTTCCAGTTCAAGTTGCATGAGATATTATTGAATTTACATTTCCATGACTTAACTGTACATTTTTAAATTAACAGTGAGTATCTCTTTATTTTACATTAATAATTTTAAAACAAACCTATTCTAAAGTCCTAAAGAAAACAGTTTTGGCAAGTCAGCCAGGGCAACAGTATCCCTGAGGAAATTTGCACTAGGAGTCTTGCAAATAATTGAAGTAGTGTCTTCTGGAGCTAAGGGTCCTACCTATCTTCAGGGTGGTTATCTTTATAGTTCTGAGAGTTAACGAGCCACCAAGTGATCATTTAAGGGCTCCTTTCACAGTAGTGGCCATATGAGTTTGTCACTGTGATGACATTTCTTAGAAAATCATCTCAATTTGTACCTTCAACTTTGAGAAGAGGGAAAAAAAAGAAAAACCTTTATACCTTATTTCTACCCATTACCTCCATCTGGGATACAAGCAGTGTCTGATCAAACATATGGCACATAAACAGTAATTTAATTAAATGTGAACAAAGCCTTTTCATGTACCATATTTAAATTTTGAAATGTAGCCCAGTTTTCCTTCTATTTAAAATACATGAAACAACATGCAAAAAAAAAAAAAAAGTCACATTGTTAATGACAGATGTGATGATATGTACAGAGCCCTTGCAGCGTGATATGGCCTGGCTCCGTCTATGTAGGTAGGCTATTTTGAATGTACTCCACCTTGGCACTCAATAGAGTTGAATATTTTTGTCCTGACCAACCTATCATTTTAATAAAATTGCAAGCATAGCTTCATTGTGATTTCATCCAGTTCTAGCATCTGAAATGATTTGATTTAAATGATGCTAGGGTGTTTAAAGCCCAACCACGAGCTAACCAGGAATGTTTATTTCAAGTTGTATATTCTCTTAGAAGTTCCTGGGCAAATCAGAGAACAAGTATAAGTTTGAAAAAAGATGAGTTTTAGACACTGCCTGTTCAGAAGATTTAAAATTCATGTAGCTAATTACGAGTATTCCTACAACAAAACAGGAATTTGACTAAGGACTCACATAATATTAATAAAATAAAAACCAACTATCCTGCCATAAAGTTGGCCAAAAAGAGTGAAAATAAAAACAGATTATGAGAATCCTGAAATATTTGTTTATTTCTCTTAATAGAAATAATCAGAATTCTACAAAGATCCTAGTTATACTATACAAAGTAAAAGGCTTGAGGCAGATAAAATGATGTATATAAAAGATCATCCAGTAGATTGTTTTAATTTTTAAACAAAAATTAGAGCCTTAACAGTTTAAAGCAAAAGTAATTTACATCTCTTTTATTCCAACTGCCCAGTTACACACCTTTACCCAAGCATCACACTCCTTATAATGAAATGGATTCCTCACAGCTATGGGCCTGATTCACACACAATAAATTCAGATTAAAAACCTACCTGGAACTTTCCTTTAGTAATATAATTAGGTCCAAGACTAAAAGTATAATAAGGCTTTCAGAATGGGAGCTCTCAGACTGGATGTTCTTACTACTCCATCTGACCAAGTGTCATGTTTTATATATACACTTAAAACTTTTGATTCAGTTGTTCATTCTTCAGCTGCCATCTTCTAGAGATCATAGGATAAAAAAAGACCAATGAAATTCAAAACATGTTGTGCCGAGCACTTTTTTCCATAAATTTTTAAACCCATGCCTATGGCAAAGGAAATAAAATCCTTGTGTTTCTGAATCATTTACACTTAACTCACCAAAATGCTCTTTTTAAAAAGAGAACCGACATCCAGCAAGTCTTCTGAACCTTTTATTTTTCTTTTACATATTAGTCCCATCTTGTCGACTCACAGTTCCCAAGGTTCAAGGTTGGTTCACAGCTTTGAACCCATATGCTGAGAATCAACTTGAAACTTCACAAAACAAACATGCTTTGCTGTGACCTCCTCTGAGAATAATTCCAGTCGAGCTTTGGGTGTGACATTTTGTCACTTCTACTTCAGTTTTGAGTTAAAGTGGGAATAAATGAGGCAAGTGGGGGGAAAAAAAAGAAACTTTAAAAAGAAGAAAGGGAAGAAAGAGGAAATGACTAATTCGCTTGGGATGTGGTGCATAGAAAGAATTCTGGACCAGAAGTAAGGGGAGGCCTTACAGCTGCTGCTCTCAGCTCTAACACTAGCAAGGTTGTAGCTTTGTATAATGGTTACCCGTCCAGGGTGGGCAACGAAATTCACAATTATAAAAATGAGAGGGTTAGAATTTACAAAGTCAAATGAGATGATTATTATGTTTCCTTCTGCCCCTGACATTTCTATTATTTTATGGATTTATCTGTGGACAGTAAAGCCAGCCAAGCCACTCAAGGAGCTCAGTGATCATGCGAATTGCCCCAAACTGGCCCTTCCTCTCCCTCTAGTGCTGCCTCTGCTCTCCATTCCCCAAGCTGCCCCTGAACACTTCTTTGACCTCTAGGCTGCTCCAATCCCTCCAGCTCTGCGTTCCTATAGATCCACTTCTATTTCATGTTCCAATTGATTTATTTCTATTTCATGTTCCTGTTGACCCACTCCTCTGAATCTTGGATCTTAGCTCCATTCTACAGTCTGTTCTTGAACATGAATTGGTTCCTTTTGTACTCGTGTGGGATTTGGCCCCAGAACACCCTCCATGGTTTGCCGTCTCTGAACCTCTTCTTGTTTTCAGTCACAAAAGACCAGAATCCTGCCTCAAATGTCTCTAAAAGTCAGTGTGTAAATATCGTGAGAATTGTTTCAGAGTTAACAGAAGCTTTGGTCAGCTGTGAACCTAGACAATCAAACATTAATCCGCGATGACGTTTACTCAAGTATTGTGGTCTAGAGGCATAGGTAAGCTGGGTGGGAAAAAAATTATTTCCAGCCTACTGACATGAACATACAGGAGCTTTTAAATAGATATGTGTTTAATACATTTTACTTGAAAGATCACGGGATCATCAAAAGTTCTGAAGGATATCCTTTGTCCTTTTCCTTGGAAAAATTAGCCTATTGGCTTTGACACAATGTTCCGTACACATGGGCCAACCTGGGGCTAGTGTGCTGACCTTGAAGTATTTTCATTTAAGGAACATAGAGTTAATATGATATATAAGTCCTCTGACTAAGCATCTTCACATTCCAGAGACTCTGTTTATGCTTGTGATGATTTTGATGGTTTTTTGTCATTTCTCATGTTTATCACTTTAAAGATTTTGTAACCATGTGTGTGGAAAGTAGTTTGCCAAGTTTCAAACCCCTTGGAATTTCCTTAGTTCTCCGTTCGGAATCAGACTTAAGCTCTTCCAGGTTCTGTTTACTGCTAGCTAATGATGATTTCCTTATCCAAATGGAAGAAAGACTTTTGAACATATATTAAAATGTGCGTATGATTTCTGAGACATCAAATAGCTGGAATAACAAGTCAACATTTTGATGAGTTAAGTGTAAATTAACTAAAAACACATGAACTAAATTCTCCTTGAAGCACAGATGGTTTGAGAAACCTAGAAGTGCTTGGAAAAAAATATGGCTTTTATTTTCATGAACCTCCAAAGTTTGAAAAAATAGTTGAAGATTAATTTCCATCTCTTTCCAATTGTTGCTTTAGATTTTTAATAGATTATATCCTTGTTTTTATTTGTTTTTAACCTGTATTTTCCAAGGAATGAAAGCCCTGTCTTTTTCCTCTTCTTTCTTTCTCCTCTTTCTTACTCAAGGATGAGTGGGCAATAGGGTAAGAAACCCATCTTTGAGAGGCAGAGAGCACTAATCTGTTAACTGTCAAGACACTGGTCAGCCATGTTTTCTAATGGATGAAACACTGAAATGCAAACAAGCCTATATGCAGCTCTGCTCCAGTCCTATTTCCTTTGCTCTGGCAAAGATAGATTTTTGTACTTTAGGGTGCTAACTGTTGATCCACTAGTATAGACTTAGAAACGTAGCATGACCTGTCTTCAGCCTTCTTTAATTCTCGCCTGTAGACTTCCTTTGGATCGGGCAAAAGGAAGCCCATGTGTAGTGAGGTGAGCTCAGGGGATATGGCATTGGTGTTGAGGGTGATGCCCAGTTAATAATGAGGTGGCATTTTCCTTAGCCTTCTTTGAACATATCTTTCTTCCAGGGACCTTATGGGAAGTAGGGATACTGAGACCAAGATAAGATTCTAGGTCTCTGGACCAAAAAAAAGTCAATATATTACTAAACACCATCTAACACCACCCCATTATTTTTACCTTGGATATTTAATTGTACCAGTATTCAAAGTATCTCCTTTTACAATCATTAAACTTTCTATGACAATAGAAATGTATTTTCTATAAAACTTGTTCATCTAATTATATATTTTTTTCATTTTATGTGTTCTTTATTCACCTTTTAAAATTATAAAAGTAATACATACTTGTTTACCATAAACTTTAAAGGCAAAACATAATCACATCACCAGATCATGTCATTATTAATAATTATATCATTATCGATAGCAGTTTTCACAGGCTGATGTATAATTTCAAACCTGTTTTCATATGTATGTGTATGAGTAGTAGTTGATGTTTTTCTCAGAAAAAAACAAGTACATACTATACCAAATTATTTCTCAACCTGTTATTTTCATTCAAAAGTCTGTTCTGAAAATCCATCTAGTTCCATAGCCATAGCTCAAACATATCTTTTTAAGTAACAGTTAAATGTTTGATAGCATTATTGCCTGTGATGTGTTCAATCGTTACATAATTGATGGACCTTCAGGTCGTTTCCAGTGTTTTCCCACCCTGAAGAGTTTTGCTCTACAAATCATTGCACCTGTGTCCCTGCATTCTAGGGCTTTGATCTATGCAGAATTAATGTTCAAAACTGGGATTGCTCAGCCAAATGGTATGCATATGTTTAATTTATAAAAGGTATAACTACATTACCTTCCAAAAAGAAAAGTAGAAATGTGTGAGACTGTCCATTTCTCCATATTCTCGGTTTTATTTTTTCACATTTGGTGAATGAAAATAGTCATTAGTTTTTCTGAGTTACTTTCTGTTTCATTAATTTTGGTTTTGTATTTCTAAATTTTTATAAGACTTTATTTCTGTAATTTAAAATAAGGATAAATTTTGTAAAGAGAAGAGAACGTTGCTCATGAAAATTGAACACAAATCAAAATAGAAAGAGGTAGGCCATGTGTTGACATGGGAAGATGTCTACCACAAACTAAGGAATAAAATCAAGATGCGAAACAAAATAAAAAATATAAATTTTGTTATATAAAGCAAAACAAAATAAAAAATTTCTGGTCCATGGGTTCTGAAACATTGCTCGCCAAAGTGACAACAACGCTGCTTCGAGGTACTCTTTTTGAAGCGGGGGACTTTCCTATTTTACTCTAAAGGCATATTTGTACTGTGTAAATTTGTATGAGTGTGTATAACTTTATACCTAAAAGATGGTATAAAAACTCTAATTGATTAAAAAAAGGAGCTGGTTGCAGTATGGCTTAGAGTGATGCTATTGTTTTCCCTAAGCAGTAAAATTTCCCTGTTCCTACCTTGATCAGTATTAGTATGTTGTACTGAATTTGACCTTGTTTGCTAAAAACCATCAAGCTCAGGCTGCTGTTCTCCAGATAGAATTAATGTCTATGCTAAATTCTTCCAGCTACTAAGTCCCTGACTCAATCTAATTAAGAGCAACTAGTTGAAGTCATATCACCCAGGTAAAAAATCAGCATCAGGAATGTATTCCAAGTGGAAAGATTTTATCTGTTAAAACAGCATTTCACTTACCCAGTTGCCATTCTCTTAAACGTCACTTCAGACATTGAAATTTGTCAGATCGTTCTGACGACTTTTGACCTGAGCCATGATCAGTATTTAGCCATGACATATATGTATGAGACTAATTTCCAACTTGGTTCTGGGGTATAATTTTACTCTTCGAGCACATTGCTGTCATTTGTAATTTTTCTTTTTGGATGAAGTATGACTTGCTGTAGTTAATTAGGTGTTTTAATCATTTAAGTTCAAAATGCAACATCATGAACAAAATACAACATTATCCTTTAATTAATTACTGAAATATTTAAAGTTATATTATCTTGGTAAACAAATATACAGACTGATCAATAAAATGAATAGAAATTCCAGATATAAATAAACATTATATTATATAATGATATATATTTCTATTTTACAATATATATCACATTATATCATAAAATTCACATTTCAAATAAGTGAAAAAACGTATTATTCAATAAAAAGTGGTAATACAACTAGGTAGCCATCTGGAAAAAAAACCATTCAGTTCCTACCTCTCACATTACACTAAAATAAATTTCAGGTGGATCAAAAATTTTAATATAAAAAATGAAATTATAGAAGTACCAATAACATTGGAGAATTATTTTTATAGTTTCATGAGTAGGGAAGGCTTTTCTGATATGCCACAAAACTAAGGAACAGCAGAATAGAAAACTGATTAATTAGACAACATAATAAGAAATTTTTGTATATTAAAATAACCTATACACAAGCTAAAGACAAATAACAAAATAATTTTTTAAAATACTGAAACAGCATATCCTGAATTAAGAGCCTATATTCTTAATTCAGAAAGAGCTTCTAAAAAATCAGTAAGACCAACAAATTGATTTAAAAAATGGGAAAAAGATAAAAACAAATGAAAATTTTTAAGACTCCTAAAAACTTACACAACATTCAACCTCACTCATAACAAGAGAAATACAAATTAAAACTTCAAGACACCATTTTTTACTCCTCACTGTCAAAGATCAAGTGCATACGGTCTGTTGGTAAAGGCAAGGGGAGACAGATATGCCTATGTATGTTGATAAGACTCTAAGTCAGAACAATTCTATTGAAAAGAATTTGGACATGTCTATGATATTTAAAAATTATATCTGATCCAGCAATTCTACTTCTAGGAATTTATTCTACAGATTAACCTGTACATGTTCAAAATAAAATATATTGAAGGATATTCATTACAGCATTGTTTTGTAAGAAAAAAGTACTGAACCAAACTGTGGGGGAGGGAGTCTGGCTAAATAAATTATATTACTTCCTTACATTTCAATATTATGCAGCCATTGAGAAGAATGAGCCAGTTCTGCAGTTACTGGTATGTACTGATAGATATATTAAGTAAAAAATGGAAGATACAGAATGTGTACATAGTGTGCTACAAATTGTTTTAAAAACAGAAAAGTACATATACACACATGTATGGGCATAGAATACTTCTGGGAAAGTAGATATAAGACACTGGAGTCAGTGATTATCTCTGTGGAAAGCAGCTGAGTGCCTAAGGAACATAGGTAGGGGTAGGATAAGGACTTGACTTACCATATACCTTTGTTACATTTTGAATTGTGTCCTTTCCCCAAGGAAGTATTCCAAGGGTCCTTGTTCCCATTCAAGGGTACTCCCTCCTACTCGTACTCCCCAGGTTAGTGACTGGATGCAGATAAATAAGCTTTTCTAAGTATTAAAATATTTCCTCTACATATTAAGTGTCAAGGAAACTCAGATCACCAAGTTTGACCGGCTTGCATATCATGGAGACAGTGGGAGAATGTGAAGTAGGGGAAATTCCTATATGACAGGAAGTAAAAGGAGAAAGACTTTTTGGGGTTTGAGGAGAAGAAGAACATAAAGAGTGAAGAGCAGAGGTGAATGTCCTCCATGGTCTTGGGGTCAGAACCCCAAGAGAATGGGTAGAAACATCCAGATGTGATTGGGGGAATCCCAGGGTAGATTTTCTTGTTCGTTTAGGTTTGGTTTGGTTTGGTCTGGTTTGGTTCATTTTGGTTCTGTTCGGTTCTTAAGGTATTGTCTGAGAAAATTTCATGTCTCTTAGAAAGATCCCATGTTCATCAGAGTACCTGAACAGCAGGGATGTATCTAAACAGGTAGGCTTAACGTAGCAACTCCAGTACCTCCTGGCCTGTTCATGGCATGTTCAGGATCCGGATCTTCCTACCTGCTCTGATGGGAGGACAGAAAAGTACAGAGTGAACTTATGAACCTGAAGAGGATTGATGTACTGCCAAAGAGGGTACAGGAATCTATGACCAGACTCAACAGCAGGGACCATGAACTCAGAAGTAGATGCTAGTGTCATGCCAAAGGGACCCAGCAAGACTGGTCACCCACGGGGAGCACCAGTCCAGGATACCCAGCACAAGACCTGATCAACCACTCTGCTCTGGGGACCAGTGAGGAACCAGAAGACAGGTTGTAAGATAGGCCTTCCTCCTGCTTTCATGAGAACACTTGCAAAGCCAGGCTTGCAAAACTATTATTTTGCTATGGACTGAAAAGTGTATCTTGACGCTCCATGCTAAACTATGACTTCCATCTTGTAGGTGGGATTTGTCCTCACCCTAAAGCAATGAATAGCTTGATACAATGAATAGGAAGTCACAAGATATAATTTATGGGGACTGTAAAATACGCTAGTTTAATATATCATTCCTCATACATCAGTGTAATGTTGTTTGTTTGCTGTAACTCACCTAAAGTTCTGTCAGGCATAAGTAAATATATGGATAGATTTTGACTGTAATGTTGTAAAAATCAATTTTTTCATCGAGCTAAAAAATATTGCATATTTGCAAATGAGAATTATATATTTCCCTAAATATTTATTTACCAAGTGGAAACTGCATAGGAGATATCAATACTTGCGATTTATTGGGATCCACATCTCTCTGACCTTGAATACACAGCCAAGACGCTAATAAAATCTCCATTTTTTAGCCTCAACTGCTCTGAAAGCATCAACATGTAATTTAAGCAAAGCAAGGGCAAAGTGTGTGTGTGTGTGTGTGTGTGTGTGTGTGTGCGCAAAAGTTATATATCTAATAGCCACAGAAGAGTCTTCAGGTAAAGCAGCAATCAACTATTTATAGTGCTTTCAAGTCTACTTCCAGTTATACTATGAATATTCTTGAAAGCCCCCAAAGTATTTCTTGCCTTGTATATTCATCAAAGTGCTGGAAAATTACACAAGAGCAATCAGATAAGGCAGTTAATATGGCTGGTACCAATATGACTCCTTTACTCCTCCCTCTATGATTAATTACCACTAAATTGATGTTACCAGCAATGATTAATTTACAAGTTAGGTGCAAAGTAAATGAACTAAGCAAATTGGAATTGGCACTAACAATTTCTTAAGCCTTAGCAAAGCACCCAAATCATGATAAGCTGTTATGCACAGAACAATTTCTCCCACAAAATGGTTAAAATGCATAGGTGTAGGCTTTAGTTTATTTATATATATATAGGTGTATTTTCTTATATCCTCTAAAGCAAATTTTAGATGTAAAAAAAAAAACATGATTTTTGCTTAGATATACTGCATAGATATGCATGGGGAGACAAATGCCTCAAGTCTCATTTACTCAAAATAAATGCAAAAAGTTTTCTCCCATTCTGATCTTTTAGTATTGTTTTTAAGACCTTAGGTTGGGTTGTATACGGACACAAACCCACACTTGGCCCAACTGTGCATATTCTGAGCCGGTTTTCTCCTACTAAAAATGAAGAGAATTTTAACAATTCCACAGAGCTTTTAAACAAAATAATAGCTTAGAAGCCTGGCACATAGCAGGCTTCCTGTAAGATCTTCCACGACAGTTTCCAGTGGGTTCTCTGAACAGAGAAGGAACAGTCTAATAGAGGCTTACCACACCTGCCAATGCAACTTTATATTTACTTATACATCCAAAATGCATAGGAGAATAAAAGCCTAAGGGAGGCCACAGTTTTCCTCCAAATAAGTTGAGCTAATGGTCAGGAAAATATATTTATGATGACTGTGTACTCAAATGGAGTTGAAATAGTAGCTTGAAACTGTATGATCTCTTTGCAGAGGGAAGATAGAGTTTCATTCAGTCAGATATTTTGAAGAAACACAGAAACATAATTATTAGAGCCATTAAAATTCATCTCATTGGAACACATGTTTTTGCTGTAAGAACCCTGGTAGAAATTGATCAAAGCATAGTGAGACAGGGTAGGAGCCAGAACTAGGCTGTGGTTTTAAAAGTTCTCCCCCTTTGTCTAAAATCATAATGTGTGTTCTCAGCCTGCAAAATTTACAAAATTCCCAAGTAATACCATTTAACCCAGTTGAATGCCTTTTTCTGTTTTAAACAAGATTTCTTCAAAAGACATGTAACTCAACTGAATTGAAAGGGATAACTAGATAAGCTTCCCAAAGCTTTTTGCTTCTCATTTCTTAGAGCAAAGACCATATTTAAGTCATTTATTTATTTCGAGCCTTAGAATAGTGCCACCTGGCATGGAAGAGTTGCTCGATAATTATTTGTGTAATAAATATACATTCTATTCTTTAAGATTCAGAATTGTTGGACAATTGATAGCTAAGAATAGTAAGTAATATTTTTTAAAAGAGACTCTGACAACTATCTTTATCATTTTTAATTAACCTTTGACCAAATTTTTTCACTACAAAGTCACACATACATCTTAATTAAGGGACATAAAATATTATTAATGTCTATTATCTTTGGGGAGGAGTTAAAATTCTTGCAGGTTCTTTTCAGGTGGCATCTTTTCCACATTTTGAAAACATCTATTTTGATAATTTTAAAGAAAATGACTAGGTTGGCTCCAAACTAGGTGTTGATCGTAAAACACCAGAAATGAGCTGATGAGAGCTGAGGTTAAACAAGTAACATATTATTCTTAACTTATTGCAATGGGTGAGATTAATCAGTGCAAATGTGAGCAAAGACAGTAGAAAAGAGAATCAGCCACAAAATGTGAAGATATTAATATAATACATTAAATATGTTACTATTTCACTGAAACAAATACAGTCTTGAACAAGGATATAATGATATTAAACCTGACCTTAATGTTTCCACTGTCAGGGTAACTCTTTTCTCTCCTCTCTTCCTTTCACATTTTGCCCATTCCAAGGGACTCTTCTACTGCCTGCCTCCTCATATAGATTACCTTAGGAACCTGAAGCACTCTGTACCAGCCCTTGTTGGAACTCTTGTATTTTTAAAGTTGGGACTTTACTTCAATAGCTGGGCTATATATGCTTTTATTTTAATATCTTGATTCAGTTTAAGAAAAAAGCTTTCTGAACAAGAAAGGCTTGTTCCTTTTATCTTAAACCACTGAGACTTGCTTCTAATTCAGCTCCCGGTGGTTCTGTCCTCAAGAAAGACAAAGATGAACAAGAGTCAGTGAGTACTTTTAAGGAATTTAAAATCTGGTGAGGAACTTTATATATATGTATATGAATAGGATGATGTAACAAGTTTCATATTAGAAGCACAAACAAGTTGACCCTTTGTGCCATTCAGGTGGTAAACCGAGTAACAGGCATAGATCCAAAAGTTTAAAATCAAGCTCCTAATCTGGTATTTATTTCTGAAATGAGTTGAGAGCCTTCCTATTTAAAACTTATACACATTATTATGTTTTTGCTATTTACACAGCATAGTAGGTAATATATTTTTAAGGATAAAGAGAAAGAATTAAAGAGGGAAAATATTACACAAATCAAATACCATTAAGTCAGTGGTACATCAGATCATTTAAGCAACGTGATTAGGGAAGAGAGTAGCTTCAGTGTCTTAAATCTACTTTATAGCACATGTGTATGTGTGCATGGCTGTATTTATGCAAAACCCATGTATCTCATTTCTCAGGTGCTTAGTTTTATTCTAAATCACTCATAATTTGGGGAAATAGGTGAAGCTGAAAGTTAAGTAAACTAAAAATCTTTGTTTCCTTTTTTGATTACTACTGTAATAACATTATCCTTTGATATGAAATTTATTAGCTTTATCAATCTTTTTAATTCAGTGGTAGATGGTTTTTGTCAGGAAAAGGTCTTTTAAGTCTGTTGTAATTTATGCATCTCTTATATCACTGTCAAGCTTAGGTGGACATTTTTATAGGTGTACTTGAGCTTTCTACCATAGTAAACCTCCAAACCTAGAATTTGGAGACATCTCCTCTTGTTTTTCAGCCACTTCTTCTGATTTTCAAGTCCTTGAGTGCTTCTCCCTTTCCTGTGCTAAGCTTCAATCTCAGAGAGAGACAGCAGGGATTATTTTACTTCCACAGTGCACTGAGTACCAGCAACATCTAGGACACTTAATTATCTCAAATAGTCATAATGTGGATTCACAAAAATCGCACAAAATCATCCTCTTGTCACATTATCATTACATGATCCCCAAATGAGGTCATAATATTTATTTTATTTTTCTTTTGGATATACATAAAAATAAGCCAGGCTGTTACTAAAAGAGAAATTAATCTAAGAGTTTAAAGATTTTGGAAAACATTACTATGTTTCCCCATTAAGTATTACTTGGGATGTTTCCTTCCTTTTAGCTCTTTATTTTCTTAACCATCTATAATAAACACTCTTATATTCTTTTCACTTTGGTTATAAGACACCTGAGGTATTTTATTTCATGTTATATAAGTTATTGTAGAACTTATCCAAGTATGAACTTTCAGAGCAATTTTCCATAATTTTACCAAAATATTCCCTACAATCAGAATATAAAACTGTATATACAGGTTTATTCATTGTACTTAATGATTTACCAGTTATCTGGAAAACTCCAACCCACTACATTATTTGTAAATATATACTGGTTATTTCTTATAGTTCTAGGATCTGTTCTTTCTCCATTTGCAATTCATTTTTATATAATCAACCTACTTACTATGATCATAGAGTCAGATTAATCCTTTTTTTTAACACAATTGAAAGCCAGATCTTTAGAAGTAATAAAGAAGGAAATGGTCTCCTCTTCCTTTCCTTCTCTTACTAACCTGCCCAAAAGGTCTGTATTTGGGATCCTGGGATGGTATCTTGGTTTTAACTGTTTACATAAAGATCTGATGCTTAGGTTGCTCTTGTCCTGATTGCTCCGTCTAACCTTTCACATGTAACAGTAAACTGGGGCTACATCTACTCATTAATGATCTACAGTTGGGTTTGACTCCTTTCTTTGAAGAGTCTCATTAGTAGACAATTATATTTTCCTTTGGTAATAAAGAAACAATCCCATCTTCCTATTCAGTTCTGAAGCTTTTGCTCTCCCATCCAAAGAGGCTTTTGTGGACAAGAGTTTTATCTTGAAGACCAAATTATTTCTGCTCCAGAGACCAGGAAGTAGTCATAACAAGGTCCTGGGTACTAGACTTCCAAAGGATATTGAATTACTAATAAGTTCACTAACTTGTTATCTTCTTTCTCAGCTCTTACTCACAACTCTCCTAGAGAGGAAACAGCAATTTTAAAAGCCCTGATGCTAGGAAAAATCTTGACTGACTGTTGCCAGAGTCCTTCTTGGGATGGGAAGTGATATAAATCCATTTTTAGAGAAGCTACTTTTAGAGCAGACAAAGTTAGCTTTCAAAGAGGGAAAGAAGACTCGGCTTCAAAAAAAGAGGTGGTATTGCCATTTTCCTTTGTGTCTGACAGATTTCACGCTTTCTGATTCTAGGCACTCATGAGGCTCAACTTTGCTTACTTCCATTGGATTTAGTGAGACACGTTGCACTATACCTCTCATCTCTGGAGATGAGCCTTAGAAGCATCATACAGCCTTGGTCTTACAGTGTTCTGTTACTCTCGTGGGAGACAACACAGAAGCCATAATCGTGCCCAGGGAACCCCAAGCACAGTCTCTTCCTTCATCTTCAGAGAAAAATCTTTGCCCTTCTCTCATCTCTTCTGTCTTCACTCTCTCCTCAGTGGCACCAATCTCACTCTTCCTGCCCTAGGTGACTCTTGCATAAGAGTTTTGACTCAAGAGTTTAGGCTTTCTAAACCAAAAACAAAACAAAACAGGAAGAGAATTACCTTCCAGCTATTTCTGCTTTGACCTGGCAACTCAACCATGCTAAAGCAGAGGAAGGCAAAAGCCCAACTACCATTTTTAGAATTGGCAAGGGAAAAATGCAAAGAAAACATTAATATAAGTTAGTATATGAACAAACTCTATCACCTTGATGGTTTAAGCGTATATCTGCTACTTGTAAATGAAAAATTATAGACTAAGGAGAAGATTATTGAAAATAACAAATGGCTGTTATCACCACGTCATTACCAGAGCCAAGTCTGATGAATAAGGTGGTGTTCAAGATGGGTAATTCAGTTTGGGATCCAAAATGAGCTGTAACTATAGAGTAATTAAATTGACATTATTAATGACTTGCAAGCTGGCTCTTAAATCAATTCCAAACCATGAAAATAACTGTAAAGCTACCCAAAACTACTATGATCAACAGCTTTTATTTGCATATAAAATTGCTGGTGATGTACTTCTTTACTTTTCAATAATATCAATATGTCACAATTCATTATTCAACAAATATTGCTGAATTCTTAGTACCAGGGATACTTTGGTAGATAAAACAAGCAAATAAAAAAGAAATACTCACCCACATGAACCTTATATGAAAACACACAATAAACAAAATAAGTAAATTATATATCCTGTTCCATTGTGATAAGTGCTATAAATAATTCAGAGGGAGGAGCAGGGTAGGAAGAGTGGAGACAGGGAATGCAGTTCTAAATATGGTGGTCAGAGGATCTGTCACCATGGTGGCATTTGAGCAAAGACTTAAAAGACATGGGAATACATGAAGGAAGAGTATTTTAGGAAGAGATCGGTAGGAGTGAACACATGATATATTTAGGATGGCAGGAAGGCCAAGTGGCTGGTGTCAAGAGGGCAAGGCAGAGGAGTAGTAGGAAATGAAGATAGAGACCTAACAAAGGATGGGGTCACAAAAGCCCTTACAAACCATGGTAGGAATTTTGGCTTTTACTCTGATGAGGTAGGAAACATTTGTAGGGTTTGACATGATCTGATTTATGTTTTAATAGCATCATTATGGCTGCTGTGTTGAAAAGAGATGTAAAAGACAGAAATCAGGGAAACCAACTAGAAGTGTAGTGCAATAATCCAAGAAAGAGGTGGTAGTGCATTGGACCAACCTATTACCAGGGAGAGTGATGAGAACTGGTGAAATTCAAGATGAAATTAGAAGGTGAAACCCAGCAGAATTTGCTGCCACATTGGATGTGAAATGGGATCACAGTTAGAGATGGGTAAAAGTGCAGATCAAGCATGTTTGGGATTTTAATTCTGGATATACTAAGGTTCCATGCTTATTAGACAGTCAAGTAGTACTAGTCTAAAGACCAGGGCTGACGTAAAAGCTAGACGTAGAATGTTGGGAGTCATGATTCTGGAGAGAGTGGTATGATTTTGATTTAAGATCCCAGAAGTTACCTGCTAATTTACAGAATTTTGTCTGTTCAGTGGAAAATTATGGATTTTTTAAAATCCTGTAGACATTAACCTGTTTAGTATCTAATCCTGAAACCTTGAATTAACATTCTGCAATGCAATTCTGATACTAACTACCTGAGTTATCCAGGACTTCATGGGAGGAGACTCAGTCCTCCAAAAGACTCCTTGCTTCAGACACTGCTGCAAGTTCCAGGGTTCCCAGGCCACCCACACTTATGACCAACAGGCTACAAATTTAGAGGTTTCCACTACCTCCTCATGTCTGGTAATTCACTAGAGCAACTCACAAAACAGTTTTATTATAAAATAAATTACAGTTTTATTATAAAAGATACAAATCCAGACCAGCCAAATAAAGAAGAACATAGGGTGTCCAAAAAGCAAAGCTTTCATGTCCTCAGGATGTGTCACCCTCCGAGCACATCATTGTATATCACTAACCAGGGAAGCTCACCCAAGTTTTGGTTTCCAGACCTTTTATTCCATAGGCATGATTAATCAGATCATTGACCATGAACCCAATCTCCAGCTCCCTTCCTCTCCCTGGAGGTCAGGCTGTTACCATCTGGCTCAAAGCCCCAACATTCTAGAATGGCCAGCCTGTATCCTGGAACTATCTAGGAGCCCACCAGGAGTCACTTCACTAGCATAAGCTCTGGTGTGATCCCAGGGTCTCACCATGAATAACAAAGATTTTTCTATCACTCGGGAGATTCCAAGCATTAAAAGCTCCCTCTCAGGACAATAGGACAAAGACCAGACAAATTATTTATTATACAACACATTCCTTTATTAAATTGCCAGTGACTACATAGCTCCTCAAGTGTTCTTTGAAATAGTTTTTAATCTCTTACTGATTCTCTCATTAATTAATAAGTGTAATAAAATATTAGACATGTATTCATTATATATTTCCATGAAAGTCATAATTTTACTTTTTTGAAAATTAAACTTGGTATTAAATGAGATAACCAACAGAGTAAATCAAGAAGAAAGAAGGTCGGGAATTCCCTTGCGGTCCAGTGGTTAGGACTCTGCGCTTTCACTGCCCAGGGCCCGGGTTCAATCCCTGGTTGGGGAACTAAGACCCTCAAGCTGTGCCATGTGACCAAACAATAAATAAATAAAATTAAATTAATTTAATTTAATTTAATAAAAAAAAGAAAGAAGGTCCACAAACCAACCCTTAACCACTCAGTGTTAAAGTTTAAGAGATAAGAAGCAATCAGCAGAAGATTCATAGGAATGCCTAGTGATTAAGAAGGAAACCAGGAAAGTGTGTTCTAGAACCCAAGCAAAGAATGAAGTTCCAGGAGAAGAATGTCAACTATGTCAAATGTGGCTGAAATTTCATCATTGGATTTAGCAACTTAGAGGACACTGGTAACCTTGACAAGAGGACTTTTGAAAATGATGAGGTATTTGGAGTGAGTTTAAGAAAATGATGGAACAATGGAATATTATTCAGCCACGAGAAGGAATGAAGTACTGATTGATGCAACAATGTGGTTAAGCTTTGATGAACACATTATGCTAAGTGAAAGAAGACAGGCACAAAAAGATCACATATTGGGGCTTCCCTGGTGGCGCAGTGGTTGAAAGTCTGCCTGCCAGTTCAGGGGACATGGGTTCGTGCCCCAGTCCGGGAGGATCCCACATGCAGCGGAGAGGCTGGGCCCGTGAGCCATGGCCGCTGAGCCTGCGCGTCCGGAGCCTGTGCTCCGCAACGGGAGAGGTCACAACAGTGAAAGGCCCACATACCGCAAAAAAAAAAAAAAAAAAAAAAGGTCACATATTGCATGATTCCACTTACAGTAAATATCCAGAATAAATAAAAGCTTAGAGACAGAACACCAGGGACTGGGAGGCAGAGGGAAGTGGGGAACAACTTCTTCATGGGTCCAGGGTTTTCTTCAGGGTTAATGAAAACGTTTTTGTAACTAAATAGAAGTAGTGGTTGTACACATCCTGAATGTATCAAATACCACTGAATTGTTCACCTTAAAATTGTTAATTTTATGTTATGTGAATTTTGCCTTAATTTTTAAAAAAGAGAGAATGGGTGGATAGAAGTCACAGGTAGTGAGTATAGGCAACTCTTCTACAAGAGATTTGCTGGGAAGGGGAAGAAAAAGTAGAAATGTAGCTAGAGGAGGATGTGGGGTTAAGTGAAGATATTTTTTTTTAATGGAAGAAGTAAGAGTATATTTTCTTATAGCAAGAGTGCACCCCTCCTACCGTCTTGTTGGGTTTCTTCTTTATGTCTTTGGATGTTGACTATCTTTTTTGGTAGGTTCCAGGCTTTTTTTACTGATGGTTGTTCAGCAGTTTGTTGTGATTTTGGTGTGCTTGTGAGAGGAGGTGAGCTTAGGGGCCTTCTACTCCACCGTCTTGTCTCTTAAACAGGAGTATATTTGAAGGCTGATGGAAACAGCCCTGTGAAAGGAAAAAGCAGATGATGCAGAAGGGGGGGCGGATAGAGTCATTCTATTTTCTATACATTTGATTTATATTAAACTGCAAAAAAACAAAGAAACCACATTTCAAAATCCACTTATGTAATATTAAACCAATTATCCTTGGTGTCTACTCCTAGCTTGGCCACTGCCTTGTTCTGTGTCTTCATGAAGTCTCCCAAATCCTCAAACCTAAGTTTTCTCAGCTGTAAAATGAAAGAACTGAACTAGATTATCCCTATGTATCCTCTCAGTTCCAGAGTTCTATGATTCTCTGATATTCACTGATTTATTTTATTTTAAGATCTAAGAATATCTTTATGACGTCTCCTCTCCCCACATTCATATCATTGGATCTGCTCAAACTTCCTTTTAAAAAAATTCAAAGCTATAATGATTTATAGCAGATTAAATGAATGGAACACACAGAATGAGCAAAGAATTTAAGACTAGCTAGATGCAATCAGAGACATCTGGGTGGACTTAACACCACAGCTTTAAAACATCTGGGTGATGTTAGTACTCCAGTTCTGGAAATCATACATTCCTAAGTCTGACATTACTTTGGATGAGCAACTTGTATCCTTAAGCTGCAGATGCTCCATTTTGGCAAGAAGGCCTGATAAGCAGAGGAAAGAGCACAAACGAAAATAAAAATCAGAACATTTCTAGCATGCAGTGGTGAGCTATCTTAATGCCAAAAGCTGAAATCTAAATATAAATGATGGGTTATTTATTTATAAACCTCAGTTATTTGATGACCTACTGACACATCAAATTCAATGTGCCTGAACCCAAAACATTACATTTCCCACAATCCTGTTCCGTATGACTTACCAAGTTTCACTGTTGAGAGCGTCAGTATCCAGGTTCAGAAACGTAGGACTCACTTTTGACCTTCTTCCTCTTTGGGCCCCTCTCCTATATGGGGCTGTTAGTTGAGGCCTGTACATTTCTGTCTCCATCTCGTTCCTGGCCCCCTTCTTCGAATACGACTGCTCCTCTCTTGGTTACTCTGCAGCCTCAATGCTGTCTCCACGTTCCCTGGAGCTTGGACTGCTCTAAGCCTTTCCTGGCCATTGTATCGGCTCCCCACATTCCATTCACACCGCTTTGCCAATTAACCCTTTTAGGAGGCAAGATCAGCCTTTGTTAAGACTGAGCTCAAAACACCCAGTATTTGCCCCCAGTGGGATTCAGACCACAGGCTGTATCAAGTACCAATGCCTAGGGTGGAAAGACAAGTCTTGGGAAGTGTGGCCCCATTTTTATTTCTACTAGGCCAGAGTTGGCACCTTAACCTCAAGCACAGTGAGACTGCTCGTATCCCAGCATGATGATGATAATGGTTCTTAAAACATATTCTTGTTTTTCTTTTTCATACATCAGCGTATTTACCTATTCAGGCAGAAGCATCTTTAGTCACAGAGAGGATTAGGATTAATACAGCAGAAATGGAAAGAGGCTATGCTCAGTTTTGACTTCCAAGCTGGGTCAGAAGAAGGACCCAGAGTGTGGAGACCTTAGAACCAGAAGGTCTTGCAGGTCCTTGTGTCACCTTGGCACACAGGACCAGCACAACATCACAACATGACCCTCTCTACCGAAGTTCCACACTACTCACAGGGTAACTGAAACTTAACAGAAGGACTCTCTTCAGGGAAAGCCCTGTAAGTTGTTGGAAACAAGAATATGATAAGGCCACTGAGCAGACAATATTAACAATGGCAGCTCTAGGAACGAAAGGTAGCAAAATTGCCATCTAAGGAGGTCTGTTTGTTACCTGTTGGTGTATGGTTTTACGCCATGGGATCTACCCTACAGTATCTCTGCTAAATTCCACATAGGCAACCAATGCTTTGGGAGCATTTTGGCATTTTTAAAGGCATTTGGAAAGGTGCTGAAGGCAGTGGGGTTGTCAGTGTTGTCCCAGAGAAATGAGCAATATTCTCCTTGGACGACTATATAATTGATTGGGTTGCTGGGATCTGTCCTTGAAAGAAAGGACATGGCAGAGTTCGTGTTGGGTTCTAGCATCTATATGTAATTTTGTGTTTCATTGGTTAGTGGTGATTTGTAAGTTAGCAGGAAAAATTTACTCTTCTCGATGCAAGGCTGAGATATGATAAATACTAATTGTTAGAATCTTTTGTTTTAAGTGTTAGTCTTTTTAGTCATACTGGTTAAAAAGTTGTTAATTGTTCAAATGTAGATAAAATAAGTTGAGGGAGTTGGGGAAGCAGTGAGACAACCATCTACAAGAACAGGAAAAAAAGTTTATCATTTAAAAAAAATACCGTAACTTTTAGTATTTTCGTACTGTTAGTCAAATTGGTGATAACTTTTCTTAATAACAAAGGAAATAGATTTAAAAACTACAAAAGTCAATGGTATTAGGTAAATTGGCTTTAGTCCTGTTGGCCTGTTACTAGTAATTCAGGACAATTGACCTAACCCAAGCTTGAAAAAAATAATTAAAAATTTAAAACTGTGAGACCAAAATTGTGCTCTGAACACTAACATAATACTTATAAAAATGAGAGTTTTTAAATATCTTGATCCTTAGAGGAACTCTGAGAATTAGCTTAAAAAAAGTGTCATGTGCCACATGTGATAAGTTGAGAGCAAGAAGGAGGAGCTGGGGTCCCTCTGAAGGGGGGCAGCTCATGAGTAGAGCTGGGAATGTGAACACAGGCCTCCTGATCCATTCCCAGATGTGAATGATTGGATTTGCTTATCTAGAAGGCTCAAATTAATCAAATAATTTCTTTCTTTTCACTACCATTATACTGAGAGCCAAGAAGACAAACTTCGAGAGAGATGTTTTTCAAGAGATTTTTATTTTCAATGTAATCTAGTAAATAATACACTATTTACAAGAATAACTGACCATGTCAAGGCTGCTGACGGCTAACATGACAGGCAGCATCATTCAGGATCATTTGGTGGTGGGGTTTTATCCCTTAGTTTGAAATTGCGGTGATAAGATGGATAAGGCCATTTAAAGATGGTGACATGTGGTATCCGTTAACAAATGCTGGGTTGTATTTAAAACATGCTGAGAGCAGCACAGAGGCAGGGACAAAATGTTCTTAGCTTTTCAAGCCTAATATCTCTTTCACTGTATAGATTTTCATCAACTGGTTCTATTAGGTAAATTACATCTGACCTTTATATCCCAGTAAAGGTAAGTGTAATTTAAGAGTTTATGAGCATGGAAGTAGGGAAAATGGAAACAGTCCCCTGTGCAAAGGAGGAACTGTGAAATAATGACAGAAGTCTCCTAATAGATGCCCCCTGTGTGTAACTTCTGGTCAATTCCATTGGGACAGCCCAAGAAAGTACGAGTTTTGTTATCTGTTGCTTTGCTTGTTTTTTCCTCTTTAAACTAAATCTCAGAGTTGGAACCTAGTTCCTTTCTTTGTTCCAAGTTGTCCCTAGGGTATCATCCCTTTTTCCAATCAATATACATCGATAAGAGCACAGAGGACAGCAAAGGCACAATGGGACAGGTGTTCTCATACACTGTAGTGTAGGTGTCAGTACAAGCTCCAGGAGGAAAGTTGCCTGTGCTCTCTCAAGGGCCTCAAAAATGTTTATAAATTTCCTCCGTGTGTTTCCACTTTTAAGAATTTACCCAAAAGAAATAAGAGATGTACACAATGATTGCTATAAAGCACTTGTTATAAAAGTAGGAAATAGTTAATGTCCCATCACAGGAAGATAGTTAAATTATGATATACCTTTACAGTGGAGTAAAATGCAGCCATCACAATCAGGTTTTCCAGAATGCTTCCACTTTTAAACAAGATATGTATCTGGATGGAGAGAGAGAAAGAGTATGAGATAGTCTCCAGAAAGTTAACGTGATGAAGATGAATGATAGGATTGTGGGTGATTTTCTAAACATCTCAAAACAAATGTGTATTATTATTGTACTTCATATAAAGTCAGTATTTTTAAAATCATCTTTAGAGAATAAATAATGGACTGAATAATGGTCAAGATAATCTTGAATGGAAGAAGCAGTTACTGAATAGTACACACAGCAAAACTATATTTTCATAAAATTATATACATGCCTTAATATGAAAAGAGAATAAAGACTGAAAGGAAGCAAAATGTAAACAGTGTCTAGATTAAACAATTATTGGTAATATTTATTCCTTTATATTTTTCTATATTTTCTAAAATTCCTAGAACTACCTTTATTCAAATTAATATCTACATACAGAAAAAAAGTCAAAGAGTACAAAAACTTCTTTTATAAGCATTTCTGTTTTGTTCATTTGATACTTAGTCCTCAGCTCTAAATAATGGGCTCACACCTCTTGTGGTATCCAGCTCCCCAGATGACCCCCAGTGGTCCCTCACTTCCTGATATTCAAACTCTTCTAGAGTCCTCTTCTAGAAAGAAGAACATATGTGGCCAATAGGATATTGCAGAAGTGACAGTGTGACTTCTGGGGCTAACAATTGGCTTCTTGGATCACTCACTCAGGAGGAAGCAGCTGTTGTGTCATCAGGGCACTAAAGCAGCCCTGTGGAGAAAAACTGAGGCCTCCTGCCATCTGTGGGGGCGGGGAGGGGGGCTGCGCCATATTGGGAGTGAATTTTACAGCCCCAGGCAAGACTTAACGTGACTGCAACCTCAGGAGAAACTGAACCAGAACTCCCAGCCAAGCCACTCCAAATTCCTGGTGCACAGAGTTAACAAACGTTATTGTTTTAAGCTGCAAAGGTATGGGGTAATTTGTTATGCAGCAGTAGATAACAAATGCACCTCTATTTTTTCATGTATCAATTTTGAACATATTCTATGAATGTTCTACCACAACAGATAAGAATTAGCTCACTCTCACCTCCCCCATTTGCAATGCCTTCCTCCTCTTTTTCCCAGTTTTTGGTAATTGTGTCCTTTAGTGAGTGAGGGAATTCTGTCCATTAGAGTTGAGACTATAAATGATATGCCTAAAACTCTCTGTCTTCTCCCATCAACTTTCAATGGCACCTCTTAATTTCAATATATAATATGAGGGTTCTGTGACTCCACCCCACTCTACACGCCTACCCATTTTCTATCTTTTGTCAGTTCTGCCTTTGCTTTAAGATCATAAAACCTGATTACATTTACGCCGTGTTCCATGTCCAAGTAATTCCTTAATGCTCCATCTAAAGGTTGATACTGATATTTGAGAACATAACTATAGCATCATGACAATGTAAACATTTTTTTTCTCCAGAAAAGCCATGTTATGTGGTAGGATTACATTTCCACTTCTATTGATCTAGTGTGATGAATCCTAGGGGACCTGAAGGAACATGTTTCTGCGATAAGATCAAATGGTTTCTCTTTTTTTAGATTCTATCAATATCTCAAAAGCATTCCATATCTCAGTTTGCTTCACATTTGGCCATGTCTTCCCTTTACAACTTTTTCCCTATACCAGTATTTTCATATATCATCCTCATTTTTTCAATATGATCTTTCAGTTTTTTGCAGCAATTGAGGGCATCCATTCCATTCTTCCTAATGTCGTTTTTAGAGTCCACAACACACTGGACTTATTGCTTTCAATGCTACCCAGCTAGCATTCTGGCATTTCATTCCCTTGTACTCTTAGGTTAATTCCACCATTTCTTTTATTTCATGTCTTCCTGTTATTTGTTTTATCCCCTCATTTCTCTAGAGCATGCTGTCAAGTGTATTTTTCAGGTTGGCCATGTAAGAAGAAACTTTCTGTGACCTTGCCTGAAATGTCTTCATTTTTACCTCATACTAGGTCAGAATGTTGTTAGAGATTAGTTCTAGCTTTAAAAACCCTTTCTCTCAGAATTTTAAAGGTATTGTCTTAGAGACTCATTGTTCTTAAAGTACAACAGATACCAGTCTGTTTGGTATCAAACTTCACAGGGGGGCTTCCCTGGTGGCGCGGTGGTTGAGAGTCCGCCTGGCGATGCAGGGGACGCGGGTTCGTGCCCCGGTCCGGGAGGATCCCACATGCCGTGGAGCGGCTGGGCCCGTGAGCCATGGCCGCTAAGCCTGCGCATCCGGAGCCTGTGCTCCACAGCGGGAGAGGCCACAACAGTGAGAGGCCCTCGTACGGCAAAAAAAAAAAAAAAAAAAAAAACTTCACAGGACTTTCTTCCTCTCTGGAAGCTTTTAGAATCTTGTCATTATCTTGGCTTTACTGAAATTTCATGGCACAACGTCTAGATCATTTGGCCACACTTGAATTCATTTAAAATGAAGACTCTCGTCTTTTCTCCACTGCAGTAAATTTTCTTCCGTCATTTTTTGACAATTCTCTCCTGGCCCTTTTCCATATTCTCTACTAATCAAATATTGAACCTTCTGAATTTATGAAGGTCTCACCTTTTCTTTCACATTTTCTTTCTCTTTTTACTTTGCTAAGTGTACTGTTGCCTCAACTCTACCTTCCATGATCTCTAAATATATAATTCTTAATTTTTTTAAATTTTCAAACTTTAGTTTGCTATTGCATTTAATTTGTATTGTATTTAGTGAGGTATGAAGATTACAAGCTAATTACATCACAGTAACAGTACAAGGTACAACTTTGAATTGAAAATCAGAAACCAGTAATCAGTCTTCACTGACCATTCTCTGCCCCAGGAAATCTCCTTCTTGGTGGCCCACGTCAGGTGCCTTTCTCCAGTCAATAAAATGGGACAAAGATTGTACGGTGGGTCACATACTATAGACCAGGAACACTGGGTATAGGGAAGACTAGGTTTCCTCAAGAAAGCAAGAGACTGGGAACGGGAATACACCCTATGGACTATTTTTCCCAACCTTCTCTTCCCTGAATCTGGTCTCCCCACTCTCCTCTTACCCTCTGAACCTGCTAGAAGAAAACTAAAAATTTCCCTTTACTTAAATATGCAGAGCAATTTAAATCCCCTTGTTCCAACCTTCTCATTCAGGACCATTCTCTTAGCCTTTTATAATGTTTTATAGTGTTGTATAACCACAACATAAATCTCTAATTTATTCAGCCATTCAACCAACCTTTACACCCAAGTGTTCAATGTGTCCAGTGCTTCTGTCCTAGGAGCCAGAGATTAATAGACAAAAATGCCTACCCTCATGGGGCTTATGCTCTAGTGGGAGAAACAGAGACTATGCAAAAGAAACAGAGACTATGTAGAATGTGATGGAGGAAAATAAAGCAGGGAACAGAGAATAAAGAAGGGTTTGCAATTTTTAATAGAGGGATCAAGAAAAACCTCAATGAACAAGGGACCACAGAGTAAAGGGACCAAGGATATCCAAGCAGATGGTTTAGCTTTACATTTTTGGCTTCTAACTGTCTACCCAGTTCACTTTGGTCCAATTTAAATGGATCTTTTCAGGAAGAGTCAGGGGTATTTAGTGATCAGAAGTTCTTAAGGCAATAATCAGAATCATCAGGAGACAGCTGACCCATTCCAGGCCCTCTGGTACTTGGAGATATCAAATCAAGTAAGGTCTCCGTAGAAGAGGGTGATAACTGTAATGTTTTGATGACCACATGTATTTTTGTGAGGATCTTCTTTCCCCTCTTTCTAGTGCTTTCACTGAACCATAGCAACTAGCCTCTTTGCCTTCTTATGAGAAACGCTCACATGAGCCAAATTTTCAGATGAGCAAAACACAACAACAAAACAACAAAAAGCCAACTATACTTTCTTTCACATAGAGTCATAGAAAAGAGCCATGTATGTGAATATAAACTGAACATCAGGGTCAAAGTTAGGGGATTCTTTTTTAATGTACCTTTCACTCTACAGCCATGAAGAGTGAACCCTAAGGTAAACTATGGACCCTGAATGATAATGACCTGTCAATGTAGGTTCATATATTATAACAAATGGACCACTCTGGTGGGGATATTGATAATAGGGGAGGTTATGCATGTATGGGGGCAGGGAAGTTGTATGGGAAATTGCTATACTTTCCTCTCAATTTTGTGAACCGTAAACTGCTCTAAAAAAGTAAAATCTTGATAAAAACTGATGGATTAAATGCAGGGAGAAATTTCCACTCATTCAATCCTCTGAATATGCTAGAATCTAATTTGTGGGAAAAGGTCCTTTTTAAGACTGTTAATTTGGAGAAGCCCTACAAGTTTGTCTTCCTCAAGTTGAAAACTCCTGTTTTCACTATAGGACTGTGATGTAGAACAGGCCAGATTCACCTGCTCCCAAAGGATGCAGTGTCTCTCTTGATTACGGAACTCACCACTTTTGAAAGGATTCACATGCCTACTTGCCTACTTTCCCAACAAGACTGTGAGATCCTCTCAGACAGGGACCAAATCTCAGCCTTCACACAGTGCCCAGCAGCTAGCTGGTTCTTAATAAATGTTGTCTGCATAATGTATATCCCTCTTGGACTCATTGTAAGAACAATAAAAGCTAGCAGTTTTTGAGCACCTACTCTTCTAGGCAGCTGGCATCATTATCTGTAACCCTCATAGCAACCAGAAAAGTTAGGTCCTGTGCCACTTTTACAGATGAGAAAACTGAGGCTCAGAGGATTTAAGTAATCAGTCTAAGTGTACACAACTAGCCAACATGGAAAGGCTAGGATCCTGCCCCTGGCATGTGTGACCCCAAACTACACTTTTGGTTACACCCTCTGCATTCCTTGAAGATAAGCAGATGAGACATCTCAGAAGAAGCAAGAAGAGAGGCCATCATCTCTACTTACTGTTTCGAGCAAGTCCGAAAGGACATGCTTGGAACATCCTAGCACACGGGAACGTAGGACTCGCCTGCCACCAAAGCTCTCCTTTTGCACACTTGGATGCATCGTAGGCGCAGTGGATGCTGCCCTTTCATCCCTATTCCAGCCACATTTAGAAAGAGGGGAAACCGAAGTAGAATGAGGTCAGCTGGCTTCTTATAGTAGGACCCACAAGCTCTTACTATTAGAACATGTGAAAGGCCCTATTTTTTTCGGTTTCCCTTTTGGAGAAAAAACACATTTTTTTAACGGCAAGCAAACCACACCTGAGATTAATGAGAAGAATGCATAAAGGAAATACTTTGCCATTTTGCAGGCCCTCATGCTGCTCATATTTATAGACATCTTACCAAGAGAGCGTGTCTTGCAGAACGTGTCAGAATTAGGGACGTTGAATTTTCAGTAACTCTTGGCTGCTTCTAGCTGGGCTTTGAGTTTGACCAGGGCAGGTCTAATGGAGTGTGGTTTCCCCTACTTTGTTCAGGCTCTGGTGTGTTATCTCTCAGATAGCAGAACGGTCTTATGGTTTATTTGGCATGGGGTGCAGAAGGGGCCCAAGTTACATAAGGCTATTAAATCACAACCTGCCTAGATGTCTTTCGAAGGCTGTTAGCCTAGTTCATTCTGGGCAAATACAATTAAGGTCTTGGATATTATGTACAGCAAATACCGGTGAAAAAACCCTCAAGTTCCTGGGTCTATTGACGCTGAGGGGTAGGAGGATCCATGTGGATCGTGTTCAGCGTTGCAGCTTGCAACGATATTCTGTATCGTTGTACTGTAGTTATAGTAAATGTTCCTTGTAATGCATTTTCAAGTACAAAAATTGCTTCAGAAAAGAACATTTAGAAAACTAATTCTATTGAAACCAATGAAGTGTTGACACATTGCCTGATGCAGATTTGTGTAAAGAGGCTTGTTTTAAGTTATAAAAGTACAGTCCTGGAGGCAAAAATCAGTGACTCCTCAGTCTAGTGACTGAGAGAACAGTGAAGCAGTATGTTCAGCCAGCACCCCGTCATTAATCCTTTCCCGTAATTCTACCCTCGTCACCTTCTCCCTTGCCTGACTCTATAGAATTTCAAACCTGCTGCCAGCCCAGGAACTCGCTCAGAAACCATTCATTACTCAGGCAAGGCATTTATAATGTTTGCTGATGTGGCGGTGAATAGAACACAGTGTAAATCTGGACTGAAGTGGGCTCTTTTTTGTCATCTAAATTGCTCCTCTGCCGTGTGTTCCATAAGCCTTCGAAATCACTGGGGGTTTTGACACCCTCATCTTTCTGAGAGTAGCATTTCACCCTGCCCAGCCCTGGGAAGAAAAAAGGATGGAGACTGTTTGCAGCTGAAAAGAGAGATACGCATTAAGTAAAAAGCTTATTATTTACCTCAAACTAGGCCACTGGCTCCCACAGAAAACCTTCCATGCCTGCAGACCCTGTTAAAATCAAACATAAAAGCAAACATCCAGGCCCCCAGTGTAACCAAATAAGCAGTTTCGTGATGAGAGAAGGCTAGTGAATGAAGCGAGTGGTCAGCCAAGAAACCTGGTCTGATTTTCACATGAAAAGCTGTGCTGAGGGAGAAACGTGCCCATTGTTAGGTGGTGACTCCATGTTTCAAAGCTGCTTTGCCCCAGGAAGGTATTTAGGGATCTCGACAAAATAAAATGTGGAAACAAGGTTTCTGGTGGCAGCGGGTGGATGGAGACACACTTTCTTTTGTTCACTTAGGTGATGAATTCATCAGATTTGCTATGGCTCTTTGCAGTCATGGTCATCTGTCTCGAAACCTGATTGAGTAACTCTCTTTCCAGTTCTGTGCCTGGTATAACCAGGACATTCAACCAACCTTAGATTTTTTTTTAAATTGAGGTAAAATTTATATAATGTAAAATAAATCATTCAGTGGCATCTAGTACATTCACAAGATTGTACAACCACTACCTCTATCTAGTACCAAAACGTTTCATCACCCTAAAAGAAAATCTTACATGCATGAAACAGTTATTCCTCATTCCCACCTCTCCCTAACCCCTGGTAACCAATAATCTGCACTCTGTCCCTATGGACTTACATATTCTGGATGTTTCTTTGAAATGGAATCATATGACTTTTTGTGTATGGCTCTTTTCACTTAGCATAATGATGTCAAGTTTCATCCACCTCGTAGTGTACCTTTTTATGGCTGAATAATGTTTCATAGTGTGAATATACCACAATATGTTTATCCACTCATCTGTTAATGGACATTTGGGTTGTTTCTACCCTGTGGCCATTGTGAATAGTGCTGCTATACATACGTGTATGCTTGCATTTGTTTGAGTACCTGTTTTCTGTTCTTTTGGGTATATACTTAGGAGTGGAATTCCTTGGTCATAGGGTAATTCTATGCTTAACACTTTGAGGAACCTCCACACTGTTTTTCATAGCACTGATTCACTTGACATTCCCTTCAGCCATGTATGTAGGTTTCAGTTTCCCCACATCCTTGCCAACACTTTCTTTTTTCTTTTTATTCATTTATTTTCTTTATTTTTTTGGCTGCATCAGGTCTTAGTTGCGGCACGCGGGATCTTTGTTGAGGCATGCGGGCTCCTTTGTTGCAGCGTGCAGCCTTCTCTCTAGTTGTGGGGTGCAGGTTTTTCTCTCTCTAGTTGTGTCGCATGGGCTCTATAGTTTGCGTCATGTGGGCTCTCGTGTTGAGGCACGCAAGCTCAGTAGTTGTGGCGCGCATGCTTAGTTGCCCTGAGGCACGGTGGGATCTTAGGTCCCCAACCAGGGATCAAACCTGTGTCCCCTGCATTGGAAGGCGGATGTCTAAGAAATTTGCTTCTTGAGAGGATTTTATGATGAATCCAATCCTGCATAGAAGTGTCCTTTTGTAATTAATCTTCTGGTTTTTCAGTTATGTAAATTCTTATTTTCATGCACAGTACACTTTAGGCTACTTTTTTTTCAAAAATATAAGTCAGTGTTGAACTCAGAACTTGTTTGTATTGGAATGTTCATAATTTAGTGTTTAGAGTCCCAGGCTGGCCCACAAAGCCTCTATAACCTGTACCAATCTGAGCTGTAGAGCTATAGGTATCATCCTCATCCTGGAGCCTGGTAGCAGAACTCATTTATAGCCAGGAGGAAGAAGAGTGTACAGAGCTGGTCCTGGGCAGAATTTGGGAATGGAGAGTAGTTTGGGCCTTCCCCACATTCCTTCTGTAGGCCTTTCCTACCACCCAACACCCTTCTCCCTCGTACCCTCATGTCCACTGTACTCTGCAGCTGTGTTAGGCACCCACCGTCCCCTTTCCATTCTCCCCTCCAAGCTGACCCTCCACTCCTTCAAAGCACTCTATTCTCTGAAGACAGTTCATCTCCCAGTCAAAACTGTCAGTTTCTCGGTGCCCTCTGATAAGCCCATTTCAAAAAGTCCTTTGAACTTCAAAGAGATTTGGAAATATGAGATTTGGTAATCCTTAAAAATGACCAATTTATGGAATATCAGTGGTGAATTCTTTAGGACTAAAGGACTCCATAAGCAGGCCAATAATATCAGAATATCTCTTGAAACTGTGTCCTTAAGCCTTAACATCTTGTCCAGGTTTCTTCACTTTCTTCCCCTTTGAGCTCAGATTTTCTAAGAATCCCATGGTTTCTTCGTGAAGATTCCCACAACAGCCCCAGTGTGGAGGATGGGAAATTATGGTGAGACAGGTCCAGTGGAGCCATTGCGTCGAGAGGATTTTGTATCTTCCAGGTGCCTATAAGTTTAGGAGAACTTCTGTTGTGTTTGGATGACCTGAGATTCACAACCAGACCTCCTGTCACAAAGAAATTTTGAGGTGTCATTTGTGGTTTACAGCCCTGTGCCCATTTTTTGTTATTTTTAAAATCTTCTTTCTTTCTGGATCCACCTCCTTTCTGAAATCCCAGAGGTACATATTAATGTTCCATGTTACAGATATGGAAACTGAGGCCGAAAAATCCTAAGGAACTTGTGCAAAGTGATAGAGCTAGTAAGTGGCAGAGCCAAAATTCCAACCCTGATCTGTCTCCTTTCAGAGCTGGAGCCCTTAACCACTATACACACTACCCCGGTCAATCGGCCCTCCCGGAATCGTAGTCCTGGAGCAGACCTTTGAGACCACTGAGTCCAGCTAATTTATTTCTCAAATGCCAAAGTGTTGTGAGCTCTCATTATTTATGTACCTCTCAGTATTAATCAAGGCTCTCCAGAGAAACAGAATCCACAGGATGTGTATAGAGGGAAATAGAGATTTATTTTAAGGAATTGGCTCATATGATGGTGGAAGCTTGGCAAGGGCAAAATCTGATGGAGTAAGCCCACAGGCCGGAGACCTAAGGAAGAGTTACAGTTTGAATTCAAAGGCTGTCTGCTGGCAGAATTCCTTCTTACTCAGGGAGGCCAGCCTTTGTTCTATTAAGACCTTCAACTGATTGAATGAGGCCCACATTTTGGAGGGCTTTCTGCTTTACTCAGCTCTATTGATTTAAATTTTAAGCGCACCCAAAAGAAACCTTCAAAGAAACACCCAGATTAATGTTTGATCAAATATCTGGGCAGTGTGGCTAAGCCAAGTTGATACACAAAATCACACTTTCCTTCTCTGTCATCGTCGGCACATTCAGAGTCACCCAGGCTCTGATTTCCCTCAAGTGAATGAAGTGTTCTTGGACTAGCATCACATGTATGCAAACTACGTTTCACTCACCTCTTTGTTCACCCAGTAGCAGCTCTTGCGTGACTTTTTGGTGGACAGTTGTATTTTAGTCCTGAGCCCAACCATCTAAGCTATGTTATAGGATCCCAGTCTCTCGTGCGTGTCCATACAGTGATCCGACCAATGAAACCCTCTCAGATTTCCTCTGAGGCAGAGGCAAATGCTTCGGTTAATTCGTGTGGTCAGGTCTCAGTTTGAGAGAGACATGTTTTCTTGGCCCAGAGTTTAGAATTTCATGCTGATCTGGTTGACACAGTTCAGATCAGTTTGACCCACCGCGGCAGTAGTTATCCTTTGATCTGGAGTCTAGTTTGTAATGTGACCCATTCAGATGGCTTTCCTATGATAGTCAAGCAAGACAAAACCAAATCATCCCATTTATCTTAATGGGCTTTATTTTTTGTCTTTTTTCTTTCTTTCTTTTTATTATTTTTTTTAGACTTGAGACCTTGCCGATCTTTTGTTGAAAAGAAAAAGGAATCTGTGTATCTATCTGATGGGCTTTGAAATACATCAGGTGTTTAATGTTATTGTCCTCTGTTCTCCCCGTGGTGTGCTGAATCATATCTTAAAAGTTCAACAACCATTCAGTGGGTCACCATTCAGTATACCGTGTCATTATCAAAGATTTGGATTTACAAAATGCTACCTGGAAACAAAGCCCACTTAACAGGCTGTTGTCCCTGAGGCCACCTCTGCTGCCTGAGACGGGTCTTCTAGTAGGAAGTCTGTCTGTCTGACATTTGTCACTGCCCTTTGGGAACTTGCAAGCCTGAAAATTGCTGGGTGAATTACGTAATTTTATGTGACAAAAGAAACATCCACGACAGTGTTCTTACACTAATATACACACCTGGGCATGCATCACTTTTCTTTCATAAACACTCGTATGTTGGCAATGAACGTGTGAACAGATAAACTTCATTTTAATCGTTAAATGCATGCCAAGAAAGTTGTCTATTCACAGATACTCTCCAAGTGTTAAAGTGAAGGAGGAAAACCCGCCGTGAAATAAATTCTGTGATGCATTGCTTCAGGGAAAAAAAGAAATGGTGAGAGAATACGCATTCCAGGATGCATCTGTTTGTCAGGTAGAAATATTTCGTAAGAGAAACACATACCTGTACTTAGTACCACTTCCCAAGCTTAAGCAGCATCATGAAATGCCTGGACGCGACTTGGGCTTACTGCTTTTAGAATAACAAAGTGGCTTTCTCTCTACACTTAATGATGATGAGGATTACTTGTGTGAAACACAGCAGCACAGTGCTTTACGCAACGGTCATAAACCACCTCACCTAAAATGCATTTTTGCTTTTATACCTCAGTGAACAGCTCTGAGTAAATGATCCGTCCTTGAGTTGTGTATACAGAGAGAAGATCAGCATTGGGTTGTTGTTTTAATAAACTGGAAGGCTGCCAACATTCTCTGGGAAGAGGACAGAGACATTAATGCTAGCATGCAATCTAGCCCGTGTTTGGATTTAAGACGGAATTTAATCTTCTTGCCTCCTTTCCCTTTTCCCCTCCCCCTTGCCAGTCCTTTCTTCCCTAAATACACAGTCTCTTTTCATGGAGTTAACGCCAGCTATCTTAAACAGCATGAACTAATAAAGCATGGCATTTCTAAAAGAGGAGGCATTTACAAATGTGGGAATGTAGAACATTTAAAATTCTTTCTCTGTACTTCATTTAAGAGAGTGGTGATTAATGAGTTTATGTTATCTATCAAAATGCTTCCATCATGCTGGTGATGGGACGCGGGATTTATGGTAATGAAAAACCTGCAGTCCCTCCCTTGTATCTAAATCTATCAGCCCCGCATTCATACAGAAAGCACTAAATGATATATTTGTAGCTATCTGAAAGCAAGATCATTTTTAAGAGCTTATGTACTGCCAAAAGGGAACATTCTTAAAATATAGGAAAGGAAATGATTTCCTTTCCAACCTATTGCTCGAGCAAGCATCATACTACAAATATCAATCTCCTACTGAAAAAAAGGAAAATACTGAGCAGATGATGATCACATGATTAGGCTAGTAATGCTCGATGAATTTCCTGTAATTTTCTTGGAACTCCTTTGTGATACATTTGCAAAGGGTCATACAGATTTTCATTGGGAGAATTTGAAATTGTTCTTTGTGCTACATGTCTTAGAAAGAGAAAATCTACCAGTACCTTGAATAAAACGCACTTGGTTCCATCTGTCAGGTAAGAGTATGCCAAGTAGCCCAATAAAAATCTTCATCCATGCTCAGCAACTAGAGGAAAACGCAGAGTCATCCCACCCTCTTCATCAGGCAGATATTTCTGTTTCTGCAAGACCATGTAGAAAGGATAAAAGTGTGTTTTAAAAATTGCCTATACCTTGCTCAAAATGGTGCCAACAAATACACGTAACATACCCTGTTATCACCTGGGTATAAGAATGAATATATTAGAGGAGACGATACTGGGTCAGGTTCCCAAGGCAAAGTCTCTCAACATGTGAAAGGGTGTGGATGAGACCTGAGGTGTGCTAAAAGAAATCTGTTTCTGCGAGTAGTAAAACATATTGAACTTCACAACTAATTTATTTTTTTAAATATTGACCAAATTAAGTGTACATTCATAAAAATCTCAGTCTCTGTTACTTTAAATTTTGAAATGCTTTGATGGGAATGGGAGAAAAGGGGGAGGAGTCACCCCAAGAAGAAGCAGAAATTTTTTTGTAACGCTCCTGAGCATTGTTACGTGTTGTGTATGCCTTAATGGGGGAGGTGGAAGAAAGCACTATTCTTTGCATCCCGAGGACCCCTCTCTATCCTTACTCTGTAAACAGTCATTTTAGTCAGGGTCATCTACATGTCAGGCTTTTGGGTGCCTACATTTTAAGCTGATCCGTTTCTGTGTGCTTTGGCAAGCAGAGAAAGAGCGCTGTAGTGGAATATTTTTCTTCAGGCAGAATTTCTACCTCCAGAGTGTAGACACAAGCTCAGTGTGTTCCAGAAACAGCCCAGACTTGTATGCCTTTGCCATTTCCTGCTGGTTCTGCTACTTCTGCCTCAGAGAGATGCAAAGGATTGAGAAACACAGCTAAAGAGAAAGGAATCCCAGAGGCCACAAGGCGAGTGGCAACAAGCGAGCGTGTGTGTTCTGTCGTACAGGGCTGGGTTTGAAGGGGGTGAGGGAGTCTTGCTCACATCACAAGCTGCCTGTGCAGCAAACAGATTCTTCTCCCCCTCCTCCCACTACTAGCACTGCAGAAAATGCCATCTATCAAAACGCTCTTAGAAGCAGTCCCTGATGATGCTGGAATAAAAGGCTGTTATGACAACTGTGAGGTGGGAGGAGCCTCTTTTCACCCAGCTGCCTGTCAGCCTGGGCATCAGGGACCCTTTAGATTTGTAAGGTCACATCAGGAGGCTGGCTCCCAGCTGACGTGTTCTCTTGCTGCCCCCTTCCCCCATCCTACCTCCAGATGACCTCAAGCTTGGTCCTTGGGGTCAAAGTCACAGGAGGGCAAATGTCATTTCCTACTGATTGTCTGTTCCTTGTCTTTTTCTGGCCTCAGTGGTCTTACTCTGGCCCAGAACTTTAATACTCATAGATGGTCCATGTTTAGCAAAGAAATGATGACGCATTTTCAAGTTTCAAACCACTTTTCTAGTCTACACTGAGGTTGGTTTAGTTTTGAGGAAATAACGTAATGTCAACATTACCGTTGCCAATATATCTGCCTCACTGGCTCCCAGTATTAAAATGCTGTTAATAGTTAGGTTGGTTGGGTTTTTTGCCAGGTTGGTAAGAAAACCATGAGAATATCACTGTCTTTTCAAGGGGCAGGGCTTTTTTTTTTTTTAATTACCAGGGAGAGGGAGGGAAAAAGTTATACTTATTAGGTAACAATGAGAAGGTAGAAAAGCTCCTAAGAAAACATCTTTAATTGCTTAAATTTTATAAGACAGAGAATGAAGAAAGCAGACACACATTTCAAGCAAAAACTCCATCAACATTTTGCTCCTCAAGCAGAGTTACAAAGAATAGAAACTAGTCAAGCCACAAAAATAACTAGAAGGAAAAGGATTTTATGCTCTCAAGTATCTGTTTGCAGGCTTTCTCACTGTTGTCCCTGCCACTACACACATTAAGAACTCTTTTAAAGGACTGACAGTCGGGGAAAAAAGAGTCCTGGGATCAGTAATGATGCTGTACCCCACCGTTGTGGAGCCTGGGGCAAAAGGAAAAATCAATAATACTAATTATGTTTTATTTAAAATTTTGGTAGTTTGTTCATCATGAATTTTTTGCATTAATGTTGACTTTTTAAATATTGCATTAAAATATCATTTATCATGATTACTCAGGTTTTTGGTATCCCCTAAATTTTGTACCCCAGGCAAGTGACTGACCGGCCTCATTCACCTTACCCTAGTCCTGGCCCTACTTTCAGAGAAAAATAAAACAAAACAAAACGGAGTAACTGACATAAGTGATTTTCCTAAATTTAGCAAGCTTCAATGAACATAGGAATTGAACACTAGTTTTTTGTTATTGTTGTTTGTTTTGGGGGGGTTTTAATTGAAGTATAGTTGATTTACAGTGTTGTGTTAATTTCTGCTGTACAGCAAAGTGATTCAGTTATACATATATATACATTCTTTTTTATATTATTTTACATTATGGTTTATCACAGGATATTGAATATAGTTCCCTGTGCTATACAGCAGGACCTTGTTGTTTGAAGACTAGTTTTTAATTATTGGTGTCACCAACACTTATTGTTTTCTAAAATACATGTCAAAATTCTTAGGAGTCTGGAACATTTTATGTAAATTAGGTGACAAATTTGGAGATGCAATCGGGATACTTTTCTTTCCTGACTCTTACTTCTGGCCAGTAGCCCTGCACCCAGTGAGTGTATGACAGTCATTGCCCCAAAAGGAGGACATGAGCCCCAGAACAAAGGAGTGAATTGAGTGGCTGCATAGATTTTGTAAATATACGCGGGGGAAAGTCTAAAAAGCTGTAATGTTAAATTGCAAGAGTCAAGTGATTGAGAGAGGGCAGATTTTTCTCAATTCTAAAAGTTTGGGTTTTAATATCAAGAAACAAACCCTTAAAAAGTCAGTCATAGTGTTTATACCTTAAATCACACAACCGGGAAAATGTGTGATGCCATAAGAACCTACCATTTTCTTTTTTTTTTTTTTTTTACATCTTTATTGGAGTATAATTGCTTTACAATGCTGTGTTAGTTTCTGCTGCATAACAAAGTGAATCTGCTATAGGTATACATGTATCCCCATATCCCCTCCCTCTTGTGCCTCCCTCCCACTCTCCCTGTCCCACCCCTCTAGGTGGTCACAAAGCACTGAGCTGATCTCCCTGTGCAATGCAGCTGCTTCCCACTAGCTATCTATTTCACATTTGGTAGTCTGTATATGTCAGTGCCACTCTCTCACTTCGTCCCAGCTTACCCTTCCCCCTCCCCATGTCCTCAAGTCCATTCTCTCCGTCGGCGTCTTTATTCCTGTCCTGCCCCTAGGTCCATCGGAACCATTTTTTTTTAGATTCCATAAATATGTGTTAGTATATGGTATTTGTTTTCCCTTTCTGACTTATTTCACTCTGTATGACAGACTCTAGGTCCATCCACCTCACTACAAATAACTCAATTTCGTTTCTTTTTATGGCTGAGTAATATTCCATTGTATGTATGTGCCACATCGTCTTTATCCATTCATCTGTCGCTGGACACTTAACAACCTACCATTTTCCACCTGAAATTAAATAAGCATTCAATCAGTAGAGAGTAAAAGAAAAATCTTGGGGAATGTGATAAAAGTGTAGATATCAGTAGATACCCGAGAAGGTTCTTACCTACCATGGGGTAAGACACCAGTGGAAGCCAGAAGAGACTGGATTAAATGTGGATCAGAGGCATGGATGATACATAAGTCCCCAGGAGCATAGAGAGCCCAGAGAAGTTAAAGCAGAGAGGTAATATAGCACAAACTAGAAGAGACCCCATGGTCAGAATCCCAGCTCTGTCACTAACTAGCTATGTGACATTGGGCAACATGGCTTCCCTGTGCCTTAGTTTTCACACATGTTAAGTAGAGACCATAACACTGTATATGTTACATGAATTAACTTATATGAAGAGCTTAGATATTATGTGATGAGTATAAGTACAATTTTATATGTTTGCTATTATACTGTTACTCCTGAGAGGAATGCAAAAAAACAGTATGAGAATTCTAAATTAACTGAAATTTATAATATATGGAAATATATTTTAAACTAGAAGTGACTGAGTTTACCTTGACAAGTTTGTTTTCCACCATAAAAGATGGAGATTCCAAAGCTAAGTTCAGTTCAATTATAGAGACATAAAGAAACCTGCAATTTTGTACACTGTATCCATTGTAAGACAATTATCCTTGGTTCTCCCCTGTTTCAACACATCTTGGGAGTAGAGCCACTGACTGCCTTTTTTCCAGACTATATTTTCAAGGTTGTTTGTATAGTAGAAGACCTTGGAAGATGTACTGTTTCCCTCCTAAGAAAACAAGGCATGTTTGTTTGTTGTCCAGTAAAATAAAGATAGTGTCTCTCTCCAGGGCAAAGTTCAGGCAGGCTCACTGCCCATTATAAAAGATTTTGGTTCCCTAAGCTCAGGGTTCCCCTGTTGTAACAACCCACTCTAAGTACAGACATCACCTGTCCTTCATTGTATTCCCTGTGGGAACTGGGGCAAAGGGAACTGAGACAAATACTATACTTTGGCTACTGCTAATGCTGTGAATAATACTTCTTTGTCTCTGACCCAAGAGTCTCTTGTTTTCTGCCAAAATCCATGACACTGGCAGGATAACTTATTAGCTTGCAAGTAGGTAAAATCTCAGAACCTTCACATCCTATTTAGTATATAATCACATCCTATTTAGTATATATCAATAATTTGATTTACTGCAATGAGATTTAATAGTATCATAAGAACACTAACTTTTTCACTTTAGTGGGTTTTTCACTGTTTTATTCTCAAGCCACTCAAATACATATGCTTGATTTATTCTTTACCCACATTTTTCTTTTAAAAAAGAAAAATACTTGTCTATATTTAAACAGTAATTAAAGGTTTATGCTAGTGACTAGAGATGTCCAAATGTGGTACATTCTGAACACATACACAGTCCAGGGGTATACCATTACCGAAACTAAGAACACTGAAAATAAAGATTTTCAAGGAGTGCAAATTCCATTTCTCCACCTGCCACATTCAGAGGAGGACATGGAATAAGAATCCATTAACATCTCAAACTCAAGTTCAAGATAATACCTTGAAGAAAGTAATAATAACAAATAGTAAATTCAAGACAATTAGAACATCCATTATTTTACGATCCCTGAATAAAAACAATCAGGTCACATTTTTTCAGATTATTTAAAGAAACAGAAAGCAAATCAAATGATGGTTCTTCTATAAATATACAGTGAGATCACACAAGCAAACATACAGGATATATACTCACACCACCACAAATCTTGAAGAAGGGAGTCAACGTTTTTACCCAAGCCTGGTCATTCTGGAATAACATGTTTCTGCCATCTGCACATTTGTGAATGACTTGTAGAAACTGACATCTAAAATAACTTTATGGGGGTAATTAAACCTAAGCAGTTTTGGCTACTTTCTCAAATGTCATAATAAAAGGGTGAAATTATATACTAGACAGAGTTGTTTTCCAAAGTGGGAAACATAAAAATTTAGGGAGACGAATTATAATGTTATGAGAGGAGTATTTTTACTGAATAAACCAATGAATGTGGAGTTGCTGGGACGTTTCACCTCATGCCCTGCTGTGGGAGTTGCCGTTCCTCTCTGCTTTATTCCTCCTCCACTTTCCTTACTCACTCACTCATTATCAAATACACTCATCTTGTTTAAATAACACAGTACTTAACCTCCATTTGATGTTGGGAATGTAGGGCTGCTGAAATTATAACCAGAAGGATAGGAGAGAGCGTGAGAGAAATAGAGAGGAAAATAGAAAGAAATTTCAGATTTAAGTCCCATAATGACCAAAAACTATTTTAAGTTCAAAGTCTGACATCTATTTCTGGAAGGAAAAAGCCAGACGGATAGTAAATATTTTAACCTGGTAAAACTGGAGATGCGGATAGCTGTTAATAAGCTGAGCATCTGTTTCAGGATTTTAGCATAGTTGTATATTAACAGAGTCCACTGACCTTAACAGAGTCCACTGACCACCCATCAATACCAAATGTCCACCTAAACAACTCTCCTAAAATCATGGAAGCTGAAAGAAAATACAGTAAAATGAATTTTAAGTGGGATGCATTTTCTACTTACCTGTGGGATTTTCAGACCCCTCAATACCAAAATTTTGTCTTTTAAAAAGGTTTATGGAGACTCAGATGCTACCCTTAGAAATCACTGATCTTAGTTGTATTAGTTGGGTTATTTATAGTTGTCGAGAAACAACATGTGTGGATTAACTATGGACTTCGGAATTATTAAAAGAACACATAAAGAATATCATCTATTACAGTCTTTCTAAGCCACAGAGCTTCTAGGATTTGGATACACAATGGGCTTCATGGAAAAATAGAACAGTTGCTCAAAATGTTTGTGGAAAGAACCTGAACTCAGTTGACCCACCTTTTTCATTTATCTAGAATTTCTTTTTCCCAAATGAAACTAGGGCCAGTAATCTGCGATTCAATAAGGAATACTTCTATTAGCCAGGAATTTATGCTAAGCCACTTCACGTTCCTCCACGATTTTCAGCCTATGTGTGAGACTGACTTTAGTTTGAACTCCATTAACTAGTTTAATTGGTGCTCTTTGGTTATACACAAAAGTAAGTTATATCTAGTCGATGCCATAAGAGGGCTTTGTTGTCAGGCATATCCCAATCAAAGGAAAGGCAGGGAGTTAACAGGGACTAGAGCTCAGATGAACCAGGATTCTTTAGGTTTCTCTTCTCTGTGATTCTCAGCATACCATGTTTTTCCTTGAGGTTGAAACTGTAATTATCAATATCTTAAATCTTTCTAGCTCTGCCAGCAAAGAAGAAAGTACTTCCCCTAGTTATGAATAAAAAATAAAATTTAAAAGTCTCAAGGAAAGATTCTTATTGGTTGGCCTGGGCCATGTGACCATTCCCATGTCCAGGTAGTCAAGGAACAAGAGTGGCAAGTCCAGGGGCTTCCCTGGTGGCGCAGTGGTTGAGAGTCCGCCTGCCGATGCAGGGGACACGGGTTCGTGCCCCGGTCCGGGAAGATCCCACATGCCACGGAGCGGCTGGGCCCGTGAGCCATGGCCGCTGAGCCTGCGCGTCTGGAGCCTGTGCTCCGCAACGGGAGAGGCCACAACAGTGAGAGGCTCACGTACCGCAAAAAAAAAAAAAAAAAGAGTGGCAAGTCCAATGAGATCTCCACAGTTAGCCTGAGGGGAAAAGAACTTCCTCAGCAGGGAGGAGTGAATGCTAAGCAGGTAAAGCAGTAGTTATATACTTACCTGAGGGAAAGGTTTTGCTTTTACTTACATATAATATGGCCTAAGCTATAGCAATCTGTGTAATAAAGAACCCGCTGGGCTACTTTACTTAATATGCCAGCTGTGGGTAAGGCAAGTAACTGAGACTTGTGCATTCATGGTACAGCCTGTCCAATATTTAGTCCAAATTCCCTTCATTCAACGGACAGGGAAATAGAACCTAGAGAAATAAAAGATAATCCACACACATGAATGTTGCAAGTAACAATGTCTTAGTCCATTTGAGCTGCTGTAACAAAAATGCCATAGATGGGGTAGCTTAAGCAACAAACATTTATTTCTCACAGTTCTGGAGGCTGAGAAGTCCAAAATCAAGACACTGGCAGATTTAGGGTCTGCTGAGGGCCACTTTCTTGCACTGTCCTCACATGGCAGAAGGGACACGGGAGCTCTCTGGGGCCCCTTTTATAAGGTCACTAATCCCATTCACAGGGGCTCCACCCTTACAATCCAATCACCTACCAAAGACCCCATCTCCGAATGCTGTCACATTGGGGATTAGGTTTCAACATATGAATTTTGAGGGGACACAGACACTCAGACTATAGCAAACAGTTAAGAAGAAATCCAGTTGCTCCCAATGCATGTTGTAGGGTGATCTGACATCCTGACTCACATACCCTATCAGAATTTGGTGAGGCCTGATTTGGAGGTGAAGTCTGAAGATGCCAGTTAAGAGCTTTTTCATCTAATCAAGATCAGAGAAAGGACCAGGATCCTCTTTCTCAGGCTGGTACCACTGCACAGTCAAAGTCAAAGCCTCAAGACATTGTAGTTGGTTTAATGAAAACTTTTGAGAGGAGGAGCAGTCATAACCCTAAATGGAAGCCCTTCCTGTTGCACGCCCACCTCCACCCACTGCAGCCGTCGAGCCAGCCCATTCTCCTCCTACTTCCTGGAGGGCAGAGCTACAAGCTCCAACAGTCAGTCTGACTCCCTTCCTTTCAAACACTGAGCCACTTATATATTTATATAGAGATTTACATTTACAGTCCTGGATGGACAGTAATCTTACCTAATTCACGTCTATTTAACGGAAATCAGTTTACTAGAATGTAACCTTGTATTGGGAAGATGAAATCTTTCTGCTCGTATGTGAATATGTAAGTTCCTGAGCTAAATTTCTTTCAGTTGTACAGAGAAAAAGAAAATAACTTAACCTCTTCTGGGTGGTAGCTGATCAAATTCAGGGCTAGGCTCTGCTTGACTCCTCTCTTTCTCCCCTGGGCCAGGGTATTCTAATTTCCAGTGTCTGGTTCTCAGGCCACCTTCCGTCCCACCGGCTTCTGCTTGGTTGTAGGTTGCCCATCTGGATGTGAGATGTTCTCTACATTCTTGTCCAACCATGAAGGCTCCGCCAGCCCCACAGTCCAGTCCTCTCAGCCCTTCTGGGCCCCACCCTGGGACCCAGGAATTCACACCACCTCCTTTTCACCACTCTGCACAGGATTAGATGGAGCTGTCCTTGGGCCTCCCTGCGTTGCTCGTGGCTACGCTGTCACGCCAATACCAGCTGCTCCAGTGCCAGACCAACCTTGAGGCTTATAAGAGATTAAGGGTTCCTCAAGCTACACTGTGAGAACAAGCACAAAGTCTGCAGCTCCCAGATTCCCCCAAATTTACACACACACACACACACACACACTCTCAGTCTTGGGACTTTGACATCACTTCTCAGGATCCCCTAAACACCCAATTAAATAACTGACAAATGTAACAGGTAATTTTAGATATTAACAAGAGAGGAAACTAGGAAAATGCATATGGAAATTCTCTGTGCTCTCTTTGTAACTTTTCTGAAAACCTACAATTATTCCAAAATTTAAAGTTTACTTAAAAAGTAATGAGAATGGAGAAGTGAATGTAAGTATGGATGGGACAGGATTAACCATGGACTGATGGTTGTCGAGATGGGGTGATGAGTACATGGGGTTCACTATACTGCTCTGCCTACTTTTAAGTTGTAAATTCTCCGTAATAAAAAATTAAGTAACTTTAAAATATATATTATGGGACTTTCTGTAGACTCTTAAAAGTCTACATAAACCGTAGAAGCCAATAATCTGATACTTTATTCTCTCTGTATAATTTCTACCATCAGGACACTGGTGCTTAATTAGTAGGGCAAATAAAAAAAGAGTAGAAAGAATAGAAAAACAGCAGAGTTGAATGTTATCCAACTACATGATTTGCTTATGTTTTTTGTTTTGTTATTAGACCACCTCAAACTCTTTCTCCTTCTTCTATATTTTTAAAATCTTTTTCACCTCCATTTTTACCACTTTTTAGATCTCTTCTGTATCATGTGCCCATCGATGTGTCACTTGGCATAAAGTCCCACTACAATGTAACAAAACATCCAAATAATCGTGGCTTACACAAGATAAAACCTTATGTCTCTCACACATAACATTAGTCTGGAGATCAACAGTCCAGGACTGTCATGGCAGCTCCACAGAGATTTCAGTGGCTCTAGCTCCTTACTGTCCTCCACTCCTCAATTCCTGGGATGTTGCCCTGGTCATCAGGCTTACAAGATGGCTTCTAGAGCTCCAGCCATCACACTCACATTCCAGGCAGCAAGAAGGCAGGTCAAGCCACTTCCCTTTAAGGAAACATCCCAAAAGTCTCACAGAATACTTCTGCAAACCTTTCACTGATCAAAACATACTCATACAGCCAATCTTAGCTGCAAGGCGAACTGTGGAAAATAGTCTTTTAATTGTACCCTGGCTGTCCTCTATAAAACCAGAGTTCTATGACTGAAGGAGGGGAGAATGGATGTTGGGTAGGCAATTAGCAGCCTCTGCCACAGTCAGCCGTGGGAAAAATCTGAACATGCAGTGGCAGAGCAGCCCAACCATGACTTATGCCCAAATTAATTACCCGGCTAGGGCAGTCAGCAAAGATCTGGAAGTATCTGTCATCCCACATACGCTGCGGACTGGTTTATGTTGATTGGTTTGACTGAAAGTTAAAACTAGAAAAGTGCCTGTGGATTCACCCTTCACAGCAAGAGACCATCTATCTACACAGGAGCCGATATATGTGCATTTGTGTCAGCCTCATGTAGGGCACGAGATATGCCTGCTGTGACTATAATGTCCTTTAAACCTAAAATGGAAGCATTACAGATTCCTCCTAGCAGTCCTCTTGACCCTCTGGGAGACCTTCTGGGCTCATGGCCAGTCTCCAGAGAGATTCCTGTCTGTCTGCCTGCTAGGAGACACATTCTGGGCTCCCTGCCCACGTTCTGACCTGCTGCTCATGCGGGTAGAGAGGGATGTCTGTTTGGGTCAGTCCTGACTGATTATCCTGTTGTCTTGAAGCAGGTTCACTTGAATACTCCACACATAACCAACTGTGTATACCACACGTCCACATGCTGGGTGCCCAGTAAAAGCAATGAGGGATGGTGGAAAGAGCATCTGAAACCTGAGACTGAGGATAAAGACTGAGCAATTCTTGGTCCGGGTGGTGCGACCTTAGGCAAGTCACTGAGTCTCTAAGCCTTGGTTTTTTCATATGTCAAGCAGGGATATTGCTACTTCCTCTCCTTTCCCTGAAGGCTGATTGTGAAGCTAGGTTGCAGTAAGATAGTACATGTCAAAGTAAGGTACTTTATCACCCCCAAAATGGTTACTGTTAATATTGTTGATTTCATGAAAATGTGAGCTGTTGACAAAAAAAGAGAAGAGAAACAAAAAATAGTGATAATGTGGTTCAGGCCCATTTGTCTGTGGCTAAGAAAAAGAAATATAGTAACTAGTGCCAAATCTGCAAGGCAAAACAAAAAGAAAATGAATCAGTGAAATTTTATCAGTCCCAGAAAGAAATGACTTGTCCCACGGAGTAAACTTATAATATTCTAACCTCCATTTCCATTTATTATTAATATTATTATTTATAATATTATTAATTAATATTATTATTATTATTATTATTATTCCTTCCACAGAATACTAGTCCAAAGAGTAAAGCTATCATTAAAGATCCTGTTCTCCCTGCACTGAAAAGGTCAAATAAGTTTTATTCCTTTTATTTAAGTCAGCTTTAAAATACAGCTAGGCTCCTATATCAACAGCAAAGACCCAAAACACCCACCTAGAATTTCCCTGCTCAGTACAATCCACTAGGACCCACTTTTATTCCTAAATGTAAGCCTTTTGGGCACAGTATGTAAGCAGTTGGTTGTATACACATAAGCCCGATCTGGGGATAGGTGAGTTCTGTAGGTGTAAATGTGTATGTAAATATATCTCTATATATTGGAGCCTGCAGAAGATTTATAGTTTTTTAGAAATATTAATAAGGAAGAAATTTTAATCCTTTAGTTTTTGTTAAAAGAAGGAGCTTTAATTTATGCAACATAAAATTAGAGTTGTTGGGCTTCCCTGGTAGCGCAGTGGTTGAGAGTCCGCCTGCCGATGCAGAGGACGTGGGTTCATGTCCCGGTCTGGGAAGATCCAACATGCCGCAGAGCGGCTGGGCCCGTGAGCCATGGCCGCTGAGCCTGCACGTCCAGAGCCTGTGCTCTGCAACGGGAGAGGCCACAACAGTGAGAGGCCCGCGTACTGTAGAAAAAAAAAAATTAGAGTTGTTTTTACTGGCTACCACTTTAATATGAACATTTTTATTGGTGTTGGATCCAAAGATAAGCTTCTGTCATTTGACATAATAAATTGCTTTCCATATGTGAAATGAAAATCATTTGGGCTCTATTGGCCAGTTAGAGGGTTTTGCTCTGATCTAACTTTAGAGGGTGATGTCTATTGGGAGCTGAAGAGCACCATTCCATGTCTTGACTGCAGAAGTCATAAGAGTCAATAAGCAGCTTCACTGACCATTTGTGAACTTTTCATTTGACTCAAGCTGAAGCAAAGGACCTCTTAACTGTGAGTAATTTTTCCTGATGAGATTAAAAATTTCTCATTCCAACTTTCCTAAATCTAGAACTTTCTTTGTATAGAAAACACACACACACATCACAAAAGAAATTGATTCCAGATGTGCAAGAGACCTCGCATGACAGTGTCTGGCTTTGATGGTCATGAAGGGCATTTTGGCAGGTGGCCACAATGGTGTTTTTGTTCCTCTCAAACTTGATGCCATTTAACCACACTGTAAAATTCACCTGCTTTATGTCTGTGAGATTTCTCCCTAACAAAGGAAGGAAAACAAGATGAGAACACTGAATGTTCACCAGATCACAAGGCTAGAATGTGTGGTTTCTGAAACACAGATGTAGGTAGATTTTTCAGTAAGAATTTTGTCAACGCTGACTGTATTCCCAAGCGCTATTCCATGCTGTGTGGAGGGAAGAAAGATAGGAAACATTGTCCCAAGCCCGGGACAATGAACTTAAAATGGCTTGTAAGTGACAAGGTTAATGAGAATGGAACAGTCAATATGCTCCCCTAGCATCCTTCATAAAGCATCACTGTACAGCTCTGGGTTATAATGATCTGTTTGTGTGACTTATGTCACCCACCACACTGAGGCCCTCCCAGACCTGGACCCATGGCCGATCTTTGTTGTAATCACAGCCCAAAGTGCAGCCCAAAGTGTATTTGATCAATGTTAACTCAAGGAATGAAGGAAACAAGAGTACCACAGGTTAAAAGGATTCAAACTGCAATCAAACATGAGCCCATTTCTGTTTCTGGGAATTACTCAAGAGTTAATATCTTTCATTTTGCTAATTAAGACGTTCCTTCAGCTTTCTAACAACCAATTTGAATGCCTGCCCTCAATAGTACTATACACTGAGAGACAATGGGTACCATGCTGGGAAATAGAGTCTTTATTCTGGGAGTCTATTGCTAAAAAGTGGACATTCTATCAGCGCAAGAAGGGAAAATGAGATGCTAAGGACATCTAGCAGAGAGATGGAGTTGATTTCAACTGCTATGTTTTGGTGACAATGTATTCCAAGGAACAAAGCAGTAAATATGCTGCTCAAAAAAAATGGGCTCAAACTCAGGTGAGGGCAGGAGACTTTCTTTTTCTAAGTGAATTAAGACCTATTCAGTACAAAGCAGTTAAGTAAGACAAAGTATTTGCTTACTAGATTGTAAACAGGGTCTAGAGGAAAGAGCCCTAGACTTGCCTTCACTAAGACCCAGTTTTCCAGCATTCCCAAAGTGTGTTCCATGGAACACTGTTTATGAGGAGCTTTGATAAATATCATTATAAGAAGGGTAGTTCCATAGTCAGATAGGTTTAGGAAATGTTGATTACCATCTCCTCCTTTATATTTACATTGTAAAGAAAACTTTATTCATTCAAAGTTTTCCCAAAATTATTTGACTAAGGGCTCTTTATTCACAAAATATCTTCCAGAATTAGATTAGAAAACGTCAGTCCAGGAGCCCTACATTGACTGATGTGTAATTTTGCTTTCAGTGCTAACATTCTATATCATTTTAGGCTAATATTCTACGTCACTTTTTACAAGTGATAGTTAAGACTTGGGAACATATTAATGCTCCGAAAGAACACGGGCAGAAGAACTAAGCACCAGAGATTGAGGCTTACCAGGAAACTATTTTGAAGACCAAGGAAAACAAACAGCAATGGGCATCACATCCTGAAATTGAACCATTCTTGGAAAAAAAAAAAAATGGAACTTGAATCTGATCCAGCCTCTCTAGATCTTGCCACCAATTTACAGGGATGACACCATGGAATACAAGCAAAATTCCAACCTGAGAAACTCTAGAAAATGAATAACCTGCTGCCTTCAACAAAGAAATTCCAAGGGGGAAAAAAAAACGGGAAAGGAGTATCTGTAGATTAAAAGACACTTGAGAGGCATTTCAAGCTTGCAGTGTTTGGGTTGTATTTGGGTCCTAGTTTGAATGAGCTAACTGTGAAAAAAAATATTCAAGAGACAATCAAGGAATTTTGAACACTTTCTGGATATTTGTTGACATTAAAGAATTACTGTTAATCTTTTTAGGTGTGATAATAAATATTATGGATGTGATTTTATACATCTTTATATTTAAGAAATATATTCTGGAATATTTATGTACAAAATGATATGTAGTCTGAGATTTGCTTCAAAACAATCCTGGATAGCTAGTGGGAAGCAGCCACATGGCACAGGGATATCGGCTCGGTGCTTTGTGACCGCCTGGAGGGGTGGGATAGGGAGGGTGGGAGGGAGGGAGACGCAAGAGGGAAGAGATATGGGAACATATGTATATGTATAACTGATTCACTTTGTTATAAAGCAGAAACTAACACACCATTGTAAAGCAATTATACCCCAATAAAGATGTTAAAAAAAAAAATTCTGGGATGGAGGATATCAATGAAAAAAGTTGGCCATAATATAAGATGGTTTCACGAGGGTTTATTGTACTCTTCTCTCTGATTTTGTATTTTTGAGATTTTCCAAACTAAAAGTTTTTACAAAGCAGTTGAAAGAGAAAGAAGTGGGTCAAGGATATTATTACAAATATGGTAAATACAGAGTTTGGAAAGCAATAAAAGGAAGGAATTTTGAGAAGCCAGAAGGCAAAAGCAGCATGGATGCAAAAGAGAAAGAGTGTGAAAACCAGGAAAAGAAAGACAGAAATGTCAGTGGACTTTTGAGACAGACAAACAGAATTGCAGAGGGTTCAAGGCATGATGCCTGGTGTAGAAATGCTGCACAGTTATTACTTATCATTTGAGACAGTTGGTTACAAAAAAAGATGGTGGCTGGAGGTCCAGAGAAGGTTCGTCAAGAAGGACAATGCTATAGACTAAATTGTACCCACTACAAAGTCCATATGTTGAAGTCCTAATCTCCACATGATATCAGACCTTTAGAGAGGTGATTAATGTTAATGATTAGTGTTAAATGAGGTCATAAGGTGGAGCCTTGATCCAATAGAACTGGTACCCTTATAAGAAGAGGAAGAGAGAGATGGTGTTTTCTCCACCATGTGAAGACACAGCAAGAAGGCAGCTGTCTGCAAGCCAGGAAGAGAACCAGAACTTAACCTTGCCAGCACTCTGATCTTGGAATTCCAGCCTCCAAAACTGTGAAAAAATAAATTCCTGTTGTTTAAGTCACCCAATCTATGGTATTTTATTATGGCAGCCTAAGCTGATACAGGTAAAGCATGCCCATCCTCTTCATTAGCCTTTCTACTTCATTCAGCATTTATCATGTTCTTCTTTTATGATGTTGAAATTAGACCTAGAAAAATGAATGCCACTGAGTGGTATTATTCTGTGTTTTTTTTTTTTTTTTTTTTTTTTTTTTTTTGCAGTACACGGGCCTCTCACTGTTGTGGCCTCTCCTGTTGCGGAGCACAGGCTCCAGACGCGCAGGCTCAGCGGCCATGGCTCATGGGCCCAGCCGCTCTGCGGCATGTGGGATCTTCCCAGACCAGGGCACTAACCCATATCCCCTGCAACGGCAGGCGGACTCTCAACCACTGCGCCACCAGGGAAGCCCTATTCTGTGTTCTTTTGTGTGGTGGTCAGTTAGGTGTGGCCACAAGAGGGGACATAAGAGAGGCACAGGAAAACAAAGTTTATTATACTCACCAGTCTGAGGGAGAGTGTCACTGCACAACAAGAGGGGGCCATATGAGACAAGTACCTGGAGAACAGGCTCAACCAAGCAGGAGGGGAGCTGAGAGAAAGAGAAAGACCTGTGGGCAAACACCTTTTTGGAAGGTCAGGGTGGAATACACTAGAAAAGGCTCGAGGGGATTGCACTGGAGCATTTGAAACTTCCTAGGAGTTCAGAGAGGAGAACTGCAGCAGGGGCCAGCCTTGTCACACTAGTGCACCTGGTCACCTGGGCAGGATGCTCACTACTGTGGCGGAGGATGTTGAGGCAGCAGGAGACAAAAATGAAGTTTAAAAATTTTATAATACAGGTATAAAGGCTCCATAATTTCTTCTTTCAAATTTTATTGTTTTATGGAAGTATAATTGATCTACAATGTTTCAGGTGTACAGCAAAGTGATTGAGTTATATATGTATATATATTCTTTTTCAGATTCTTTTCCATTATAGGTTACTACAAGATATTGAATATAGTTTCCTGTGCTATACAATAGGTCCTTGTTGTTTATCTATTTTATACATAGTAGTTTATATCTGTTAATACCAAATCTTTAATTTATCCCTCCCCCCCTTTCCCCTTTGGTAACCGTAAGTTTGTTTTCTATGTGTGTGAGCCTATTTCCGCTTTGTAAATAAGTTCCTTTGTATCACTTTTTAGATTCCACATATAAGTGATACTATACGATATTTGTCTAACTTACTTCACTTAGCATGATATTTTGCAGCATGTTGCTGCAAGTGGCACTATTTCATTCTTTTTATGGCAGCGTAATATTCCATTGTATACATGTACCACATCTTCTTTATCCATTCATCTGTCAATGGACACTTAAGTTGCTTCCATGTCTTGGCTATTGTGAGTAGTGCTGCTGTGAACATTGGGGTACATGTATCTTTTTGAATTAGAGTATTTGTCTTTTCCAGATAAATGCCCAGGAGCGGGATTGCAGGATATTATGGTAGCTCTATTTTTACTTTTTTAAGGAACCTCTATTCTGTTCTTCATAATGGCTGAACCAATTTACATTCCCCCCAACAGTGTAATCAACAACCTTTATTATGTTGAGGTCTAAATTTTATTTTTCTGAGTTGTTCTTTTCACTGTGTTCACCTTTCATTCCTCTAAAGGAAGGAAAAAACATGTTTCCATCATAATCAAAAAGCTTGGATAAACAATTTCAATTCAAAACTTTTTCCCTTATGACGTTCAAAGGCACACAGACCCACTGTGGCTATTAAAGACTTGCTAGTTCAAGACCTCTTGATTTCTCTGACTAAGCTGGTCTTAAATTTTCCTTATTATGTCAGGGGTCAGCAAAACCATTTCCAGACAACCTTCTGAGACTGAGCCAGGAAGAAATAGAAAATATGAACAGACCAATCACGAGCACTGAAATTGAAACTGTGATTAAAAATCTTCAAACAAAAGCCCAGGACCAGATGGCTTCACAGGCAAATTCTATCAAACATTTAGAGAAGAGCTAACACCTATCCTTCTCAAGCTCTTCCAAAATATAGCAGAGGGAGGAACACTCCCAAACTCATTCTACGAGGTCACCATCACCCTGATACCAAAACCAGACAAAGATGTCACAAAGAAAGAAAACTACAGGCCAATATCACTGATGAACATCAATGCAAAAATCCTCAACAAAATACTAGCAAACAGAATCCAACAGCACGTTAAAAGGATCACACACCACAATCAAGTGGGGTTTATCCCAGGAATGCAAGGATGCTTCAATATATGCAAATCAATCAATGTGATGCACCATATTAACAAATTGAAGGAGAAAAACCATATGCTCATCTCAACAGATGCAGAGAAAGCTTTTGACAAAATGCAACACGCATTTATGACAAAAACCCTCCAGAAAGTAGGCATAGAGGGAACTTTCCTCAACATAATAAAGGCCATATATGACAAACCCACAGCCAACATCATCCTCAATGGTGAAAAACTGAAACCGTTTCCACTAAGATCAGAAACAAGACAACATTGCCCACTCTCACCACTGTTATTCAACGTAGTTTTGGAAGTTTTAGCCACAGCAATCAGAGAAGAAAAGGAAATAAAAGATATCCAAATCAGAAAAGAAGAAGTAAAGCTGTCACTGTTTGCAGATGACATGATACTATACCTAGAGAATCCTAAAGATGCTACCAGAAAACTACTAGAGCTAATCAATGAAACTGGTAAAGTAGCAGAATACAAAATTAATGCACAGAAATCTCTTGCATTCCTATACACTAATGATGAAAAATCTGAAAGTGAAATTAAGAAAACACTCCCATTTACCATTGCAACAAAAAGAATAAAATATCTAGGAATAAACCTACCTAAGGAGACAAAAGACCTGTATGCAGAAAATTATAAGACACTGATGAAAGAAATTAAAGATGATACAAATAGATGGAGAGATATAACATGTTCTTTGATTAGAAGAATCAACATTGTGAAAATGACTCTACTACCCAAAGCAATCTACAGATTCAATGCAATCCCTATCAAACTACCACTGGCATTTTTCACAGAACTAGAACAAAAAATTTCACAATTTGTATGGAAACACAAAAGACCCCGAATAGCCAAAGCAATCTTGAGAACGAAAAACGGAGCTGGAGGACTCAGGCTCCCTGACTTCAGACTATACTACAAAGCTACAGTAATCAGACAGTATGGTACTGGCACAAAAACAGAAATATAGATCAATGGAACAGGATAAAAGCCCAGAGATAAACCCACGCACATATGGTCATCTTATCTTTGATAAAGGAGGCAAGAATATACAGTGGAGAAAAGACAGCCTCCTCAATAAGTGGTGCTGGGAAAACTGGATAGCTACATGTAAAAGAAGGAAATTAGAACACTCCCTAACACCATACACAAAAATAAACTCAAAATGGATTAAAGAACTAAATGTAAGGCCAGACACTATGAAACTCTTAGAGGAAAACATAGGCAGAACATTCTAAGACATAAATCACAGCAAGATCCTTTTTGACCCACCTCCTAGAAAAATGGAAATAAAAACAAAAATAAACAAATGGGACGTAATGAAACTTAAAAGCGTTTGCATAGCAAAGGAAACCATAAACAAGACGAAAAGACAACCCTCAGAATGGGAGAAAATATTTGCAAATGAAGCAACTGACAAAGGATTAATCTCCAAAATTTACAAGCAGCCCATGCAGCTCAATATCAAAAAAACAAACAACCCAATCCAAAAATGGGCAGAAGACCTAAATAGACATTTCTCCAAAGAAGATATACAGATGGCCAACAACACATGAAAAAATGCTCAACATCATTAATCATTAGAGAAATGCAAATCAAAACTACAATGAGGTATCACCTCACACGGGTCAGAATGGCCATCATCAAAAAATCTATAGGGGCTTCCCTGGTGGCGCAGTGGTTGAGAGTCCGCCTGCTGATGCAGGGGACACGGGTTCGTGCCCTGGTCCAGGAGGATCTCACATGCCGCGGAGCGGCTGGGCCCGTGAGCCATGGCCGCTGGGCCTGCACGTCTGGAGCCTGTGCTCCACAGCGGGAGAGGCCACAACAGTGAAAGGCCCGTGTACCGCAAAAAAAAAAAAAAAATCTACAAAAAATAAATGCTGGAGTGGGTGTGGAGAAAAGGGAACCCTCTTGCACTGTTGGTGGGAATGTAAATTGATACAGCCACTATGGAGAACAGTATGGAGGTTCCTTAAAAATCTAAAAATAGAACTACCATATGACCCAGCAATCCCACTACTGGGCATATACCCTGAGAAAACCATAATTCAAAAAGAGGCATGTACCACAATGTTCATTGCAGGTCTGTTTACAATAGCCAGGACATGGAAGCAACCAATGTGTCCATCAACAGATGAGTGGATAAAGAAGATGTGGCACATATATGCAATGGAATATTACTCAGCCATAAAAAGAAACGAAATTGAGTTATTTGTAGGGAGGTGGATGGACCTAGAGTCTGTCATACAGAGTGAAGTAAGTCAGAAAGAGAAAAACAAATACCGTATGCTAACACATACATATGGAATCTAAAAAAAAAAAAAAAGGCTCTGATGAACTTAGGGGCAAGATGGGAATAAAGACGCAGACCTACTAGAGAATGGACTTGAGGACACGGGGATGGGGAAGGGTAAGCTGGGACAAAGTGAGAGAGTGGCATGGACTTATATACACTACCAAATGTAAAATAGATTGTGGGAAGCAGCCGCATACTACAGGGAGATCAGCTTGGTGCTTTGTGACCGCCTGGAGGGGTGGGATAGGGAGGGTGGGAGGTAGGGAGATGCAAGAGGGAAGAGATATGGGAATATATGTGTATGTATAACTGATTCACTTTGTTATAAAGCAGAAACTAACACAGCATTGTAAAGCAATTATACTCCAATAAAGATGCTAAAAAAAAAAAAACCACTCCCAGGTTTGATGGTTTACCAGGAGGTTTCATGGGACCTGGGATATAGTCACAGCTATGATTTATTACAGCAAAAGGACACAAAGCAAAACCAGTAGCATGTGTGAAATGTCATCTACCAGGGAAGTCCATCAGAGACTTAGTGCCCAAGGTTTTTCCTGGAGGCTGGTCAGGTGGGCACCCTCTACCTCATACACAGCAGCATTCCGACTACCAGCAGAGAAGCCAGGGTTTCGCATCACCTGCACTGCACATAGCCTTTAGGCACAGGGAGCCACTCTTATCAGTTAGGGAATGGGGAGAGCGTTCTTAAAATGTAGGAACCCAGCTGCCAGGTTAGGCCAATCTTGCAAGCAGGTCTTTCTAAGGATAGCGGTCTCAGGCTTGCTATGCTAACCCATTTTGAAAGTTTACACCAAAATCTGCTGTCACTCAGGCTCCTCACTTACTTTGACCTCTTTGTAACCTTGAATACCCTGACCACATCTGCTTTCTGGAACCCCTTTGATGAATCTCCTACCATGCTATACCATGGAACTATTTCTTTCCCTTTGTTCTGGGAAAAGGGATTAAAGGGCAGTCCCATGGTTGGGGCTGAGGTGGGTGGGTGACTCCAAGCTATGACTCTTTTTCCCCCAAATAAATCTGAAATCGAATACAACCAAGCATCCCCCAAACTGAAACTCCTCAGAAATCCCATGCAGCTAGTCTCTGAGAAATCCACAGCCCCTCAGTGCTACATCTTCCTCCCTACCGCTGTTACATCATTCCTCCAAATGTGAGCTAAAATGGCATGTGCTCCAACTCACTCCTGGCTTCTTTAGAAGGTACAGGACACAATTTTAGCCCTCAGGTTTCTCCCTTGGCCAGAGGAAGGGAAGGGGAAGTTTTACCGCATGAGTACACATGAGTTTTACCACAAGCTCCTGCTTGAATTACTTCTGTAATCTCCTAATTGGCCTTCTCCCTCCATTGCTTCAACTCTGCAAACACCTAACATATGAATATCCCTCACCACATCTATGACTGTTCATTCATTCCTAATTTAAAACTTTCAGTGTGACCACTGAATAAAAGTCATCCTTCTTGGCTCACAGATGTGGAAAACAAACTAGCAGGTACTGGTGGGGGGAGGGAAGGAGTGAGGAACAATGTAGGGGTAGGGGATTAAGAGGTACAAACTACGAGCTATAAAATAAACTACAAGGATATATTGTACAACACAGGGAATATAGCCAATATTTTGTAACTATAATTAGAGTATAACCTTTAAAAATTGCGAATCCCTATATTGTACGCTGTACACTATATTGTCCACTGTAACTTACACAGTATTGTAATGCTTCAGTTAAATACTTCAATTAAAGAAGTCATGCTCCTTGGCCTGGCATTAAGATCTTCTGTGGTTTGGCCACAGTCTCTTTTTCTAGTCCTAGGTTTCTCTATTGCTATTCCCATAATCTCTTCTGAGGTGAACAAGGAAACCATTTAATAATGCTTCTCAAGATAAATTAGTCAAAATATATCAAAGAGCCAACTTCGTTGCAGAGCACAGGCTCCGGACGCGCAGGCTCAGCAGCCATGGCTCACGGGCCCAGCCGCTCCGCGGCATGTGGGATCTTCCCAGACAGGGGCACGAACCCATGTCCCCTGCATCGGCAGGCGGACTCTCAAACACTGTGCCACCAGGGAAGCCCCCAACTTCTTTTTTTAATGTACCTTTTCTCCAGTGAAAAGTTTTTCTCCAGGCCGTACTAAGTGAGAATAGAATCTGGGGCCTTGTTTGTAGTTAATTGTCAGCTACAGGCAGATTCTTCACCATGCCAGCACACTGGAATCACCTGGGGCATGTTAAAAAATAAATAAATAAATACTGATGCTTGGGTCCTGCGTCTTGAGTTTCTGATTCAGTTGGTCTAGAATATGACCTGGTCACTGGGTGTTTAAAAGCTCCCTGGGGGTTCTAATGCACGACCAGGATTGAGAAACACCAACACAGCAATCTGCCTTTGGCTATATTTTGTCCAAAAAAACTGTGCAACATTTACAAAATACAGTCCATGCTTCTTTGTATTTCTCTGTTCATGTGTAATTCCTATGCTCCCCTCGACCTCTATTTCTCATCGCTGAAGTCTGACTCAAATATCATTTTCTTAAAAAGGCTTTCCTAATCTCCAACTGAAAGCATTCTCACCATCTTCTGAATGAAGAAAACTTTCATCCACACCCCTTGCTCTGCCGCTCATCACTCTTGGCCTGTTACGTTGTTCTTGTATTTGTGCTGCCTTTCTTTCCTCTACTGCCTTGCCAAGAACCCTTCCCATAGTTGACTTGTAATAAAATTTTGTGTTTTCATGGTACATGAGAATTTGAAGAATCAAAATATGCCTTTTTATTTCTACAAGTGTTGTGTAATACTTTTAACAAGAAAGTCACCCAGCCAGTTAAGTAGAAGTAATCTTCTAATACTTCCCAAGTCACCGTTTGCTCTCAAGGCAAACACTCACCCCTAATCATTTTAAGATCTGAATCAACTAAGAGTATATTTGCTTTACTTCTCACTGACAACTTGTCATTTTTCAGACTTACCGACCAAATACAAAATTGTCTATGGGATTCCATAACAAAAGAAATCAAAATAGTCCCCTTTGCCAGATGACCTCCTGCTATACATTAGGCTGGGTTTGCTTCCAACTGTTAGGACAAAAGAAGGAAATAAGAACTCACATGCATCATTGGTTGGCAGTAGCTTGGCTTTCTGTTCCCTATTGCTTCAGGGCTGACAGCTCACCTGCATTTTGAAATAGACACCTGCTAATTCGACTTTCCACCCTTTAATCTCACCCTTCCACCCACAGCATTCTAATTACCCCACAATTAATATACTGCTGGTTTTACCCATTAGGAAGGGTGGGGTGGGGGTAGGCTGAGCAGGAAAGCCAGGCTGATAGTCATTCATAGTCCAGATACCCCATCTTTTGTTACTGGGTGAGAGTCCCTAATCCTGATTCATTCTAATAATAGGCCTCACAACACTCTCCGCACCACCCCCGAGACACGCACGCACACACGCGCGCGCGCACACACACACACACACACACACACGAGATGTGAACGTAATCCGGTCTCATTTTCCCGTGTAGATCTCTGCCCCGTGCCCCTTCAGCATCACTGCCTGAATCTGGGGACCATGTCTAAGTGGGAGGAGGAGGTGGTGTGGACTTGCAACCTGAGAAAGGGCCAAAGAGAGCAAAGGTTTCTGAAGAGGTTGGGAGAGGGAGGGAACCGGGGTGGAAAGAATAAACAGAGACTTTGTTCTTTGCCCTTTGGATGCTCTCCACGACCCTTGGGTTAATTTTAAATTCTCCCAGCCTGTCCCAGCTTCATGGTGTTCCTCACCAAAGTGAGCTTCGTGTGCCAAAGGGAACCTCTTTCCAAATGCACGTTAAGCTCGGGGTCTGTGGGCTTAGGCGTGGAGCCTGCTGAACTACCTTCCACCCACCCTTCGTACATCCCTGGAAGTGGACCTTAGGCTGGGCGTGCATCTGTTGCCCTTCATAAGCAGCCTTTGGGGTGAGTGTTTGCCCTACGGGCAGAGTGGGAATTGGATTCTGGCCATCTAGCTCAGGCTGCCCACTGGGGCCATGACCGACCCTCACTCCTGCACTCATGGGGACAGGGCTCCAGTGGGAGAGTCCCTCTGTCTTGGCAACATATTTTTCTGTCCATCTTGGGCACTGCTGATCTCTTTAAGGAGCGATTTTTGAATCCTACAGGGTGTCTTTGGCCCCTTTCACTCCCCTGACACAGTCTGTGTCCTGATGCTGGATTTGAATTGCAGAGAATTAAAATGCCAAGCTTTTGTCCTGATGCTGTATTAACGTGATAGACCACTGACTTTGTGCTAAGAACTTTACATCTTGTGTTTGTGAACACTCAGAGTGAGTCTGAAGTATTGGTACTCTCATCCCCAGTGTACAGATGAGGGCAGTGAGACGCAATGTCTCATCCAACCCAGGCGCCAGTTCTCCCAACTTTCGACTGTGCCACTCCCTTTCTCGCTTGGTACTCAGCATGTTGAAGGCAGTGTGTCTGTGGCATCATTTAGGTTGAGAAAATAGGAGGCAGGAGATTTACCCAGAGGAGCCACCCCACTTTGCAACAAACTGGCAAGGTGAGAACACGCTATCTTCATGCCTTCCTAGAAATTCAAGGGACAACAATTTTCCAAACAGCAACTCCCCTCTCACAGTGATTAGGGGGCGCCCAAGGCTCTGGCCGTCTGTGATTTAATAGATGGTAACAGCGGCAAGAACCTTGGCCTATAGAACAAGGACTTCATTGCTACTGCAGAGGCCACCAATGTGGTCTGGAACTTGCCTCTTTATTAAATCCAAACTGCCTGTTAACCTGAGAATATACACATCACATTTTAATTTATTTATATAGTTTCCCTTTACAGTTCATATTTTAAATTTTATAGGGCTTTTCTGTTTGAAAAATTTCTTTACGCTCCTAATTATTATTTTCCTGATTCTTAGTCCCATTTTACCAATGAAGCTACAAACTCTTCCCTAAGATTCAAGACCAGTGTTCCTTCCACTATTCCATAGTACCTCTGCCCTTCGAACACAAGGATAACATAAATGTTCATATGAGAGTGTCCCCCAACAGCTGGTACCAGTGAATGTGACATTATTTGGAAATTGGATGTTTGTGAATGTAATTAAGATGTAAGATAAAATGAGGTCATAGTGGAGCACAGTTGTTACTGAACCAAACTTGGGTCTTCTCACCCGTGCACAGTGAAGCCAATCTATTGACAACACGTTGTGGTGAAGAAAAGTACAAGGTTTACCGCAGGGCACTGAGCAAGGAGTCCAGGCAGCTCAAGCTCAAAAGACCCAAACTCCCCGAAGGCTTTCAGGGAAGGGTTTTTAAAGACAGGGTGAGGGAGGGGGTCATGGGGTGCATGATCAGCTCATGGACATTCTTCTGATTGGTTGGTGGTGAGGTAATTGGGAGTCAACATCATCAACCTTCTGATTCCACTGTTCTGGGGTCTACGTGCTTGTGGGCAGCATGCAGTTAACTTCTTCCACCTGGCGGGGATTTCAGTATCTAAAACAGCGCAAAGGACACGGCTCAGAATATTATCTATAGCCCTTGAGGGGGAACTAAAGATCCTTGACTTTGTTTAATGGCTAAACTATTATCGTTTTGTCTTGCTTGGCTGTTTTCCTTTGTTTTTGCATTTTCTCACGTCTCTGATTAAATTTATTCTTTGGAACTCGAGGAAGACCTAGGAGGCTAAAGTTTTTCTACAGACAGGAGGCAGGAAGAGGACGTGGGCAGGGGCTCTGTCCCAGGAAGCCCTTTTACGGTCCTGCTCCATTACAGAGTGATCCCTAATACAATATGACTGGGGTCCTTCTAAGAAGGGAAGAGACACAGGGAGGAGAACTATGTGATGATGGCAGAGATAGGGTGGTATTCGGTTGGCCAAAAAGTTCGTTCAGTTTTTCTGTAACATCTCGCAGAAAAACCCAAACGAACTTTTTGGCCAACCCAATACGTCTACAAGCCAAAAAACACCAAGAATTGCTGGAAACTACCAGAAACTAGGAGAAAGGCTGGTAAAAGATTCTCTCCTAGAGCTTACAGAGAAAGCATGGCTCTGTCAACACCTCGACTTCAGACTTGCAGTCTCCAAAACTGTGAGAGAATAAATTTCTGTTGTTTTAAGCCACAGTTTGCAGTACTTTGTTACAGCAGTCCTTGGAAATTAACATAGGTAGCATCTGAATACAGATATTACGTATCTGGGCCTATAGCAGCCCAATCTTTGCTATAATAATTTCCAGGTTCAGGTAGATACAGGCTGTTCTGATTTTGTAAAACAACTTATCATCAATTACTGATCTTTCTATAAGTATAGTAAAGTTTCTTAAATTTCTTTCACGTTCTTCAGTATGGTAGGAAAGTTTTCACGTTAATGTCCTTTTCCCAAAGAACTGAGGCACACAGCCCACCTGTGGAAATCTCCATTCTCCCAGCCCAGTACTGCTGCTGGAGCCTTCTGCATCTAGAAACGTTTCCCAGGTGTTTTCATATCTACAACGGTGCTTCTCAAAACTTGGTTGATCTTTGAAAAATCCCAGTACCCAGATTATACCCCCAGACCAATTCTATCTGAATCCCTGGACCTCAGCAGAGGACCCAGACATTCATATTTTTATAAGTTTTCCAGGTGATTCCAGTGATCTTTCCAGTCAATGCCTATGTCCTACAAATGCCTCTTGGGGTGTAATTTCATCAGAGGATAAGCTTAAGTGAATTTCCTGACCTATTATAAGCATCTAGAACAGCGGTCACGTTGATTTACGTGTTGCTTTCTGGCTACAAATGGCAAAAATTGAGTATTGTGTCAAAGACCATGTAGCCCACAAAGCCAAAATATTTTCTCTCTGTCCCTCTGAGAAGATTGCAGAAGACAAAAACTTATCTGATTCATCTTTTCCTTCCACAATGAAAATCCAGAAAAGAGCTTTGCACTTAGTAGGGGCTCGTATGAATCAAAGTGAAGTCAAGTGAACTGAAATGAGCTGAATTAAAGTTGAATCTTCTTCAACATATTATCTGAAAAGAGTCCAAGGTGTTATGCCTCCTAGGGTTATTTGCATTTTAATGTCACTTGTAAAGCACCAAAGTTTTATTTGAAGACAGAAAGGAATACCTAATTGCTGAAATTGCAAGCACCTGTAAATGTGAAGTACCTCTCTATCCTATTAGATTGTGAAGCCTCCCCCAGAACCCCCTCAAATTGCACCAGGAGGGCCACCACCCAGCTTCCCTGTGCGCAAAATGGATTTAAACAGGCTCACTGGGGCTTCCCTGGTGGTGCAGTGGGTGAGAGTCCGCCTGCCGATGCAGGGGACACGGGTTCATGCCCCGGTCCGGGAAGATCCCACATGCCGCGGAACGGCTGGGCCCGTAAGCCATGGCTGCTGAGCCTGCGCATCCGGAGCCTGTGCTCCGCAACGGGAGAGGCCACAACAGTGAGAGGCCCATGTACCGAAAAAAAAAAAAAAAAAACAGGCTCACAGGAGCCCTTGCTAGTCCCTACTGTGAATTAAAAAAAATATCTCCAAGGTTTATTTGCTTTGCTTATACTCCTTTTTGTTAGCCCAACAAGTTCTCTCCATGGGAAAAAAAGTGATCCATTTTCTTAAAGGGTGTCACCACTTCCCATTTTCTATTTCCTAGAACTTTCTTCCCACAGGGACTTTTATTTTTACCCATTGTGAACACGTATGTCAGCATAAGTACGTTGGCAAATTTCATTATTTAATTTTGCTGTAGTCTATGAGTGGTGGGAAATTGCTCTGAATTAAATTTCCTCAATGCCAAATCAACTTAACTGGGGAATTTGTCAACCAACTAGATTGATACAGAGGTTTCTAAGATCCCCATAACCTGAGAAGTTCTTAAGTTTGAATTAGCTGACATGGATGCTCGTGAAGAACAGGTGTCCCTGTTGTGTCTCAGGTAACCCAAACCTTCCCAGGGGAAGGGCTTTGAGCAGCTGACTCCCAAAAGAGTCAGGAGAGAGAGGACTTCAACCAAGGAGTTAAACAAATCAAGGTTGGAATTCCGACTCTTATCGTTTACTAGCCCCTGACCTTGGACAAGTTACCGAACCTCTCGCAATAGCAAGTTTCCCCAAGTGGAAATGGGAGATCATAAAAGGGTTGTAAGGGTTAATGACATGTCGAGAACTTGGCACAGTGCCCAGCACATAGTAAGTATTAAATAAATGCTCTCTGTTTTTATGGTCTTAGCTGAAACTAAATTTCTGTTATGGGAGCTTACATGCTTGCGACAGAGGACTGTAGAGCATCCTAACCCATATTTTCATGATATGCCATTCCGCAATTGCATCAGATTTGTGTGTGTATGTGTATTTAATTTATAAACACAGAATTCTTACATCTACCAAGCAAAATATTAGAACGTTTCATGACTCTAACACAAGAGCCAAATCTTCTTGTCTTTACATTCTTCCTCCTGCAAACTCATTCCATCCACCACATGATCTTACCTTTCTCCTGCTCAGAAAGAGTGAATGGCTCCTTTTCCCTACATAACAAACACACTCTTCTACTGGCTTTCAAGAAGCAATAACCTGGCTCCTCAGGAACTGGGTCTAAACCCCACCACCAGTCATTTTCCTTTTACTCTGGACTCTCTCTCTCTGTTCAGCCACATGTCACCCTAACCCCTCCACTATCATCTCAGACAGGAGCTGCTTTGGCTGTATTCCCTTATTCCTTCTGTCTTCTCAAATCAGGCTCACTCTAAGATTCAACTTTGGTGCGGCATCCTCCCTGTCAGGGACTTCTTCTGGCCTCCGGAATTTCTCTTTTACTTCTGCATTTGGTAGCCATTTCAGTGTATGTCACATAATTTAACATTTTACTAAACACGCATCCTTCACCCTTGATGTTTCATGCGTTCTGGTTGTGGCTGCCTAGCTTGACTGTAATCCTTAAGGCAGGAAACATCTCTGAAGATTATTCTGTAGCCTGTGTTTCTAGATCATGTATACCGTGTGGTGTGAGGGACATCACACTTGGCGTTAGACACTCCTAAGTTCAAGTTCCCAGCTCTGTGACTTTGGGCAGGTTCTCAACCTCTCTAGTCCACAGTTTTTTCAATCATAAATGTTGTTATAAGGGTTAAATGATAATATTATTTTAAGTTTGATTGAATATATGGCCATAGTATCTTTGAAATCCAGTGATTCTTTGTGTGTTTCACACAATGTGTCTTAGCTGGATGTTTCCAGGAAAATAGAGCCCAAGGCAAAGCTTGGGTTCTGCCACTTTATTAGGGAATGCAATACAGGGAAACAAAAGTGAGGAAAATGGTAAATGGGCCAGAGCACGAGGGAAGATCCAAATAAAAGAGTACTTTATAGAGCTGGCCACTTCTGTGTATGGACTGCTATTGATGGCTCATCCTTACATTCGTCTTCAGAGAAGCATATGAACTACTGCATCTCAGGGCAGAAGGAGGGAGTGCTGGCTCCTGTCTTCCGCTGGTCAAAGATCCTGCCCACCGGACACTAACTCCTCCATAATGTTAGTTTGTGCTTCCAATGGGTGCAGAGTAGATCCCCAGTGTCTCAAGACTCAGTTTGGGTGGGAGCCAAGGAGTGCTGGGTACGGACCTGAGGAAAGGCCCTGTTGGGTAGTGACCATGAGCCTAGGAAGAGCTGGTCATGGAGCCAATAGAGACAAACCAAACCGCTGAACGTTTCAGAAAAAATTCAGTCCAAGAAGAAGCCTGATAAAGTATGAGATAAATTAAGCTAGCCTGTCATTCATTTCTCCCTCTTATATTTGTTTTGGATCTTTTCCAAAGGTTTTGTACCAATCTTATGGTCTTGTTATTTTGTATATTTCCTTCCCCATGAATGCCGATAGGAAGGTATATTTTCTTTTTCTGTAAGAAAGGGTTTTTTTAAAATATAAAAGTAATACATACTTAGAATAGAGAAATTAGGGATTAGGAGATAAGAAAATAAAAATACTTCAAAGTCTCTTCATCATGATATACTTTGTAGTTATAGCTGGCTTTTTCTTTTTTTTAATTTTTATTGGAGTATAGTTGATTTACAATGTTGTGTTAGTTTCAGATGTACAGCAAAGTGAATCAGTTATACATATACATATATCCACTCTTTCAGATTCTTTTCCCATATACAGAGTATTGAGAAGAGTTCCCTGTGCTATACAGTAGGTCTTTATTTGTTATTTATTTTATGTATAATAGTGGGTATATGTCAGTTAGCTGGCTTTTTCTTAATATGTTTTAGATATCTTTTCTTGTTAACAAGTAACTCTCTAGAATCTCATTGTTAATGGCTTTATAACATTTCACTTTATGTTTGAACCATTACTTTGTCAATCCCTTATTATTGGGCATTTACATTGTTTAAATTTTTGCAATTATCAGTGACACCTAAGTAAACAGATAAATATTCCTAAAAGTGAATTCCTAGGAGGGAAATTGATGACTTAAGGGTATGTACCCTTTGAACATTTTGGATAATTATTATCACCTTCGCCTCCAGAAAAGCTGTACCAACCTAAACTCTTCCATCAGTGTTGAAGATGAGATATGCATTTGCAGACCTGCAGATTCTACTTAATGCCTCTGACCTCAGCTGGAAGCCTGCTGAGCGTGTTGAGCTTGACTGAGCATGATTCCAGTCAGTGTTCCATCTCATCATCAAGTGGGGTTCCCAGAGCTCTGCACTAGCATTAAGTCCTCAGAGCCCTGGAGCTACCTTTCTCCTTCCTTTCAGCTCTACCTGACAAACTCATCAGTCTTATCATTTCACTCAGTATCATGAAATAATAATCATCTCGGCTAGGATGCTTTGGAAGTCAGCACTAGTTCTAACAAATGACATTCTTCCAGGTTTGGGCAGCACGTTTGTATTCTGGTGAGAGTAATTCCCATGTATGCAATCCTGAGTAACCTGTTTGCCAACCATGCAATCCTACACCACAGTTTTCTAAGTTGCATAATTCTTTCATCTCTGGGAAACACATTCGCCAGCCTACCCAGGTAGGCCCTTGGAGTGCATGAAACAATAATAAGCATTTATCCTGGGCTTTTAATCTTCAAAGTACTTTGTGAACATTAACTAATTAATTTTCACAGCACTCTTGTAAGATTAGTAAGTAGTCCTGAAATAAAAACAGCACAAACCATTGAAACACATGACATCACAAAAAGCCCAGAACCTAATAGTCTGGGAAGAGAAGATTGTTGATTACCAGCTCAGTTGTGAGAGTAAAAGGAAGTTGGGAAGGCTAGTGATTTATCCAGAATCACAAAGGGAATCAGCAGCAGGGTAGCAATTAGTTTTCACTTTCCTAGTGCCCATTGCTATGCTTAGGCCAAAAAGCAGTTAGACCATGGTAATTCAGTCAAAACTCTGTACAAGAGTTAAGGGTATCTGACAAATTCAAGGTCACCTACATACAACCAAATAATGTGGAGGAAAGGTACAAAGAAAAAGTCATAAATATTCAAATTAATCATATAAGAAGGAGAAAATGTATCTCAGAAAACAGGCACACTGGGCATTGAATTTAAAGTTCAGGCATTAATGAAGAACTTCAAAATATAAATGCAAATGACAAGTGACTATACAATGAATCATGAGAGGACTGTCCTGTGAATTCTTACTTGGATATACACCTGTACCATCAAATAATGTTGACAATTAGGAACTCTAAAATTCTAGAAAGTGGGTAAACACACAGCTTTGAACACTCTTGGAAAATAAATTAACTTCTTTTATACACCTGATGCACAGTGATTACTTTTGACCTTTGTGTCTTGAATAGATAATAATATAAATAATTCTAAGTTTTAAAACTTTTCCTCACCAGCTAAATCATTAACTTCGTTGTGCTTCAGACTCCAATGATAAGCGTCGTTTGTGGTCATTTTTCTTCTTTATGTGGATGGCACATACAAGGGCACGATGGTAAAAGTGTACTAGACTCCTGGAATCTGGATAATAATAATATAACATGGTATATTGAAAATATTGTTAACTGTAATATTGCCTATTCATGCTAGATACTATATGTAGTGTGTAAACAGCAAAGCCTGACATATAGTATGAAAAGTTATGGATTTTGGTAAAAATTCCCTGACTTTAAACTGTAGTAATGCCATATGTTAGCAGCGTGTCATTGAGAGGGCTATGTACACTCTCTAGGCCCCAGTCTCCTCATGTGTATAATGAGGATAATGAAACAGTATTGGTCAGGACTCTCGGTTGTAAGTGACCTTTCCTTAACTCCATATTCTCTTCTGGCAGCTACCTCATTGCTCTTCTGAAAGAATCGTTCATATTCTGCCTCTAGGTCCTGATTTCCCCACCTCTCTTCAGCCCATCACAAGGAAGCTCCTGTCTCTATCCCTACTCCACTGAAACTTCTCAAGAGCAACTTAGTAAAGCAATATTCAATTCTCAGTCTTCACCTTATTGGACTCTCAATAGCTGCCTTGGTGGACATGGCTGAACACATTCTTTCCTCATCAAATACTTCCTTCCCAACTTCGTTAATATCACATTTGGATTTTCTATGAGCTCAATAGAGATTACTTTTTAATCTCCTCTGCCGACTCTTCTTTTTCTACCCGAATTGCAAATGTTGGAGTATCCAAGGGCTCCGTCCTTGTCCCTCTTCTATATCTATCCCCACCCCTCTAGGAGATCTCACCATATGCTATGGCTTCAGATAGAACGTATATTTATATCTGCAGACCATATGGCTTTCCTAAACTCCATACTGGCAAATCCAACAGTCTACTCAACATCTGCTCTTTTATAGGTAAGAAAAATGTCACACTTAACACATCCAGTATTGTGACATCTATCCACTCATCCTATTCTCAGTCCCACCAACCTTTTCTTCCCTAGATCATCTCCATCTCCTTTAGTCTCACAACTATTCATCCAGTTGCTTATGCTGAAATCCTGGGAAACAGCCTTATTGTTTTCTTGACCTCCTACTCCCACTCTTCATCTCTCCCACCCTCCATTCATATATCTAATCAATCCATCAGGAGGTCTTACTTGCTCTAAGAATGTATCCTGATCCTACCAATTCCCCTGTCTTCACTGCAACCACCCTAGTTCAACCTGGCAATGTCTCTCACTTGGATTAACAGACTTTTACCTAGTTTCCCTACTGCTTTTCCTGTTGTCCCACTGTAGTCTGATCTTCATGTAACAAGGTAATTGTTTTGGAATATAACACAAATAAGTAAGTTCATGCTTCTGCTACAAAACCACCAATGGTTTTGCAATGCAGTTATAATAAAATCCGGAATCCATAGCAAGTTCTAAGAGGCCCTACATGAACTGATCTTGCCTCGCCCACCCACCTTGTTCATTGTGACCTCCTTTATGATACTTGAATATAACAAGCACATCTGGATTTCAGAGACAAGGTACTTACATTTTCCCCTACTGGGAAGCTCATGCCCCAGATTTTCACATGGCTGGCTCCCTGACAACCCAGATCTTAGCTCAAATGGCAGTTCCTTAGAGAGACTTTCTTTGACATTTTGAATAAAATTGTCTCCACGCTCATCCACAAGCACACATATATTTTCTATTCCATTAACCTTTCTAAATTTTTTCAAAGCACATATTACTATCTGAAATTTTATTAATCATGTATTTACTACCTGCCTTCCCCATTATAAGATTCCATAAAGACAAGACCTTATGTCTTTTCTTCTCCTCTACAACCGCCACACCTCATAGGGTTTTAGGCTACTCACAGGCACTCATTAAATATTTTTTATAGTATAAACAGAAATCCAACTCAAACTGGCTTAAGGATAAATAGAAAAAATAAAGGCAACCTAAAGGTTGAGGACTATATTTAATGTAAGGTATGGCTGAAACCAAGTATGCAAGATTGACACATTACTATTGTATGTTTTTCAGTCTCTTGGTTCAGTTTTCCTCTACGTTAGTTTCACCCTCAGGCAGGTTGTGCAGGGAAAAAAAAACATAGCAAGTGATACCTCCTGAATAATATGATCCTTACTGTTCTCAGAGGAAGGAAAGTTCCCTGGGAAGAGAGACTGATTTGCCCATTTTTTATCCCCAAAACCTAGAACAGTATCTGAAATTAATAGTTGGGGTTTTTTTTTAACATCTTCGTTGGAGTATAATTGCTTTACAATGTTGTGTTAAGTTTCTGCTGTATAACAAAGTGAATCAGCTATACATACACATATATCCCCATATCCCCTCTCTCTTGGGTCTCCCTCCCACCCTCCCTATCCCACCCCTCTAGGTGGTCACAAAGCACCGAGCTGATCTCCCTCTGCTATGTGGCTGCTTTCCACTAGCTATCTAGTTTACATTTGGTAGTGTATATATGTAAATGCTACTCTCTCACTTCATCCCAGCTTACCCTTCCCCCTCCCCATGTCCTCAAATCTATTCTCTACATCTGCACCTTTATTCTTGTCCTGCCCCTAAGTTCATCAGAGCCTTTTTTTTTTTTAGATTCCATATATATGTGTTAGCATATGGTATTTGTTTTTCTCTTTCTGATTTACTTCACTCTGTATGAGACTCTAGGTCCATCCACCTCACTACAAATAACTCAAATAACTCAATTTCGTTTCTTTTTATGGCTGAGTAATATTCCATTGTATATATGTACCACATCTTCTTTATCCATTCATCTGTCAATGGACACCTAGGTTGCTTCCATGTCCTGGCTATTGTAAATAGTGCTGCAATGAACATTGTGGTACATGACTCTTTTTGAATTATGGTTTTCTTAGGGTATATGCCCAGTAGTTATTGAGCTAATTAATGAATAAATACAGACCTTGTCTCTCCCAGTACCCGCATATCAACTCCTAGAGAAGACTCTACTGGACCATTCACAGAGAAAGGGTAATGCTGAGAAATCAGCTGGACCACATGTTCATGCTAGCAGATAGAGTTCCATCAAAATCACAAATGATGGGTGATGGGCAGCTCCCAGTAGAAAAAGTATGATGAGAAGACAAAAGATTTCTGCCACAAATACCTAACTGGTTAAGCTGATTTAAGGATTCAATGAGTTAATATTTGTTTAAAAAAAAAAAAGTCTATTCCAACACAGAAAAAAAAAGTATTTCAACAAATACTAGTTTCTTCTGCTACTTTAAACACTAACCTACATGGGAATAGAAGTGGCTTGTATAAACTGGGTTCCAGTCACTTGGAAAACTTAAGACTACCTATCCTTCAGACTTAAGAATAAGTTTACAAATTGCTAAGTCTGAAAAGCCAGTCTCAAACAGAGATTCTTTTGGGCTTAGAAACATAAGCCATCTGAGTTTCAGATATTTATGATTCTGTTTGCCCAAGGAACCTAAACATCAAATGCTGAAAAAAAACTCTTTACAGGCTTTTGGGTCCATCTCTTTTTCTAGTCCATCTAGTGTACCTGTGTCAGCTATCTGCCTTTGTCCCAGTTCTCTCTTCCCATAGGTAAATGATAGGCAGAACTTTAAATGGAGGAATGGCTATGGTTTGGGCCTTTTGTTGTGAGATGGGTTTTGTGATGTGCATATTTTAGGGAAGAAATGGGCAGCATAGAGGAAAGAGTATTTCTAGCTTCCCTGGATTTGATTTTTTTTTTTTTTTTTTTGCGGTCCACGGGCCTCTCACTGCTGAGGCCTCTCCCGTTGCAGAGCACAGGCTCCGGACACGCAGGCTCAGCGGCCATGGCTCATGGGCCCAGCCGCTCCGCGGCATGTGGGATCCTCCTGGACCGGGGCACGAACCCATGTCCCCTGCATCGGCAGGCAGACTCTCAACCACTGCGCCACCAGGAAAGCCCCTGGATTTGATTTTACTTACTAAAAATGTGCTGTTTTATTTGCACACACTCATGGCCCTACATTCTACATATTTCTCTAGTCAATTCATTCTCCCAGTTTTCCCAGACAATATTTTTTCACATTATATTCTCTCCACAAACCTCAAACCACTATTCCCCACTCCTCAATCTCAACTAAAAGGCTTGCTCTTATTTTTCTAAGGAAATAAAAGTTATCAAAAGAGCATCCACATTGTTCCCACTGCTAAATGTATTCTTACTGTTGTCTGTAATCTGCCATTTCTGCAGATGAACTGTCTGTGCTCCTATCAAGGGTCATGCATACCAGCTGTGCACAGGATTTACCCCTCTCGTCTATGCAAGGATATTGGTGTAGCTAGCATTTATTCTCTCTGTGTCCTGCATCTTCAGTTTTCCCCCTGAGTGGACCCTTACTGTGAAAGTATACTTGCATAATCTCTCCTGATCAAACACACCTATCCAACAATTGGCACACTTCTCAATTTCTTTTGATTCTCCTCCTTGCTCTTGGGCACTTCCATCCATTTCTTTGCTGTTTCTTCTTCATATTGCCAACCTCTAAATATTCCTTGGTCCAGGGCTCTATTCTCAAACTTATCTTACCTGTTTATCCTCACTGCATTAGGAATTTCATCCTTTAAAATTACTGTCTGTATGCTAATGATAACCAAGTGTACATCTCTGGTCTCTAAGTCTCCTTTGAATTCCCAGCTGTATGCCAAATTTCCAACTCAATAGCTCCATTTAGAATTCTAGCAGACTTCTCAAATTTAATGTATATTAAAACTCTCCCAAACTAAATAACCGACCAGAGAAATCCCAAACATGCTCCTTCTCATGTTACCCATCTCAGTTAATGGCAACTTCATTCCTCAGTCCACCAGGACGATTAGCTCTACCTTCAAATATATCCAGAAAGTGACGGCTCCTCACCACCTCTACGTCTTCACCTAGTCCAAACCGCCATCCTTTTGCATGGATTATTTTAATAGCCTCATTACCTACTACAGTTGATTCTTTTGCACAGAAGCCAGAGAGGATTCTTAAAAACATAAGTCAGGTCAAGTTACTCCTCTGCTCAAAGCACTCCGGTGGCTTCACTTTGCTTGCAGACTTGAATCCAAACTCTTCACCATGACGCTATAGGCCCTCCATGATCCGGCTCCTGACTGCCCTTCTGGCTTCATTTCCTACCACTTTTCCCCTCACTTACTCACCAGCAGTCACATCAGGATTCTGCTCTACATTGAACATACCAAGCTGATTCTACCTCAGGGTCTTTGCATGTGCTGGGTGTCCCATCTAGAACACTTCTACAATTTTCATACCCCTGCTCTATTCAGGCCTAAAAATCCTTCCCTGAAGACCCTATCCAGAACAATTCCTCTCTTTCTTCAGAACTCATTTTTCTTTCTAACGCTTATCACTGTGTGACCTGTGTGTTAGTCACTGCCCAGTCAGGAGACAGAAACCACACCAAATGTTTAAAGACGGGAATTTTAATATAAAGAATTTTTAAACTAGTAGGAGGCAGTTAACTAATAAAAGGGGTAGAAGAGGACCCTAAGGAGCCTAGATGTAGCTTAGGGAAAAAGGTAGTGACTGCCTCTAGGCTGAAACACTAAGGGAGCTAAGGGCTAAGAGAGCTCCCTCCCCAGGGCTGAGATTCAGACCTTCTCAGGAAGGGCATGGCTACCACAGGAGCATGCAGTCTGACTGTGGCCAAGAAAACTTACCAAAGGCTATGGGCTATTACTGGTCTTTAGAAGAAGTCTGCTTTTGCCAGAGGGTGTGGCCAGGCCTCTGCTGTCTGCCATTGCAGGAGGTTATGGGCAGAACAGAACCCATGGGAAGTGGCCTAAGGGTGCGGTTGGAACTCATCTGTAGGAACTGCTGGGCTTCCTCACAGAATAATAATAATGGAGGATGGGAACTCTGAAAGGAAATATCATCTTGCATTCATGAAATTTATTAATTGTGACTTGTATTAATGAAATTTAACATTCTGCCAGCTGGAAAGGAGACATACGCACAGAGCTCAGCTTTAGTATTACAGAGCAGGGCAAAGAAGGGACGATTTGGAGAGATGATAAACTGATAACTAGCACAGCAGGTGCCAGGTGCTTATTTATCTGTTTATTTTCCATTTCCTCCCCCACTAGAATACAAGCGCTTTGAAAGTAGGGACTTTATCTTGTTCTCCTCTGTGTTCCAGCATCTAATACAGGTCCCAGGATATAGAAGGAATTCAAAAAAATATCCGTTAAATGAAAATAGAATTATATAGCCTGGGTCATTTTAGAAGTCATTTGTTCTTTTTGTTACCTGGCATCCTTTTCCTCTTTTTTGCCAATCACACCCCAAATTCCCTCGATAAAATCCCGCTTTTCTGACTCTCGGGCCATGTAGGTACATTCCATGCTTCAGTGGTGAATAGAGGTCCTAAGCCAATTAATCATTGTATTCTATCCTTTAGCCAATGAGATTCAGACCCAGATGTGTTCTGGAAGTTGTTAGTGAAAAGGAACCCTATATCTTGGGCTTTTCATGAAGAGGAAATAAGACTGGGGCTGCTGGCAGCAACCCCAGTCATCGTGGGGGCTTGTCTGAGGTTGGAGCTGACTCAGATAAGAGCCAAGCAGAAAGACGGAGAGAGACAAGATCCAGGTGACATCATTTGAATCCCTGGCTCCAGCCATCCACAGACTTTCCAGTTACAATAGCCAATAAATTTCCATTTTGTCTAAATGTATTAGCCAGTGTTCTCCAGAGAAACAGAACCAATAGGAGATTTATATATATATATGGAGAGAAAGAGAGAGAGAGGGAGGGAGGAAGGGAGAAAATCCCCTACATACAAACCTTCAAGTTGCAAATTTTCAAAGATGCAAACGTGTATTCTATCAGCATCAGGCGTGAGTGAAACTGCAGCTTACCCTCCGTCTCCTACTGCTGACCATCCTTCAGCTCTACCATCTCCCACCTCCTCTCCCTCCTCCAGTCAGTAACTCTTCTTGCCTGTTCACTCGATGCCAGCCCCTGTATGCCAGCTGTTGTACTGTACCACTGTACTTTTCAAGGTACTACACTGCAAGATTAAAAATGTTTTCTTTATTTGTGGTCTTTGCTTGTTTTTGATGTTATTATTTGTGTGAAAAGTATTATAAACCTATTACAGTACAATACTATATAGCCAGTTGTGTCAATTGTGTACCTAGGCTGACTTTATTGGACTTACGAACAAATTGGACTTACGAACGGAATTGGGCTCTCAGAACGGAACTTGTTTGTATGTAGGGGACTTACTAATAAATATATATGAAGAGATTTATTAGGAAGAATTAGTTCACATGATGATGGGGGTTGAGAAGTCCCAGGATCTGCAGTCTGCAAGCTGGAGACCCAGGAAAGCCAGTGGTGTAATTCCAGTCTGCATCCAAAGGCCTGAGAAGGGGAGTTGAGGGTGTAAATCCCAGTCCAAAGGCAGGAGAAGAATAGGTACTAGCTCAAGCAGGCAGGCAAGAAGCAACAAGGGAGGTTTCCTTCTCCCTCAGCCTTATTGTTCTATTCAGGTCCTCAGTGGACTGGATGGTGCCCACCCACACTGGGGAGGGCAATCTACATCACTGAGTCTGCTGATTCAAGTGCCAATCTCATCCAGAAACACCCTCACTGACACACCCAAAAATCATGTTTAGCCTAGGCACTCCTTGGCCCAGTCACTCTTACACAAAGAAATAACCACCACACCACCCAAATGATTTTGTTTTGCAGCTGAACAGGTTCAATTATACTTTCTAATTTTCTAAATTTCATGTTCTTTAGGGAGAATGTTCTTGTTTTATACCTTATACCACTTTATCAAGCACCTGACTTCCCCCAGAAGGTACTCAATATGCTCATAAATGATCTTACATCAGTATCTGACAAATTTCAGTAAATTGGCCTTGCATTTGCCTCCTGATCTCCATACCAGAATCATTGCTTTGAGACCTACTAATCTATGAAAACGATTCTACAGAAGAAATAAAATATTCAAACTTTAAAGTTTTCTTCATACATAGATAAACAGAAATGAAGAAACAGCTTTGAAACTGACAGAAAACCTTAACACAGCCAAAAATAACCAAGTAGCTACCTAAATACCTATTGTAATCTTAGAATCTAACCAGAGTAGAAGTTTTGCAACCACATCAGGGCAGAGCGTAAGAATGACGATAAAATTCGTGGACAGCTGCCTTCTCTCTGGTACCCAGTGGGTACTGTGATACCCCACTCAGAGTCCCACTATAGGGCCAACCATAAACCCCCAAGTTGCTGGGAATACTATCTGCCGATGGACCACAGCTGAGAGCCTTGCTGCATACTGTCGCCACAGGGAGCTGCTTCACTCAAGGTTTCTCTCTCAAGCAAAAGTGACTGGCTGGTGTGAGGCTACAAAGTCCCAGTCCCCTGGCCTCAATTGGGGATAATTCGGAAAGATCATTCCAGCTCCAAGGCTCCCTGCAGGAACACGTGAGACCTCAACTGCAACCACTTTCTCAGTGCCCAGTGCTTCCTGACTCACTTCATTGTGTGTGGAGCCCCTAAAGGCTCTCCCCAATGAACCTTCTGCAGGTAATTTTCCACCTCAGACTCTGTGACCAGGAATCTAATCTAATAAAGATGAAAAGGAAAAGACAGTAAGAGAAGATAAATAACATGAGCTTTTTCATAGAAAAAGAAATGAAGAATGGGACTGCACCTATTATAGAGCCCCAAAGTTTTGATTTAGAAAACAATGTGCAGGATACCCTCTAAACTATTGACTCCAATAATAGGGAAAGAGGGAATGGAAATCTTAATATTTAAAAACATAGTATTTTAAATCTGGATCCACTCCCCCCAACCACTTCTAACACCAGAACATACTGCAAATGAATTAAATATCTAAACAACAACAGCAAAACCAAAAACATTAAGTAGATGATGATACATACATAGGTAGATAAAAAGATGAGAATGAAAGAGAGAAAGAGAGAAAGAAAGAAAGAGGAAAAGAAGGGAAGGAAGGAAGAACGAGAAAGAAAGAAAGAGGAAGGAAGGGAGGAAGGGGAAAGAGAGAGAGAGAAAGGAAAAAGAAAAGAAAAAGGAGGAAGGGAAAGAGGAAATCCATATGCATATATACATTCATCTTAGTGGTTCCGCTTCTCTGACTGAATCATGAATGATACCTTATTGAATTGATTTGAAGTACATTTGAAATCCTAAGCATAGGGATTTAAGACTTGAAAACTTGAAAAATTAATGACTTAATGATGAGTGACAAAAAAGTATAGGAGATCTCACATTTGCATATCCCTAAACGAGAAAGATGAAAATGGCAACTCCCCTGGAAATTTTATCAAGGGTATCAGAAAGAAGGAAAAGACACAGTCAATTTCATACCTTCAGATTCTACTGTCACTTTAGTTGACTCTTGACTTCTGATTTTACCTTTGTTTTTCTGTTCCAGACATTGAATGAAAGAAAAGGGAGACAACTTGGCTAGAATAAGATTGCTTGTACTGGAAGCATCTAGGACACCAGATTTTTGTCTTTAAAATTTACTCTCTTTGTTTTATGTTATTTATTGCTTTAAAATATATGCACATATTACATTCCTGTTTCCCCAGAGGAGTTGAAGTTACAGCTAAAAAGAGAAAAGTAATTTGCATCTTTACACGGTATATAACATAGTGAAACTATTTCCATCAGGATTACTTCTGATTCAGTTTCTTCATAAATCTGTTTCCACTGAACAAAAATAATATGCTGTCGTGTATCTGGGACACACTCACACTTTCTATTTTCATATTAACGGCACAAAAACTGTCATTGTTAACTTGATATAACTGCCACCTCCAACACATGGACATGCATATTGCAGACTCACAAATTCATATCTTCTATACTTGGAATGTTCTACAAAAATCAGCAATTTCCCTCACTCATTTCAACCTGTTTTCAAACTTATAATCTGGATACAAAGTGAGGTTTTTACTCAAACAGGCACAATAAAATGTCTATGTAATGGGAAGCAACATCTTCATTCTCATCTATATTTTCCACACTTTCTACTATGAGTAGGTATTATTCTTCTAAATAAAAACTGTGGCTTTTTTAAAACAAAACAATATAAAATTCTGGTCTCTAAGTTGAGGGAGAAAGTGATAATGAAAGAGAGACTTTCAACAAAGTGGACAAATATGTTCAAAACTGAAATAGCTTTTACAAAATCTCTCCTGATTAGGGACATTCCACTCTAGACAGTCATTTCTGTTTGTTAACACCTACATATCCATTTTGTGCCTTATGATTTAATATTCATGTTGTTTTATACATATATATGTGTATATACATATATATGTTAGATATACATATACTGGTGTAACTATATGTATATATATTATACATATATTTCTAGCTATACGTTATATACATAATATATACAGTTAGAATTCCTAACTGTATCTTTTTTTTTTAACATCTTTATTGGAGTATAACTGCTTTACAATGGTGTGCTAGTTTCTGCTGTATAACAAAGTGAATCAGCTATACATATACATACATCCCCATATCTCCTCCCTCTTGCTCTCCCTCCCACCCTCCCTATCCCACCCCTCTAGGTGGACTCAAAGCACAGAGCTGATCTCCCTGTGCTATGCAGCTGCTTCCCACTAGCTATCTATTTTACGTTTCGTAGTGTATATATGTCAATGCCGCTCTCCCACTTCATCCCAGCTTACCCTTCCCCCTTCCCATGTCCTCAAATCCATTCTCTATGTCTGCATCTTTACTCTCCTGCCCCTAAGTTCTTCAGAACCTTTTTTTTTTTTTTAGATTCCATATATATGTGTTTGCATACAGTATTTGTTTTTCTCTTTCTGACTTACTTCACTCTGTATGACAGACTCTAGGTCCATCCACCTCACTACAAATAACTCAATTTTGTTTTTTTATGGCTAAGTAGTATTCCATTGTATATATGTGCCACATCTTCTTTATCCATTCATCTGTCAATGGACACCTAGGTTGCTTCCATGTCCTGGCTATTGTAAATAGTGCTGCAATGAACATTGTGGTACATGACTCTTTTTGAATTATGGTTCTCTTAGGGTATATGCCCAATAGTGGGATTGCTGGATTGTATGGTAGTTTTATTTTTACTAACTGTATCTTTTATTTCTTAAGTGTAGAAAGGGAAAAAAATTATTCATTTACTTTCTCTTCTTGCCATCTCCTTCAGGATTCTCCAGTCACTACAAACACCCACCCTAAATGTCTTATTTTCTTCTCCACCTGTATTTTCAGCTCTAATCTCAGACTCCACGCAGTCCATCATTCTCCGCCTTCATTGTCATACAGGACCTGTGTTTCTAACAGCTTAGAGAAAGGGTGGTGAATGTGAAGGCATCCTGTCTTCACTCACATCCTTCCTTTTAGTCACAGGCTCATCCAGTGTCCCGAGGATAGAAGAAGGAGAAGGGAAAGTCACAAATCTCTCCTTACTAAGATGGGCAAGAGTATAGGCTTCTTCTTGAGTAGCTGCAACTGCTGTTTCCTATGGGCTCGATGAGAATGGATGGTGAGGCCAACACTGGGCAGTCATGGTCCTCTGTGAGATGCAACCTGCCTGTCCAGCAGGCCCCAGGCACAGTTGTGCTTACTACATCTCTCTTATGTCTTTGCTCCCTTCATGTCAGCAATCCCATCAAGATGATGCCTCTGTCTCATCTTTATAACACAGACAAGTCTTGCAGGTGCTGACATATGCAGGCCCCATCATTACTCCTAACTCAGGACCTGAGAACCTGCAGGCCCATCCTAACATCTGTCCTCCTGGCAGTTCCCTACCACACCGTCTTTCTTCAGATCTCTTTTCTTTAGACCAAGTGGCACAAGATTGTTTCAGTAAGTTCAGTGGCCAACAAGACATCCCAAGGGGGAATATACATCAGTCTTCCCTTCTGTGTATACCCCCAATATTTACGAACAATTCTTTTGGAGTCTCCTCCCCCTTCCCTTGGATTTGGGGAAGGAAAACTTTCCCCCAAGAGCACTGTACTTCTTCAAAAAGCATCAAGACTGCATCCTATCAGTTTGGGCAAGTGGAGGGTATGAGAGGGGATGTTGATGGTAGATGGTAGGGCCAGTTCTGAGTTGGTTATACTCTCTAATAAACCCAATTGCTGGTAGTTCTTTAAACTTATAAGATGAGGTACTTAATGCTTTTGTCCTCAAATTCAGTCCATAGCCACAACTTCTGGACTCAAGGGGAAAAAAAAAAAAAAAAAAGCACACTTGATGTCCTATTGTACTCCTAATTGGTATTACTATCTACTATCTTGTTCTTGCTTCCCATTTATTTCTGGGAAATTGTGGAAGAACCTGATTCCCTCAAAATCAATTTTCTGAAAGCCAAGTGACCAAATGACCAACTTACCAAATTTTTCAAGTTCAATCATTTACCAAAAGCTTATTTTCAGAAACCAGTTCACCCAAAATCAACTCACTCAAGACAAGTTTGCTGAAAGCCTGTTAGCCAAAAGAAAAACTAGCCAAATTAAAGATTTCCCAAATACTTGTTTTGTGTTATCTGCTTAAAGTTTACAGCAAAGTTATGTGGAAAATTTCAAGTCTTTAAGGCTTTGTTTTGAAGTTTTAGTTTATATTTAGTTTTAGATTAAGTTTAAGCTTATGTTTAACTGTAGCCATTTCATCCAGTTGATTATGCAAGAGATTTGTTAGTCCCTCAACACTGGATGTCATTTCTGTGTCTGATTCACATTTCAAACACTGAGACTTCACAAAATATTCTTTGAATTGAGCTTTATATAAATATCTGTGAATTCTGAGAGGTCCAAAAGACAATGGACTCTATTGTGTATGTTTTAATGAAATCCACTCAATCGTTTATAAAATACTTGACATCAAGATATGCATCATAGTTGTAATTCAAAACACAGCAACAATGTGCATTTCCAAAAGCCATAGAGCAAAAGTACAGAAAAATCCAGACATTAATAAGGTTTTCCTGGCCACAGTAAAATGTTTGCTGCCAAAATAAAACTAAACAACACTAGAACTTAACAACAGTCAAATATAATTTCACAGACATCTTCAACAACCATTAAAACGATTCTTTTCCATGGGAATGGCGTAAAACTTAGTAAGTAGACATAAGAAGTAGCAGCTTTTTGTAAATTAGTGAATTTGGTAAATTGGGCATTTGATGGCATCAAATCAGGCATAATAATGAAGTATGCAACTCACACCAGGCCTGATGTTGATTCAAAGCACTAGATTATAACCACACTGCTTGGGAAGGATGCTTCCTCATCAGCCAGTGTGAGAATGACGGTTGAATATGTGCACTGAGAAAGCTTTCTTTACCCAGGAACATATATCTTGGGAATATAAAAATGAGAGAAAAATACTATACAAAGTAAATATGTGCAAAGAATTCACAAAGAAGAATGGGTAGTCCGTGGTGGCCAGGAGAGGCCTGCTGGGGGCAGAATCTTGTATGTGTGGAAGGAACAGGCAGCATCTAGCAGAGTTAGTGGAATCAGAATTTTCCTTGGAGGAACTCGGGGACCAGCTCCCCCAGACAGACTTCAATCAAATGGGAATAAAACCCTTGCTAATAAAAAGTAATAATATTTAAAATACTAGCTACCCTGTACCCAAAGGTAACTAAGTACCTGATATTGGCAAGGGAAAAAAGCAACTAAGGCTGAAACTTACAGGAAAGAATCTATTCTTAAAAACCCAGAAACTTTAAAATCTGACATGCTCAGCCCCATAAAACAATCCCAGCTGACTGTGTATCCCTCTCCATTACTTTCAACAGTCCTGACATATTATCTGGGAAGAGGGGTGGTAAATTCTTAACTCCGTGATAGGCATTTGGTGCCTACGAGATAAGGAAAGAAGAGACAATACAAGATGAAACGGAAAACATCACATCCCAGTAAGGACATCTTCTATCTAAAGGGAAAGGAATGGGAACTCAAGCAAATAAAATCTCAGGGTAGATGAGCTCAAGGAGTATATTTGATATAGCTTTTTAATATTGAGGTTTTCTGGAGTCCCACTGACTTCTGCAATGATAAAATAAGACGAACATGGGATTTTCCTAAAGTGATCAGTGCCCTGTGATTCGTTTTCCTGTATGCCACCGGTGGCTGTGATGGACTGAAGTCCAGCCACAAAGCCCCTGAAGCTGGGAGATGCTGCCTGCAGAGCAGGCACTGTGCCAAGGCGCCTGGTGTGGAATCGTCACAACAGCCCTGGCAGGGTCAGTGTGGTTCCAGTTTACAGACAGGAGAATTGGACTTTGCAGCACTAATTAGACACATTGCTAGGAAATGACACTGACATTCCATGGCACTTTGCTAGTTTGCTGTACCGACTGCATCTTATTTGATACAGTAGAACTCAAAATAAGGAAAATAAATAGGATTTGTCCCTACACCCATTGCATATTTATCTGGGTTTTATTTATTCATTTTCCCTGGACCTTAATACATTTCTAGGTAGGATGGTTTCAACTTGTATTTTACGTGAAGGTGACGATCAAAACATTTTCTTACTTCTTTTTCATTATTTGATATTTCTAGATATTTCAAATATTACTGCATATTCTATGTATGAACTATTAGACTTTGTAAGGCATACTATTTTAAAGAAGGAAGGAAGGAGGGAAGGAATGAAGGAGGGAGTGAGGGAGAGGGTGGGAGGGAGGGAGGGAAGAAGGAAGAAAGTTCTCTTAAATAATGATAGGTTTTCTTGCTATGGATGTGGCTAGGAGTGAGGAGATCCAGCACAGACTCAGCACCACACTGAAGTTCTCACCACATTTATGCAAGACGCTAGAGTGACATCGGTTTCTTTCTCTGTTGTCTAAACCTTAGTCTCTGAAATCTCCCTTCCGGCTCTGGGTCTTCCCATCCATGCACCCTGGGGAGACACGTGATCTGCTCACTTCCATACTTGTAGGGAAACGTGCAGCTGTGTGCCAAGCCTGTGTAAAAGCTAGCCTCTAAAGAAGATCCCATGTTGGTGCTTAAAAGAAACATGCCTTAGTAAGCAGTGTTCTTAACTCACTGTTGGGGAAATTGTTCATTTCCCCAAATCTTTTCCCCTCAGATTAATCTCATTTCTTCTGATTCTGTTCTCAGAATACAGTTGTAATACTACTGCTAACACTTTGGACATATTCTAGGTACTAGTCTTCATCTGAAGATAGTAACGTTCTTTCTTTAACAGATATGTTACAGTTGTGGAGGTTTAACATTGCTTTTGTTCCTTTATAAGGTTGTATATTGCAAGATGGTTTTTTTAATTGAAAGTATTGACCTATATCACTCTGAAAATCACAGGCATAACTGTCAAAATTTCATCGGCAGTTAATTTTATTGATATAGCTGAAGAAATGACATGAAAAAAATAGTCAAATGGGATTAGTATAAAATTCCAAAGCGCTCGTCGTTTAAAAGTCTCATTTACATCAGTGGGGCTAAAGTTCATATACATTTTATTTGGTTTTGTTCTGCTTTATGTAAGTTATTTCATCCATTTTTAAAAGAGTCAGACAGAGATCCAGGGAGAAAAGGAGGCACTTGATTTTCTTTTTAATATTTTTGTGTATGTGTCTCATAAGTTGCAAAATAACATAAAATTTGGTTTTCAAAAAATAAACACATCTGTGAGAGTTTTAAAAGAGTAAATAACTTATTTTACTGTCAAACCTAATTAATTGGAAGCTTTTTATCAAACTTTGTTTCTTTTTATTTTTTAGAAATATAATTCTTTGTCGTAAAATTGATATCATCACCCCTTCAGGCAAAGACAAATCTGTTTCCAACATGCTTCCATTTTACTACAAGGAAAATAAATCCAAGATTTTCCATTTTCTCTTTTTTCACTTTTTTGTATTCCTTTTCCTTTCAAGAAATATAATATAGTGCCTCTGTTTATGAGAGATACCTAGTCATTTTGTCTCTTTAGTCATTGCAATCACTTTTCTGATTTTATTTACGCATCAAATGGTACTCAACTATCTTCCTGATATTATAATATGCAGGTCCCTATCCTTTCTTCAGAATCCATTTCATCAGTTTGAAATGGACACAAGGAAAGAGTTCCGGGGCTGTTTGCACACTCAGGAGCCACTTTATAACCTCCCACCCACAATTAGACCCTCTCAGGAAAGCCTTGTGGTACTGGCTTCAGCCCTTGGCTTCATCTGTCCTCTACAAGGCCGAGGCTCCTGGTGGGCAGCAAATCTTAAAACAGCTCTTACCAAAAATTTCTCTGGTGACTATGATAGCCACTCAATTTTAAAAGGCTGAAAGAAAGTAGGCAGCTGCTTGACTGAGTCAACATCCCTTGACTCTCCCTGGCTCCTCCATCCATGCCCATTAATCAGGACTCATGGCAGACTCCCAGCAGCTGGCAGGAAGGCCATGAGTCTGTGTTTGTGTGAAGGGAAGGGAGAGAAGAGAAAGAGAGGGTGTGGCCCAGACTGGCAAGTATGAGGAAAGCCAGATGGCAATAGCACTTGATTTTGACATCCAGGTACCACTTTTGAAAGATTATGTGGCATGTCCTTGCTTTGGGCACTGTGAACAACCCTACTGGCTGTGAGTTAATATATGCCAAAGGGGTCTGAACAAGTTTTAGCTGGTTGTGGTGCATATGAACTCTTCAGAAGCTTCCTGAAAGGTTAGGGCTAGCTTGAACCAGTTAGACAGAGTTTGCCCAAGTTTTGAATGGTCAAGTCTTGATTGAACCAGGAGGACATGAGCAGGCTGGTAAAAACCAAAAGAATGTCAGCAAAATAAGTATTTTCCAGTTGAAATAAAAATGTTATTTCTACAAATTAATTAAGGATATATTCTGTGATATTCTTTGATATTTGATAGTACTTCATGAGTTATAATTAGATGACTGGTTTTATATAAAATTTTTTAAAATACTTGCCAACATTTGTTGTAAAACATACATTATTTGTATTGAATTTTGTTTTTTTAATGGTCCTGATTCAACTTCTATCTCTTCTTTAGTAAGTAATTTCTTAATTAAGAGGTGCCAAAAAATGAAGAATGAAGTTAATATGTGTACACCGTAGTCCTGAAACTTTTGTTTTGCACCACTCAACTGGCTGATTAACTTGCCTTTTTGTAAACTCTAGTATACTTCCAAGACACTATAAATAATCATGACAATATCTAATAAAAATAGATGTCATATCACAGAACCACAGCAGAGTTCAAACTTAGTTTAGCAAAATCAACAACTTGCTCACAAGACTGATGAACTGCAGTTACGTGTTTTTAGCAAAAGCATTTCTAGCAACCAGATAAGCAAGTGTCTTCCTGACATAGATGGATGATAGCACATGTGCCAGAAGCCAGTGGAAAATAGGAGCTGTCATCTAGAAAATGCCAGAGCCATTTCAAGTCCCTCTAGACTAGCACTCCATCTTCGGCTGAGCAAGATATGCTGTTAGCTGAAGGTCTATTGCCAGCGAATCAGAAGAGGGCAGAGCCCTATCCTTCTCACATGACTAGATTCATCAGAGGCTCAGAGGCAGGGGATGCACGTGATCACCTCCCAGCTTTTTGTCAGGTTTGTGGCATAAGAAACAAAGCCAATAAAAGTTCTGCCATGTACGTCAGCAAAAAACATGAATTAATCTATTCATTCTAGAGACTTACCAATGTTCAAAAAACAGTGTAAGCTAGTGTAAACAGATTGTTCTTAATACCCTGCCTCATTCAACATTGTCTTGTAGACAAGAACCTGATTATAACATCACAAGTTTTGCTACTTATCTTGATTTAAACAATTAAGTATTCGGAAATTCATCTTCTCAGCCTTGAGTCACTAAATAAATACTGTCTAACTGACTGACCAGTATCTAGGGAGGTAATTCTGAGGTTAAAAGGAAGGTCCGGAGTACACTGAGTTTAGCAAGACAGATTTTCGAATGCCGCTGGGTCTGCATTTCTGTAAAGCCTTCCCCGACTTGTCCTGGAGCCCTCTGGAGACCATCTCTTTGTGATGGAGCTTAACGGTTGAGGATAATATGCTGCCCTACGCGAGGTCCTCTCGCAGAGATGGAGAACTGCTGTTCCGTAATGGCCTGGCACTGCATGGCACACTCTTGATAATACTGTTCTTGTGCCTCTGGGCACAGCGAGCTCGGGCATGGGCAGACTGCTGTCTCATGGTCTTCCATTGGGGCATCTCTGATTTCCGAGGATGCAACTCAGGCACCATCAGGGAGGTCAGCTCAGACCTGTGCATGATGACAGCCTCCACGCCCTAGAGTGGAAGTCTCCAAGGGGCACCAAAGGACATATCAACAGTTTTGCTGCAAAACAATAACTTCCTTATACACATTTTTCTCTGTGGCTGCGGTTAGCAAAAGAGAGAAAAAAAATATTTAAAAGTGTTTGGAAGCTAAGAATAATAAAGAAACAAGCCATCCTCCTAGGGGAGAAATGACTGCCTTTCATTCCTGGGTAATTTGCAGAGACCTTTTAACTCTACCTTGGAGCTACAGGGGTGACAATGTGGGTATAATTTAGGACGCTCTGGAATCTCCTAAAACCTATCAGGCCAAGACTTACTCACAGGTTGTTCTATTAATACTATGAGCCAGAGAATATCCAATAATATTGAGGAGGCTAACTTCAGAAAGAAATATTCTTCCAACTACTTATTTTGTCTATAATGACCAAGTTATTTGTCTTACGTGCAATGGATAAGGAAGAAAATTCCTATTTCTGTGGCATTATAATTTGATTTCAGTTCTGTCAAGTCGTATCACACAAAAGCCTCCTTTTCCCCTCCTTCCCCCACTCTTTTCTTTTTGTCAATGACATTCCCCATGATGAGCATTCCGAAAGAGTAGCTACTGCTTCTCTTGTCAACTGGGTTTTGTCAGTTCTGAACACAGGGTCTTGCTTTGCCATTTCCAAGGTCTCTTTGAAACCTAGGATCACAGCTGGTGCTTCAATCAGGAGTTCACACCGTGAAGAAGCTGGCAGTGAATCCTCCACCGAGTCTGTGGAAGATACGTCATCTCTTTCCCAGCCACAATGGAATACACCTTTTATTTTCTCACTGAAAAAGACTGCATCATTCACTACTCTTTCTTGACAAAAATATTAATAACAACCCAGCCTCCTAAGGGATGGGAACATTTTGGGGTTTAAACTGAAGTGACCTTAGCTTGTCAGAATGATTTGACTTTAAGAAATGCAACAGTAAATACTGTTTTTTATTGTGGTTTTAAAATCTGGTGTAGTAATAAAATTAAGGACATCTTAACTATGTCTATCATGGCAAAATGTGTCAGTAAGAATATATAAGTAGAGGGATTTTTTTAAGAAATATGCTTATATAATGGAATTTGTATTCTTTCCCAACTTGTGGCATGGTATTTCTTTGTTTTTTATCATTTTCAGGGATAGATTATAATGGAACCTCTTTAAGATAATGTTTTTAATGTTTAAAAACTATTTTGTTTATATATGGAGAATGAAGATGAAAGAAAACATTTAGTGGCACTTTAGGAAGAAAAAGTATTGGCAATGCTAGGCAAATGTGATATTAGGATTTATATTTCTAGCTGAGATCAATGCGGAAAGTTAGCAGATAAATCAGAAAATGGAAACGGAATATGGTCATACATAATAACTAAGAATTTGAAGTAAAATTCTCCTTCTTTGTTGCTAACTTCTTTTTTCAAATTTTGTGGTTTCACTGTAGTACATGTTTAACAATTAGTGTTCTAAGTTGTAACTTATTCAAAGACAGTAAGCCTTCTTCAAATATTAATACAGGCTGAATCTAAATACGCCAAATGAGGCAGAGAAGTGGTAGATTAGATGCCCCAAAATTACTTTGACCTCAATTATCTAGATACGATTTCAAGAATCACTTTACGTGGCTAAACAGCGTGTAATCTAGTCGCCTCCAACAAAATCACCATCTTCTAGGAAAACCAACCTTTCACATTCCACTGTCTTCCATTCTCAATCAAATCAGAGCCCAGGGTTACAAACATTCACCCAGCATCTTACGGGTGAGATCCATATTTCTTGGGTAATTACTTCTATTATTAATGTTATGTGTAGCAGAAAATGAGTATTTTATATACCACTTTTGTGAACATAGGTGTTTTTCAAATGAAAGATGACTATTTTTTAAAGATATTCTAATTATTACCAAATACATGTTTCTGTATCACCATATCTGAAACTAGACCAAAATCAACAATTAAAAATGTAATCAGAGGTGCTAGGGGAGAGGAAAATGGGAAGTTATTGTTTAATGGACATAGAGTTTCAGTTTTGTTTTTGTTTTGTTTTTTGCAAGTCTTGGGGAATTTATCACAATGAGCTTTTACCTGTATATATATATATATATAATTTTTTTAACATCTTTATTGGAGTATAATTGCTTTACAATGGTGTGTTAGTTTCTGCTTTATAACAAAGTGAATCAACTATACATATACATATATCCCCATATCTCCTCCCTCTTGCATCTCCCTCCCCCGTCCCACCCCTCTAGGTGGTCCCAAAGCACCGAGCTGATCTCCCTGTGCTATGCGGCTGCTTCCCACTAGCAGGTTTCAGTCTTACAAGATGAAAAAGTTCTGGATTTCTGTTATACAACAATGTGAATATACTTAATGCTACTGAATCATACACTTAAAATAGTTACGATGATAAATTTTATGGTTTTTTTACCACAGTTAAAATTTTTTTAAACATAATCAGGAGAAATATTCTCCTTTGGATCAAGGAAAATGGGCTAGGTGGGATTCATTATCTTCTTGCCAAAAGCCAGCTTTAAGTTACATGACGCAGTTATAGAGAAGGTTGGTAAAGCTACCACAGGGGTCAAGGAAAGCAAGAAGCAAAGAGAAGATGATCAATGCCTTTGTCTCCTTGAATAATCTTAATTCCTGCAGAATAACTGAAATCACCTCTCAGATAAACCTTTCACCATGAAAAGTGTGGCTGGGAAAGCTGTGAAAAACACTCTTCCTAAATAATGCTTACTGATCCTTGACATGATCATTGCTTAGACATTGACACAAGGCCAAGTTTCTAAATGTCAGATATACAAGAGGGAAAAGAAATTCCTTGGATGAAAGTAAAGGAGAGGGAAATAAGATTTGTTGAGCTTGCACAGTGCTTTACAAGTGATATTTCATTTGATCCTGTGAGGTAGGTACTATTATCCCGTATTTCTAATGAGAGAAATTGCATCTGAGAGGTTAAGGAATTTGCCCTATATTGTTCAGATAGTACTGATATCAGTAGAAAGGTTGCACCAATTCAGAGAATCTGATACAGTCCAATCCTCATTTCTCTGTGACACCATTTTGGAAAGTCAGGAGTGAAACTGAGGGACAGAGGCATACCTAGTGTGTCCTCTCAGCTCTCATACTCTGGATGATGCCATACACTATGTCTGTTTATGGTCCCTGGTTTCCTAGGAATCGAAGGCCGCATTCTAGAGTGACCATGGACCCCTCACCGTCCTGCGTTAGCCACTATTTCAGTATCCATCCTTATGATGACTGAACACCAATACAGTAATCCTTAGACACAGAGATGTGAACATGATCACACCCCTGCCTTCAAGAAACTAGTGGGAAATGCTGACAGGTAATAAGTATGCTAAATACCTGCCACAGTGGAGGTATACACATGGTTCCATGTGGGAAAAAAGTTAAAAAGCAAAATGGAGGAAGAAGTTAGTAGAGAAGGAATGGATGGGATATAGTATCTAGAACCCAGGGCAATGAGAATGAGAAGGGTGTGCTCCATTCCCCAAGCCCAAGGCTCTGCCTAAGGTCCACCTCTGCCTTTTCTTTTTTTAGGAGAGTTAAGCAGTACCTAGTATATTAATTTTTGACTTATCATTAAATACAAGTGACAAAGTGACAGATAAAGAATATTTTATATCCTTTTTTTTTTTCTTTTTTTTTGCGGTACGCGGGCCTCTCACTGTTGTGGCCTCTCCCGTTGCTGAGCACAGGCTCCGGACGCGCAGGCTCAGCAGCCATGGCTCACAGGCCCAGCCGCTCCGCGGCATGTGGGATCTTCCCGGACCGGGGCACGAACCCGTATCCCCTGCATCGGCAGGCAGACTCTCAACCACTGCGCCACCAGGGAAGCCCAAGAATATTTTATATCCTATTATTGAGGACTAACTATAGTCCTTTATTAGGAACTAGATGTGTGTGTGTGGAAGTGGGGGGAAGGGGAAGTAAGAAGGGGATTGTGAAATAAGACTCTATTATTTGTGAAAATCAAAATTTCTTTAAGAATCTTGAGTGGGCATAAACTGGCAGTGTTACCTCTCCCCATACGTATTGTAAATGCATAGCATGCTAGACAATTAAAACTTCATCTTCTTTCATGAATTGGAAATTCATCTTCCAATTCTGTATTATTTTATATATAACATCATACATTATACCTTATATATGACATAATTTTTCTACCAATTTAATTAGGTCACCCAAAAGGATTACCTGTAACACGCCAAACACACGATTTGTTGTCTATACTTGGGAAAGCAGTTTTTAAACTCCTGGTATTGCCTTGGACTTTCTTTGGATTTCTTGGATTTGATGTTCACAATCCATTGCAATAGAAACACTGAAGGAGAGCATGTTGAATGTGGAATATCGCTGTAGAGAGCTAGGCTAAAGCAAACTCCATAAGGTATTTTAGCGGAGGATGCAGGAAAACAACAACAAGGAGAAAGCTGGTGAGATTCACAAACTATAATTAGCTCCATTAAATGCCTTTAACTAAATTTCTAACACGCTGTTTAAAGAATGGGGACCTTTATGAGAAAATGTTGCACACCCCTTTTTTGGTCATTGTTTTTGAGTGTTAAACACAAACTACATTTACAGGTCCCATGGCTATCAAATTTATTTGCTCACAACACAGTTTCCTCAGCATTGTTTGTTATCCAGGAAATTTCACAGCTTTAGAGGACCCAGACTTCAAAGTCAAGGAAGTAGATTTGGGGCATGGGAGCCTGGGGACACCAAGGGAGACTGTTCGTCAGCATTAGAAAATTTTTCTTTCTTTCTTTCTCTCCCTCCTCTCTTTCTTTCTTTCTTCCTTTTTATGCTACAGGTTGCAAATCAGAATCAGATATCTGCCCATAATTTTGAAAGCCCACATATTCATTTTCAAAGATGTCTAGATACTAGTTTATCATTTCATAAAACGTTTAGCCTACCAGACGAAACACTGTTTTATCAGTTGTTGATGGAAGAAGCCTTCCTTTGCTAAACATTGTGCAGTACCAGCAGCGTGACCCCCGGGGTCATGGGATAACAATGGTGTGCTCACGTTGGCAGGGGCCTTTTTTTTTTGCAAGTGGCACCTGCTGTGAGGCTCTCCGTATAAATACTGAACGCCTGCAACAAATCACAGATGTTTTATACACTAGAAAAACCGACAGGAAGTAATCACTAAAAAAAAGACACAGTGTGGAATAGATAGGAGAAGGGGGAGAAAAAAGACTCCTTTACCTTTGAGGGGATGTTTGGGGGAATAGATTTAAAATGCAGAATGGGAGTAGCCTTGCTGTGTGGCTCAGCTTGACCCAGGCTCCAACTCAGCCCAGCTGAGAAGGTACAGGCCTTGTAAGGAAGATGGGGCATCCTTTACGTAAGCTGAGTGGGAAAACACACTTGAAAATTCCTTTGCATTGTCTTTGGTGGGTTGGAGTTCTTAACTTTTTCAGTTGTTCTCTTTATTTTGTGGCATCTAAGTGTTTCACAGAACAAGTACCCTGTAATTTTTTTAATATGAAAAGAAATGGTTTCATTTTGATGCAAACCTTTCTTATTATCCGGGGACCATTCCCTTTACACTTCCCTGGGGACTGTCCCCACCACCTCCATTAGGTTCTTTCTCCTGTCCTGAACATTGACCATTGGGCGTCAGAAAAAGAACTTCATGCCTGAGTTTATCTTGTTTCCATATCAGCTTATTTTCAGTGTATTTCAAGGCCATATAATAACATTATTTTATAGACTTCTGAGTAAGTGGTAACAAAGAAACTATTTGTCTCTTCTCCATTTCCCCAACAATTTCTGGACCTCATTTCAAAGAGATGCATGTCGTCGGAATGGTAATGTGCTTTTCTTTCTTCCAGAGAAACCAAAGAGTGCTGTTTGTTTTCACAGGAGTATTTATACTTAACACGTTTACATTTTAAGTCACATTTGCTTGACTTCCTAAATGACTTCTCTATTTTTTAGCTTCTCATCACATTAAAAATCTACCCCTAATGAATTCTTCGGAGCCCTATTTTTTTTTTCATTTTTATTTTAATATTTGACAGTTTCTTTGTAGAAAGGAAAGAACATTTGAAATAATATTGGATATTTTGCCAAGTCTGTCAAATGAGGAGCACTTTCACTTTCTCAGCTCCGTCTCATTAAAATTGTATTCTAATTCTGTCTTAACTCGGTCTCTGTGCTTCATAAGTCATTGCCTGCTCATTACTTGTGGTGTGGGAGATGAAATTTATTCAAACCCAATAGCCGAGATAAAGCATTGAAAGGCAGGCAGCTGGGAGAAATGAAATTAGCCTATTTTAGTGCTTTTCCGGCTGGATTTTTGCATCACCACCCGTTATGCCACGTGTCAGTTGGCATTTGTGACACTATCTATGTTTGGTTTATAGATTTCTGTTAATACGATATTCTTAGAAATATAGAGAATCTCCCCCCTTTTGCTTTTGTCTTAGAATTGGAATGTCCCTGAGTATCTGGGTTGATAAAGAGGAAAACATGATTTTCTATAGTTTTGTATAATTATAAAATCATTAAAATTGTCCCCAAAGATTGTTTCATTGTGTTACAATTCATAATTGTGTGTCTTACAGAAAAGAACATTAGTGACAAAGAGTAAATGTTATACCCTCAGAATGTTTTGAGGGGAAATGGCTTTAGAATGCAATGTGACTTGCAAGCAATTTCACATGGAATCCGGGAGGGAGCTGTGCTTTCTAACCTAACCACTCCATCTTGAGCTTTAAATGTCATAAGAATACACTGTGGAATTCCTAATTTTGAATATAGAGGAGTCTTTGAAGAAAATTGACTAAAAGCATTGTACTTTGCCATTATCAAATTGAGTTGTTAAGGAATTATATGGTCTAATTACTAAACTTGGTATTTTTGACTACTTTGATTATGAACAGATATTGTCATTAGCTATCTAATTAGATTGACTGCAATAACAAGCAGTAATTTAGAAATATGTTCTAAATTAGTTTCTATATGAAAGCAAAGTCTTTGTTGATCTGTGTATGTGATTAATGTCAAGTGTCATGAATTAGCTGAGGGATTTCTGTGTAGAAATATATGCATTTATATAAAAGAAAGATTCATCTACACTGAAAGTAAAAGATGGAGCTTGATTGGTGCCTAAATATAAGTACCAATGCAATTTTTTCTGATTACTCAAAGAAAATATAGGAAAAACAACACATTTCCTAGAAATGTGATGGTTAGGTTTAAGTTAGGTTTAACTATCTATGCATACAATGCATATGTACAGTGTGTGTACCCAACCTAGAAACTTTGCAAATAATATATGCAGACTTAAATTTAAATAGAGCCCATCAAAGCATTATGTAAGATATGTGGACAAATCTGTCAAATCCATTGTAGTACAAAATTACAAAATATTTTATGTGACTAATAAATTGTGCAGATAAGCAGTGGACCATAGTCATAAACAAATTAACCTTTGATGTAGGTATTTTCTGGTAATGGTAGCTGGATTGGAAAGGTGACCCTCTTGAGAGCATTTAGCATGGTGCCTTTTTATTTGCTTTTTATCTCTTTCCCAGTGTGATACTTGGTTCATGATCTTGGTCATGCTTATACCTATTAACATTGTTGTAAACCATCTAACAGAGGAGAAGGTAGAGTTATAACCTAGGACTAAACTGGAAATTACTAGGCCACACAAGCCTAAACCCTGGCATGATTTAAGAGATTCTGTCCAAAAGATTACATAATAAACTATGCTATGTGCATATATGCATATTATGTAAGTAAATCTCAGACACCCAAACTGATGTGGCCTTAAACAATTAACTACTGTAAGGTTTATTCCTGAATACTCATTTATGGGAAAAAGAGCAATTCTATGCTATAACTAATTTACCCAGATCCATTCAAACCCTATACTTCTACCCCTGCTTCTCCCCATCTTCTCCACTCCAGGCCCTTGGACTAAGCACTTAACTTAGTCCTTGGTTTGTATGGCCTCTACCAGGCAAGTAAAACTTCTAATAGTAATGTGGAAACCAATTTGTTATTCAAATAGAATATTGTTTAACATGAAGCTTGGGTCTATATAACCCTTGAATTTGTAACTTAAGCCTCACAGTTCTACAGACTAAAGGGCCCTGCCAAGAAATATACTGAGAAAATGGACCATATGATCCTGCAATAGACTGTGATCTATTTTTTCATTAGCAAAACACTTTTCCCTTTTTTCAGGCTATAAGAATCTGGTTGCCAATTATACTTAAATTATTTTATTTGGCCCCTTGATTCTTTGATTAACTGGACGTTTTCATAGAAATAACAGCTGCACCAGCAGCACGTTTTCAAAGCAACAAGGAAAGAATCTGTTCCCACTCCAGAGTCCCATGTTAGCCAGTTCCTTCTCACCAAAGGGGAACAAAAAATACCTACAGCCAAAATGAATAAAAAGGCAAAGGGCCTTTATGGATCTATTGTCAGTTTAATGCCCTGGGGTGGCCACCAGTCCATGGGGTTGTGCTCTTTCCTTGGTACTCTTGGCTATATCTGTCCTTCATGGTTGTTGGTGGTGGGTAACTCTATTTAGCACCAGTGGCTGCTCTGGTCAGTGTCAAGGAGTTTTAGCCTAATCTCCTCTGTCTTGAATATTCTTTTTTCCCAGTAGTTGCATGCCTTCTCATGAATTCCAGCCACATTAAGGCATTTGTGATGTCAGATCTCAGAGAGTGAAATCCTTAAAAAAGTGGGGGCCTTCTTGGATGATGTCCACATTATTCTTACAAATAGGCTCTCCCACAACCCCTCCCATTAGCTTTAGTGCATAATACATAAAACAGTATCTATCTGCTTTTCATCACTCAGGTTCAAAATTGTCTGCCCTACAAAATATTTTCTTTGCCCATTTTTGTTTTACTTTTATGCGGGCATGTCTTGTTTTATTGCACTTCGCTTTATTGCACTTCACAACTATTGTGTTTTTTACAAATTAAAGGTTGTTGACAACCATGTGTCAAGCAAGTCCACCAGCACCCTTTTTCCAACAGCATTTGCTCACTTCATGTCTCTCTGACATTTAGTAATTCTCACAGTATTTCAAACTTTTTCATTATTATTATATTTGTTGTGGTGATTTGCAATCAGTGATCTTTGATGTTACTATTACAAAAAGATTACAACTCACTGAAGTCTCAAATGATGGTTAGCATTTATAGCAATAAAGTGTTTTTAAATTACGGTATTTACTTTTTTTTTTAAGACAGTGCTACTGCACACTTAATAGACTACAATAGAGTATAAACATAACTATTATATGCACTGGGAAACCAAAAAAATTGCGTGACTTGCTTTATTACATAAGTTTTATTGTGGTGGTCTGGAACCAAACCCACAATATCTCCAAGGTATGCCTGTATTTGACTTTCGTGAGATGCGATTCTATATTTCTTTGACTTGTTCCAGTAGCTGAATTATCTAAGTGCTCCTAAATATAAAGATTTTCTTTGAGAGTCCTGATTCAGCATCAGACCTACTGGGCTCTGCCTATGAAAACTAAAATGACTCTTAAAAAGGTAACTGGTTCTTAATTAACAAATGAATGTTCTCTTCTAAGGCAATATCTTCCTTCAGTTTTCTACCATTTAGCACCCAGTATCCTCCCATATTTTTACTCATCTTGGCCTTTCAATCTATTTCTTCCATGTCTCCTTTACCAGCATGCATTTTATGTCCCAGATAATAGTGCACTTAGTCATAACAGATGAGCAAACAAAACAAAGAGCTGGACATTAAGTGGCCAGCTCTAAAATGATTACATCAAAGATATGCAAACAAAGAAAAAAATCATATAAGTTATATTTCCAAATTGTTAAGGGACAAATTTCAAAAGGAGGCAAAATTATGACTCATATAAATATAAAATGAACACATGTCAAAGATGTGTTTTAATTCATAAATTGAAGGAGGAAACTGGCAAGGTGTTACAACTGGTTCAAAGGAGAATCCAAAAAACAGACACATAAATTAGGAATATTGAATTGAATTTGCAAATGTATGCAAAAGTGGCTCCTTCTAAAATAGGAGAGCCAAGTTGAAACTCCACAAAACAGAATTGATTTACTTGTCTGTAGATAAGAATTATTTGCATGACTGTCAGTTTTTTACAAGTTATTTTCTACTTTACAAAGTTGTAGAAAGTTGCATAACGTGTACAGGACCAGGTAATCCCTGGAGCCTCCAACATTCCATAGAAAAGAAATCCAGTAATTTATTTTGCATATTCTAAAGTTTTACATTGTTCTTTACAGGTTTGTTGAATCTTCTTGATTCAACAAATGAATGAATGAATACACTTGGTTAGACTTCCGACGGTACTTAGGATTAATTACTCATTCATTCAACAAATATTATTTCATACCTATCGTACCTATATTTCTATGTTTTGGGTGCTGAAGATAATGCAGTTAACAAAAAAGAAACACTTCTGTCTTATATTCTAATGGAGAAAGAAAGAAAAAATGAGTAAGTAAACAAGCAAATTATTAGTATATATGTCAGATGATGTTTCATACTATTGATGCCGAAAACTCAGCCTCTTTGCACCAGTGCCAAATGGCATCTCGGAGACAGAGTTTTGGGTGAAGTAGAAAAGATTAGCTTTATTGCTTTGCCAGGAAAAGGGGGACACATCGGGCTCATACCTCTCAAAACTGTGTGTCCCAACCCAGGAGGATTTGGTGAGGAGTTTTATAGCAATGGTTCAAAGGTGGGGCTGCTGATAAGGATCAGGGTGTGTGCAGGGCCTGCACTACTTTAATCTGGCCTCAGGTCGTCTCCTGATGAGCTTCTCATGGTTATCAAACTGTGACCTTCTCTGGAATGAAGAATGCTAACATCTTCCATTTGTTAGGGGGTTTTAGTTCTGTAAAAGAGCTCAAAGATATTATGTGTGTTCTTTGAGGTGGGACAAGGACCTGCCCCAAAGCTGCACTATTGTTTCTTGACTGTTCCTCCCTTGTCTCTGCATCCCTTCCCTTCCCTGATTCGCAGCTGCTCCCATATGCCCTTTTCCTTGTTTAGCCTAAGATGGTATAAAAGCCCAAGCTCTAACCACCCCTTTGAGTTACTCAGCACTGAGCGCTCCTATGTGTGCATGTGTGATGCACATGTTAATAAACTTGTTTGTTTTTCCTCTTATTTATCTGTCTTTGGCCAGTCTGATTTATAGGGCCCCAGCAGGAGAACCTAAGATGGATAAAGGAAGAAATTTTTCTTCCCTTACAAAGGTTTTGAGCTTAGGAGGGGAATGATGCAATATAGATTTGATATTGGCTGCTGTGTGAGATGGGGCCAGGATTTATTGGAGATCAATCAGGAAAGCTCTGGCAGTCTACTGAAGGATTATGATAGCTTGGAGTAGAGTAGGAGTTGTGGAAACAGGAAGAGTGCTCTTTCTTGCTGAATATTTTACAAGTGAGACCACCAGAGAATTTCTGCTCAACCCAGCAAGAATAAGAAATAACTTTGCAAAACTCACACAGTCCATTTTTCACTCTTGAAAAACCTTTCCTAATTCAAAGGCACAAGATTGTCAAAGCACAAAAATATTCCCAGAAAATTATTTTTATCTTGTCCTGTGAAGTGTATAGAAAGACAACTTGCTGTTTGTTCCTTTCTGTCACTGAGCCTGTAATGGGTGTTTGTTTGCAAACTAGAGAAATTTACTTTGACTGAGTGAAGCAGGAAAGGGGAACATTGAAAGAATACCATTAGCTAATGGAAGAGTTAGACCCAGGTCTTTTAAGCTGACTGGGAAAAAAAAGGTTCCTAGATTTTTTGGTGGGAGATAAACATGAGAATAAGTGGGTTTTTTTAGTACATAAATCATGAAAAATGAAGAAAAATAACTAAATGAATATAAAAATAAGTATGCATATACAGTTATATATCAGATGAGAACTATGCTTATGCCAGGAGTGATACATTTTTTAAAAATAATTGTGATCAGCATGCAATTAGAGAAGATGTGGGCTCTGTGCCTCTGGTTTAAAAGAGAATTTTCTCTTTATTATTCTGGGAGAATCTAGTTGGATCATTTCAGCCATTCATCAGATTTCTCTGGGGAATTTTTGTTAACATTTTTTTTAAAAAAAACAAAAATTTCCAGAGCACAATGCAAAATGTTCTGATTCAATACATTTGAGCTGATACCTAGAAATCTATACTTTACAACCTTATAAGGATTTTGACACTCAGCCAGTATGGGGACCCATGAGTTAAGGCACAGCCTACACCTGAAAATGTGTTTTATTCACCTGCTCAAAAAGAGAATCTGAAAACAAAGGTTTGTTTGCTTATTGGGAGCTACTCATTTTATTGAGTCACAGAACATTGGTGCACAAAGATTATCTTGTCAAACAGAGAACAAACAGATGAGGCAACTACAGCCTAAAAAGTACCCAGTAACCACAAAACGTCTGCCTTGCACCGGACACTGCTTAAAAAGTGTCTTTAAAATTTTTTTCACAAGGTGTTTTCCTTAATATGTATTTATATTTATTTAATTTCTATCTATTTTCAGGAAGTAATCCAAGTGGCATTTAACAATTATATATACAACAAAATAGTAAAAAAAAAAAAAAAAAAAAGTAGAAGAAAGAAAGGAAGGAAAGAAGGAAGGAAGGAAGACCAAGGTAAGGAAAAGATAAATATGGCAGTGACCATTCATCAACTTCGCAATGATAAAGTTTAGATTGGCTTCTGCACTCCATCACACTCAGGGCAAAAAGAGTAAACTAAACTACAAGCTTCACAAAAGGTAAGTAGCATGATTTCTTTCTTATTATTTATTTTCCTCCTTGTATGAAGCCATGAATTGCTCAGTCACTCATCAATGGCTACAAGTCATAGCACTGTTGCAGGAAGGGGGACCCCTTCCAGGGCCCAAGAGTGGGCTCTTGTCTAACACTCAGAAATGAATTGTCCAAGGAGACACACGTGCTGACAAAGCAAGAGACTTTATTAGGAAGGGGTGCCTGGGGGGAAAGCAGTAAGGTAAGGGAACCCAGGAGAACTGCTCTGCCACATGGCATGCAGTCTCACGTTTCATGGTAATGGGGTTAGTTTCCGGGTTGTCTCTGGCCAGTCATCTTGCTTGGCCCATACTGGGTCTGACTCAGGGTCCTCCCTGGTGGCGTGTGCATCTCTCAGCCAAGATGGATTCCATCGTGAGGGCTTCTGAGAGGTTGGCAGGATATATCGTCTCCTCCTTCCTCCTCCTTTCAGCCCCTCCCGAATTCTCCCGGTTAGTTTTCTTTATCGGGACCTCCTGTTGTGAGACAGCTCATACAAGCGGTTATCAGCGTGCCTGGCCAAGGCAGTCAGTTTCGGTCAATGGTTCCCTAACAGTCCTGGAGCCAACACCACATTCAACTTTCATTCCATAATGCTAAGGCCCTACACATTTCACAAGGAAATTTAGAAGTCACCTAAGACCATGTAGAAACAAAGTGACCTACAGCCATGAGTATGTGACATCACATTGGTAAGGCATTCTCTCAAATTTGAACAAAGTTTTTAAAGCGTTCCTAAAATGAATTTGTGTTTGTCCTGGTTCTTAATTTTCAGATCTAATAGCCAAGCCGAAATACTCTGAGTTTCCATTTATCTGAACCACTATTGTTCAGGCTTCTTTTTATTTTTTCTCACAGGACACTATTAGAATTCATCAGTCCTTTCAGTGTCTCAGGCTTCATCTTTCCCATTTTTTAAGTATTTTACTCAGAACAATGGTGGTAAATAAAAGGAAAAGAAACAATTCAGTCCTAGGCTCCTAAAAATTATTGAGCTACCAGTGTCCCTCATTTGTTGTGGTTGTGGTTCCTGCTGTTGTGATGACTGTCCTGTCTTTTGTGTACCTTGAATGGTTCTTGCTTTTAAAAACATTTATCCAGTGTTTCACATACTTCCCATGACTCCCCGCTAATAAAGCTTCAGTGTAATTAATGTATTTATATGAACACTGCTGAATTCAACTTGCATTATTTAGACACACAAAGGAAAATCTTGGCATTTCCAAGTCACAGTTGTGTAATCAGATGACATAGTGTCAGTTGGTTTAAGAATACCTTTACGCCCAGTAAAAAAAAAAAAGAAAAGAAAAAAGTGAAATTGCTGTTTTCTTTCTATTATATGGTATTTTTCAGTGAAATTTATTTTACCAGATTATACTTCAATTTGAATTTTTTAAACTAAGCAGTTTAAAAATTCATATTGAACTATATTTGGTCATTTAATTAACTTGGGGAAAAGGACCATATCTGGACAGGGAGAAAGGCAACTCATCACCATTCAAATAGGCCTAGACACAGCCTTTATTTTTATTTTATTTCTTTTTTGCCTTTAAGTAAAGTCTTGCCCCTTGACACATCCTTATTATGGAAATAAATGTAACGTTGAATAAGTTAATGTCATTCTTTTGGAATTATGACATGGTGGGGAAGAATTAGAGCATGCTGGGAATGTTGGTATGAATTGATTTACAAAATAAGTTGCCACATTTGTTTTTATTGTGGTTAAAGCTCTAGTTTGGGAAAAGACAAAGGGCAAGGAATTGGGGAGTTTATGGATGAATGTGGATCTAATGAAGAGAGTCCATTGGTTCCCCAAGCTGGGGTAAGATTCCCACAGTCCTGAACAAACAGTTCTCAGCCTCTAATTTCTAAGCCTTTGTTTCCCCACTTTGGAATTCTGACTACAGGCCTGTTACCAAGCCAACTGAGTTCACTACAAAGATCCAGCGAAGCTCTTTTTATCACAAAGATCAAGACGACAATTGTGTGCCTACAAGAAAAGAACAACTAAAGCCATCCAACAAGCATTAAAAGAACAATTCTAGAGATAGTTGCCTTTGAACTCCAATAATGGGCAACATTCAGTCCCGAGATTTGAAATCCCGAGTTAAAAGAATTCATTACCAGTTGCCTTTCCTTGTAATTATAAGAGCTGCTGGCAGCAGGTATTTTCAGCAGCATTAATTTTGTCAAATGTGATATTTTGCAGTCGTGTTGAATCGCACACAATGACCATATTATAAACCTACTTTATAGACTTTGTTTTGTTTATTATGGAGTTCATTTATGAAATAGAAGGAATCTAAATTTCGCCTTGTCTTTACCCCCAAACCACAGAAAATGAAGTATTGTTTTATAAAAGCTTGTTCTGAAATATCACTTCCCGAATGTAAAGTATGCTGTTTGTACAGATACATTCCATTGACATGCACAATGCCCAGCTGAGAAAATAAAAAAGGACAGTCAGTCTGGACATTCCCCTCTCTTTTAGCTGTGACCTATGAACAATTTCAGTTCCGTGTGGAAAAAAAAAATAGGAATTTCCATCTTTGTGTAAACACTTCTTTTTCTGATGGTACGGGAGCATTTTAAACTAAATCTGAGCGGGCATCAGTAATTCAGAATAAGTATTCTACTTGAAAAACTTTGACCACTAGTATTTGTGTGGGCCCTATATTTAAACGTTAGAACTAGCTTCTGGGATTTAGTCATTCCTTATCATGAAATTCATGACAAGCTATTTATTTGCTTTTATGCACTTGTTTTTATGTGAGTGTTCACTCTTTTTTTTTTTTTTTTTTTCCTGCATAAGAAAGACTAAAGAACCAGCTACACTGGTACTTCATTTTGGGGAGGATTGAGTGAGTTTTACATTTGACAAAAATCTAACAGTATCACCCCAGACCAGAGCAGCTTCCTTTTTTTTTGTCCAATGTGAACAACATGCTGCTTCTAGAAAACTTGTCAAAAACACTTATCTTGCTAAAAAAGGAAAGGACGAAGAAATGTTCACTTATAGAAAGAGTGTTCTCGGGTTTTGTTTTTAACTTAGATTTTAACAATCTTTTTTTTTAATATTTGATCATATAAAATTTAATTGTTTTCCTGATTGGCAAAACACAACACAAAACAAAAATCCCACCACAAAGTGAAAGGTAAATGACAAAATGGAGAAATATTTATTACATGTGTAATGATTTTTTTCTAATTTTTATTGAGGTACAGTTAATTTACAATGTTAGGCTAGTTTCAAGTGTACAGCAAAGTGATTCAGTTCTTTTTCAGATTCTTTTCCATTTTAGGTTATTATAAGATATCGAGTGTAGTTTCCTGTGCTATACAGTAGGTCCTTGTTGTTTATCTATTTTATATATAGTGGTGTGTATCTGTTAATTTCTCTACCCCCGGCCCCCCCCAATCCTCTTTGGTAACCATAAGTTTGTTTTCTAATTTCTGTTTTGTAAATTTGTTCATTTCTATCATTTTTTTAGATTCCACAAATAAGTGATATCATATGATATTTATCTTTCTCTTTCTGACTTACTTCACTTAATATGATAATCTCTAGGGCCATCCATGTTGCTGCAAATGGAATTATTTCATTCTTTTTTATGGCTGAGTAATATTCCATTGTGTGTGTGTGTGTGTGTGTGTGTGTGTACACACATGTATATATATATCCCATCTTCTTTATCCATTCATCTTTTGATGGACATTTAGTTAATGATCTATTACTGATGTATATTCACATTTAAGTTCCAATTCTATGCCAGCAAATTTTATGCCAGAATCAATATGAAGACCCACTTTGGAGTATGTATATTAATTTCTTGCATGAAAAACTGTAAATTTGGCAAGGAATTTCTCTTTATTTGTAAATAACCAGCTTTAGTACTTTGCCTACAGATTTCAGATTGTCATGAAAAAAATTTACAATTTTTTTTTTTAGGTCTACATCGAATATTATTTGATTGTAAATAACAGAAATGCATTCATTATCAGCTAACACAGGCAATTCTTAACTAAAAGTAGACTGGTAGACTGTGCTGTACAGCAGAAATTGGCACAACATTGTAAATCAATTATACTTCCATTTTAAAAAAAAGTAGATTGGTAAATTATGTTCTTAGAGAAAAAATTCTGTAAATCAAATGATTTTTTCATAAGGATTATTTAATGTTATATTCCCAACAAGACCTTGATGACAAACTTTTTAGGAAAAAGGGAGGGGCCATAGATTTCACATTTATTAATGATAAACAGTTTGCTTATATCCCGCATAGTATAATCAGGTTCATAGAACAACAAATCCCATATATGTTATTAAAGAGATCTTAGAACAGGAATTGCATCTGAGTCAAACAGTCACATGTCCGTCCAGGCAAGTGCATAGGAGAGAGAAGGAGGAAGGAATGATTTTATATACCGAGGAACAAGATGGAAGGCTAACTGAGAAATATAATTTGTGATCTGCTTGCTTTTAGCTCCCAGAACCGTGATCTGAGGCTAGACCAAGGCAGCTCTATTCACAGGTCCCCCAGGCTCTGTGTCAGACCAGCTCACAAACTCAAGCTAGTAGATAAGCAATTAGGAAGAAGCAGGGATGGGAGATCTAAGTGCTGGTCCCTGCTTTTCGTGTTTTAAATCTACTACGTCCACTCTTCACAAGACCCTGCATGGCAAATATAATTAGCTTCATTTTACGGGTTGCAAAACTTATGAGTAGAAAGATTGAAGTAATCTTCCCACCATCATATACCTAGGGAGTGGCTGAGCTTTGATTCACACCAACCTTTGTCTGACTCCAGGTAGTTATTTTAGCCATGCTGTTAAAGATTATTAGTTATAAGTGGGTTGTTGTCTATAAGTGGAAAAGTTCAGCAGGTCTCTGGTCAATTGCTAGAATGGAAAATTCTTGAGATTCTCAAGAATCAGGGAAGGATTGTGTCTTATTTATCTCTGTACCATTCATGGAGACTAGCGTAGGAGATGTTCAAGTAATAATAATTAAATGGATCATACATACTTTGGAATTTTTTTTCAGGTGGTTGGAAATGACATTAAAGCAGTATTTTGTGTAAATTTAAGATGCACATTTAAATTTTTTGATTATGCTAGAGATTGTATAATGATGTAACACAGAAGCCATTAGTTGTTATATTCATTCACTGCCCCCTAATTTATTACTTTATTAAGAGAAAAATAAATCCATGTGTCATCAATTACACTTAAAATGGCTTTGACCTTGGTGCATCTCTGAATCTCAATTTAGAAGTAAAATTTTAAGATTTTAGACAACATCTGGAGGGGAAAAGGTCTCATCATATGTCTGATCATTTAAAACCCAAATATCAGCATAAGGAATCCGTAAATGAGACATCAAAGTCAGTGGATATGCTAATGAATGTCTCATATCCTTGCCAAAATAAAACAAAATCTAATAAGAAGAAAATCATATGCAATACACTACTATTTACAAAGCATTTTCCTAAGTTTTTCAAACTGAGGTACTTGTTCTTCATAGCAGAAATCAAAGGTAAACATGGATAATGCCAGATTGGGTAAAATATTTTTATATTAAAGCAAACAGATCTATTTTAGACAAAATATGTATTCATTTCTAAGGCATGAAGATAACTCAATAAAGTTTTTCTCTAATATGTACTTCTGGGTTTTCCGAATATTTCCCCTGCCTACCATGAAAGATAGTGATGAAAATATTTAAGAAAAACTATAGTATCGCCTTGTCTTCAGGAGAGCCCTGTGATGTATTTGCAATCATGCCCAATTTACTGGTAAAGAAGCACTGAGAACTTAGCTTGCTCAGTTGGGAAAAGGAACTGTTTCAAAGAACATTCCCATTTCCAGGACTCCCTCCTATCTCTTGTAAACGCACCTATTCACAGCATGTTATTAACATCCTATGTCAGATTTAGTAGTGCTCTGGAAAAAGTGCATGTAAATGTGGATTGCTGTTTATCAATTATATAAAATAGGTATTTATTTATACTCACCCTCAACCTACATTCTATTAACCAACTCTGCTACTAATCAACATTCTTCCTTCTCTAAATAAAATATGACACTTTCTGTAAAGTATGATGAAAATCTACAGCAGCAGTTCTCAAAGAGTGATCCCTTGACCAGCAACATAAGCATCACCTGGAAATTTGTTAGAAATATCAGTTATCAGATCCCACCTCATATCTACCGAATCCAAAACTCTTCATATGGGGCTCAGCAGTCTGTGTTTTGACAAGCCCTCCAAGTGATTCAGATGCCAACATTTGAGAATCACTCATCTGGAGTGATTCTACTTACACATTGCTTCTCAATTGACTATAAACTCTTACTTCACTTGAAAGAAGCAAAAACTGGAAACTGTAGACCATACACTGTGAGTACGTGCAAGAAAAAAAATACAGATTTTCCCAATAGTGGAAACATCCTTATCCCTTCATAAAAAGATTGCTAGATAGATGTCTAAAGCATGTATGTTTCATTTTTCATGTATTCCTACCTTGGCAACTTTTTCTTTTTGAAGTATAATTGATTTATAATATTGTATTAGTTTCAGGTGTACAGCAAAGTGATATATATATATATATATATATATATATATATATCCTTTTTCAGGTTATTTTCCATTATAAGTTATTACAAGATATTGAATATAGTTCCCTGTGCCTAACCATAAATCCTTGTAGTTTATTTTATGTGTGGTAGTGTGTATCTGTTAATCCCAAACTCCTAATTTATCCCTCCCACCTTTCCCTTTGGTAACCATAAGTTTGTTTCCTATATATGTGAGTCTGTTTCTATTTTATAAATAAGTTCATTTATATCATTTTTTTATATTTCACATATAAGTGATATCATGTGATATTTGTCTTTCTCTGTCTTAGTATGATAATCTCTAGATAGACCCATGTTGCTGCAAATGGCAAATTTTCATTCTTTTTTATGGCTGAGTAATATTCCGGGGTGTGTGTGTGTGTGTGTGTGTGTGTGTGTGTGTGTGTGTGTGTAAACCACATCTTCTTTATCCAATCATCTGTTGATGGACACTTAGGTTTCTTCTGTGTCTTGCCTATTGTAAATAGTGCTGCTATGAACATTGGGATGCATGTATCTTTTCAAATTAGAGTTTTCATCTTTTCCAGATATATGCCCAAGAGTGGGATTGCCACTCTTAAGGAAACTCCATACTGTTTTTCATAGTGGCTGCACCAATTTACATTCCCACCAACAATGTAGGAGGGTTCCCTTTTCTCCACACCCTTTCCAACATTTATTACTTGTAGACTTTTTGAGGATGGCTATTTTGATTGGTGCAAGGTGATACCTCATTGTAGTTTTGGTTTGCAGTTCACTAATAATCAGCAATGTTGAGTACCTTTTCATGTGCCTTTTGGCCATCTGTATTTCTTCTTTGGAGAAATGTCTATTTAGGTCTTCTGCCCATTTTTTCATTGGGTTGTTTGGTTTTTTTTGATATTGAGTCATATGAGCTGGTATATTTTGGAAAGCCCTTATCTGTCACGACTATTTGTTTGCAAATATTTTCTCCCAGTGTATAGGTTGTCTTTTGGTTTTGTTTATGGTTTCCTTTGCTGTGCAAAACTTCTCAGTTTGATTAGGTCCCATTTGTTTATTTTTGCTTTGATTTCTATTGCCTTGGGAGACGGATCTAAGAAAATATTGCTAAGATTTATGTCAGTGAATGTTTTGCCTATGTTCTCTCCTAGGAGTTTTATGATATCATGTCTTATATTTAAGTCTTTAAGCCATTTTGAGTTTATTTTTGTGTATGCTGTGAGGGAGTGTTCTAACTTCGTTAATTTACATGTGGCTCTCCAGCTTTCCCAACACCACTTGTTGAAGAGACTGTCTTTTCTCCATTGTATACTCTTGCCTTCTTTGTCAAAGATTAATTGACCGTAGATGTGTGGGTTTATTTCTGGGCTCTCTATTTGGTGCCGTTGATCTATATGTCTGTTTTTGTGCCAGTATTATGCTGTTTTGATTACTGTATCTTTGTAGTATTTTCTGAAGTCTAGAAAGGTTATGCCTCCAGCTTTGTTCTTTTTCCTCAGGATTAGTTTGGCAATTCTGGGTCTTCTGTTGTCCATATAAATTTTAGGATTATTTGTTCTAGTTCTGTAAAAAATGTCATGGGTAATTTGTTAGGGATCACATTAAATTCATAGATTGCTTTGGGTAGTATGGCCATTTTAACAATATTAATTCTTCCAACCTAAGAGCATGGGATACCTTTAAGTTTCTTTGAATCATCTTTAATTTCCTTTATCAGTGTTTTATATTTTTATACTTTTTTTATTTATATTTTTATACTTTTATTTCCTTTATCAGTGTTTAATTTCCTTTATCAGTGTTTTATATCAGCATATAAGTCTTTTACCTCCTTGGTTAGGTTTCTTCCTAGGTTTTTGGTTTTGGGGGGGTTTGGGGTTTTTTTTTTAATGTAATTTTAAACAGGATTGTTTCTTTACTTTCTCTTCCTGATATTTCATTGTTAGTGTAAAGAAATGCAACAGATTTCTGTAAATTAATCTTGTATCCTGCTACCTTGCTGAATTCATTTGTCAGTTCTAATGGCTTTTCTGTGAAGTCTTTAGGGTTTTCTATATAGAGTATATGTCATCTACCTATAATGACAATTTTACCTCTTCCCTTCTATTTGGATACATTTTATTTCTTTTTCTTTTCTGATTGCTGTGGCCAGGACTTCCAATACTGTGTTGAATAGAAGTGGTGAGAGTGGGCATCTTGTCTTGTTCCAGATTTTAGCAGGAAGGCTTTCACATTTTCACTGTTGAGTATAATGTTGGCTGTGGGTTTGTCATAAATAGCTTTTATTATGTTGAGATATGTTCCCTCTGTACCCACTTTGGTAAGAGTTTTTATCATGAATGGATGTTGAATTTTATCAAATGCTTTTCCTGCATCTATTGAGATGATCATGTGGTTTTGTCTTTTCTTTTGTTGATGTGATATTGATTGATTTGTGTATGTTGAACCATCCTTGTGACCCTGGGATGAATCCAGTTTGATGGTGGTGTATGAACTTTATTATGTGTTGTTGGATTCGGTTTGCTAATATTTTGTTCAGAATTTTTGCATCTGTATTCATCAAAGATATTGGCCTGTAATTTTCTTTTTTGACAGGGTCTTTTTCTGGTTTTGGTAACAAGGTGATGGTGGCTTTATAGAATGACTTTGAGAGTGGTCCCTCCTCTTCAATCTTTGGGAAGAGTTTGAGAAGAAGAGGTGTAAGTTCTTCTTTGAATGTTTGGTAGAATTCCCCAGTGAAGCCATCCAGTCCTGGACTTTTGTTTGCAAGGAATTTTTTTTTTATTACAGATTCTATTTCACTTCTAGTGATTGGTCTCTTCAAATTATGTTTCTTCTTGATTCAGTTTTGGCAGGCTGTATGTTTCTAGAAACTTGTCCATTTCTTTTGTTATCCAATTTGTTAGTATATAAGTGTTCACAATATTTTCTTATGAAAGAAATTTTCTTATGATTTTTAAAAAAATATCTGTGGTATCAGTCATTTCCCCTCTCTTGGCAACTTTTTGATTAACTGATCAATTGTTAGGGCTGGTCCCAAGTGTGTTCTAGCTCCCTTATAAAAAAGTTGAGATAGGTGATAGATATAGATAGGTAGGTAGGCAGATAGATAGATAGATAAACTTGATCTATTTTGAATGAACTAAGAATATAAGCATTCCTCTGTAAATCCCTTAAGAAACACAGAGGGCATTAGCTTTTTTAAATGTCTATATTTGGAGTATATCTTGATGTGAAATAAAGGAATGTGATGCTAAGAACTAAGAAAGAACACTTCCAATTCAGAGGCCTTGGAACCCAGAGATGCTGGCAGAGCTGCCACATGAGCTGTGTGAAGAGACAGGACCCCCATCTGAAGGAAAGACACAGCACTGAGACCTGGATTTTTAGACCCATCTCTAGGCTATTAGTATCTGAAATCAGGGCTATACTTAATTGAATAAAGAAAAGCTTTGACTAGACCACCCCAGATGAAAACTGCTCTTTGGAAACTTCTACTCAAGGATACTTCAGAGATTATCCATACTGGCTTGGACCAGGCATGCCAATCATGTGGGATAACACTGTGACTCCCTGTACGTCCCCTGAAGACTATCACTGGCTCCCTCCCTTCTCTATACCTGCAAGATAAGCTAGGAGATATGAGTAGTATTATCTCCTAGAGAATCACACACCTCTCTCCCTCTCATCTCTCTCTCATCTGTCTCTCTCCTCTGTCTCTCTCCTCTGTCTCTCTCATTCTCCCCCTAACCCCATCTGATTTTTACCTGCCTTACAGCTCTAGACCACCTGCTATGGAGAAAATTTGAGCTTTCTGACTGGTGGATTGAAATACTCTTCTACAGCAAGTGGATGTGCCACCTAGCAATTCAGAACTCAGTCTGCTCTCACAACACTTATATTTTAAAATATAGTGAAGTCAACAGAACAAATGAAGAAGCAATAAGAACTTTTCTTCAAGTGAAGGCAGGATCTCTCCCTCTCTCCAACTCTAAATACAGAAAGAAAATTTGCACTAAGGGTTATGGGGGAGGGAAATAGAGCTGGAAGGAGAGTGAAAGTAATATTGCCAAATGGCTAGTAGTTAAAAGCTCTCTGGCTACTAGTTAAAAGCTCTTTGCCTTTGGGCTTTTTTAAAAATCTTAACTACATTCCCTTCCAAAGAGCTGTGAATGATTACACATCATTGCCTCAAAGAAATCCTAACATTATTTAGTAGTTGGTTTTAGAGCAATGCAAGAGAAAACTGTTTCTGCTAGTACTGAGTGATAGCTCAACACTATTTGACTGGGCTTTAGGGAACAAAGCCTTCTGATTACCCAGGTGAAAATCTCTCCCTCTCAAGTCTGGCTTCCTGTGTTGCTTCACTCCTTCCCTGGCACTGTAAGAAGCAGAAAAATACTTTGAATATGAATTTGAGGTGTGAAAATTATATCCTCTAGGATATAATTTAGTTTAAATTGGGCAGTTGATCACAGATCTGGGAGTCTTCAATTTTCCTTTTCCCAGACTCAGTGCATATTTGAAGAGGGGTGGGAAAGGAGTGTCAATATCATCTTGCTGGTTTTGACTTAGCTTTGTCTTGTAAGTGTATATGAAGCTGTATTTCTTGACAGAAAATCACCCGAAAGAGAAATGAGCTGCTGTGAGCGTTACAGCAAGGAGGGAGACATGAAAGGGTCTAAGAAACAAGATAAAAGCTTTATGAGGAAAATCATATGCTGCATTTGTGTTGTCAAATCTCAAAATTCAATACCTAAAAGGACTGAGAGCAGAGACTCTAATATTTGCACACTCATGTTCACAGCACCATTATTCATAATAGCCAAAACATGGAAGCAACCCAAATGTCCGTCAGCACATGAATGGATAAACGAAATACAGTATATACATACAACGGAATACTACTTTAAAAGGAATGAAATTTTGATGTTAAAAACAGAGATGAGCTTAAAGATGTCATAGTCATGGCAAATGAAATAATCCAGTCACAGAACGACAATATTGTATGATTCCACTTATATGAGGTACCTAGGGTAGTCAAAGTCATAGAGAGAAAGCAGAATAGTGGGAACAGGGAGGAATGGGGAGTTATTGTTAAATGGGTCCAGAGTTTCAGTTCTGGATGGGGGAAAAGCTCTGGAAATGGATAGTGGTGATGATTGCATAACATTGTGAACGTATTTAATGTTACTGAACTGTACACCTAAAAATGGTTAATATGGTAAATATTATGTTATGCATATTTTACCACCAAAAAAAAAAGTGAAAAAAATAAATCCCAAGATTCGTGGAGGTCCGTAGAGTGGGTTCCTGGCAAATGTCAAAGTTCTGTGATGTCAATGCTCTTAAATGGAAAAAAACCAAAATGGATAATCTAATTGGCATAAACAAAGCCCTTCAAGAAAATGATATTTAATCCCACATTTACCAATCATCAAATAATAAAGAATGTTAACTAGAGTTTGAAACCCCCCAAAAAGTTAAATAAATATTATGGCAGAAAGTTATTCTAAACCCACAATGAGTGGTAGGGATTGTCATTAGCAGATTGTGTGTGTGTTGGGATGGATACTGAAGTTTTAAAACTGATTTCTTGGGTAAATTTCAGAAGAGGTGTCAGGAAAGAGAGCAAAAACTAGACAAAATAGGAGAGACAAGAAGAAGCCCATTAGGGCTTCCCTGGTGGCGCAGTGGTTGAGAGTTCGCCTGCCGATGCAGGGGACACAGGTTCGTGCCCCGGTCCGGGAAGATCCCGCATGCCGTGGAGCGGCTGGGCCCGTGAGCCATGGCCGCTGATCCTGCTTGTCCGGAGCCTGTGCTCCGCAACGGGAGAGGCCACAACGGTGAGAGGCCTGCGTACCGCAAAAAAAAAAAAAAAAAAAAAAAAAAAAAAAGACGCTCATCAGATGACCAGCTCTGCAGGGGAATAAGAAGAGATAAGTGAGAGTAGCGATTGAATGGTCTGAGAAGGCAAGTACCTGAAAAGCTAAAAATAGAGAATTTAACCTGGGATTAACCAGTGTGTGTGAAACCTGCCCGCGACTGGCGATGTCTCATCCCGTGATGTTCTAACTTTACTCTCAGTATCAATGAGGAGTATTATGGATGGTGATGAGGAAGAAAATTGGGGATCGGGTGCCAAAGAAAGTGTTTAGTGTGAGTATCTTTGATGTGCTCATCGGAGGAGAGAGGAGGACCGGAAGAGTGAAGAACAGACGTTGGCAAGAGCTACAGCAGGGGGCAGCCCACGCGGAGCAAAGGTTTGGGTAAATTTCTAAGGGGAGGAAGAAACCATTTCTGGCACTGATGCAGCACAGAACACAGCAGGACTTGGCAAGAAGAGCCTGGTAGGAAAAGAGAGAAGGAAAGATTATTGAAAGATAAGAATGAATCTTTAATCTGGTTGCCAGAAGGAAAAGGTGTTCCTTCGGATGAAAGGAAAAGGTGGGGTAAGTAGAAGATGCTGACAACCAAAGGAAAAGCATGAAATTACTATGCAATGATGAACTTCGAGTATGTTAAATGTGATGACTTGCATCTCTATGTGTTCTAAAAGTGTAAGCAGCACAGACAAGGAAATGAGTTAAAAAGGAACTCCCAAAATCTTCTCACAAGGGAAAACCTCACTCGTAACCACACATACCAACACATTTATGCTACTTAAGATTGTTTTTCCTAAAACCTTGGAAGATTTTATTGAAATCTTCATTTATGACTTTGAAGCTCCTTCATATATACCCATAGAAAAACATCACATACTGCAGAGTTCCGGAAAAAAATAGCGATGCGTATACAGGTCTAGGCTTTTGTTACTCACCATAATAAAAATAGTGTGTTGAGTGTGCTTCATTCCCACAAATAAGTAATGTGTTTAGCTGTTACATTACACCAAATAATGAAAACAAATGTCTTTCTGCAAAATAATTTTGTCTTCAACTCTTAACATGTACCAGGAAATAGATTTCCTGTGGTCTTGAGCACCAAGCCGGTGGTCTCTGTTTATGGTTTTGTGTAAGTTCAGAGGGGGAGAGGACTGTTTACTAGAATAAAACTCTTAAAAAAAATTCTTATCTTTCATTTAGGTTAATAACATACCACACATATTTGTCAATCAAATTAGAATTACTGTCAGCCCATAATGCATTTTAGTTTAGCCAATATCAGTCAGTCCTGATTTATTTGCTTAATACAAATCTAATTGAGTTTCAGCCTGCTCTTCTCCTTTCAGCTGTTAACCGACCAAGTACATCTTTAATTTCCAAGACCGATGGTGTGGTAACAGTGAAGAGGGAGAGTGATTTGCATAAGGCCCCAGAAGGGTGCCAAAACTCTTCACGCTTTAAACAACAGCCTTTATTATTCTGTAAGTGGATGTGTTGAATTTTCATGCTTTTGTTTCCAGTTCAGCCCTGACAGAAGAGAATAAAGTAGATTTTGCCAGCACCCCTGCTGTGCCCTGGGGGAAAAATTCAATGTGCCTCATTTGTCTTAATTGGAGAACCGCCCTCAGCACCAGCTTTTTCTATGAATACATTAGCATAACAGACAGAAAATTCAAGCCCACTTTGGTAGAAATCATACCCCCCCACCCAACACCTCCCATTTTTCAACTAATAAAAACTGCAAGAGGGGAAAAGGACATGTTTCATCTCCTGGATTTCTTCGAGTTGCTGTTGTAAAATTCTCTGTACAGGAGAGCAGCATCAAGCCTATTTTATCTCTGCACTGTTATTAGAGCCGATCATGAAAAGTGTGATAAATATCACCCATGACAGAGAGCTGAAAGCTTCTCTTTTTTCTTCATAATGCGCTAATCCTATATACTTGTTCTTTGACTGGTTACGCTGCTTTTTCAGAGGGGAGAGTTGGTTTTACACAGAGACAAATGTGTAGCAGCTATGAATGAATCTGGGGAAAAAAAGAAAGAAAAATTCTTACCGAGGTGAATTTATTAGCACTGAAACAAACGCAGTTATCTCAGTCAGAGCAGGATTTTAAACTCCGTGCCAATTCATTGGAGAACTATTAAATTCATCTTCACGTTTTTCATATTACAAAGGAGTTCTGAGTCTGGACAAACAGCCTGTGCTGTGTAAATCATTCCCCTAATCCAGGCTCTTCCAGTGTCTGATTGAACTAATGGAATTTAAAGGTAGGTGTTTCAAAAGAAATACTTCGTTTACATGTTCCCAAGACTGGTATTAATTCTTTCATCACATCTGTTCCACCTGCTTGCCATTGCCAGCATGTGAAAGAGATGGAAAACATGGGGAAAGATATAATTTCTTAATAAAACGTGGTGTACACATTCTCTTGGAAAGATGGCTGCCTTTCAAAAAAACAATGAATCCATATTTTTTCTTGGTTTTTCTCCAGCAGACCTAATTTACCACGTCAGTCACACGCTGCTCTCACTAAAAGCCTTCCAGGGATTTTAAATAAGGGGGTTTTGTTGTTGTTGTTGTTAAAAGCTTGTTTTGTTTTGAATGATTTGTATGCCCATTTAAAAATGAAATAACTTTTGGGTCAGGTCCTTGTGGGGAAATGGAAGGCAAAATCTTTTTGGAATAATGATTGTGAGTTGCAGACGTCTCTATGGCCTAGAGAGAACCAACCAAGTCTTACTGCTGTGTAAATCCTCATTGTGTCGCCAGTTTCAAATGCTCGGTACACTTCATCCCAAGCCTGAAGGCAAAACAGGATTTTATCCACCTACCCACCCCTCCCTCTGCCTTTCCTCCACTTTTCATTCATTCAGCCCCAATAAACATTCCAAGAGGCTAAAGAGGAGGTGGTGAGTGTTGCAAACAAGGAAAAAAATGTTTGCTTTCTTCTGTATGATTCTAAAAATAATCATTTGGCTTTATCTGTCCTGTGAGAGGATGTCAGCTTTTCGTTTTACTACTGGTTTCATTTACATTATAAAAATGACAAGCCATTTACCCAGTGTTATCAGATAATCCCTGCTGCTTTCTAAACAAACATTCTAGCCACTGAGAGTTCTGCCTCGAATTCTCCTTCCCCCACCCCCACTCGCCTTCAAGTCTTGTTTGGGGTCTGAACTCACACTTAACTTGCCCGGCTCATCCTGTCCTGTGAACCCTCTCCATCCCATACTCTTAGTTTCTTTAAAAAACAAAACAAAATTACTCATCTTCCAGAAAAATTATTTACTACTAATCCTAACAACTTTTGAAAGTCATGTGAAAAGAGGAGACACTGCTTTGGGAAAGAAATGTTCTCCTTACTTGCTACAAGTAATAAATAATCGTTCCTTGGTGGGGCGGGGGGAATCATAAAGAAAGAAAAACGGGATTAGAGGCAGCATTGAGGACTGAATTACAGTTCTCAGTAGATTGTTGCTATTGTTCTTAAGTACATTATTGAATATTTTTCTTAATGTTTGCTATCATGAGAATCATGTGTTCACCTGATCACAATGAGAAAATACTGAAAATCATAGAAAATAATGAAAGCCACTCATGTTTGGGTACTTTTAAACTTGTTTGTTATTGCTTCAGTCTCTGAGAAAGACCCCACATCCTTTGCAGACATTAAACAAACTGGAATTTTAAAATACACTGGTATGGTACTTTCTTGTTGCTTCACACACACACACACACACACACACACACACACACACACACACACGAGTGTTGATTTGGCCCACCTCTCCTAGGTTGAGAGGTGCCAGTGGGATTTCACCTCTTTGGGAAGACTAACCAGTTGTTAACTCAAGCACAGTTAAGGAGGACTGCTTTAATCCCACTACTGGGCAGATACCCTGAGAAAACCATAATTCAAAGAGGCATGTACCACAATGGTCATTGCAGCACTATTTACAATAGCCAGGACATGGAAGCAACCTAAGTGTCCATCGACAGATGGATGGATAAAGAAGATGTGGCACATATATACAATGGAATATTACTCAGCCATAAAAAGAAACGAAATTGAGTTATTTGTAGTGAGGTGGACGGACCTAGAGTCTGTCATACAGAGTGAAGTAAGTCAGAAAGAGAAAAACAAATACCATATGCAAACACATATATATGGAATCTAAAAAAAAATGGTTCTGAAGAACCTAGGGGCAGGACAGGGATAAAGACTCAGACGTAGAGAATGGACTTGAGGACATGGGGAGGGGGAAGGGTAAGCTGGGACGAAGTGAGAGAGTGGCATGGACATATATACACTACCAAACGTAAAATAGATAGCTAGTGGGAAGCAGCCGCATAGCACAGGGAGATGAGCTCGGTGCTTTGTGACCACCTAGAGGGGTGGGATAGGGGAGGGTGGGAGGGAGACCCAAGAGGGAGGGGATATGGGGATATATGTATATGTATAGCTGATTCATGTCGTTATAAAGCAGAAACTAACACAGCATTGTAAAGCAATTATACTCCAGTAAAGATGTTAAAAAAAAAAAAGAGGACTGCTTTATAGTAATTCATACGTTATTTTTTTGTGCCATCACTGTCTGTGAAAATTTTCCCCACAAAATTAAGCATTTGTAGTAATGACTCTTGAAAATCAAGCATAGGTATTGGGAGGCAGGGGGGTGCATGTTAAGTTTGAGGAACAGATGGAAAGGAAATTAACTCTTTCCATGTCCACAAAATATACATTTATCTTGAGACCTGGAGTAAAAATAATCCTGATGATTTCACACAACATGTTATTGTGGGCTAACTGTTAAGCGGATAACTTGATGAGGAGACAGGTCTTGACGTGGCATCTCTCAGAAGAAACCCCTGGGATTCTTTCATGGATCAATACTTTTTTAAAAATTTTATTGAAGTATAGTTGACTTACAGTATTGTATTAATTTCTGCTGTACAGCAAAGTGATTCAGTTATACATATAAATATTCTTTTTCATATTCTTTTCCATTATGGTTTATCACAGGCTATTGAATATAGTTCCCTGTGTTGTACAGTAGGACCTTATTGTTTATCCATCCTACATATACTAGTTTGCATCTGCTGATCCAAATTCCCAGTACTTCCCTCCCCCCGCCTCCCCCTTGGCAACAAGTCTGTTCTCTATGAGTCTGTTTTTGTTTTGTAGATATGTTCATTTGTGTCATATTTTAGATTCCACATATAAGTGGTATCATATGGTATTTGTCTTTCTCTTTCTGACTTCACTTAGTATGATAATCTCTAGGTCCATCCATGTTGCTGCAAATGGCATTATTTCATTCTTTTTTATGGCTGAGTTATATTCCATTGTATATATGTACCACATCTTTTTCCATTCATCTGTTGATGGACATTTAGATTGTTTCCATGTCCTGACTATTGTAAATAGTGCTGCTATAAACATAGGGGTGCATGTATCTTTTTGAATTATAGTTTTGTCTGGGTATATGCCCAGGAGTGGGATTGATCTCAGGTGGCCTCGGCCTGCAGTGGCCCGAACCAGGGTTTCAGTTCCCGGCCAGAGATTGAGGTTGGGTCACAGCAGTGAGAGCACCGAATCCTAGCCACTAGACCAGTGGTCAGTGACAAGGCCCTGGCCCTACAGCTTTGCAGAAAAAGAATTCCCACAAAGACAGAAAGTAGTGAAACAAGTAAAGTATTTATTAGGAGAAAAAAAGAGTACAGTATGTGTGGACTCAGAGAGAGTTGTGCCCTTGTGGCAGTTTAAATCACTTACGTGGGGCATTTCTTCCATGTTTCCTTTGACCAATCATTTTGATTTACCTGGTTCAGAGTCCGTATTTGGTCTATCTCAGGATTTTCCGGTGTGTGCGTGCATCTCTTAGCCAAGATGGATTCTACCAGAGAGGCCTTTGGGTAGGTTTGGCCACTTAGCATCACTCCCCTTTTGACTTCCAAGGAGATTTTCTGCACATGTGTAGTTGGGGAGGTCTCCTGACTTTGAGAAGGAGGAATATGTGGTCTCTTTTTTTTTTTTTTTTTTTTTTTTTTTTTTTTTTGCGGTACGCAGGCCTCTCACCGTTGTGGCCTCTCCCATGGCGGAGCACAGGCTCCGGACGCGCAGGCTCAGGGGCCATGGCTCATGGGCCCAGCCGCTCCGCTGCATGTGGGAACTTCCTGGACCGGGGCACGAACCTGTATCCCCTGCATCGGCAGGCGGACTCCCAACCACTGCGCCACCAGGGAAGCCCTGTGGTCTCTTATCTTCTATCTGGGCAGGGCCCAGCCTCCTCTCTCAATTGTCCTGTTATTCCCGTCTTGTCTCAGAGTATCGGTCTGCAGGGAACGAACTCCGTTTGCCCCGGGGCCCATCTGTCTCTTACCTCAGGATTGCTGGATCATATGGTAGCTCTGTTTTTAGTTTCTTTGAGGAACCTCCACACTGTTTTCCACAGTGGCTGTACCAATTTACATTCGTGGAGCAACACTTTGAAGACTGAAATTTCAAAAGTTATATAAATATTAATATGGAAAAAATCTAGAATTGACTTTGGAAAGCACTCTTTGACTATACAAATTTATTTAATTCATGCAAGTTCCTTACGTGGTCAAAACACAACAGCCAAGCAATACAAATTAGGAGAAAACCTATGGACAAGAGTAGAACACTTAGTAGGACTAGAGTTTAAGGCAAAATATTCCTGAGTTTAAACATACAGTTCAAATAACAGTGACCTAAAATCTCCCGTAATAAGCATTTCTGTTGCAGTTTACAAAGAAAAAGGCATGTAAGTGCTAATTTAACATCAACAAATTACCAGTAAGCTATGCCGCTTCCTGTAGTAACAGGCATAATAAGGTGATGAGGAGAAAACACTTATATCTATTTGTTTTGTGCATTGAAATTTCTCACTTTAGGGAATTTGTAACAAATCAGCCAAATGGGAGTTCCCTGTTAATTTAGGGAACACCCAAGCTATTATTTTTTTGTTGTTTGAACTTCTTTGGAAGCTATTGATTGACTACTCACTTTCTTGGTTGATAACCTCTGTATCTGATTCTAAAGACTTAGCCAGCATAAGCTAGGAGAGTCATTTTAAGTAATCTCTGGTTTATCTGCTGACTCTTTTCAGTGATATATCTGTTCTCTGAAAAGAGAAGAAACGTCAGATAATGAATGATGGTTTTTAAGTAACCATCTCCTTTAGGTTTTAACCTAAAAAAAGCAAGACACCTATGTGAGGTATGCAATTGTACACAGCATTTTTCCTTTTGGAAAACCAACCAGTTCCCTGTAGAAGGGATACATTCTGGCCTGGGTCTGGTGAGGTCTGGACAAACTGAAGAGTGATCAAGAGTCTACTCTGCAGTGTTATTTGGTCTGATGAAAGAAAGCAAGGGATGGAGGGATGCGGGCTGTCTCTGTTCCCAGTAGCTTTCTAGAATGTTCAGAAAAAATGGAGAGAGAGAACAGGGACGGAGAGTAAGAGATCATATGAATATCTCCTCTTTATATTGGAGGCAAACAGAGGAAAAGCACTTGTCAAAACATCCAACAGTAGAAGTAAGTTGGGGTGGTACTGGAGTGATAAGGACCTTAGTAAAGATGCTTAGGTGGCATCAGAGAAAGACACTGCAGGCTGGGTGGCAGCAGGAATCCACGGAAAGCATGAGGGGGGAGGAGACACTGTGGAGGATCCTCTGGGCTGTGACACTGTTGTTTCCCTCATTCATATGAATAAATTGCTCATCTCTGTGTCATAGATTCTGTCCTAAGAACTGAGCTAAAATGGAATGAAACCTAAAAAATCCAACTGGTGAAACTGCCACAGGGATTTGGCTTGGCTTGGTGAGGCTTGGATATGATAGCTTATAAGCTGAGGCCACCCTTCACTCCCTATCTAGCAGTGATTTGCATGAGTCTCAGCAGATTCAAGGGAAAGATCTTGAACGCTGTAGTGTGTGTTCAGACATACATTGATGGGGTGTAAGTGAGGGCAAGAGGGGTTGGACTGCAGAAGAAACAATGGCATCCCTTAGAAGGAAAACCATAATGAGAAAGAAGTTTTGCATTGTGGACCAGATGCAAAAACAGGTCTAACAACCGGGGAACAGTGGACTCAGGTACGGAGTGAAACTGAACTTGACTCCATCCTGACCTAATCCTCAGAGATCCCCTGGATATGCTGGGGGAAAGAAGGCCATATGTGGTTGTGGGATAAGAAAAGGAGAAGAGGTAGATGTGTTTTTGGTCCAAAAGTATACAAGAATGTCAAGGAACTCAGGGTCAAGCACAGAGACCAGGGTGCCTAAAGTTTTGGAGGTTAAAAGCTGATAAGCACCATTATTTGGGTGGCCTGAACACAGCAGTGGTAATGGGCTGAGACAGTGCCAAAAGCACTGCTGGGATCGATCTGAGCAGCAACGGAGCCTAGGAACGTCAGGGGGCTGGTAGTGGCATAAAGGTAGTGATATAAAGAAAGGGAGGGAGTTAAGATTCAGTCAAGTTGGAGTTATTGATCAAAATGTTAAGTTGGCTTTACCTAAGAATTGCAGGTTATTAAGGCCTAAAGGAGGTTTTTATATGGACATATGGTGTATTCTGGAGAACAGACAGGGAGTGTATTAGTCTGCAAGGGTTGCCATAACAAAAAACCACAGACAGAGTGGCTAACACAACAGAAATTTATTTTCTCATTCTTGAGGCTGGAAGTCCAAGATCACAGGGCCATCAGTGATGTCTTGTGAGGACTCTCTTCCTGGCCTGCAGATGGTGGCCTTCTTGGTACCCTTACATGGCCTTTCCTCTGTGTTCACACAGAGAGGAGGTGAGCTCTGATGTCTCTTCTTCTTATAAGGACACAAGTCCTATGGGATTAGGGGTCTCCCTAATGATCTCATGTTCACTTAATTACTTCTTTAAAGATCTGTCTCCAAGTACAATCACATGCTAAGTTACTGGGCGTTAGGACTTCAACATATGATTTTTGGGGAGACACAGTTTATAACATTAGGAGAAAGACTTACTTTCCTGAGGAACCCCACCTCTACAACCTCATTTAACCTTAATCACCTCTTTAAAGACCTTGTCTTTAAATATAGTCACACTGGGGAGTAGGGCTGCAACATGTGAATGTGGGGAGACAGAATTCAGTCCATAACAAAGAGCCAGGATGGACTTTGCATGAGTGAACCTAAGAGATGGAAAAGATTATGAGTTCTGCCTTGTTCCTACCTGGGAGCTAAAGATGATCGTCCATCTTCAAGGGTTTGTATATGACCTGTAGATGAGAAAGTCCTGTTGCAGGAAGTAAAAACCCATTATTCCCCTCTCAGAGTTTCCAAGAAACGGTCTTTATTCACCCCCTAGTCTCGTGGGTATTTAACCAAAAGAAGTATTTGTCACTTCACCTACACCGATGAAAACAGTTTAAACAGGGTGTGAATTCTGACCATCATGAATGTTCTTCCACTTTAAGAAGGTGTGTTTTATCTCAGTGTCATGCTATTGCTATCTATTGCATCTAATTCTTCAGAAGGCAGAAGAATAAAAATATGAATGTGATATCAGTGTATTGCATTATGGGCTGATAAAAATACCATAACTTTAAAATTTATTTTCAAAAGAAACAGAAAACCAAAAATACAACACAATTTCAGTACACAATTCATCTTTCTCTAAGAACAAGTCAAGGAGCATAGAAGATTTGATTTTCGTGTTTGCCAATAACCTGAGTGATGTGGCTCAAAAATACTGCCCTGCCACGTGCTAAATGAATATTCAGTACCCTTGATTTGTTCCCTTTTAGTGGCTGCCTATCACATGTAGACAATATGGCATTTAGACTGGGTTGTGGCAATATAAACCAATTCTGACTTAAGCAAAAGGGGACTGTTAGATGAAAAGAGAAAAGTCACAGAATTAAAGACAAGTTCCTGGTCTTTGAAAGGACAAGATGCAGAGTTAACTAAGTTTTAGGGTTCTAGAGAGCATAACCCAATAGCCACTCATTTTAGGAAACCACTATTGGGATAAATAACAGCCTCGATATCCAAACTTAAACTAAAAAGGGTCAGGTTAGCAAAACTTGGGTCAGGTGCCCATTTGATTATCAAGTCCACTAAGACCACACATGATGAGGAAGTAATAGGTTTTCAAGGAAAGCATGCTTGCTGTTAGAAAAATGAGAATGAACACTGGACGGGAAAACGCAACAGGTGTCTACTAGGAGCAGCTGCCTGAAATATACCTGTGTTGAGTGTTGATTAGGGAAAGGTGAGAGGTGAGAGTATAAGCACTGGCAACAGAAAAAGTTCTTGCTGCCTTTCTTTCCCAAAAATGACCTCCAAGGAGATCCTCAATCTCTTAATACATAGTAATAAAACCCAGAAATAAGGATGCTGTGTAATGGCAGAGAATGTCTGCCTAGCTAGCTGCATTTAAATATTGGTGAAACCGAGTCCCCTTAAAAACACGTTCCCTTACCAAGTTTATGATTAATCTCTCTATCCAAAACTTTATTCCCTGTCTTGTCCCCTCTGACTTCAATCCTGTGCTAACTGAACACTCATCAACCAGGTCAGATGACTAAAATTTTTGTTGTTGGAAACATTGTTAATGTACTAAAATTGCTACTATAGATATCATCATTAATGTACAAACTCAGGTTTTTTCTCCAGGGCAAGATGAGCTAACAGACCTCCAAGCCATGGACCACCTAGCGAGAGAATCATAAACCAGAGGCATCCTGACTCCCGAAACTAGGATTAAGAAATGTCACAGAAATGTCAAAAGACAATGATTAATTCTAGCCTCTTTGTTTTCCCCTTTAAAAAAACCCTGAACTCAAAAACCAAGTAAAGGTGGATCTGAGGCCTAACTCCCACTCCCCTGCTTGGCACCCTGCAATAAACGCTGTGCTTTCCTTCACCACAATCAGGTATCAGTAGATTGGCCTTGCTGCACCTTGCTGTTGGGTCTAGTTGGTAACATTAGGTCAGTATTGGCCTCCTTTGGAGGATTTGAATGCCATTTCCTGGTTTTGTACTGCTGCCACCACCACTGTATCCCCTTTCTGATTTTCCATCTGCTTTTCATAGTTGCTCCATCTACGCACAGATCTATTCACGAGCCCAGTGTCTCAACCATACCAAACCTAAAGCAATGGCCACTGAGTTTTAGTGTCTCATGAAACAGCAATCTTCATCGACGTGGAAATGACACTCCAATCTAACTATTCTCTAATCCTTCGTGCCCAGACACTGTAACCTCAGCTGTCACCTCACAACTCCATGTTGGTCTGACTATATAGTTTTCAGCAAAAACGTATTCTTGTGATGCAATTAAAAGTCTAGGTACAGATTAAGCAGCTTTTCAACTCTGTTTCTCTGGGCATTTTTAAGGCTGGTCTGATTTTGAAATGGCTCCCTTAAAGACCAAACGGGGGGATGCCAAGAACTCTGGGCAGTACTTCAAAAGTCAACAGCTGCTCTGCACTCCCAGTCAATCCCAATTTGCCACTTGGCTGCTTACTGATGAGCTGCTTGTACCAGTGTCTGATAGCCCCAGAGTGTATTCCCTAGTTCACCCATTGGCTTGTCAAGCTTTGGGCAGATATCTGGTACCCCAGAAGTTTGGCTTCTCTGCAGAATAGCTTGTTATAAGGGAGAGGGTATTTGATGGGAAGTCAAGGGTCCAGTTTCAGGTTTGAACTATCCCTAATTACCTATATGGCATTGGGCAAATAATTTAATGTATCAGAGCTTTAGGTGTTTTTTCATTTTGTTGTTGTTGTTAACATTTTATTATGGGAAATTCAAACACATACAAAAGCAGAAAGAATAATATAATGAGTCCCACATACCTATCCTCTACTTCAACAATTACTCATTTTGATTTATCTATACCCTGCCTTACCTACTAGATTATTGTAAAACAAACCCCAGACCTCAGATTATATCCATAACTATTTCAGAGTGTATCTCCAAAAGATTAGAAACTTTTGTTTTTAAAAATCACACTAATAATTCCATCAATAGTGCAGGAGGATTCCCTTTTCACCACACCCTTTCCAGCATTTATTGTTTCCAGATTTTCTGATGATGCCCATTCTGACTGGTGTGAGGTGATACCTCATGGTAGTTTTGATTTGCATTTCTCTAATAGTTAGTGATATTGAGCATCTTTTCATGTGCCTCTTGGCCGTCTGTATGTCTTCCTTGGTGAAATGTCTACTTAGGTCTTCTGCCCAAATGTAAAATAGATAGCCAGTGGGAAGCAGCTGTGTAGCACAGGGAGATCAGCTCGGTGCTTTGTGATGACCTAGAGGGATGGAATATGGCTGATTTAGTTTTGGTGTACAACAGAAACTAACACAGTATTGTGAAGCAATTTTATACTCCAATAAAAATCTATTAAAATAATTTTTTAAAAAATCACACTAACAACAACAACAAAAAATCACACTGACATTATAACCCAGCAGGGCCCTATGGGGCCTTCCCAGGACAGACCCCTCCCCCATACCCTCGACTTCAGCTCCACTCTGAAGTACCTAGAGAATAGTATCTGATGCACATTTCCTGTGTTGTTTTACAGATTCTAAAAACGCCCACCAAATGGAAGATGTTAACTACTTGATGACCCCCAGGCCCCCAGGCCTACTGGAGCCTAAGGATTGATAATTTTAACCCCTATGACACCTCCCTGTTACCTCACCATCAATCAATCAGAGAATTATGCACAAGCTGATCACTTATCCTGAGACTCCCCTCACTCACCTGGCCTTTAAGAATGCTTTGCTGAAACCCATTGGAGAGTTCGGGCTTTTTGAGCATTAGCTGTCCCAGAACCCCTGGGACGCCTTACAATAAACACTGCACTTTCCTTCACCCTAAACAGGTGTCAGTAGATTGACTTTACCACTCACGAGCAAGCAGACCCAAGTTTGGTTCGGTAAGAATATTAGATACTAAAAACAATAATTTAGCAATATTTTTTAAAATCCAGACTGTTCAAATTGTCCTGATTGTCAGATTTTTCAATATGCTCTTTTTTAAAGGATCCAAATGAGGTTCATAAAATTTCATTGTTGAAATATTTCTTAAATCTACTTTAAACTATATTCTCATTCTCTCCCTCTCTCTGTCTGTCTGTCTCTCTCTCTCCTACAATTTATTAAGGGGAAAAGAACTAGATCATTTGTCCTGTAGAGTTTCTCAGTCTGGACTTTGCTAATTGTATCTTTGTAGTACTAATATTTAATATATTCCTCTGCCCCGTATATTTCCTGCAATTCTAGAAGCTTGGTCATCTCAAGTGCTAATTTTTTGTAGTAATGCTTATTTGGTGGTATTGTATACTTCCATCATGACGCATATAATGTCAAGTTGTTTCTCCTTTTGAGTTGCTAGGATTCTTTGATAATTATTGTGTAGATCCATTATTTCATAAAGTGTTGCAAAATGGTGATATGATAATTCTAGCATGGCTTCTACATTTACCAGCTGGAGTACTTCTATAAACAGTAACTTCCCCTTGCAAACTCTTTTGTTTATCCTGCAGTATAGATATATAAGAAAGGAAGGATAAATGCTTGAATGTTTCCCTATATTTACAAGTTTAAAAAATAATGAGTTGTTTCTCTGGCATCTTCTGAAGGAAAGCAGTGAGATTTTGTTTTGTTTTTGTAAGATCAGTATACACTTCTAAATTTAACCATATTTTATGTTTTAATCCATTCCAGTTATATTCTTATTTATGCCCAAATTGGCTAATGGGAATCTCTTCAATTAATCTAACAAGGAAAGAACACATAAAACACTCTACGTTTACAGGAAACATGATAAGCTACGTAGAAAATCCAAAAGAATTGACAAAAAACGCTCTTGGAACTAATAAGCAATTTTAGCAAGGTTGCAGGTTACCAGTTCAATATACAAAAGTCAATCCCTTTCCTATCAGTAATGAAAAAGTACAATTTGAAATTTAAAACACCATACTATTTACATTAGCACCCCCCTAAACGAACTACTTGGTATAAATCGAACAAAATATGTGTAAGAGCTATATGAGAAAAAACTATAAAACTCTGATGAACAAAATCAAAGAAGGATTAGATAAATGGAGAGATATTCCATGTTCATGGATGGAACACTCAATATTGTCAAGATGTCAGTCCTTCCCAACTTCATCTATAGATTCAATACAATCCTGATTAAAATCTCAGCATGTTATTTTATGGATATAAAGAAACTGATTCTAGGGCTTCCCTGGTGGTGCAGTGGTTGAGAGTCTGCCTGCCGATGCAGGGGACACAGGTTCATGCCCCGGTCTGGGAAGATCCCACATGCCACGGAGCGGCTGGGCCCGTGAGCCATGGCTGCTGAGCCTGTGCGTACAGAGCCTGTGCTCTGCAATGGGAGAGGCCACAACAGTGAGAGGCCCGCGTACTGCAAAAAAAAAAAAAAAAAAAAAAAAAAAACTGATTCTAAAGTTTTATGGAGACAAAAGACCTGGAATATTCAACACAATATTGGAGGAGAACAAAGTTGGAGGACTGACACTTCCTGACATCAAAACTTATTATAATTAAAAACTTCTGCTCTGCAAAAGACAATGTCAAGAGAAGAAGATCATGAGCCACAGATTGGGAAAAAATATTTGCAGAAGACATATCAGATAAAAGACTGTTATCCAAAATATACAAAGAACTCTTAAAACTCAACAATAAGAAAACAATTTGATTTAAAAATGGGCTGAGGAAGAACAAAAGGAAGAAGAAAAGGAGGAAGAGGAAGATGGAGAAGAAGAGGATGAAGAAAGCGTGATAACTGGCAAGAAAACAAAGCAAAAACAGCACCTTCATCTCTGCAGTGCTGAAGGTTTAATGTGGGTCCAGACAGATTCATGAGTTTTTCTTTAGTGCGCTCTCTCTTTTTTTTTTTAATAAAAAAGCTAGTAATATAAAAACTCTAAGTTATCAAGAAGTCAAATTGTCATGATGACCCCGTTTAAATCAAGTCTGAATGGATAAAAATAAGTACAGATTTTGTGGTTTTGAAAATACTCTTAAGGTATTCAGGAAAATGTCCTTATGTGTAACATCTCCATTGTTAGTGATTCTGGATAAATGATGTGTGACTGTAACTTCCTCCTTGGTTAAATTATAAGCTATTAGACATTACAACATGATTGAATATATGCCATTTCAAACCGAGCCCAAGATAAATGATCTATATTTCAAATTAAGCTTTTTACATTTGAACAGAAGACAACAACCTTGGAATATGACTAAATCCCAGAGCAGAAAGACTGATATATCACATATGCTAAATATCATTGAGTCAAAGGCAATGAAATTTGTTATATACTATAATATTTGAGAATGTATGTGAGCTTTTAAAATGTACTCCATGGTTCAGTGCTATTAAGTCCTGATACATCCGGTTGATGCATCGCATCATCAACCTGCCAGGAAGCCTTTGGAGAGCAATTTGTCCCTGGATCCAAATCAAATATGTACCCTGACTGTTAAAAAATATTTTGTTAGACTAAATGACTGAGCTATCTTTGACAGGACTGCCAAATGAATTATGACAAGGGTTGACCACTTTGAGCCCTGGGGCCGTATTACCAAAAGGAAAAAGAGAAAAATCTGTTCTTTCTGGTCTGATCTTATGTAGAACAAATGCATCATTCTTTCTGTTATGAATCTCAGTTGAGGTCCAAATGCTCTTGCACTCTTTTATATTGGAACTTAACAGGATATAAGTGTCATTTATCCTGTGTATTATCTGAAGTGGCGTATCCTCAAAATTGGCGCACAACATTAATTCTGTATCACAACAAAGCTGAGGCTTAATGGAAAGAGGTGTGTAGGAGCCTTACGTACCTGTGTTCAAATTTCAGCTTTGCCACTTATGAGGCTTCTAGTCTTAAAGTGGGATAATAATATCTATCTTTTGGGACTGCTCTAAAGGTTAATGGTGAATGTTAAGTGTCTGACATATTGTAGGCATTCATTAAAAGGATAGCTTTTATTATTATTATCTAACAACAGTTTTCTTCTGTAATTGCTAACTTAAAGGCTAATGAGGATACACATATGAAAACAGTTATGTAGAAGATGATGGGTAGCAGTCAGCTGGGCAATGCAGAACCTGCCTAAAGGCATTCAAAAATAAAAGCAGCAACACAATCACATTGACACTATTAAAAATAATATTCTCTGTGCCAACTGAACCTACCCTGTCTGCCCATTGATCTCTAAACATGAAAATTCTTTCTCAAAATGCATTTAGGAAAAGTCATCAGAAATTATTTTGCCTCTGGGCACCTTTACACCCCAAACATGCAAGAGGCTTTTAGTTTTTTTTTTAAACAAATAGTTTTTAAATTCATTTTAAGCTCCCCCTCACTCCTTTGACCAACACGTGAGTAATTCAACACATCCCAACTTTGTTTTACTTCTCCCCCACTGAATCAAAACACAGGAACACTTGGATATCCGCAACGTTCCGTTTCTCTGTCTGGCTACCTGAATTCCTGAAGTAGACAGAAACAGAGCAGAAGGGAGGTGAACGCCACGTTTCATTTCCCTCAGGCTTACGCTGCATTGTTACGATTTTCTTGAAGTCTAGGGCCCATGGAACTACGTAAATGGCTATGACTTTCCTAAGATAAAGACAATATTCAGTTTTATTGCATTTCTTTGTATTTTATGTTTCCTCTACATTGTGTTTTAGGAAAGTACAAAGATCTTACCCATGGGGGGAAAAAACTGCTTTAAATAATTACTTGGTTCTTAGGGTGTTTTTTTCTCAGAAAAATGGTTTTACTCCTGCAACTATTCAGGAGTTGACTTTCTCACAAAAGAAGGGCTTTCTGAAAATTTTCCATTGGCAGTAGTCCAATGTCATAATTACTTTAAATTAAACCCCCAAGTGTTTCCCTTTCTCTTCCTTAGCACCACAAACAATTCCTTCCTCTGAGTGTTAGACTCAAGTTTAACTCAGCAAGTTTCTAGAAGCAGTCCACAAGGCCACAGGGAGCAGAAATTCAAACTTTGACCTTGAAAAATGCTGCTAGGATCTGTCGTTCATATGTTCAACACAGCCCCCGTGTTCAGCTGAGTGTAGAAACACACTGGAGGCCAGAGTGTTTGTGGATAGAGAAGGGGTTGAGGGTGCATCCTTGAAGGTTGGGGGGAGGTGCGGGGGAAGAGAAGTGCTGTTTTCCAAAGTTTTGCGTGGCTGGAAAGGAATTTTAGGCAGCTGTGTAGAATTATTATCCAAAAATTTATTCAAGGTTAAAGCATTGATCAGATCAAATATTTTAAAGAAATGATTCAGAATTGAAGATTCTCATGCTGATTCATTAAGTTGGAAACATCTGCACTTGCCCAGAATTTATTTCACCCTCCAAATATATTTATAACAGACTTAATGATCTGTCATGTATACAAGTTTACCAGCCATAATTGTTTTAATTCTACTTAATTTTTTCAAACAATATTTTTCCAAAGCACTGAAGATTACTTGGATAAACTCACAATTGGAGAGAAGCAGCAAAAGCTTAATATCTTTTCTCACCCCAGTCCTCCTCCCATCCCATCCCAACTCACTCAGGTTCTAACTAAGGCAAAAAATAGAGATCTGAAGAACAAAAGCTCAAGCTTAACCAAAGTACTGAAGGTCGTGGCTCAGGGACTCTTATAAAGGCAGAATAGTGTGGGCACCACAAACGAAAGTCCAAGTTTGCTCCTTGGACTTGCTTGACTGAAAATTGCTTTCTCTTGTCTGGAGGAGAAGAGATCAGACTCTTAGACCTGCTTTCAAGCATTTTGTTCAGGAGTCTCTCAGTCCTTCACTGTGTATTCCTTTAGACTTTCCTTTTGAGTTTTGTAGTTCAGTTGCCCTTTGGTTGAGTTTTGTTGCTGATAATTTGAAAATGTCTCTGGTTCTCTGGGACTCGGCGCTTCAGAAGATTTACAGGTGTGTCTCTTTAGCCATGCCCTGAAAAGGTGGTAAAAGTTTTTGTAATCTATTTAGAGGCTACACAGTTTAACATAATTCTACTTTCATCTCTCCTCATCTTATACATATAATGCAGTAGGCTGTTTTATAGAGGCTAAATGTGAAAGGACAGTGGTACTATAGTATTTCTTAACCTATTACCAAGATCACAATATTTTATCAGGAATGAAGACCCCAATGCAAATTTCCATTCTCTTTGTATAACATTTATGCAATAAAGAATAAATTGAGTACATGATTTTTCATTTCTGAAGTACTAGGGCTAGTAATGCATGAGCTGTAGAGAAGCAAGCATTAATCTATCTAGCTGCTAAGAAATGAAATGTCACTTAGAGGAACTTGTTCTTCCTGGCACACTTTTTCACGGAGTTCTCCATCAGAAAGCGGAGAAAAAACTAATTCTTTTTCCAAGTGCATTATATCATAGCACATATACACTTTTCCACATGTCCTGATTTAGTTCCTGCATATGGGGTGTACAGAAGCTTTCATTTTTTCAAGGATACTTCATTTGATTTCATTTTTCACAGTGAAATAAGTAATTTTTAAAAACAGAAAAGTAGGATAGACACAAAGGAAATATTTCTTCAAAAGAATATTTGTTTCTCAATAGCTGTTGTATTTCTGAGCTGACACCATTACTGTGGGTTTTGGGTGGTGTCACAAGATGTGCGTGTGTGTATGTGTGTGTGTATGTGTGTACCTGATCAGTTCTCTTCACTCATGTTATTGGATGAATGATTTCTCTGGTGAATTGAGATCACAAATTTTTAGGTGAACTAAGGGCACAAGTAATTTTAATGATAATAAAGCACTTTAATATAATAGGTGACTAAAAAGCCTAAACACTATCTGTTTAGTTTTTAAAACAGAGCAATTATCTTTATACATATTTCTTTGCAAAATAGTAGACAGTACCATTCATTTTTCTGGTAGGAATGCATTTTTTAAAATAATGTATTTATTTACAAAACACCAAACTTGAACAGACTTACTTTCCACAAACTAATTTTAAAAACGTTCATTCGAAATAATGTAGATTTCAAGGAAACAATTACAGAAACCCACATTATCATCTATGCTTTGTGAAATAAAACTGTGGATATTTTGTTGATTTTCCACAAATGTGCCTTCCTGTAATTGAACATATGGTTACATCTAAGTAAAGTAACACCTCCTTTATTGGAAATCCCTTAGGGATTCACTGTTCCAAACACTGGGATTTCTTCCAGGTAACTGAGCCTTTTCCCTTTAACCTACCAAGATTTTTCAAGTATTTCCTTAAAACTGTACAGCATAGGTCTCTCTTTGTTTTTAAGAGCAGTATTAAACATCATTTAATCTTTTAAACATGTTAACCCCCCCCCTTTGTAAACGTGGGAAACTGATAACGCTTAATTTGCAAGAGTGTTTTAAATATTTTTAAAATACTCCCATCACTGTTATAAACATTACTGACGACACCTCCCTATCTGCGGTCCTGTGAGTCAGCTGAGGCTTATAAAGTTATTTAGTCTGAGTCCCTCACGATGCACACCTGTCTCCTCTGCAAAATCAGAGGGCGGTGCGGTGGTGAGGAGGGGCTCTGTCCTCCTAACCAACCTCTCCCACTTCCATTTTGCGGCCAGTAGAACTTACTTCTAAGAGCCCCATCACCCTCCTGGTGCCTCTCGTCCTTCCGTGGGTGTTGTATTCCTGTTAGGGGTTGAGAAACCAGAGAGCTGAGGCTCTTAGCATTCCAGGGAGCGGGTCCTGATGCAGACTGAAGACTTGCCTGTGAGTAAACAGCTTAATAGTTTTGAAGATGGTGTTGTGGTGTCAGGGAGGCCTATGCTTATTGTGAGACTTTCTTTTTTTTTTTTTTTAACATCTTTATTGGAGTATAATTGCTTTACAACGGTGTGTTAGTTTCTGCTTTATAACAAAGTGAATCAGCTTTACATATACATATATCCCCATATCTCCTCCCTCTTGCATCTCCCTCCCTCCCACCCTCCCTATCCCACCCCTCTAGGTGGTCACAAAGCCCTGAGCTTATCTTCCTGTGCTATGCGGCTGCTTCCCACTAGCTATCTGTTTTTTGTTTGGTAGTGTATACATGTCCATGCCACACTCTCACTTTGTCCCAGCTTACCCCTCCCCCTCCCCATGTCCTCAAGTCCATTCTCTAGTAGGTCTGCGTCTTTATTCCCATCCTGCCCCTAGGTTCTTCATGACCTTTTAGCTTCTTAACTGAGCTCCAGTTTTCTGAGAGAGCTGGATAAACAACGTTTACATTCAAAATACCTTGCCCTACCTTTGATTGGATATTGCTTCTGGATGGAGAGTAAAACATAAATAAGACCATACAAAATGGTATTGATGGCATTATACCTTTTTTTAAAAAAAAATCCTTAATTTTTTTCTGATTTGCACATTGATATCCACATTGGGTTTTTTTAAATTAAGTATCAATTAAGTATTGATTTACGATGTTGTGTTAGTTTCAGGTGTACAGCAAAGTGATTCAGATATATATATTCTGTTTCAGATTCTTTTCCATTATAGGTTATTACAAGATATTGAATATAGTTCCCTGTGCTGTACAGTAGGTCCTTGTTGTTTATCTAGTGTATATATAGTAGTGTGTATCTGTTAATCCCAAACTCCTAATTTATCCCTCCCCCACCCCCTTTCCCCTTTGGTAACCATAAATTTGTTTTCTATGTCTGTGAGTCTATTTCTGCTTTGCAAATAAGTTCATTTGTATCATTTTTTAGATTCCACATTTAAGAGATATGTGATATTTATCTTTCTCTGTCTGACTTACTTTGCTTAGTATGATAATCTTTAGGTCCATCCATGTTGTTGCAAATGGCATTATTTCATTCTTTTTTGTGGCTGAGTAATATTCCATTGTATATATGTACCATATATATACATATATATATGGTATATATATACATATGTATATATGTATATATATACATATGTATATATATACATACATATATATACATACATATATACATATGTATATATATACATATATACATATGTATATATGTATGTATATATACATATATACATATATATATGTATACATATATATGTATATATATACATATGTATATGTATACATATGTATATATATACATACATATATATACATACATATATACATATGTATATATATACATATATATATATACATATGTATATATGTATATATATACATATATATATACATATGTATATATGTTCTTTATCCATGTTCTTTATCCATGTCAATGCACACTTAGGTGCTTCCGTGTCTTGGCTATTGTAAATAGTGCTGCTATGAACATTAGAGTGTATGTATCTTTTCCAATTAGAGTAATCATCTTTTCTGGATACAGACGGCATTATACTTTAAATAAAAGTGGTTTTCAAACAGCAGAATCCCTTTTCCCACTTCCTATGTTAAAGAAAGTGAAGCAGAGCCACATCCCCCTTACTTGGCATCTCCTCCTCTCAAAACCATTGGGCCCCTTAAGAAGAGACTCCTCAGAGTCCAGGGTCTTACTACCTTTCTATTCGAAAACAAAATACTCATTTCTAAACTCAGTTACTTACTCTTTGATTCTCCATAATGAATGTAAAAAACCAGGATAATAGTAGAGAAAGTCATTTTAATAACTCTAACAGGCAATGATCTTGAACACTACCTTCCTTATGAAGGGAAGCCAACCTTCTCCCACATTTCAGAACTTTAACAGAATTTTTTTTTTAATCTTGACAGATGTGTGTGTTCCTCACTGATGACTTTCTCTACGTGCCTTTCAACGCCTTCCATCCATAGAGGAGCCAACCTATTCAAGTCAGTACTTGTCATCCTTGAGGTAAGATCGGCTGGGATCCTATTATGGTACTGGTCTTGATGACTAATATATCCTATTCGTAATATCTCAGTGCTGATATTTGAAGTCCTCTTTTATACAATGGGGAGTAATGAAAAGAATATTGGAGCAGAGTCAGAAATCTTAGAAATTGCTATGACAACAATGAAGTAATATTTGTGAAATGTCTTTGAACATGTGATGTATTATTTTGATTTACAAAGAAGTTTTATTAGACGGTTTATGTGCCAGGGGCTGTTCTAGGCACTGGGATACAGCAGTGAACAAGACTAAATCTCTCTCTTCATAGCACTCACATTCTAATGGAGACAAATAAATCAATAGATTTACTATTGTTATTTTTATCACAACATCATCATCATCATGATTAAATAGAGCAACTTTGCCTATTAGTGTGCGGTTACCATTTGGATTGGGGACATAGTGAGTTTGAAGTTTGAAGGTGAAGTTGTGGGTTTGTGTCCTGCCTCCCTACCATGTACTACCTTGATAGATTCATAAGCCAGTCATCTCATTTTACCAAGGACATTTCCTCATTTGTAAATTTGGGACAATAATAATGCTTAAGTCACAAGAGTGTTTTAAATATTGTGAATATCTTAAGGTACTATGCAGTACTATACATACTTAGTCCTATCTCTTTTAATATGGTGTCCTTCAGTAGAGAAGCCCAGGGACTTCCCTAGTGGCCCAGTGGTTAAGAATCCGCCTGCCAATGCAGGGGACACGGGTTCGAGCCCTGGTCTGGGAAGATCCCACATGCCGCAGAGCAACTAAGCCCGTGCGCCACAACTACTGAGCCTGTGCTCTAGAGCCCGCAAGCCATAACTACTGAGGCCCGCGTGCCTAGAGCCCGTGCTCTGCAACAAGAGAAGCCACCGCAATGAGAAGCCCACACACCACAACGAAGAGTAGCCCCCGCTCACCTCAACTAGAGAAAGCCCACGCACAACAACAAAGACCCAACACAGCCAAAAATAAAAAAATAAATAATAAAAATAAATTAATTATTTAAAAAAAAACCAGAGAAGCACAACGTGCTGTCCTAGCTGTAGCTAATTTAAGATATCTTCTTTTTTCTAAACATACGGTAAAAAAAATAATAATTGGAAACAGAAGTGTCTGCTGTTCCAGATAATGTGAAGTGTATTCATGTTGCAACATTTAAGCTTCATGCATAGCCATGAATTGGCCAGTGTTTTGCCAACAACATAGTAAATGACAAATTCACGTATCAGTTCTCCATTGTTCTGATTACAACCTTATACATGGGGATGATTCATGGTACTTGCTTTTCAAGTCACAATTTCAAGCAACATCATTTGTCTTCTATCAGCAATTCATACTTAGACCAAGATTCCACGTGCTGATCTCTTGTATTTCATAGTATTTCTAGTCTCAGCCCCATTCAGACTGTAATATCTTTAAAGGGTGCAGATGGCCTTAAAAAACAAGAAACTCAACCATTCATTTATGTCTATTTCATGATCGTAATTATTTTGCCCAGTAGAGAGTCTTGTTCAATGCTACTTGCAGAGTAGTTTATTCAATAAATTTTGTCCACTGAATATTGTAGCACACATTACTGTGTGTTTATATTTCATATATCAAAACCAATTTGATTCCAAGGAGAACCACGTGAGTTAGAAGCATAGATTTGAACCAAATGAGAAAAGATAGATGATAGAAAGAGGATGGCCTTTGAGATGGGCATTCATTGATTCGTATTTTCACTCAGGAAGCATGTTATAATGCTTAATATGTACTAGGAACAGGGATACACATTCCCTGTCCTCAGGTAGAACCAGTTTAGTGAGTGAGTGAATGACATAATAGTTATAAGCCACAAATAGGAATAATGGAGAGAGGACATGAGAAAAAGGCATGGAAACAAATAAAATTAGTGCAGTCTAGAACAGGCAAGTCCATAGAGAAAGGTGTATGGTTGCCAGGGGCTGGGAGGAGGGGGCATTGGGGAGCTATATTTCTAACAGAATGGGATGTATTTTAAGGCTGAGGAAAATGTCCTAAAATTAGATACTGGTGTTGTTTATACAACCTTGTGAAAATATTTTAAAAATCACTGAATTGTATACTTAAAAGGGATAAATGTTATAGTGCATGAATTACACCTGAATTTTTTAAAAAACAGAGTGCAGGTTTAGGAGAACACTGAATTTTCCAAAGTAACTGCATGTATTAGTTTCCTAGGGCTACCATTACAAACTACCACAAGCTGAGTGGCTTGAAATAACAGAAAGTTACTGTCTCATAGTTCTGGAGGATAGAAATCCAAAATAAGACATTGAAAAGCCATGCTCCCTCTGTAACTTGTAGGGGAGAACTTCACCTTGCCTTTCCCTAACTTCTAGTGGAAGCCATCCATCTTTGGCATTTCTTGGCCTGGAGATGCATCCTTCCCGTCTCTGCCTCTGTTGTCACATGGTGGTCTCTCTGTGGGTCAGTTTCCAAATCTCTCTCTTCTTATTAGGACACCAGTCATTTGCATTAGAGCCCACCCCGATGACTTCATCTCAACTTGATTATATCTGCAAAGACTCGATTTTCAAATAAGGTCACATTCTGAGGTTCTAGGAAGGACATGAATTGGGGGACACTCTTCAACCCATAACACTGGGACATAGAGAAGAAGAGTATTTAGACTTTGTCATGATGGAATGATAATGCTAGTATTAGGAGTTTGCTCTTAAATTCGTAGGCAAAATGCAGTTTTGAATTTTTAGCTGGGAAATTAATGGAACTACATGTTACGAGAATTAGTCTGGTGATAACTGGTGGAATGATTTGGATTTAAAAGAGACAAGAAGTAGGAAAATTGAAAAGGAAAGTTGTAGAGAACATTGAGGAGGAGAAATCCTCAACATATAAAAGGAGCCCATGCCCCCATCGTCCCCTTTTTAAAATCCACAATATTTTGTAATTAGTCTGTCTCCAGGGCATAAGAATGGTAGAAATGGTGGTTATCAGTAGGGGTTGTTGTGTGAAAAATTATAGAGTAGAAATGTATTTGCATTGCTCACCAGTAAAAATAAAGAAAAGTAGAGACATTTACAGAATATTTTAGGAGATGAAAGTCTCAGAATTTGATGATGGATTAGATATGCTGGGGCGAGAGATACCAAGGATGGCTTCTGGCTTGTGGTTTACGTAACTCATACATAACTCATTCATTGAAATGAGGGATGTTGGAAGAGAACTGGTTTTGGATTGGGAGTGGAGGTAGAAATGATGAATTCAATATTGCACAGATTGAATTAGAGATGTTTTCGATATGTATTTAGTGGTTATGTGAAGGATCTGAAGCTCACTTACAAGTTTATGTATAAGAAATAGTTGAAATTAGGATGTGGATACAATCTCTCAGAGAATATACAGTATCATGAAGGAAATGATACAGGAGCAAAATTTAAACAACTCTGAACTGGAGATCAGGTGGAGGACAATGAGCCTGCAAATGAAACAGATTGGGAGAGACAAGAAAGGAAGGAAGAAAACAGCAAAAATTACTCTACTAAAAGTAAGAGAAGAGACAATTTTACATGAAGACAGTGGTCAATAATGTCCAGTGCTATTGAGAAGCCAAGGTGAAGATTTGGATCCCTCGAGGTAACTGATGACTCTAACCAGTTAAGTACCATTCATATGCTGATAACTCCCAAATGTAAAATTCCAGTCCATCTCTTTCCTGAACCCCAGACTCATATCTCCAGTTGCATATTGTATGTCTACTTGGCATCACAAGCGTAACACATTCAAAAGAAAGTTCCTGATTTTTTTCCCCAAATTTGCTCCCCCTGCATTCTCCCCCATCTCACTTAGTGTCAGTGCACCATCCTTGACTCTTAGTTTACTTTCCTACAACTCATCCAGTCTTCACCAAGTTCTATTAACTCTACCTTCAAAGTATTCCGACCCCTAGCCACATGTCACCACCTCCCTATGCTAAACTCCATTGTTTCTTCTTGTTTTTAATAATAGCTTCATTGAAATATAATTCATGTACCGTGTAGTTTATCCATTTAAAGTGCCCAACTCAGTGGCTTTTATTGTATTTGCATAGTTGTACATCCATCAGCATAGTTAATTTTGGAACATTTAGTCATCCCCCCCCAAAAAATTTAACAGTCATTCCCCATTCCCTCTTTCCCCTAGTCCCTGGCAGTCACTAATCTACTTTGTATCCGTATGGAGTTGTCTATTCTGGAATTTTCATATAAATGGTATTGTACACGATGAGGTCTTTTGTGAATGGCTTCTTTCATATAGTGTAATGTTTTCAAGGTTTATCCATGTTGTAGGATATATCAGTACTTCATTTTATGACTGAATAATATTCCATTGTATGGATATAGCACACTTTGTTTATCCATTCATCAATTGATGGACATTTCAGTTATTTCCACCTTTTGGCTCTTAGAAATAATGATGCTGTAAATATTCATGTTTTGTTTAAACATTTGTTTTCCTTTCTCTTGGGTGTGTACCTAGGAGTGCAATTGCTGGATCACTGGATCACAGGGCAGCTCTATGTTTTACCTTTTAAGGAGCTGCCAGATTGCTTTCCAAAGCAGTGTCCATTATTTCTTGGTGGAATTATTTCATCAACATTGTTACTGCTGTCCTTACTTCCATCCTTGCTCCCCAAGTCCATTTTGTCTGCGCACATCCCTCCACTGGCTCCTCAGCTGAGTCAGAGTAAAGCCAAAGCACTTGCAATGATTACAAGCTCCCACGCAATCTGGCCCCATATGACCTCATTGGTTTTATCTCCTGCTGTGCCTCCTCCCCTTGTTTATTCCCTATTTATCTCTTTGCTCTTCCTTGTGTATACCAGGCACACTCCCACTGCTTATCCGCTCCCTCTTCCTGGAAAAGACTTCCCACTGTATCCATAGTGCTTGCTCTTTACCTCCTCAGGTCTTTATTCAAGTGCTTCCTTCTTGGTGAGGCAGCCAACACACCATCACTCTCTTTCCTGCCTTGCGTGTGTGTGTGTGTGTGTGTGTGTATTTTTATCCATCACACTTATTACCACTGAAAGTACTATGTAGTTTGTTTCACATCTGTTTTCCCCCACCAGAGATCTAGCTCCATAGGGGTAGGGATTTTTGGATTTTGTTCAATGCTATATCTTCAGGGCCTAGACTATTTAGTAGGATTAAAGAAAATTTGATGAATGAATAATTGGATGAATATGTGTTAAGCCTGGCAGCCTTATTGGAATAGGTAGAGTAGTGAATGGGAAGTGAGGACATGAGTCAGTGAGAAGAGGTGACACTTCTAGTGTGTTTGCAAATGAGAGAGTCTGAATATACATAAATCCTTCTGCCTTCTCTCCTGTTACTATAGATTAAGGGTCCATGCTCTTAACTAAGGCCAGCTCTACACATGTACCTACGATCTTGTGGGAAGGAAAAAGGTTTTCTCTACCAGCTTAGGTCCAAATAGTCAGAGGCCTGAAAATTAACTGAAAATAAACAGATTAGCCAGAGAAAAAGACAAGACCTCTTTAACAGGAGCACACAGGAGTTGCTCAATAGTGAGTAACTGAGGGAATGGATAGAGATAAAGTTTTATATACCAGCTTAACAAAGAGCAGGGCTTAGGGTTTCAGTGGGAATGTATGGAAGCTTTTATTGGGTGTTTTTTTGTTTTTTTTTTTAATTTAATTTATTTTTTGGCTGCATTGGGTCTTTGTTGCTGCACATGGGCTTTCTCTAGTTGCGTCGAGTGGGGGCTACTCTTCGTTGCGGTGCGTAGGCCTCTCATTGCGGTGGCTTCTCTTGTTGCGGAGCATGGGCTCTAGGCACGCAGGCTTCAGTAGTTATGGCTCACGGGCTCTAGAGCACAGGCTCAGTAGTTGTGGCACATGGACTTAGTTGCTCCGTGGCATGTGGGATCTTCCCAGACCAGGGCTCAAACCCATGTCCCCTGCATTGGCAGGCGGACTCTCAACGACTGCACCACCAGGGAAGCCCTTATTGAGTGTTTAGATGCTAATGGAAATGGGCGGACTATTTCCTTCCTGGGTAGAAATTTCCTCCTGGTGGGGAGTACGGAGTATGGCAGCTGAATTCATATTTCCCAGGGCTGAAGGTCTGTCTTCTTTCAAACAGGAAACCCCCTGGGGGGCGGGGTGGGGTAGATGGGGGGAGTCAGCGGCAGCGGTATTTTCGGGAGGTTTTTCTTTTTGAGATAATGTCTTTCTGTGGCTACTGTCTGTTCAGATGTTTTCTGTTTAAAATAATCTTCAGACCACTTTGGTGGGCTGCTAATTCCTTCAGTCCTATCCCCTGTAGCCTGCACAGACAGGCTTGATGTACCCTTGATGCACCCTCTTGGGACAGCCATGCACAGAGAAGGCCACGTGACAGTCTCACTTGGAGCTGAGTGAGGTGCACGGCCCTGGTTAAGGGCATCACCCCTGCAAAGGTCTCTACTCAATCCTGCATCATCAGTTTTCCCTTCTTGTCTGCATCATCCTGTTACATACAAACATGCTGTTATTCTCCACAGTTTTAAATAAAGTAAAATCAACCCTTGATTTTAATAGGAAAATTTAAATATGGACCAGGTATTGGATGCTACCTAGAAATTACTGTGAATATAGTCACAGGAGACCCCTACCCTCAGGCAACAACAGGAGACTATAAAAAATCCAATAAACAGAGAAGGCTCTCTGTTCATCCTAATTTACAAAACGTCCTGTCTTCTCGCACAAGCTTGGACTCAAGTCTGCTCAGATAAGAAGAGAAAAAATAAGAGTTCAGACCAGTCAGGGGTCTGGAGAAAGTGAAGCAACACCCAGGGCCACTGTCCTAGGACGCCAGCAAGGCGTCTCCATGTGCTTAGAGGAAAAACTTAGTGAATTGTGATACCCAGAAACTTCTGCCCTTGTCTTTGTGTAAAACATTTAAAATTAGGATATGTATTATTTTGTCTCAATAAAAAGTTGATTTAATCTTAAGTGACTTAATTTTGAGTACATAGTCTTATGAAGTAAAACAAAAAAACTCCAGGCAGTAGTCCTAGTTTTAATCTAGTAAATTGTGAAATGGAAATTATGAAAGACTTGGAGAACTAAGTTAAATATTCAATACTCAGCATTGACTATATAACCTACCAAAAGTAAATAGCTTTTGGAATAAACGAGCAAACATAAATACAATCAACTAAGTTGTTAAATTCACCAAACACCATATTGATGTTCTAAAAGCCCATCCCCAGGCCATGTTTAGATTAAGAACAAAAATGGAAACACCAGCACTTACTTCTGTAACTTACTTAATATTGACGGTCTTAAGCACCCACATAAACACAGCCATGAAATTGTCAATCCTGTGCTATTTGTTGCCTTTCCTGGTACAAAGCTAATACATTCTCTATTAATTTCCTAGTTAATTCAAGACTAGCTAACATGTTTCTATAGATAGATATCACCCAGGAGGGGGGAAAAGAGATGGTGAAAGAAAAAACTGTTTTGTGGTCATTGCTGTCATATTACTGTTCTCAATGGTGGATTAAATTATCAAAGGACCAAAATATCAGTGCATTACTAATTCCCGGAAAAATGACCTTCTGAGGATACTGTGGTGGAAGGTAAAAGAGAAAGTGTCAACTTGGGACTCACAGACAGAAAGGGGCTTCTCTAGTTTACTAATGGGCCTTAGGCTAACTTTCCTAAGCTGCCAGATTTACTAAAAAAAAAATCTGCTGGGTGCCAGTCCCAGGCATAGGCATGGTCCCTCCATATTGGACACCATAGCCAATGGGTGAGACAGATGCTGTTGTGTAAGAAAGAATTCGGCTGAACTTTGCCCCACTTCCTAGGAGGGAGCCTCTAAATCCTTGGAATTTCCAAAATGAAAGGAGGGTCTTTGTTATTCATTGTGGGTCCCTTGGACCACACTGGAATTTATGCCAATGAGGTGACTCCTGGTGAGCCCCTAGATAATTTCAGGATGGGGCTTCCATGCTGGAGAGACCATACTGCATGATTAGAGGGTTAAGGTTTCGAGCCACGCATTTATAAGTCCAAGATCTGAGAAGGGGACGGGGGCTCAAGATTGAGTTTAATCACATGGCCAATGATTCAATCAATCAAACCTATGTCATGAAACCCCAGTAAAAACTCTGTATATCTGAAGCTCTGGTGAGCTTCCAGGTTAGCGATACTGATCAATGTGGCAGGAGGATCCTACATCCTGAGGACAGGGAACATTTTTGTTTGGGATCCTCTCAGACCTCACCCTGTGTGTCTCTTCATTTGGCTGGTTCTAATTTGTGTGCTCTGTGATAAAATTATAATCCTAAGTATAATGCTTTCCTGAATTCTCTGAGTCATTCTAGCCAATTACAGAACCTGGGGAGGTAGTGGGAAGCTCCAGATTCGTAGCCGGGTGGTCAGAAGTGTGAGTGGCCTGAGAACTCTAGAGCTTGCAGCTGGTGTCTGAAGTGAGGGGTATGTTGTAGAGCACTGTGCGCTCGACCTGTGAAATCTGACCCAACTCCACATCGTTAGTGTCAGGACTGCATGGCAGATATATGCACAGAAAACTTGAGCACCAGGAGGAGATGCTAAGAGAGGGGCGTGCACTGAGAAAGTGCAGGAGGCACCCAGGGAGAAGCACGTGGCCCAGCCCTTTCTCTAAGGACAAGGAAAGCTTCTAGCAACTGTCTCTTGAGACGACTCCAAGAATGCTTATTTTGTAAAAATTGAAAGTAAAAAGAAGAAAATAAAATCACCCAACCAAAGATAATCAAATCCATGTTTATGGTTTTGGCATATCTTCTTCTACGCATCTCTTTATGGATTTTTACATACGTGGGGTAATGCTATATATGCAGTTCTTTTTATTTTCATTTAACACGTCCATCATAAGGATTATCTTTTGACATTAAAGCTTCATCACCCATTTTCATTTTAATGGTTGCACGACACACTATCCTACAGAGACGATGTAGTTTATCTAACACTTTTCCTAAGTTTGAGCCCTTGGGTTGCTTCTGGCTTTTGATATAACAGATAATGCTAAGATGAATATCTTTATGTGTAAATCTTTGTCCACATTTCTGATTATTTCCTTAAGATAAACTTTTTTCTTTTTTTTAAGTCTGACCTTATTTATTTCTTACTCTTAGAAAACCTTGTTTTTGACTGGACTTAGACTTAGAGGTAGAAGCTGTCGGACAGGACAGCCTCCATCTCTTGGCAGTCTGTTCCCGGAGTTTTTCTTTGATATCCTTCATCCTCTGGGCCAATGGTTAGCATATTCTGTGGCCTCTTCCTAATTTTTCTTAGTACCCTGTTTCTTCAGAGCAACAAGCCGACTTTGGTGTTGCAGGACACAGGGAATAACGTAACACTGCATCTTGGGCACCGAGGTTTCTTACCTTCTCTGTTCAGGAGCTTTGCACAGCACACTGGCAGACACCATCTTCTTTAGAGAGATTGGAAAGTTTGTGGGTGCAGCTAGCTCTTTTGGGCCCCAGGTGATGATGCCCGGTAGTATCAGTGAGTGCAAGAATATCTTTTTCCAATGGTTATTATTGGTTAAAATAATAACCGAGTTGAGAACACTCAGATTGGCGTCCACAGTGCATCCCCTGAACAGATTTGTGCTTGCTTTCTCTAGTCCTCCTAGTCTACCGTGCTTTGTGGGGAAACCTGGTTTGTCATCCCCACCACTGATTCCAGCCACATAGCCCTTCCCTTCTTCACCCAGAGCACCCGCAGCAGCTTCTGTGGCTAAACGCTTCTCATAGGAGGCTCAGAGTTTGCCTTTGTTGTCCACTTCAGTGAGTTTCTGGCAGCCCATGGTTGGGAAAGAGATGTTCAGCTTTGTCTTGAAGCAGTTGCTTGCCTCTGAGACACAGCAGAGATGATAAACTCTTGAAGTAGAATTACGGAGTAAAAGGATTTGTTTTTACAACTCCTAAAACCTGATGCCAAATTGATTTACAGAAACATGAATTGACACTCCTGCCAGGCATGTGCACATGTCTAACTTAAAGCTCATTTGCCAAAACTAAATCATTTACTAAAAAAATGGGAAATTCGATAGGCTGCCAAAACTTTTTTATTGCTTTAATAAAACTTTATTGCATTCATTTGACTACTTGTGAGGCCAGCTGAATATTTTTTCATATCTATTAGTTAATTATACTTATTTGGGTTTGAGAGCTTTGTTCTAAGTATTCACTTATGTCTTAAGTGTTTAACAATATGTTAAATTCATCATATACAGTACATACACTATGGACTTTACTAAAGACTGATGTTCTGATAGGGCGTTAGCCTTTTATGAAATTATGCTATTAACATGTCATGGGTTTTTTCCTGTTATGTTTTATATATTTGCATGTTGAGGATTATGTTTTTGTGAAGTAAAAAAAATTGTTTTGGTATATTCTTTCGTGACTGTGTGTTGCTCAGACTGCCCTCCTAGAAAGGACTCCCTGCCACGTGACCAGGCGTGTGCTTAGCTTCAGCCGCTAGCTCTTAGCCTTTTAGGTTTTGCCTCCGCTTTTGAGCTGAGGGGCCACTATTTTCAGGATCGTCTTCAGCCAGTAAAGAGGCACTGAAGCTTGGCCATTTCTGCCCAGTGCATGATCCCTCTAATGGGTATTTTTGGCCTAGAGCAGGAGCCTGAGGGCAGTTCCTCCTCAGGAAAAGAAGCCCATTCCAGCCCTAAGGAGCTGCTCTGCACAAGTGTTTCAAGCGCTGTGTCTAAATGCCGCAAGGGGTAGACTGTGGCAGAGACCTAGACGCTCAGCTCAGATCTTCAAAAATGGACTTGTTGCCCAGTTAAATGGTACAGCTGGTGGACCACCTCCAGCTATAAGTTCCTTCTTGATCTTCCTCAGCTTTCATGCCACGATTGCTCTTGTTCTCAAGGCAGCCCTAACCATATATAGAACAAGAAACTTGTTCAAGGGCCTAGCTGGTCTACCCAGACTGGGACTGATCTGATGGGAAATCTTGGCTCCGGAGCTCCCCTTGGGGCTAACGGACTTCTTTCAGATCCACATTCCCTGCCCGATCCTGCTTCCTCCTCTCTACCTTTCACACTGTTGCCTACCGGTAAGGCTTTCACCTTCTACCCCATTTCAGTGTCTGCTTCCTAGAAAACCCAGCCTGTGACAGGAGCTACCATGCTTTTAAGCTTAGCTGTTCTTCCCATCCTGATACTAGAGAAACATTCACATAGACTTGGTTCTATTTTTAAGAAGGACTTGACTTCTTATATTTCAATTTTGTATTCATCTGCAAATTATTTTGGTGTGGTGTTAAGTGAGGATCTAACCTGATTTTTCTTCCTGTGGTAGGTGGCACTGAATATCTCTGCCTCTTGTCTCTTATGCCTTTGTGTCACCCCCTCCCCTTGAGTGTGGGCTGGACTCAGTAGCTCAATATTAGATTATAAATAACTGCAGGTCCTGTCTTGAGCTCTCTCTCGCCCTTTCTCTTGGCTCACTTATTACACTGATGGGGAGGAAGCAGCCTATTGCAAGCAGCCCTATGGGAGAACCACGCGAGGTGGCGAGGAGCTCAGGCCCTCAAACCAATAGAACAAGAGGAGCTCAGACTGTCTAGCCAACAGCCTATGAGGAGGTGAAGCCTGCCAGCCACCAAGTGACTGAGCTTGGAAGCAGGTCCTTCAGGCCCAGCTGAGTCTGGATCATAACTGCAGCTCCAACTGACAGCTCAACTGAAACCTCATGAGGGATCTTGATTGAGTGAAATGTACCCAGTTAAGTTGCTCCCCAGATTCCTTATTCAAAGAAATTATGATATGTTTGTAGATTTCAGCTCTTACATTTAGGTGTAATTGGTTATACAGCAATAGGTAACTGATATATTCCTAAAGGAACAGCCAGCACTTGCAGCTTTATTTGTATTTTTTGTTTGTTTGCTTATTTGCTTAACAAGCTAGAAGTTTACTTCTTGTACAGTTAACAGGCCAAGCCTAGGAAGGTGATTCTGCTATTCTTGACCAGCGGCTCCCATTTAAACAGCTGCGTCTCAGGCAATTGTTTAAATCTGACCTTCTCTAAATTAGAAGGACAGGAGAGAAGGACCAGAAGCCCAATCCTTTGAGCAGCAAGACTTGGAAGTGGTATCTTTCAATTTCACTTATATCCCATTAGCTAAAATCTGATCACATGGTTGTACCCAGTTGCATAGGGAGGTTTGAAAATGCAACATCATTTATTGATCATGCCTTTCCCCTACTGAATTATTTTTCCTCTCAACCAAATGTTGTATTCTGTCCATTGAGCCTTAGCTGTTGCCAGAATATTCCACTCATTTCTGATTTTTTATACATTTTATACAGTTTTTCATTATTACTTTCCTTTCTGAACAAACTAGAAGCTACTTTTTTATTGTCTGCAATTACAAGCAAATGGTTAAATCAGTATGTCCAATTTTTTAAAACTATTGGCATTTTTAAAGTTTTATCAAAGTCAAATACTCATATAAAAAGTACACAAATTACAAATGTAATTTCAACGAATTTTTACAAAATGGACACAATATGTAACCAGCAGCCAAAAAATCAAGAAATGAAACATCACCAGAGCTAAAGATTCCCTTCCAAAACTTCTGGGAATCTTACATTACTTTTATCTGTTTCAGAACTTTATATAAGGGGAATCATAAAGTACATACTCTTTAGTGTCTGCCTTATTTTGCTCAGTATTATATTACTGAGATTCATCGCCATCATTGTCGATAGTTAGAGCTCATTCATTCTCATTGCTATATATTATTCCATTAAATGAACATACTATTTGTTTGTTTACTTATTTATGGACATTTGAATTGTTTATAGTTTGATGGCTATTACAAATAGTGCTCTTTTGATCATTATTGTACCCAAAATTTGCCCATCAAAATTCTGTTTTGAATTATAATAAACCCACACATTTAGGGGAAATTGACATTTTTCCAAATCCAGTCTTACAGTTCATAATCAAATAAACGTGTATCTCTATTAAATCTTTTTAACTTTTATACCTCTCAAAACAGTATTGTGATATTATCCATTTGCATCTTTCACATTCTTTGTTAAAGCTACTCTTTGGTATATATAGTCTCTGCTGATGTTGAGTTTCATAATACTTAAAAGTGATTATTACTAGTACATAGCAATGTTATCTTACATATATTTTCTTTTATTCCAGACAGTTTTAGAATACTGATTCTAAACTCTAAAGCAGCAGTCCCCAGCCTTTGTGGCACCAGGGACTGATTTCGTGGAAGACAATTTTTCCCATGGACGGGGTGGGGAGGGGATGGTTTTGGGATGATTCATGCTCATTACATTTATTGTGCACTTTATTTCTATTAGTATTACATTGCAATATATAATGAAATAATTATACAACTCACCATAATGCAGAATCAGTGTGAGCTTGTTTTCACTTGCCACACACTGATAAGGTTTTGATATGAGTGTGCAAGCAATTGATTTATTATGGTCTCTGTGCAGTAACCCCTCTGCTAATGGTAATCTGTATTTTCAGCCACTCCCCAGCACTAGCATCACTGCCCCAGCTCCATCTCAGATCATCAGGCGTTAGATTCTCTTAAGGAGCACACAACCTAGATCCCTTGCGTGTGCAGTTCACAGTAGGGTTCGCGCTCCTATGAGAATCTAATGCCGCCGCTGATCTGACAGGAGGAGGAGCTGAGGCGGTAATGCGAACAATGGGGAGCGGCTGTAAATCCAGATGAAGCTTCGCTCGCTCACCCGCCACTCACCTCCTGCTGTGTCCTGGTTCCTAACAGGCCATGGACCTGTACTGGTCTGTGGCCTAGGGGTTGGGGAACCCTGCTCTAAAGGGAATGCTTCTAATGTTTAATGAAACATTATTCATATGATTATTTATCATTGAATAAAAACTATTCATATACTATGTTTAGTGCTACCTTTTATTTGGTTGCAAGATCTCCATTTCTCTTCATAATTCTTTCTCTAACATGGGTATATTACTGTGAATCATGTGAGCCTGTTATGAATTTATTAGTCTACTTTCCTTTCTTCCAGTATTCTCCTGGTTTTCTTCCTACCTCACTTCTTTCCACCTCACTTCTTTCCATTTTCTTTTCAGGTTTCTCCTCATTATCTAACCTTTTATTGCAGGAGTGTTCCAGGGCTCAGTCTTGGGACTTTGCTTTTTAGTCTCATTCCCTTAGTGAGTTCATCCAGTCATATGACCTTAGATACTATATATATGCTAGTGACCAAAAATGCAAATGTATACTATAGATCTCACCCCAGAACTCCAGCTTCTTATTTCTGCTTGTCTATTTGTTATCATCACTTCAAAGTCTAAAAGGCATCTCACACTGAACGTGTCCATAACCACATCTTCCTCCCAAAACCCACTCTACCTCAGTCTCTCTTATCTCCGTTAAGGGCCACCCCTTCCTTATAGTAGCTCAGGCAAAGTCTTTCTCTTACATTCTATAAAATCCAATTTGTCAGAAAATCATGTACGCTTCAATGTACACCCAGAATCTGACCACTTTACCCCTTCCCCTGCCATTAGCCCATTCTGAGTTTTCTCTTTTTATTTGGATCACCATAGACATTCCAAAACAATTTCCTGCTTCCATTCTTGTCTACGTACATGCTTTCCTCAATAGAGCAAAAACTTAGATACTATTTAATCAATTCTCCACTCAAATTCTTCCTGTAACTTCCATCTCTTGCTGGGTAAAATTCAGTGGGGTCCTTCCATGATTGACCTCCCAATCGCTTTCCTTCACAGGCCCCATCTCACGGTCTTCTTTGTTCACTCCGCTTCAGCCAAGCTGGTCTCCTTGCTGTTTATTTCTTTTTTTTTTTTAATAATTTTTATTGGCGTATACAGTAAGCCCCCTACATATGAACCTTCAAGTTGCGAAATTTCAAAGATGTGAACATGCGAAGTTCCATCAACATCAGGTGTGAGTAAAATTGCAGCTTGCCCTCTGTCTCCTGTTGCTGACTGTCCTTTAGCTCTACCATCTCCCACCTTCTCTCCCTCATCCCATCAGTAACTCTTCTTGCCTGTTCAGCCCCTGTATGCCAGCTGTTGTACTGTACTACTGTACTTTTCAAGGTACTGTACTGTAAGATTAAAACTGTTTATATTTTGTGTTTGTTTTGGTATTATTTGTGTAAAAAGTATTATAAACCAATTACAGTACAGTATATATAGCCGATTGTATTAGTTGGGTACCTATGGTAACTTTGTTGGACTTAGGAATGAACTGGGCTTATACATGTGCTCTCAGAATGAAACTCATTCGTATGTAGGGGACTTACTCTAGTTGATTTATAATGTGTTAGTTTCAGGTGTATAGCAAAGTGAATCAGTTATACATATACACATATCCACTCTTTTTCAGATTCTTTTCCCATGTAGGTCATTACAGAGTATTGAGTAGAGTTCTCTGTGCTGTAAAGTAGGTCCTTGTTGGTTATCTATTTTATATATAACAGTATGTGTGTGTTAATCTCAAGCTCTTAATTTATCCCTCTCCCCCACCCTTTCCACCTTGGTAACCATAAGTTTGTTTTCTACATCTGTGACTTTATTTCTGTTTTGTAAATAAGTTAATTTGTATCATTTGCGGGGGCATGTTCCTGCCTCAGGGCCTTTGCACTTGCCGTTCACTCTCCTTTGAGATATTCTCGTGGATTACTGAATTGCCTCCATCATGTCTTTGCTCAAATATCACATTCTCAGGTCATCACTGACCACCTTATTTTATTTTATTTATTTATTTATTTTTTAACATCTTTATTGGAGTATAATTGCTTTACAATGTTGTGTTAGTTTCCGCGGTATTACAAAGTGAATCAGCTATATGTATACATATATCCCCTCCCTCTTGCACCTCCCTCCCATCCTCCCTATCCCACCCCTCTAGATGGAATGACCACCTTATTTTAAACTGCAAACCACCTCTCCTCCTCAGTGCTCCCTTTGCCTACCTTTCCCATTTCTTTTATTCAGTAGCAGTTTTAACTTTTGAATATACTATAGAAATTGTTCATGGATGTTGTTTATTACTTAACTCTCCTCATCACCACCCTAATAGAATATAAGCTCCATGAGAACAGGAACTTTTGTCTGTTTTGTTTACTCTTGTATCTCAGTCTTAGAAGAGAGCTTGACAGATAGTGGGCACACAATGAATACTCGGGTTTTTTTAATTAAAGTATAGTTACTGTACAATTTTATATAAGTTACAGGTGGACAATGTAGTGATTCACAGTTTTTAAAGGTTATACTCCATTTATAGTTATTATAAAATACTGGCTATATTCACCATGTTGTACAATATATCCTTGTATTTGACTTATTTTATACATAGTAATTTGTACCTCTTAATCCCCTACTCAGATATTGCCCCTCCCCCTTTCCTTCTCCCCACTGGTCACCACCAGTTTGTTCTCTATATCTGTGAGTCTGCTTCTTTTTTGTTATATTCACTAGTTCGTTGTATTTTTTAGATTCCACATATAAGTGATATCATACAGTATTTGTCTTTCTCTATCTGACTTATTTCACTTAGATTGATGCTCTTCCAGGTCCATCCATGTTGCTGCAAATGGTAAAAGTTCATTCGTTTTTATAACTGAGTAGCATTCCATTGTATATATGTACTACATCTTCTTTATCCATTCATTTATTCATGGACACTTAGGCTGCTTCCATATCTTGGCAATTGTAACTAATGCAGCTACTAACATGGGGTGCAAATATCTCTTCAAATGAGTGTTTTTGTTTTTTTCGGACATATACCCAGGAGTGGAATTGCTGGGTCATATGATGGTTCTCGTTTCAGTTTTTTGAGAAACCTCCGTACTGTTTACCACAGTAGCTGCACCAATTTACATTCCTACCACACAATGAATATTTGTTGACTCATTCGTTGAATGAGTCAAGAATAACCATTATAAGCCTATTATTTATTTAGAGTTTAGAAGGTAATTCCCAGAAGAGCTAAAAAACCAAAAAGGTTAAAAATTGTTGCTGGAAATGGGCCTGAGCATGGAAAGGGCTATGTGGGAAAGGGATAGTTTTCTTTATAAACCCTCTTCTGCTATTTGATTGTTTATGTCATAGGCATGTATTACTGTGATCATAATTCAAAATACTTTTAAATAAGCCAACATGGCTGGAAAATCATGGGATGATAACAATGTAGGAAGGCTGGCCAACAACAATTTACTTTATAGTAAATTGCTCTAAATCTGTTTTGAGAGCAAACTATTGAATCTGCTAATGGCAGATACAGATGGTACAAAAAAATAACCTTCCTTTTGGTGTTGGGTATAATTTTAAATAGAATCGGAATCTCTCTTATCATACTTTAAAGAGACTTCAATTTACTTACGTGATCAAGCTTTATATTATTACATTAAGTTGCACATGTTTCACAATGAGTGTAAATTGTACAGGGTGTCATCATTCAAGCCTTTTATGTAAAATGTGATTTTCTGATTCTTTAAATGTGGGTGGAGAAATGATCGAAATAATTTTTCATACACAGATAACTGGTGTATGTGAATGCTTGCTAATTTGAGGAAGGAGGTGGAGAGTAAAGGATGGAAGGAACAAAAATAATTTTGTCTAAGGCTGCAAGTGACATACATTCAAACAATTGCTTTTTCAGAGTCCTCAGGCTTGTTTCTATTCAATGTTTACTGAGCTTTAGAGAAGACTGAATCCCACCATGGCAAGCTGCCATCTTTGTCAGAGCAAAGAGCTGTTTACATTCAAGGCACATAATAAGTGCAATGTGAAGTAAAAAACAGTGTGAGTTCTATTATGGCTGATTAGTCCATTGTACACTGTTTCAACTAACATCTTTCTTGTGCTAAAAATAGTGAGAAGCCACGGGACCTCAGGCAGCATGATCCATCAGTGCTGTACTCTTTCAGGAGACTGCCAACAAAAGCTGCCTCTAACTCCCCAGAAAAATAAAAGGGCCACTTACAAGCTTCAGTGTCCTCCAAAATATGTAGTTTAACTGAGCTGTTTGGAAACCTTTCAGAAAATGAGATGCAGAGAACGAACAACTTCTAAAATGTAGATCTGTCTTCTCAGTAACTTCCTTTTCTTGATATGAACGTCATAAAAGTCAGTTGGTTGCTATTAAACTTGCTTCCTTAGCTGCTTCTTAATCAGAGTAACAGTGGCATGAATGCGTATATTGATGCATCAGCCACCAGGAGCCTAAATAAATAAATAAGTCTGTCTGTTTGAAGTGACAGAGGAGAGGAAGGAGGAATATGAATAAACTGAGGTAAATAAATAAATAAATAAACCAGGTCATTTCATCACGAAGTCAATAGCTCTCCGCATCGGAGGGGAGAAAACAAACTGCTCTCTATTCTATTGAAAGCCTGGAAGAATTTGCACGGCAGTAATCCCAAATCCAGAGGCAGACTATTAAGAACTCGGCATTACTGATCCTGAGACTCAACTGATAAGCACATTCTTACCCCTACCTCCCCCAACATTAATCCTCTTAAAGACTGTGCTAAGTAATGAAAGGGTGCCGTGAAAGAGGTCCCCCTTTTTATTATAACCACACAAAATGCTTGTGTAAATGTTTCATTAACACACTGCTGGACTAGTATTTAATATCCTTTGCCTCCCTCCCCTTGGACCCCTTGGTAGGGGCTCCTGCCTGGAGCATGACTAAATGTGTGATTTACACATGTTTAAGAGAAACATTCCCACACTTGAATGCTGTTCCATGACAAAGGGAGGGGAGGGGCTGAGAGAGAGGTGTTGAACCTATTGTAGACATTTTAATTTAAAATTCTCTTTTTTTTAATGGGCTTTAAAAGATGAATGACTTCCACCCACTTATCAGTCTATGTTTCATTTCTGTGTTCTTTCTAACTGCTGGTCTCTATGTAAGTGCCCTTGATAATTTTGAGGCTGGTCCTTTTGGAGGCATAGTGAGATGCTGTAATATTCTCAGAAAAGCGAGATGAATTCCAATGTGTAGCCATTGTGCAAAGAATCCTTTTCTAAACCACAGAGAGGCCAAAATAGATGACTTATCTTTACTTTGAATATGCTGAAGGATGCCAGATATTTTGTGGAAATATGCATCCTATGTTTTTTCTCTGTAGTCATCTAATTACAATCTGATGTTTTGTGTTCTTCAGCTAATCTAGTAAATCCTAACAGGATGCCTGCATTATCTGATTTTTAAAACACGGCATTTGGATATAAAAATAAACTTTCCTTTCAGACAAGCAAGATATGTCTATGGTACCTACTGAGTTAGTCAATATCCCGTAACAGGATGTATTGATGCAACTTGAAGATACAGAATCAGTCTCTTAAGAGCATAGTTTAAGTTAAATCCTGATACAGGATTCACATCCAGACGCGTGCTATTGGGCCAGATCCTTAGAAAAAAAATTTGTGTTGCATTCCAAGAGACTCCAAACTGAAATCAATATATAAGGAGACCGAACACAAACGTAGCCACTTTTTTATACAGTGTCTTTGTCCTGAGTGTCGTTCATTTAATTTCAGCTTACCATGAGCATCTGGACACAGATGGGGTCACTGGGTTTGGGTCAGAACCACCTTTGGGTCAGTGTGGATAGTTTGTCTCCAGCTGCAACTGTGGTCTGGTCTCAGAGTAAATAGATTCATTTAAACCAACAATGCCCTGGGGGATAAACACTTAAATGTATTCAACTTTAGAAGAGCCGAAAACATCAATATGTTCATAAAGCCACTTTGATCTGTATTGACTACAGTCATGCTGCTAATTCGTATACATCATTGTTTACTTCACAGCGCTTTTAACATGACTTTTGATTTATAGAAATCGTGATTCAATTTCTACCAAGAAGTGGTGAGCTCAGACCTCCCCCAGATCCTTACTTTCTCTCTGCTGTGACAAAACTGAAAGAGAAACTCTCTTGTCACAGCATTAGTAAATGGTTGTATAGCAGCTTATGTGCACTTTTGAAACAAAATTTTCATAGTAACAGGTAATGGCAAAGTAGATTGCCCAAATAAGGGCAATCGGTTATCTAACATGTTATTAACATGTTCAGAGCAAATCCATTGATTTACACTGGGGCAAAGTCTATAAGCTATGTTTCCCACTCAGAAAATCTGTGTTAAGCAAAGGAGAAAATTCACTGGACAAGGCCATGTTCCATCATTTAGAACTTTTATTTACAGGAACCACTAGGGCACATTGCAAAGCTCCATAACTAATATACCCTGTTCCATGCAAATTATGCAATCTGCATCTCATAAGAGTTTTAGCTTTGTTTGTTTGATGCTCTGTCAAATGAAGACTGTAAAAATTCTTCTCTAGCAGTTCTTTTCTTCCTAAGCCATTAAAACAAGTGGCTTTAAGCCAAGCAAATGGGCTTCAGTGACCAGAACCGGATTTTGTTTTGTTTATGGGTTAGTTCCCAGACTTCAGTCAGGATTGAAATATTTTGGATTTTCTTTAGCTAAAGTCGTATCCAGAGGTGCAGTCAAACGAAGGTGTGGGTTTTATCAAGAAAAATGTTCATTGCTAAAAAGTTGCGTGAAAATAATATTGAAGCAGACAAAGAAATTCAGACCATAAGACAAAATGGTGACAGGAGAACGGGCGTTCCTTTTTCTCAGATATGGATGAGCCAGAACACAACATATCCATGGCTAAAGAAAAATTCACAGTTCTGATGGAGATGAACTTAGAAAGCCTCCAGACAGCCCAGACTCGTCAGCATCTCACAGTTAATTAAAGAAGTGAGTGAAGGCATCAAGGCTTGCTCCCATCTGCCTGAATAATTCACTGCCTGTATCCATTATTAAAACCCGTTACTTCCCCACAATGATTCCCAGCTCGAGATGGATTGGTCTCAGAACCAAGAGATAAAGTGTAACAAGGCCTACAGCTATATTAATAAATTGAAATGAACATTTATTTGCTCGTCTAATTAGAACTGTAGTTTTTCCAAACAGTGTAGTAATGCATTACCTTAACAGGCAGCGCTACCTGCCTTTTGTGAGATAAAATGAACAGGAGGGCTTTGCTCCAAATTTGGGATTTTCTCTGCATAAAAACTTCTTTGGTCACCGCCGTTCTTTTCAACCATTCATTCCATCACTAATGCTCCACCGATCCTATCTCTCCAGGATTGATAGAGGCTTAGCTTTTGAGGTACTTCGTCAGAGGGCGGCAAAGAATCGTGCATATAGAACACGCATTCTTCTTTTGTCCTGTCTGTCTTTTTAAAGGGTTTCAGGAGGAAAAAAAGAATGTAAAGGTTTTCCCTACCCCCTCCCCATCTCCACTTCCCTTCATTAGGAGTACAAAGCATTAGAGCTCAGAGGTTCAAAGAACCTGTGCTTGGGGTTTGATTCCTGACTCAGTCGCTAACTGGTGCATAACCTCAGTTTCTTCCTCTGCAAAATGAAACTAATAGTATCCATTTTTGCAGGATCCATGTGAAGTTTAGAGAGAATGTCTGTGAAGGGTGGAACTCAGAGTAGGTGCCTATCGTGATAAGTTCTGTTATTGTTCAGCCATTCTTACTCTTCTCTGTTTGCAAATTAGATTTAAAAAAGCATTTATCACATTCATGTGGAGGAGTCTTTCTATAACATAGCTAAGCTCTCAATTTCTGAAGTTCAGAAATGAATACTGTGGTATAGCAACATAAAACTTTTTCGTTATGAAGAATTTCCATAGCAAAATCTGGTCTCCTCCAACTAGGTGATAGAGTCTCAGATGACAGTTAGTCTTCTCCCTTTGCAGGCAGAGGGCCTAGGACACAGTAGCTTATAGGACATAGCCTCAATCATTGTTTTTTTTTTTTACCATAATGATAAGTGTGGTTGTTACGTGAGCTCCTACGAATTAAACATTTCTCTGCTGTGACCTATGACCCCCTGAGGTTAGAGAAATCGGGCCTTCTTATTGATTTCATACAATTTCATACAGCAATCAAATTCAAATTCATGCTCCTGCAGACTTCAGCCTTGTGTTCCCCTTAAGAGGAATGTACTCTTTCTTAAAATGAGCAGAAATTGTACTTACCACAAACTTGTTTGAAATTTGAGGCCCAGTTGATTGAGCACTTTTCATTTTGATAAATGGGGAAATTTTTAAAATAAATTTGTGAGCTGTCAAAGTGAGCATCAGCTCCTTTCATCTGTTTTTCACCTTGCAGATAAGGTAGGAGATTACTGACGATTTCTTCCTTGACAGGTTCTGGCCAGGGCTTCGTAGTTATAAGGGAAGGGATTAAGCTTAGTTTGAGACGAAGAACATTTCTCATTTTTCTCCGGTGAATTCCAAAACTGCTAAATAAGACAAACTTCACTGATTTTGAAACCCTTTGTGAAAGTAAAATTTAGAAAAAAAGAAAATAATTTGCAACGTATTAAATACATTACTGAGGGCTTCCCTGGTGGCGCAGTGGTTGAGAGTCCGCCTGCCGATGCAGGCGACACGGGTTCGTGCCCCAGTCGGGGAAGATCCCACATGCCGCGGAGTGGCTGGGCCCACGAGCCATGGCCGCTGAGCCTGCACGTCCGGAGCCTGTGCTCCGCAACGGGAGAGGCCACAACAGTGAGAGGCCCGCGTACTGCAAAAAAAGTAAAATTAAATTAAATTAAAAATTTTTTTAAAAATACATTACTGAAAGATCTTATGGTGTGCCTTTACAGTGGCTTTGCTTCTGGGGCAAGAGTACAAATGAAACAAATCAGTATCAGATTTTATGTTATCTAAACAAATACAGTAAATTGTCTGGAAGCAGGCTCTTAATCAATATAAAACAAAGGGAAGCAGAATTCAATTTAGACACTCGTTCAATAATTCCTTACGCTGTATACTCTATGAAATGTTTAAAGACAATATACATTGGAACAAAATTATTTTTAGAGGTTTTAATAATTGTTTAAAATTTAAAACGAATGCACATTTAAGGTAAAAATTTCAACAAATACAGAAGGTTTATAATGTAAAAGGTAAGAGTCTTTCATTCCTCATACCAGGACAACCAGTCCACTATTTAGTTGTAAACATTATTAATTGCTGCTTGTATATGCTTCCAGAAACCTCCATGCATATACAATTATATGTGTATGTTTCCTGATTTGTTCTGTATTACACAAATGAACTTGAACTATACTATACGTATTGTTTTATAATTTTTTAAATCTTAATATTGTATGTTGAATATCTTTCCCCATGGACCTATCTCCTTATCTTAAGGGTTGCATAACTTTTTTGTTTTTTAGCATAGATATACTATATTTTATTTAACTAATCCCCTGTAGATGGATAGGTAAGTTGCTTGAAATTTTTTGGTATTGTAGATAATGCTTCAATGAACATCCTTGTAGCAGCATACTTGTTCACATAATGTTTGAATCAATTAATCCATCCCATGTGTGATTTCAAAAACATATTGCCAAGTTTTTCTCCAAAATATAGGTTTAAAAAAGATTTTTCCGCTATTTAATTAGATGGTCCCATAAGTCAAGGAATACAACCTAGTCAAGTCACAGCAAATTATTCCTATTTAACAATTAGCTATGAATTATATTCATTGAATGGCAATTATACCGTTTGACAAATGGAGTGTTCATTCATTGATTAGAGAATTAGCAATGGACCTCATTCAAAACAGAAGAAACTGTCCCAGCATGCCTGATCTGAACTCAGTTAATGCAATAGAGTTGCCAGGAACATTATTTCAGAGGCTAATTAGAACTAAATCTTGAGACGTTTCCACTATCCTAGACATCTTCAAAAGATTTTTTAGATTTTGTTTTTCCTGATTGGAATTGCCAAAGAGCATTCCAACACTATAACCCTTTGGCCCAATGGAAGAGTGAAATATAAATACAAAGTATTGCTATCTTATTAAAGCTACATTGCTTTTTTTTTGCGGTACGCGGGCCTCTCCCTGTTGTGGCCTCTCCCGTTGCGGAGCACAGGCTCCGGACGCGCAGACTCAGCGGCCGTGGCTCACGGGCCCAGCCGCTCCGCGGCATGTGGGATCTTCCCGGACGGGCATGAACCCGTGTCCCCTGCATCGGCAGGCGGACTCTCAACCACTGCACCACCAGGGAAGCCCTACATTGCTTTTTTTTTTTTTAACGTGGAGCATGAAAAATTTAAGATTGGTGTAGGCGGCTTTTCAAAGCTGGATTTTCAGAAGGAGATCAGAGGAGGAAAACAGAGTAGGGTCTTCAGCTTAGAATGGTTTCCACTTGAGGTAGAGGAGAAGCTGGATATTCAACTCTACAAGGGAGGCAGTGTCAGTTCTTCCCCCAGTTCCATAGTCATGGAACCCATGGCTTTTAGCTGAGCACATGTGGCCCAGATTAAAGACCTCGTGCTTGGGAGTGGACATGTAACTAAATTCTGTCAAATAAGTTATGTGCAGAAATAATGTGTGCAACTTCCAGAGTATGCCTTTAAAGGGAAGAGGGTACCCTCTCTTTCCCTCTTTCCCCTCCTGCCTGCTGAAATGCCCAAGTGGTTGCGAGTCATCTTGGATCTCTGTGACAAAGAGACGCAGAAGCAGTAAGGTAGAAATGCACCTTGGAGTGATGCACTTCACGGCTTTCTGGCTTACGCTCAGACTATTACAGGAGAGAGAACTAAGCTTCTGTTTTTCTTTTCCATTATATTTTGAGTTTCATTTCCAGCCGTCAAACATTGATCCTAGCTATCAAAAGGCTCCAGCTTTTGAGATTCTCAAACAACTTAGATTGTAAGTCTTGAGCAAAGCACTTCTTTTAGCAGCGCTGTCTTTGCTTCCGCATCTGTTTGTAGACTGTGTGTGTACTGAATTAGTTCATCAGTCCCTTAGGGCTTTGCTAAAAGCAGCAAGAAGGGTCCAACACATGCCAACGTTCTGTATTACTTAGGAGTCAGTAGACAGCGTTCCTAGAGTCTGAAAAAATGTTTTGCCCTGTTTAATATGGGTCATCCAGCTTTACCCCCTGCAATAGTGCCCTCATTATCCCACCTCTTCCATTAAGCAAATTAAACATCTTAGATTCTATTACTTGAAGCATCCTTTCCTGCCCACACCCCCCAATGGTTCTGATACCATAGTCTATTTCAATTAGGAGTTACATTTGGCTGTGCAAATCAGAGAACTGAAAATTACTAGCATAATGTGGAGGAGGAAGGAGGAATGCCTTACATCAGGAGAAGTACAGAGCACCGTTATTGCTCTGAATATATGATTCTCTTCACTTTTTTCTCATGGTCTAGTGCAGACCGGCTAGTTGGTTCCGGCTACTACAGGAGAACACACAGAACAAAATCTGTGCCTCTCAGCAGCTACTGTCCTATTTTAAGTAGCTTTGAGTAACTTCCTCTTATATACCATTGGCCAGATGTATGTTATGTGACCACCTCTAACTGCAAAGAAGGCTGGGACTGTGGCTTTCTAAATCAGGGCAGAGTCACTTCCACCAAATTAGGATTTGGGCTGTCAAGAAAGTCAAGACAGAAGGTTGTTTTATTTTACCCAGGTCATGATCCATTCTAAAAATTTGATACGTTGACGGTTTATTGCAATGGAAGATTTTGTATTCTCCCAATCCAAAAAATATACATCCCCCTTTGTATTTCTGTAAATATATAGAGAGCTTTTAAAGGGTCCCCTAAAGGAAATGCTTTCATCAGTAGAGTCTCTCATTTGGGCATCTTTACTAAGAAATGCCAAAAAGGCATATATCACCTGGGTAGTATAGCTCGTGATCTGGCATCAGAAATAACGGTGCAGGGGGGAGGAATCAATTGGAAGATTGGGATTGACATATACACACTACTATATATAAAACTGATAACTAATAAGGACCTATTGTATAGCACAGGGAACTCTACTCAGTACTCTGTAATGGCCTATATGGGAAAAGAATCTAAAAAAAAAAACAAAAAAACAGGTATATGTGTAACTGATTCACTTTGCTGTATAGCTGAAACTAACACAACATTGTAAATCAACTGTACTCTGATAAAAAGTAACTAAAAAATGAAAAAGAAATAACGGTGCAGAGTATGAAAGAGCCGTCAGTGCCCAAAGCTCTCTTTCCTGGGAGGTGTCTTTTTTGACATGAAAACAGTGGACCTTGTGTGCTTAAAGAAGTATGTCAGAACTGCTCTCTAAATGAGAGAGACGAGAGGAGGGAAGGAAAGGGAAAGGGAAAAGGGAAAAAAAGGAAAACATCAGATGAAGTGACATGACTGGGTTAGGTAAGCTAATCACACTTTTTCTCCCTGAAACCCTAGGAGCTGTAGCGAAGAATTTAAATAAAACATGCTGTGTCTCCAGCCCGCTGTTTGTGATGTTCTGTGGTCACTATCATTTTTCTCCTTCTGGGAGTTCAATTTGTCCCTATTATGCCAAGGTCACGGATTGAGGGATCTCAGTGGTCATCAGGGCTCTGCCTTTGAAGCAAAGGGTCAGTGCGTTAGTACAAAAGGGAATTAATCCAGTGTGCTGGCTCACCAAATGGTGGTTAATTCATTTAAAAGGAATGACCAGGGTTCCTATTCTAGGTATCCATCTGGACAATCAGAAGCCTCCCTTCTCCCAAACAAGAACTTCATTAATGAATATTCAGCGGAAAGTATTACTTCATTGTCAGCTCTAATTGCTAGTTTTACCTTATTAGTAGAAGCATTTCTGTGGCTGAGCCTGACATGCATTTGTTTGCACACTGTTATTAGTCAAGACTCAGTGAAGTCTTGTAATTAACACCTCCACATTATCTCATGCAGTGAAAGCAAAGACAAAACCAGATGACTCACTTTGTTTTAGCTTTGCTCTTGTTTTCTGATATAGAAGCACTTAAGGAGAAGTGTAAGCTCATCAGAATGCCATATGGAGCCAACAGAAACCATAAAAGGGTTTTCAGGAAGCAGTGCATGGAAGTTCATTAAGTGAACAACACCACAATCAACATGCTGATTTAAAACTCTACCTGGCACTAATAAATTGCACAGGTACATTAGCTGCATTGCACATAGCAACCATTCCAGGTCACTGATGAAGGATCCACAGTTCCCCAGAATCAGGGGAGATAACATATTCTCTGTAAACGTAATGAAGTTAATGATTCACAGGACAATTAAATAGCTTTCAGAAACCTTATCAGTTTAGAGATAAAGCAGAGCAAGACAATAACTGTATTTTGATCATTCCTACCAGTTCAGAACACTATGTCTGAAAGCTGGCTACCAGCAGAATATAACTGATATTTCCGTGGGAAAAAGGGTGGCAGGGGAGAATGTCAACAGTTCATATTTCAGTTTTATATTTGGAAAGAGATCTTTTTCTAAATGCCTCTGTTAAGAAAAAACGTCTAGCAAAAAAATATTTTAAAAACCAAGATAACATCCTGTCTTTTTCACTGAATTTATAAAAAGTTTAATTGTTTAATTTGTATTTTTAAATGAAAAAGTAAAACACCAAACCTTAAGAGAGAGATACCATCATCTGAAATTTTAGCAACTGAATCTGCAAAATCTGTCATGGTTTAAAAGAAAGAATTGCTTATTTACTGTTTGCAAATACTTCTTTCCTAAGACAATATTAAAAAAGTGAAAAGCAGCAACAATTGAAAGGAGGAATAATATATATGCAATGGCATTGCAGCCTTTCGATTAGAAATTATTCCCAAAGTAATGAAGAATCTAGCTATTAAATTTAAATTGCTTGATTTACTTGTCCTAGCTGAGTGGTCAGATAGCAAATCGTGTTTTCAAATGAAAACAGGCCCCAAATTTTAATGGACCCCTGTCTGTACTAAATTTCCAATAGTACAAAAGTATCCATCAGAAAGAAACAAGAATGACCCATCCATGCTATGCAAAGCAATCCACAGATTCAGTGCCATCCCTATCAAAATTTCAATGGCATTCTTCACAGAAATAGAACAAACAGTCCTAAAGTGTGTATGGAACCACAAATGACCCCATATAGCCTAAGCAATCTTAAGAAAGATTGCTGGACTATTTACAATAGCCAGGTCATGGAAGCAACCTAAATGCCCATCAACAGACAAATGGATAAAGAAGTTGTGGTACATATATACAATGGAATATTACTCAGCCATAAAAAGGAATGAAATTGAGTCATTCATTGAGACGTGGATGGATCTAGAGACTGTCATACAGAGTAAAGTAAGTCAGAAAGAGAAAAACAAATATCATATATTAACACATGTATGTGGAACCTAGAAAAATGGTACAGATGAACCAGTTTTCAGGGCAGAAGTTGAGACACAGATGTAGAGAACAAATGTATGGACACCAAGGGGGGAAAACCGCGATGGGGTGGGGATGGTGGTGTGCTGAATTGGGCGATTGGGATTGACATGTATACACTGATGTGTATAAAATTGATGACTAATAAGAACCTGCAGTATAAAAAAAACAAACAAATAAGCAAACAAAAAGAAAGAAAGATGGCTGGAAGCATCACATTCACTGATTTCGAGTTATATTACAAAGCTATAGTAATCAAAACAGTATTGTTTTGGCACAAAAACAGATACCTCGATCAATGGAACAGAACAGAGAACCCAGAAATAAACCTATGTTTATACAGTCAATTAATCTATAACAAAAGAGCCAAGAATATATAATGAGGAAAGGACAGTCTCTTCAATCAATTGTGTTGGGAAAACTGGACAGCCACATACAAAAGCATGAAACTGGACCCCTATTTTATACCATGCACAATAACTAACTCAAAATGCATTTAACACTTGAACATAAGACCTGAAACCATAAACTCCTAGAAGAAAACATGGGTGGTAAGCTCCTTGACATCAGTCTTGGGGATGATTTTTTGGATCTGACTCCAAAAGCAAAGTCAACAAAAGCAAAAACAAACAAGTGGGAAGACATCAAAACTGAAAAGCTTCTGTACAGTCCAGGAAGCCATCAACAAAATGAAAACTCAACCTATGGAATGGGAGAAAATATTTGCAAATTATATTGAATAAGAGGCTAATATCCAAATTATATAAAGACCTCATACAACTCAACAACAACAAGAACAAACCTAACCCAATTAAAATGTAGGCAGAGGATCTGAAGAGATGTTTTTCCAAAGAAAATACACAGATGGCCAACAGGTACATGAAAAGATGCTCAGCTTCACTAATCATCAAGGAAATGCAAATCAAAACCACAATGAGATATCCCCTCATACCTGTTTGAATGGCTATTCTCAAAAAGACATAAAGAAATAACAAATGTTGGCAAGTGTGTGGAGGAAAGGGAACCCTCGTACACTGTTACTGGGAGTGAAAATTGTTTCAAACACTCTGGAAAACAGTATGGAGGTGCCTCAAAAAACTAAAAATAAAACTACCATATGATCCAGCAATTCCACTTCTGGGTATTTAGCCAAAGATAAATGAAAACACTAACTTGGAAAGATATATGCATCCCCATGTTAACTACAGCATTATTTACAATAGGCAAGACATGGAAAACAGCCTAAGTATCCACTGATGGGTGAATGGATAAAGGAAATGTGAGATAGATGATAGACAGACAGACAGACATATGTATGTGTATATATATAGGTGTATATATATATATATATATATGGATATATATATGTAATTCAGCCATAAAAAAGAATAAAATAGTGCCATTTGTGAAAACATGGATGGACCTTGAGAGAATTATGCTAAGTGAAATAAATCAGGCAGAGAAAGACAAATACTGTATGATCACACTTATATGTGGCATCTTTAAAAAAAAAAAAAAACTCATAGATACAGAGAACAGATTAGTGGTTGTCAGAGGCAGGGTTGGGGGTGAGTAAAATGGGTGAAGTGGGATGCTAAGAGAATAAACCTTAAAAGTTCTCATCACAAGGGAAAACAAATTGTAGCCCTGTTCGGAGATGGATGTTAACTAGACTTACTGTGGTAATCATTTCACAAATATATATTGAATGATTAAGTTGTACACCTGACACTGATACAATGTTATATCAATTACAGCTCTGGAAACACTGCTGCTGGGTTTGTAACTGACCAGGCCATGAGGGAAAGGCCCTTTTATAATGTACGTGCATTTTGCATGGTCACCCTTATCATCCCCGTCGCAGCTCTGTATGATATTGGTTTATCATTTTGTGCCTGTACCTGGGCTGATGTAAATGACTGAGTCAGGACTGTCACTGCCTTCATGGGATTTGAGGAAATTATTAAACACAGCAGCTTCATCACTGAGGTCCCAGGGGCGCTCTCCCAACGCCAGTAGGTATGTCTCTGTTGAAACTAGCAGAGCTTTCAGCAGGCTCGGCTTTGGCTCTCTATCTGTATTTCACCTCTGCCTAAAAATACCCCCATGAAAACATTTTCACATTCATGCCACTGTGCAGGTTTTGGCAATAGACAGCTACTCTGCCCTCCTGGTGCAACGTCGGCCCTACTGCACCAGAAGAACACAGTCTGAAAATAGCAACAGGGACTGTTTTGTAGCCATTGAATAGGAAGGCTAATAATAGCAATGCTTCATTGTTTGGCAAGGACTCAAGGCTACCCCGGCCAAGGAGCAGCACACGCTGCAGTAACCAAATCATAAAATTTCTCCAGGGAATGGTGCAGCTTTTCAGAACATGTTTTATATTCTGGGGTTGCTTGGGAAGGAAATAGTTCAGAAGTTGTTTTGACATAAGTGTGGTTTGTTTCCAATTTGAGGGCAGGGGGAGGGGCTGAAGAGATGAGCCAGGAGGTCAGTCACAGAAGGGATGCAAAAATGTGTCGGCAGGGAGTTCCTGACAGGTGGTGAGAGGGCCGTGGCTCCGGAGCCCAGGCCTGGTGGGGAGTTTGTCCCCGTCGGGTTCCCAGTGCTCTCAGCATCGCCTTTCACACTCCTGTTATGTTTATTTCTGTTGAACTTAAAGAGTGACCTTTTCCAAACTGCAGTGCATTGTTGACCCACATGCATTTCTGAGACCTAATTTCCCTGAATGCCTTCCTTGTTCCTGCAGAAGAGAACTGTTTGAGAAAATAGGAAGAGGCTGAGGATAAAGAGCATTGGCATGGAAATCTTTGAGGCATTGAATCCTGCCTGCTATTAATAATTTAGAAGTGTTTTTAATGCCCTGATATGGAAGGAAGGTTTTTTGACACCAAAGGCATCTAAATATTAATTTCAGAGGAATTGGTTGTTACCAGCAGTTAACATCCATTTTGTTAGTTGACCTCCCAAGGAAGGTTAATGCACTAAAATCTGGTCATTAAGTATAGTAACAAATGTTTTTTCAGGGAGGTTATTACTATCATAAACTCTAATCCATGGTTCACAGGCTGCAGCCTCTAGTGCAGTGCTCTGACTAATGAAGAATTAACTATTTCTGAGCAGTTAATAAAGAATTTTTCCCCCCACCAATCAACATACTCTACATGATCCTTATAATTACTAAAAGCATTAAGCTCTGGGTATGAGTTGCCCACATGTCAGACCAGAATTCTGCTCCCAGTAAATGACAAATGGCAAACCTAATCCCATTTCACTTAATTTTTTTTCCTAACATGTTCACTGAAATAAGAAATAATGGAATTCCTAAGTATTAGAAAAAGATGGTCCAGTACGAAGCATTTGCTAAATGAGAATTGATGAGGTCTTTAGTCATATTTTATTGTTACGGAAGATTTTATACTGTGGTTTAGTTGTAGCTAGAATTGAGAAGTTAATTGGCTACAAACAGGGCTTTTGGGCTTGTTTGTTTTATTTTGTTTTTCCCTTATTAAAGAACATGCTCATCTACAAGAATGCAGGAAGCAGAGACTTGTGTGAGAAACACACATGTGTTTCTCAAAACTCATCACAGTAAGAGGGAAAAGGTACAACCTAACCTTTCTAAAAAGCCTCAGGGCAGTGTTTTGCTTTTCAACCTAAAGGTCGTCCAGAATTAATTAAAGTCACTTTCCCGCTGAGGATGGAGCATTTGGCTTTACTTTGAAGGCTCAAAGAAAGTTGCTCAGTTCTTAGAGACCCGAATTTAAAGCAGCACAGCCAAGCCCTGGGTCAGCCTTTAGGAAGAAGTAATCTTTTGAAATCAAAAGTCTGAACAGTTAATACACTAAGGCCTTAGGTGCCTCTAAAGACATAGGCCAGAGTTGACAGCATAAAATAAAAAAAGAATCGCCTACTTTTCCCTGGGACAATCACCTCTCGTTCAAGTAGGATCAGCCTTCACATTTACTTATACCCTTTCCCTCCTTATTTTTAACTTCAGCTAAATCATGTCTTTGAGGCAGTTGCCCCCGTATTGAACAGGGAAGGAGGGAAACCATACTTAGCCAAAATCAAAGGGACATTGTCTTACAGAAAAGAACACGTATCTTGGAAAAGTTTGCGTTATACGTGAAAGCTTTAAAGGGGTCAAGTACACTGACGGTAGCTCACCATCTCAAAATATTTTTGTGGAAGATTCAGCACACTGTAGCCAGCCAAGTAACCAGCAGGGCTAGGTTATCTGCACACGTTAGGACTATAAGACCATTTGTGTGTTTGACACTTTGCTCGAAAATAACTGCATTCATTTCCCACTTACTGGTGATGGCAAGAGACTTAGCCTTTCTGAGCCTCAGTTTCTCCATCTGTAAAATGATATTAGAATATCTACCTTGGGAAACAGTTGTAAAGATGAGTGATAATATACACCTGGTACACAGAGGGTCCTAACATATTGGTATGACTTTGCCTTATACAATGTCCATTGCTTTATGTATTTTACATTTTATGAAAGTAACCAGAATCCCCACAAAACCTTTTGGGCTGAAAATTGGACTCAAGGGAGTAATAACACGTTAGCGTGACTTCTGAGAACTGGGATTTTACTGAGTCCAGCTTATCCGTCACAGCCCCATCATTGGACACAAAGCCTTCCCTGGTTACCTCAGACAGAAATAAACCTCCCAACTTCTGTGTTCTAATTTGCTTTGTCCTTTTCAAATACCATTCTTCTCACTCATTCTTTGCTTAGAGTTACTTGTAGACACATCTTGGGTCTATGTTCTCAATACTTAGTGCAGTGCACAAGGACTAAAAAGGGTTCATGAATTTCGCTAACTTGCATTTTTCCTGCCTAACCCATGGTGGGTGAGTGAATGAATGAATGACTTTGGGGATCACCTGCTCTTTCTTTATTCTTTTACAGTGTATCCTCCCTCCCACTTTTTTTTTTTTTTTTCACTTGATGTCTCTAGAAGTTTGCCCTACACCCTCCCCACTGTTTCCCCACGGTTGATCAGTTGACAGTAAAAAGACAGCCAGAAAGCGGGTGTTTGCATGGCTGGGTCATTTCTAAGCTGGGTGTTTGAGGATCAGGGGTTTCCTGCACTTTGACAAGGATTCTGAAGTGAATACAGTGGACAGGAAGCTGCAGATCGAGACCCTATAAAGATGAATCAAGGTGTCTTTTGAAGTCACTGGTTTCCCCATATCCTTATTGCCATAGCCCTCATGGTTCATAGAAATCACAGGAAAGAGAGGTTAACGTTCCAGGATTACTAGTGATTTGCCATGCTGACCTTTGGCATGCTCTTTATCCTCTTTGGACTTTAGTTTTCTCATCAATAATAATAGCTTACCCTATTCTAATTACTTCATAGGCTTGCTAGGCAAATCACATGATCAGGTAGTAAAGAACTTAGTTGAGAGAAAAGTATGATATAAAAAATATTACCAGGCTTCCCTGGTGGCACAGTGGTTGAGTCTGCCTGCCAATGCAGGGGACACGGGTTCGTGCCCCGGTCCGGGAAGATCCCACATGCCGCGGAGCGGCTGGGCCCATGAGCCATGGCCGCTGAGCCTGCGCGTCCGGAGCCTGTGCTCCGCAACGGGAGAGGCCACAACAGTGAGAGGCCCGCATACCGCAAAAAAAAAAAAAAAAAAAAAAAAAAAAAAAAAATTACCACTAGAACTAGACATTACAAGAGGATTAGATAAGTTAGTGTAACTTACTTTTCCTTACTGATTAATGTCATCTGAATCAACTTATTAATAATGAGAAAAATTAGATTTGTTTAAAAACAAAATTCTATTAAAATCAGGAAGAAGCCATAGAAAGGAAGTTTGATTCACTACTGTAACCGGTTAAGAATATTGACATAGTCACTCTCATAATGCTCATCCTACCTGCTCCTCACAGTGAATATCCAATACGTTTGGAAAAAACAACGTGGTGAGATGCTATCACAGCACAATGGTTTTCCTAGGTAGACCAACAGTGGAAATCGAGGCTGTCCATTTAATACCCACCCCCTTCTCCTCAACATGTGCACACGATCATTATTTAATGGTGAACGAAGGGTCTCAGTGACTCTTCTCAAACCTGAACACATATAATTTCCATTCCCACCACCAATTCCGGTCAAGGCAGTTCTGAAATGGAGCGAATGCATTTAAGTACAGAGTTGACACTGCATCGAGTTCTGGTACTTTCCTGCTCATAAGGAAGAGGAGTGTAAATGCTTGGAAACACACAGTTGAGAGAATCATTGAAAATGGTTCAATGTCTTCATCCTCCGAGAATACGCGTGAGCATGTGCGTGTCTGTAGTCGCTCTTTCATGAAATGTGTATGTGTCTGTTTCGATTCTGAAGCTTCCCTTTGCTGTGGGTAGGTTTCACAGAGGGGTTCCAGCTTGTAAAGGTTAACCGTGCAGAAATCAAGGCTTTGTGCATTTTTGCAAAGGTCACATTCATCAGCAGTTCCGGAAAGACTGCTGGGCAGAGGCTTGGTAACCACCCCATGATTGAACCATGGCTCTGGGTTTCATTTCCTTAAGCACGCTGCTACAGTCCCTGGTTGTGTCACCAAGAGATAAAGAGGCTGCTCAGTCACTTGAAATTCAATTTGTACATTACTTAAATCCAGCCCACCTCTTTCCTTCACGGTGCTTGGCAGCCACGTGCTGGCACTCTGCATTTCAAATGCCTGAGCTGCAGGAAGCTGTTTAATAAATGGCATAGGTTTTGATTAATGTAACAAGCTGAAAATAGACCATGATGTAATGCATATCTCAGCAGGAATCACAGATCAAATTGGACAGTTCAAGGGACCATGCTGTAGCAGAGAGTTTTCTCCAAAGAAATGTATTTTATGTTTTTACAGCACCTTGAAGGGTCAAACTGTAGAATGTGTACATTTTGGACCTGGAAGCCTGCCCTGTGGGTCTATGAATAGCAATTACAGTTGACCACACAAGAAGCTCCAGAGAAAATAAGATATTTGACATTGACTCAGGTCTACGAAGGGTCATCTATATTTCACCAGAAGCCCTGGCATTATTTTTTTTTTAAAACCACAGATAAACAGAAACGCTAGTAAAATTCTGGTAGTATCTGTAAACTCAGTTATTTTTTAAGTCAGGCATTTAGTTTCATCTAGTGATCTAAAAGCCTCATGTAGCCCTATACATAAAGGCACTGATTTAAACTTTCCTTTCTCAGTGGATAAAGTAATTGCGATTCATGTTCCTTGGTTCTAGAGAGGAAGATCAGTGAAAAGGAAAACAATAGCCTTGTATGCCAAGATCCCCTTATATTTGCTAAGGAGTGGTGTATTACGTAAAAGAAATGTGGGGTTGTTTTTCTTAATTAAGTGAGTGATATTGAAAGGTTAAAAACAGAGTCTAGAATGTACTAAAAGGAAGAAATAAAGGAAATAAATTCATTGCTCTTAATTATTGCTTACTGAGTCTATACTCTGTGAGTTGCTTGAAATCACTTTGGGTATTTAGTCAAAGTGTTGCGTGTGTGTGTGTGTGTGTATGTGTGTGTGTGTTGGTGTGGGGTTGTATAATAGTGGTAGAAGATGAGGTCAATCATTCTATCTTGCTACAAACAGAATTAGACTACAGGAAACGGTTTTACATTTGTGTTTTTCCCTACAGGTAAATTTCACTTTGCCACTGTGAGAATTTGTATAATTTATGAATGATCTCACACTCTGGTTGCTGTAAAGCAATTGACTTGCTAAGAGTTATACTGCCTGTGAGGGAGAGCCAACATTAATACTGTTGGGCCTTTAGAGTCACTTTTTCCTGAACTTGCCTGTCTAATCAAAGTACTTTCTCATGGGGTATTCAACTAACACAGCCAAGGTCACAGATTCAATAAAAATAAGTTAATTTCAAGCAGAGGAAAACTCTCCCAGCCACTGTCCCCAGTCCTAACCAAGCCAATTATTTAACACGAGATTATCAACAATTAAGTAAAATCTATCATCATCATTCCATGACAGACAACAAAAATTGCTTAAACCATACTATCCAGACATACCTTGTTTTCTTGTGTTTCACTTTATTGCACTTCACAGATACTGTGTTTCTTATAAATTGAAAGTTTGTGACGACCCCACGTACATCAAGTGTGTCGGGGCCATTTTTCGAACAGCGTTTGCTCATTTTGTGTCTCTGTCACATTTTGGTGATTTTCACAATATTTCAAACTTTTTCATTATTACTAAGTTTGCTATGATGATCTGTGATCAGTGATTTTTAATGTTACCTTTGTAATTGTTTGGGGGCACCATGAACCATGCCCGTATAAGACGGCTCATGTAATCCATAAACATTGCGTGTGTTCTGACTGCTCCACTGTCGGCTGTTCGCCTGTCTCTCTCCCTCTCCTTGGGCCTCCCTATTCCCTGAGACACAACAATATTATAATTAGGCCAATTAATAACACTACAATGAGCTCTAGGTGCTCAAGTGAGAGGAAGAGTTGCACGTCTCTCACTTTAAATCAAAAGCTAGAAATGATTAAGCTTAGTGAGGAAGGCATGTGGAAAGCCAAGAGAGGCCGAAAGGTAAGCCTCTTGAGCCAGTTAACCAAGTTATGATTGCAAAGGATAAGTTCTTGAAGGAAATTAGAAGTGCTACTCCAGTGAATATACAAATGCTAAGAAAGCAAAATTGCTTTATTGCCAAGGTGGAGAAACTTCTAGTCGTCTGGATAGAAGATCAAACCAGCCATAACATTCCCTTAAGTCAAACCTAATCCAGAGCAAGACCCTAACTCTCTTCAATTCTGTGAAGGCCGAGAGAGGAGGGGAAGCTGTAGAACAAGAGTTGGAAGCTAGCAGAGGTTGATTCATGAGGTTTTAGGAAAGAAGTTGTCTCCGAAACATCAAAGTGCAAGGCGAAGCAGCAAGTGCTGATGTAGAAGCTGTGATAAGTTATCCAGAAGATCTAGCTAAGATGACGAATGAAGGTGGCTTCACTACCCAGCAGGGTTTCCATGTAGACAAAATAGCCTTATCTTGGAAGAAGATGGCATCTAGGACTTTCATAGCCAGAGAGAAGTCGATGCCTGGCTTCAAAGCTTCAAAAGACAGGCTGACCCTCTTGTTAGGGACTAACACAGTTGTTGACGTTAAGTTCAAGCCAATGCTCCTTTACCACTCCGAAAATCCTAGGGCCCTTAAGAATTAAGCTGAAACTTCTCAGCCTGTGTCCTCTCAATGGGACCACAAAGCCTGGATGACGGTACATCTGCTGGTTTACTGGGTATTTTAAGCCCATTGTTGAGACCTACTGCTCAGAAAAAGGTTACTTTCAAAATATCACTGCTCACTGATGATACACCTGGTCACCAAGGAGCTCTCACGGAGAGGTACGAGATTCAGGTTGTTTACATGCCTGCTGACACAGCATCCATTCTGCAGGCCATGGATCAAGGAGTCATTTCGACTTTCAAGTCTTACTCTTTAAGAAGCACACTTCATAAGTCTATAGCTGCCATAGATGGTGATTCCTCTGATGAATCTGGCAAAGTAAATTGAAAACCTTATGGAAAAGATTTACCATTCTGGATGCCATGAAGAACATTCATGATTCATGGGGAAGAGCTCCAAATATCCACCTTAGCAGGAGTTTGGAAGAAGTTGATTCCAACCCTCGTGGATGACATTGAGGGGTTAAAGAATTCAGTGGAGGAAGTCACTGCAGATGTGGTGGAACTAGCAAGAGAACTAGAATTAGAAGTGGAGCCTGAAGATGCGACTGAATTGCTTCAATGTCATGATAAAACTTTAACGGATGAGCAGTTGTTTCTTATGGATGAGCAAAGAAAGTGGTTTCTTGAGATGAAATCTACTCCAGTGGAGATGCTATGAAGATTGTTGAAATAACAACAAAGGATTTAGAATAGGACATAAATTTAGTTGATAAAGCAGCAGCAGGGTTTGAGAGGATTGGCACCAGTTTTGAAAGAAGTTCCACCATGGACAAAATGCTATCAAAGACCGTGGCATACTGCAGAGAAATCATTCATGAAAGGAGGAGTCCATCAATGTGGCAGACTTCATTGTTGTCTTATTCGAAGAAATTGCCACACACCCCAGCCTTCAGGAACCACCACTCTGATTTGCCAGCAGCCATCAACTTCAAGGCAACACCCTCCACCAGCAACAAGAAATATCACCACTCACTGAAAGTTCAGATGATGGTTAGCATTTTTTAGCAATAAAGTATTTTTAAATTAAGGTACATACATTGTTTTTTTTCAACACAATGCTACTGCACACTTAATAGACTATAGTATAGTGTAAACATAACTTTTATATGCACTGGGAAACAAAATAATTCATGTGACTTGCTTTATTTTGATATTCACTTCATTGTGGTCTGGAACTGTACCCACAGTATCTCTGATTATGCCTGTAGTGGTTTGAGTGGTGTCCCTTGAAAAGTTTTGTCCTCTGATACCTGTGAATGTGGCTTTATTTGAAGAGGTATGTAAGCTAAGTATCTCAAGATGAGGTTATCCTGGATTAGTGTGGTTCCTAAAACCAATGATGGGTATCCTTATGAGAGGAAGGGAGAAGACAGACTTGCACAAAGAACAGCTTGAAGACTGAGACAGAGGTTGCAGTGATGTCTCTACAGGCCAAGGAGTGCCCCAAAGGTTGCCGGTAGCCACCAGAAGCTAAGAGAGAGGAATGAAATGGATTCTCCCTCAAAGCTCCCAGAAGGAACCCACTCTGAACACCTTGAGTTTGGACTTCTGGGATCCTGAGCTGCGAGAGTATAAAACTGTCACTCAGGTTGTGGTAATGTGTCAAAGCAGTCCTGGGACAGTAATATGCTTGACTGAGAGCATTATGCTTGTGTGAGAGAGGAGAGAACAAGCTGGTGGAAAAGTGGATTGGTGATATGTTGCGTGAGGTGTGTCTTTAGTATCAACGTCTTTAAATATGTGTTACTGCTTGTTTATGCACTATTTGCTTCAAATATGTATATGAGGTATCTTACCATCGAAACACAGGTACATTAAGAACAAGGATGATTAACAAAGAATAAGACAAAAAGGCAATAACAAAAAAAGAAAGGAAGAAAACAAATTTTACCTGAAAACCCCACCTGGAACAAAGCAGAGAAGTTGAGAAGAAAACCAGTCAAGAAAAAAGGGAAACCAGGATAGCAGTGATCTCAATATCCGATAAACAAATACAGAGTTTTTAGCTAAATTCAGTAAAATTTGTTTGAAAGCCAGTGACCCAAATCAGTAAATGATGATAGAAATAAGTACACACACTTCAAAGTGAAATACAGTCTACTCTGGTACCATACATGCCTCTCTGAAGGACACAAGTTCATATGCAATTGTAAGTAAGAAAGCAATGCTAACATAACTGGGATGTCCTATTAGTTCTTACGTGGGTTTTTCCCACTGCATTGTGTTCGTCAGGGCTCTCTAGAGAAACAGAACCAATAGGAAATATCTGTTTAATTTATACTTGTATTTTGTAGAAAGAGGTTTATTATAGGAATTGGCTCATGTCATTATGTAGGGTGAGAAGTCCTATAGTTTGCCGTGTACAAGCTGGAGACCCAGGGAAGCCAGTGGTGTAATTCAGTCCAAGTTCAAAACCCTGTGAACTAGGACTGTGGATGTCAGAGGGCAGGAGAAGATAGAGAAGTCAAGCAGAGAATGAATCCACCCTTCCTCTGATATTGTGTTGTATCCGGGACCTCAGTTGATTGTCCAGTGCCCACCCACATGGGCGAGAGCCATCTTCTCTTCTCTACTGATTCAGATGCTAATCTCTTCCAGAAACACCCTCACGGACATACCCAGAAATGATGTTTTACCAGCTCTCTGAGCATGCCTTAGCCCAGTCGATTTGGCACACAAAAGAATCATTCCCCACATGACTGTTTTATGTCACCAAGCAGTAGGCACTGAATGCGGCGAACCACCAAGAAACAGGGTTCTCCCAGTGATGCATATCTGCTGCATGGTCTTCCTCTTGGCTCAGTTTATTCTGAACTTCATGTAGGTGCTTTGGGCTTGGTTCTTCCTCAGTCTTTGTATATTTTTCCTTATCTCTGTTATTTAGCAATCTTGGCTCTTCTTTGTACCCTCTTTCATACGTAGTCTACTTTTTTAAAAAAAAGATAAAATCCTATGTTTGCTAAGATATTTATTCAGTAGGAATTTGGAATATCTTTTTAACTGTGTTAGTATTTTAAGATTATTGTTGTGTTCTTGGTGCTCTGGTTATGAAGTTGCGTATGTTTGAATGATCTGACCCAACCCTATTTAGCCAGAGAACCCTATTATTTTCCATGCATAATTTTTCAGAACAAGAAAGTCTTTCAGGAACATGTGTATTGCATAATAGCAGAAAAGCTTCTATGTGGCACCTCACATTTAGACATTATTCTCTAAGACAGGCAAAGCAGGTGTTCTCATTTTAGTTCTGCTACCCCCTACCCACATCAATAATCACCATACTTTCTGAGTAACCAGCCGCAAAGACTACTTTTTGCCAAGCTGAGTATTCAGGAGCTAATCAACTGACCTTATGTTTCTGGACATCAGAATCATGATTGCAATAATCATCTGAGTCCAACTCACTCAGATAAAGTCCCCTTAATATACCTATGAAGTTGTTCCTTACACGTATCTTTTAAAGGGCAGCAAAACTTAGGAGCTGGGAAGAATTAATTTCATAATGTGAAATAGACTAAACGTAGTTGACTCAACTCTTATCTTAGTCTATGGTACCTGGTTTTAGTGTTAATTTCAGTATTTCGCTTGTAAAATGGTGAAATCCTTAGCCACCTATTGTTTAGGGGAAAATAATCTTGTTTGTTGGCTGCCCCCTGATCCCTCTGGGTCCCATACTGACCCATGCCCAACAGTGATTCATGCTAGACTGTAGACTTTGTTGTACCAGGACTGGCATACTGATTGCAGAGAATTTGTCTTTTCCTTATTCACTTTAAAGTTAATTGTTAAAAGTTTTCACTAACTATATTAACAAACTCAGATTATCTCAGTTTATATTTGAAAAGCACCACGAAGATGTGGCATCAAATTTGGACAGGCTTAAATTTCCGTCAGTGTCGTTAAAATATTGATAATAAAACTACGACGGATGAGGTTCATGGCAGACAAAGGTCTGTAAGTGTAATATTTCCTAATCCAAATCATCTAATAATTTAGCTAGAATTTTGAATAAGGATTGCGTTCAAATTTTCATGCCAAAAAGATATACAGAGGCTCATTTGTGCGTACGCAAAATATATTTGACTTGATCATAACGCTTTCGTGCTACCGGAATAAAATATGACCATTTAAATGGCCTGCCTAACCATATAGGCCTGACAAAACAGTCCTCAGCCAGAACCAATCATTGTCCCAATACTCATGCACTGTGGACTCAGTCAAAGAAATGTGTATTCAGACTTGATGGCCTTTGTGTTTACTGGGACTTTTCTTCTCCTTCCTGCAGAGCTGACCGCAGCCCCCTTTGAAGTCTGTGGTAACCCTAAGATCAGAACAAATGCATTGGAGTGGGTTGGGAAGGAAAGGAGAAGAGTGCTCATTAAGTGCTCCCATTTTTAGATCATTTTCAGTGGATGACAGTGATTGTTGAAAGACTTCTAGCTCTCCATTCATAGATTTAAAAGTTAACATTTTAAGATACCAACTTATTGTTAGAGTAACACGAATGCTAGTGTCCTGGAAAGGAACAAAAGGTTTTCCAGCAATAAAAACAATTAATATTGTATCACTGAACTAGAAAAATAGAAGTGTTCAAAATGTGTTTAATATGTCCCTTTCTCCTTTTTGAGATCTTTTATTTATGATCTGTAGCACATGGCTGTGTGTTTTTTTCCACCACATACTTACCTCCAAATAGGGTGTTACACAGTTTTTTGTATTTTATTCATGTAAACAACATTTTTGAATGGCTCTGTGTGCCAGGTTTAGTACACTAGGAAGTTGAGATGTAGCAATGTCTAAGACGGTTTACACTATGGTGGAAGAGACAGAGAACAAATAGGAAAATAAATGAGAATCTGAGATTGCACGCAGGGCGATGACAAAAAGAAGAGAAGGCGATAGGATGGACACAGAGCAGGAGTGAGCATTTACTTTACATAGCGTGTCCATGAAGGCCTCTCTGGGTGGGTACCATCTGGGCAGAGGCTGGAAGAAGCCAGCAAAGCAGAGGTCCAGGCACCAGGAACAGCGAGTGCAAAGGTCCTGAGGAAAGCACAAATTTAACCTGGTGATTATTAGTTTGTGTGCCTCCTTATCATATTACCAGCAAAGGTATTATGTCATCTGGGAAGTAGCCATTATGTGTTTATAATCAAATAAATAAGTGAAGATAAAAATAATATCACCATTACTAATAGTTAACATCTTTTGCTCATAGTATACTCCAGAATCTATTCTAAATACTTTGCCTATATTACTTAATTTAATGCTCACAACAGCTTTACAAAGTAGATGAGAAAACTGAGATTCAAGGTGGGTGAATAAGTTGCCCCATGTTACACAACTGACGTATCAAACTGGCTGATCTGGAGTTTGAACCCAGGCTTTCGAAGTTAACGACCCTCGCAGTTAACCACCTGTTATGGACTGAATTCTGTTCCTCCCAAACCTCATATGTGGAGCCTCCAATCCCCAGTATTTCAGAATCTAACTGTATTGGAAGATAGGGTCTTTAAAGAGGTGATTATGTTAAAATGAGGGAATTGGGTGGGCCTTAGTCCAATATGACTGGTATCCCTATAAAAAGAAGACATTTGGACACAGAAACACACAGAGGGAAGACCATGTGAAGACACAGGGAGCTGACAACCATCTACAAGCCAAGGAGAAAAGCCTCAGAAGAAACCAGTCCTGCCGATGCCTTGATCTCAGACTTCTTGAGAACTTCCTGAACTATGAGAAAAGAAATCTCTGGTATTTGTTATGGCAGCCCTAGCAAACTAATACACCATCCTACGCGGCTAACAGAAAAGAGATGAAGAACATTCGTTTAACAGCAGTGTTATGAAAAGAAGAAAGAATCGGCTTGAGCCCAGGTCACTTATTTATGTATTTCGCTCTGCAGTATAAAAGAATTTTAAAAAGAAGCATCGATAGTGCTCTATTTTTTTATTGTCTGTAATCAAAATACGATGTTAATGATGTAGGAGGACTGATTTAGATTTTTGTAAGTTGGGTGATTTGTGCTGCCTACACAGCTACCCTTTCTGCTATTCCTCTGAGTACTCATCTCATGAAGATGTAAAAGAGAACAAAAAACAACTCACAGTATAAGAATCATCTCACTGTACAAAGACTCTCAATGTGTTCAAATTTTCAACTTAAAGGATTATGATGATTCTGTATGTATGCTTGTGCTAGTTGTGATTTGTTGCTTCTCAGCTCCAAATTAAACCTTTTTGCCTGCTCTTTGAAAATGGATCTGGGCCCCTTAACTATGTTCCCTTTGCTGACAGGCGTGATAGCTTTATCAGTAGAGAGCACTGGAGAGACATTGCAGGAGGAGAAGTGTTTTCTTCCTTGTTCTCCAGATGTTTTCTCAGCATCTGCCAACTGCAGCACAGGTGGATTCTTCAGGTTCAGTGCCTGCAGGGCACACTGCTCCCTCAGTGCCCAGCTCCTGCAGCACGGCTGGCTTTTCCAGCACCTGATTCCTGATGTGCCCACAGATTCTCCAGTGCACAGTCCTTACAACCTCCTCCTACACCTGCCTCAGGTGGTTCTGCACTAGAGTGACTCCAGTGAGACACTTTCCTATGAACAGCTTTCCCTGGCCTCTGAGAGGGTGGATTTCCGGAAAATTCCACTAGCAACCTTTCTTCCATCCAGTGTGTGAGCCGTGGCTACGCCCTCTCCAACAAGTTATAGATCTGAGCTCTGGGGGCCTCTTCCTTGGTTTTTCTCTCTCAGCCGTAGGGGTAGTAACATATTATATTATATTCTGTTATATGTTTTATGTTATATCATATCATATATTACTACATGCTATTCTATCTGCCATTCCTACTGTCTTTAGAGATCTCTTTATTTCCTACTAGCCAATACATCATTACTCCAATCCCCTCTTAAATTAATAGTTTTTATATTAAACTTTCCCCATTGAGATTCTTGTATGGATTCTCTCTCCTGATTGGACCCTGACTGATACAGTACTTAAGGTTTTGTTTGATGTTCCAAGTTAGATTATCATAAGAGCAAGAATCAAATTTTAACATCACTTTTTACTTCAAGGGCAATAAAAAGTCGCCCTCCCTCTCATACTGGTAATCCTGGAGAATATTAACACAGGACCACGGGTTCCTTGCCTGGTTTGTTTTCTGGACTCTGCAGCACACAGTTGTGGTCCATGGTGGACCACAGCTCACAGTGTTTATGAAGTTGATGTTCCAAAACACTGAGATGAAACCCCAGTCCTGATGGTTCACCCCATTTCTCCCACTTCCCACCTAGCCCGACTTCAAACCTCCCCCATCCCTGCCCCCGCCCCTAGGCAGGAGAGCCTTTTATTTCATCATTAAAACTTGAAAAGATTGTTATCTCCTGAACTACATTCTTTTCTGTGATTACCTTGACTACACCAGGAAGGATTTTTTTTCTCTTCAGTCCTAATTTATGGCCCCGACTCTTTGTTTATCATGAGTCCTTGCTTCATATTCTAGGACTGTAAGATTATATATATATACATACATACACACAGGCATACCTCAGAGATATTGTAGGTTTGGTTCCAGACGACAATAATAAAGCAAATATCACAATGAAGGAAGTCACACAAATTTTTTGCTTTCCCAATGCATATGAAGATTATGTTTACAAATACACTGTAGTCTATTAAGTGTGCAATAGCAATATGTCTAAAAAAAAAAACAATGTACATAGAGTTACCAATATGTGACACAGAGACACGAAGTGAGCAAATGCTACTAGAAAAAATGGCACCAGTAGACTTGCTCCACGCAGGGTTGCCACAAACTGTCAATTTGTTTTAAAAAAAAAAAAAAGCAATATACACAGTAAAACAAGGCATGCATGTATATGAATCTTTCAGTTACTCTCTTTTCCTGCTGATTTTATATGGGTCATCCTTCTCTAGTACTATTTTTTACATCTGTCTGCATTTTTAAATGCTCTTAAGCTAGAGCCGCTAACTTCCTTTCTTTCTTACTGCAGATGTTCACAATTGCAAATTGCTCTAAACATAAATCCATTATCTGAATCTGAATCAGTGTGTTGGTAGTTCACTGTGATACCAGCACAAGGTTGATCTGAAAGTGCTGTGTCTCATTGCCAAAAGCCACTGGTTTCTACTACGTTTATATGACAATTTTGATGTGGAAAAGCTCAGAGCAGAAAAGGTGCATTTAAGCTTAAGCTCTGTCCGTCTGTACCTCACTTGATCAAGCTCCTGTATATTGTCAGGAATTGGGTGTGTTTAATACTGAATACATCGATCACTTCCATCTTTCAGTATAAATTTATTCCACTGAGTCCAGGAAAAAAACGATATAAATTTTCATTAAAGAAAACGCTATATTATGACAGCACTAAATGAATCAACTACAGTCACTTTTAAGAGGCTTGATTTATTTCCTGCACTTGGGAGGCACTATGTTGTAAAAATATTTCCACTAACAAGTATGAAATATTGCAATATATATTTTTATACATACTGCATGTGGCTATATGTTTCATTTTTGTGTGTATTTGCACAAACGTGCATATCTCTAGTAGGCCCTCCAGGTAATTTCTTAGTCACATTTACTTCTTAATAAAAAAAGGAAAACAAATTGGCCAAGCAGCCCAGACGCACATCACATTCATCATAGTGAAGATAATATTTTCTTGAAGTGAGTCATATTCTCACCTTCCTGCAGGAGTTTTCTCCACCCAGTGACAGAGTGACATCGTGAAATATCACTGAAGCGAAGGCTGTTTCGTTTAGCCTTGAGCAAACACAGAAGCTGAACTGTGGATACGCAGAGTTCCTTTCCCTTCTAGAAGCCGTGGGTTTTATGCATGTGTAACTGGAGCTAAGCTGAATCCAGAGAGCTGCTTCATGATAAGAGCTTGGTTTGAAAACATGTGCAACGGAATGACTTGAATAACAAAATCCCTGGGCAGAGTGTTTCTGAGCCAGCTGCATTTGCACTCTGCAAGGAGATCAATGCTTCCTTCCCCTCATTGATTTTCCTCCATTGCAGAGTCAGGGTTATGCACATTGTGAAGCTGTGTTCCCAGATTCATCCAATCTGATTTCCTAGTCAGCCCTAAAAAGGCATAGTGCTCAACTGTAAACTGGAGGCTATAAAAGTATAAGTGGACCATATCTGTCGCTCCCTTCTGCATGAGAAACAGAAGCACGCTGATGTATTCCTAGTGTGAGGCAAGGGCTGCCCAGAACAGGAGGAATTCTGTTTGTGTGCAGCTTCTAAATAAATGGCAGAGATGCCAAAGATAAATCTGAGATGCCTTGCATACCTTTGTGTAACTAACTCCCAAGATATTTCCAGATGTGTCAGAGCCTTCTTTCTGGAAGACTTGAAATGCAAAGTAAGCACGTAAAGAAATTTTTCTCTTCCTAAGTTCACGGATTGACTATAGTCCTTCCGATTTTGAAATTGCCTTAACATTTATAATTGGAGAAGGTGGATGGTTAGAAGGCTGTAAATATCAAGGGTCTATGAAAAAACTGAGGGTCCTTTTCACTGTAAACAGTCTAGTGGTTGGTGGGTTTATTCTGCAGTCAACACAATTCTTATCCTCCTTAACTTCATGGAACTTAATGTAATTCAGTTTAGCCCTGACAACCAACTGTAAAATGAAAATACCCAAAAAAGGTGACCTCAGCTCTTCCCAAATTTTAGCATACTGTTAGTAAGGGGGAGAGGGGGAAAGCTGACACCCATATTAAATTTTCCTTTTCTCACTCCACTTTGAGGATAGGCAAGGTGTCACATTACAACTAGAACTTCAAGTTTGCTTTTGAAAAAAATGATGTAAAATAAGCCATTTCCTCCCAAGCCTGGATGAATGATTACACAGCTGCTTGCCTTTCAAACAGAATTTGCTCAGGATCTGGGCTTGCCTAGGTGCTCACTTCATTATTAGATGGTGCTGAGACAGCTGACTGTCCGTGTGTGCTGGGGAGCAGGGCGCCGCTCACATACCCACTGCAAAGTCTGCTTCCTCTAGGGAAACCATGTCTGGGGGCGAAGGAAGGAGGGCTGGACACCAAAGAGCTTTGGGTAGACCTACATCCAGGATCAACAGTTTCCACTTCCCAGACTTAACGTGTAAATTGACCTGGCAGATCTACCCTCCTAGCTAGGAAATACGAGCATGTTTCCAAGTTACCTAATCAGTGGACATTTTCCTAGTAAAAGATTAACCAGTTTATCAGTTTTTCAGTGACTGAAAGTGAAAAGTGAGTTCTCTGTTCCAAACCCCCAGACTTAACCCACAGATCATCCTTCCTCCTCTGATTCATCACAAAGACTTCTTAAAAATTAAATAAGTGTTGCCGTCAAATATAAATGTAAAGGAGACCGATTCAGTCTTGCCCGCTAAAAACTGACACCTCTTGGTTTGCTTATGTATTTCTAAACCGCCATGTGCAAAATACACATTTTACTTGCTGGCATTGGCTGTAAAGCGTATTTTTCCATTTATTATTAACAAGTGTTAGTGATTTTCAATTAACTGTAATGTGGCATTAATTACATTAATATTTAAATGATACTATTCTAAGTATTATTTTTTGATTAAAGTAACTGATATGTTCCACATAGTAATTTTGAGATAGTTGAAACATATCGGAATTGTTTTCGTTAAGTGCAAAGGAGCACATTTCCCGTGTTCCTACCCAGAGAGCTTGTCTGTTGGAGTGTTCACTTTAATGAAGTCTTCTCAGAAAGTTGTGGTTTTATAACTGGTTTTATAACTGGTTTTTATCACTGATTCAGTGATAGTAGTCTAAATAAACATCGTGAAGTAATTTGATAATGAATAAGTAGGAGGAGATACCATTGTTTAACCTCCAAACTATGCTAATAAGTAGGGTGATAGACTTGCTGGGCTGAATAATGGAACTGTTATTCTAGCCCAGTGGGACTGTCTCCAGGGCCTCCTGGGAGGATTTGCCCAACGAGCTGTATGTTGTTCCTGAGTGCACTTCGAGTAGCCCCCAGGATCTAGTTACAGCACATTTATCAAAGGAAATGACAATTCGGAAGAAAACTGCATTCCCTACTCTTTCAAATAAGAAGCATCCCTCTCTGTTACTTTCCCTTGACTTGTTTTACCTAGGTAAAACAGAAGACTAATCTGGAAAAATAATTGTTAATACAAAGAACTACAGCCTGGAGAGAATTTCATTCCTTTGAAATCTACATTTTAAAGAGACCATTTTAATACTGTCAGGAAAAAAAGTCTGTTTTCTTAATAAAACCTGAACAGGCTAATATATTATTATACACAGCATAAAGTTAAGGGTGTTTGGACAGTGGAAATGGAAAGCATTTGTAGTTATTCAACCCTTGAATACTTAGGACATTTCATTTCTTTTTTACAGCAACCATATTCAGTCAATAAAAGATCAAATGCTTTTGGTTACTGGACTGAAAAAAAATCAAATCCTCCGAACTTTTAGCGCTTGATGTTCCCTGAGTACTTGCTCTCATCTATAACTCATCAAATGAGCTGATTCACCACTGAGTCTCTAAACTGAAACAAAAGCAAAGAGCCCTTATTTTTAAAGTAGATGGCACCAAACTGAAGCACACTTAAATCTGGGTTGTTTGCACATTTTTCTTGAGCATAGTAGGTATTCTGCAGAATAAGTACATGTCCATTCATCTGGCAATTTTTCCGTAACAACCTAAATAGGACTTTTCTCGGTAGGAGTGGTAAAACCATGGTTATTGTTTGATAACTGTTTGAGATTGAAGGGAGATCATGCAAAAGGTAAAGGAAGCTAGATAAACTGAGTATTTTGTAATGGCATGACTTGCATTTACTTTACAGTTTTGTTTTGTTTTGTTGTTTTGTTTTTTGCGGTACGCGGGCCTCTCACTGTTGTGGCCTCTCCCGTTGTGGAGCACAGGCTCCAGACGCGCAGGCTCAGCGGCCATGGCTCACGGGCCTAGCCGCTCCACAGCATGTGGGATCTTCCCTGACCGGGGCACGAACCCGTGTTCCCTGCATCGGCAGGCGGACTCTCAACCCCTGCGCCGCCAGGGAAGCCCCAAGACAGTATTTTAATAACAGCTCTGCAGTACTCTCTAAACAACAGCAAAACAATCTTGAAAAAGAATAAGTTGAAAGACTCACACTTCTTGATGTCAAACTTATCTACAAACCTGCAGTTATCAAGACAGTATGGAAATGGCATAAGGATAGGCATGTAGACCAATGGAACAGACTTGAGATATAGAAATAAACCCTCATAATTAGTCAACTGATTTTCAACAAGGTACCAAGACAATTCACTAGGGAAGAATGGTCTTTTCAAAAAATGGTGCCAGGACAACTGGATATCCACATGCAAAAGAATGAACTTGGACCCCTACCTCATAGTTCACACCACGTACAGAAATTAACCCCAAATAGATGAAAGACCTAATATAAAGGCTAAACTATGAAACTCTTGGTTGAAAGCATAGATGTAAACCTTCATGACCTTGGATTAGTTGATGATTTTCTTAGATATGACAAGGCACAAGTAACAAAAGAAAAAAATAGATAATCTGGACATCATCAAAATTAAAAATTTTGTGTTTCAAATGACAACATTAAGAAAGTGTAAAGGCAGTTCGCCAAATGGAAGAAGATATTTGCAAATCATATTTCTGATAAGGGGCTTATATCTAGAATATATAAGGAACTCTTACAGCTCAATAATAAGACAAATAATCCAATTAAAAGGAGCAAGGTATCTGAACAGACATTTCTCTGAAAAAGATATTCAAGTGGTCAATAAGCTCATGAAAAAAATACTTGACATGATTATCCATCAGAGAAATGCAAATCAAAACCACAATGATATACCATTTCACACTCATTAGGATGGCGAGAATTTTTTTAAATATGTTGGCAAGGATGAAAAGAAACCAGAACTCTCATACAGTGCTGTTGGGAATGTAAAATGTTGCCACTGCTTTGGAAAACAGTCTAGCAGTTTCTGAAATGGTTAAGTATAAAGTTGCCATGTGATCTAACAATTCTACTCCTAGGTATATACCTATAAGAATTTTAAAAAATGTCCACACAAAAACTGGTACATGAATGTTCATAGCAGCACTATTCATAATAGCAAAAAAAAACCAAAGTGGAAACAACCCAAATGTTCATCAGCTGATGAATAAGCAAAGTGTGGTTTATCCTTAGAGTGGAATATTGTTTGGCACACACACAAAAAAATGAAGTACGGATACATGCTGTAACATAGATGAAATTTAAAAACACTGTGTTAGGGACTTCGCAGGTGGTGCAGTGGTTAAGAATCTGCCTGCCAATGCAGGGGACACGGGTTCGAGCCCTGGTCCTGGAAGATCCCACATGCCGTGGAGCAAATAAGCCCGTGCACCACAACTACTGAGCCCACGTGCCATAACTACTGAAGACCCATGCACCTAGAGCCGCTGCTCTGCAACAAAGAGAAGCCACTGCAATGAGCAGCCCGCGCACCACAACGAAGAGTAGCTCCCGCTCGCTGCAACTACAGAAAGCCCGTGTGCAGCAACGAAGGCCCAATGCAGCCAAAAATAAATAAATAAATAAATTTGTTTTTTTTAAAAAACACTGTGTTAAGTCAAAGAAGCTAGTCACAAAGAACCATGTATGATTCCATTTACAAGAAATGTCCAGAATAGGCAAATCTATATAGCCAGTTGAGTGGTTGCCTTGGTCTGGAGCAAACAGGAAGAATGGGGGTGATGGCTAGGATAAATGGGATTTCTTTTAGGGGCAACGACAGTGTTCTGAATTTGTAATGATGGGTGCACAGCTCTGTGAATATACTAAAAGCCATTGAATTGTGCACTTTAAGTGGGTGACATGTGACATATCTCAATAAAGCTGTTTTTTAAAATAGTAAACTATACAAACAAAATCTCTGCCTTCTTGGTACTTACTTTCCAGTAGGGGTAATTCTATGTCAGGTGATGATAAGTGCTATAAAGAAAAGAATGAAAAAAAAAAAAAGAAAAGAATGAAGTTACAGAGTGATAGGACAAGGTCATGGTGAGATACCATTTTGTAAAGGGCGGCCACTGAAGGCCTTTCTAATGAGCTGAATTGAAGGATTCTGTATGGTACGTAGAACACTATAAGGACTTCATGTTTTATTTTAGATGAGATGCGAAATCATTTGAGGGGTCACAACAAAAATCTGACAGGACATGATTTCTGTTTAAAAGGGTCATGCCGGGCTTCCCTGGTGGCACAGTGGTTGAGAGTCCACCTGCCGATGCAGGGGACACGGGTTCGTGCCCAGGTCTGGGGGGATCCACATGCCGCGGAGCGGCTGGACCCGGGAGCCATGGCTGCTGAGCCTGCACGTCCGGAGCCTGTGCTCCGCAACGGGAGAGGCCACAGCAGTGAGAGGCCCGCATACAGCAAAAAAAAAAAAAAAAAAAAAAAAAAAAAGTTTGTAATTCATGTTTTACAAATTATAAAAGTAATGCATTTTTTAAATTCAAGCAATATGAAAACTATAAAACAAAATATTGAAGTCTCCCTCTCCCCGCAACAGGGTTAACCACCTTTAGTGTTTTGCTCTTGTTGAACTTTTTATGACCATATATTCAATTGTTACTTGAGATATAAAGGGATATTTTACATTGCAAATAAAAATGTTTGGAACGTTGTAGTTTCACAAACGTAAGAAAAACAGGAGTGTATTTACAAATATTCAATTGTCACACAACTTGTTGGAAAATAACTTTAATAGAATCAGGTTATGTAAATATATAAAATATATAAGAAGATATTCCAGTGTTCAAGATCACATCATAAACTTAAATACAAATTATAGAGGTAAAGTTAATTTTTTTAATTCAGATAACTTTAAACTTCATGATAAATTCAGTTCTTCATGCCATTTTCTGGTGAGTTATTGGTCTCTTTTTTTTTAACACACTATTTTTAGGACCACTCCTAGGTTCATAGCAAAATTGAGTGGAAAGTACAGAGGATTCCCATATACTGCCTGTCCACCCACATACACAACCTCTCCCATTATTGACAGCTCATACCAAAGTGGTACATTTGTTACAATTGGTTAACCTACATTGACACATTATTAGCACCCAAAGTCCATAGTTCACGTTACTTTTCTTCCTCGGTTTTTTATATTTGTGGGTTTTAACCAGTGTATTGACACATATCCACAATTACAGTATCGTAAAGAATAGTTTCACTGCCTTAAAAATCCTCTGTGCTCTGCTTATTCATCTATCCCTCTCCCCTAATCCCTAGAAACCGGTGATCTTTTTACTGTCTCCATAATTTTGCCTTTTCCAGAATGTCATATTGTTAGACTCATAGAGTGTGTAGCCTTCTCAGATTGGCTTCTTTCACTAAGTAATATGCGTTTAAGTTTCTTCCATGTCTTTTCATGGCTTGATAGCTTATTTCTTTTGAACAGTGAGTAATATTCTAATGTCTGAATGTACCACAGTCTATTTATCCATTCACCTACTGGAGGATGTCTTTGTTGCTTCCAAGCTTTGGTAGTTTTGAATAAAGCTGCCCTAAACATCTGTGTGCAGGTTTCTGTGTAGACATAATTTTTTAATCCATTTGGGGAAATACCAAGGAGTGCTATAGGGGAGGAAAGTTTTTCTCAACTCTCTTTGGGTCCTTAGCTGGGCCTAAAATTAAGTGTCATAAGACAGATTAACAGGAGAAAAGCTTACACATTTATTTAAGATAAAACTGTATGTGGCACAGGAACCTTCAGAAGGAAATGAAGACCCCAAAGAAATGGTTAAACTTGAGTGTTTGTATGCTAGTTTTGAGAAAGAATGGAAAGTCGTACGTAGAAAGAGTATGAGGCAAGTGTAGTAAACTGGGGAAATTTATATGGCCTGTTCCTTCAGATTCTTCTGTGTCCTTCCATCTTCAGTGACAAGGATGCTCCTTTTTTCCAAGTATAGGGAGGGCACCTCTCATTGAAGGGTTTTATGACCTGCCTCAGGGGAAGATCAGAAAGTCCTTCCTACACTTGCCATTTCTCAAATTCCTTCAGCGTGAAATATTCAGTATGCCAAAGTGCTGTATTTTGAGGTAGCATATACTGAATCCCATCAGAATTATTACTGGACTGTGTGGCAAGAGTGTGTTTAGTTTTGTAAGAAACTGCCAAACTCTGTTATGGACTGAATGTATCTTCCAAAAATTCATACATTGAAACCCTATCCGTACCCCCTTCCCTAATGTGATGGCATTGGGAGGGCCTTTGGGAGGTATTTAGGATTAGATATCATGTAGATGGAACTCTCAGGAATGGAATTAGTGCTCTTATAAGAACCGTATGAGAGACAGCTTGCTCCCCCTCTCTGCTCTTTGCCATGTGAGGATATAATGAGAATTGGCACTTTGCAGCACAGAAGAGGGTTCTCACCAGAACCTAATCATGCTGGCATCCTGATATTGGACTTCCAGCCTCCAGAACTCTGAGGAATAAATATCTGTTGTTTATAAACCATCCACTCTATGGTACTTTGTTATAGCAGCCCAAATTGACTAAGACACCATCTTTCAAAGTAGCTGTACCATTTTGCTTTCCCACCAGCAAAGAATGAGAGTTCCTGTTGCTCCCCATTCTCATCAACGTTTGCTGTTGTCAGTGTTTTGTATTTTGGCCATTCTAATAGGTATGTAGTGGATCCCATTGTTGTTTTAATTTGCAATTTCCTGATGACACATGTTGAACGTCTTTTCATATGTTTATTTGCCATCTGTTTGTCTTGTTTGGTGAGGTGTTTGTTCAGGTCTTTTGCCCATTTTTTAATTGGGTTGTTCATTTTCTTATTTTTGAGTTTTAAGTGTTTTTTGAATTTGGGGGATAACAGTCATTTATTAGATATATCTTCTGCAAATATTTTCTCCCAGTTTCTGGCTTGTCTTCTCATTCTCTTAAGCCTCTTTATTTTTTAAGTTTAAGGAATTTTAAATTTCTACCATAAGATCCCATTTTCTCCCTTACATATTAATTAGAGTTTGCTATTCCCATTCTCCACCCATTCTCTGAACCTCATTCCTTAAATTGCCTAGAGTCATCTTATACTCACTTCTCTAAAAGTCTGGGTGACCAGATTTCCCACATAAGAACAGACCTCATATATGTTGCCCTTTGAGCCTTGGATATCTGACGTAAACACAGAGGAAACCTCTTTACCGTTATCCATCTATATTCTCTGTTTCATTTTCTTGAACCAGCTTCCCATTTGCTTCAATCGTTCTCCTGTTCCCCACAGAGCCATAAAATAAAAATGTACCTTAGTTTCACAACCGAAGGGGACAGAGAATTGAACGTGATTGTTTTCACATAGAATGCGGTGCTAGAGCCAGCAGCAAAGCAAATTCATTTCTCATTTGCGTAACCATTTTCCGGCATTAGCATCTTACTTATTAATAAATGATGTAAGGAAATGGTTGGAAGAAGGGCCTGCATAAGGACATTTATTTAGATTTTCAAGTAGTTTGAAAAATTGAAGCCTAAGTTTAAAGCTCAGGATCAAAGCTCTGTGTTTTTGAAAACGCCTGTCTGTGGATCAAACATATAGAGTTACAAGAACTCCTGCTCATTTAGGGTGACGGTGGAAATCATAGAACAGTGGAAACGACTATTGTCCAGGAAACAATGTTGCCTTGGAAAATCTCATCTCCCAGAGACCTGTCTCTCTGAAATAGATGGAAAAAGCCTCCCTGGACATTGTCGTGAAGCTTAAATATCTCCTATGCTTAGCACAGGGGAGAAGACGTCATTGCAGTGAAAATGACTAAACCAGCCAAACCAGGTTGGTTTTCAGGTTTAAGAGTAATCTTCTCATTTGACAGATATTTACATATCCCTGTTCTGTGTAACTCAGTTCATACAGCAAGAAGGACATATTCAGATGAACACATAAAAGACACCAAGAGCTAAATGACATGAGAGGAACAAAAGTAATTTTGTGACTTAGATGGAACGAGTACTCTCCATTCAATAGACATGATCAGACAGGCTTTAAGGTGGAGATGTGACATGAACTGGACCTTAACGAACATGAGGAGGACGTTGGCAAGTGGAGACAGCAGGGAAGGGCAGTTTGGATAGAAGAGCATCTTGAGGAGAAGGTGTGGATGTAAAAGTCTGTATCCTCTGGTTCTGTTTGGGGGAAGAAGACCTGTTCAGTTTGGCGGGAGCTTAAAACATATATAAGGATATAAGGGAGAGGAGAAGACAGATGGAAAAGAGCATCAGGACTATTTAGTATTAGTTCTCTTTTGTTGCATAACGAATTACCCAAAACTTAGCAGCTTCAGGCAAAAAATAATTGTTACATCACAGTTTCTGTAGGTCAGGAATCCTGGTGCAGCTTAGCTGAGTAATTCAGGCTCAGAGTTTCTCATGAGGCTATAATCATGGTGTCTATGAGTCTGGGCTGCAGTCACCTAAGGCTTTTCTGGGGCTGGAGTTTCCATTTCTCAATTCACATGGCTGTCAACCAGAGACCTCGGTCCGCCTCCGTGGGGACCTCGCCACACGGGAGCTGGTTTCCCCTAGAGTAAGTAATGAGAGACATAGGCAGAAAGAGAGAAAGACCAGATCAGAAGCTCTAGTGCCTTTTGTAACCTGATCTTGGAAACGACTACCATCACTTCCACCATATTCTATGGGTCTCTCAGCCCAACCCTCCTGCCGTATGAGTGGGACTACACAGCGCTGTGGCTATCAGAAAATGGGGATCATCTGGGGCCATTTTAGAGTCTGAATAGGACAACCACCATTACAGTTGCGCAGATGGGGCCCTGCACATCTCTAAGGGGCTTCATTCATGCTGTAAACAGGATGGAAGAATTTTTGAGCAGTGGAGTGTATGAACAGATAAACAGAACTTTATGCTGCTCACAGTGTACTTAGTGACATCTAAATTCATGCAATAGATAAATGGTAGAATCCGTAAACGGCAGGGTGAACAGCTGGAAGGGTACTGCACGTCCAGATGAGATCTCATAAAGACTCAGCTGGGATGGAGGCAGTGGGAGGGGAAAGAAAGGTCAGATGCCCAAATCAATAGCACAAGACTCAATCAGCAGAACCTGGTACCTTTCTCCAAAGTAGTTCAAGCAGAGGGCTAATGGTGTCTAATGTGCTTGCTCTATGCACCTGAATATGTGAAAGACACTAAATATTTACTATTTAGGTGGCTGACAAACAGAGAAACAATACCTTTATAAAGATCTGTAGAAAAAGAACATAGTTTCAAGGACTAGCAGCTATGAAATCATTTCCTTTTTTGATTTCCTAAGAGGTCATCTAGTTTCATGAAAGCAAAGAAGGGAAAGAATAGAATACGACGTACTGTTTCCAATCCCGTTGCTCATCACCAGCACATTTCACTCCTCATCTGCTCAGAAAAACAATAAGCCAGCGAACCTCTGGGCCAGGGCCCAGAACTGGCATTCACTCTAGCCCCTGGACATGAGTCAGACCAATTACAGGTTTTGAGGACACCGCAGGTTGTTTGAAAACATTAAGTAGGTCAAATCATCCCGTGAAACGTAGGCTGCCAACTTCTTTATTAGTAGGAAGACCATTTATTCAATTATTCATGTATTTGACATCTGTTTCTGGAGTTCAAGGCAGTCTGATGGAGATTCTGAGTCTTACCAAAATGAGTCAGAGGCCCTGTCCTCTGGGGACCAACAGTCTACAAGGGTGATAGACTCAAAAGGCTAACACAGGGCAGCAGTGTGACGTGCCATTCAACACAAATTTCACAATAACTCAGTTTAAACAACCCATTGACATTTTTTTGGATCTCTCCCTGGCAGCGAAGTTCAGGAATGGTGAAAAAAATGAAGTAAGACATTGCTGTCAGCTGGGAACCAGTTTTTCCAGGCCAGCATCCAACTGCCAAGCTGGCACGTGACACTCTATACAGTTTAGGTGTTCTGAAGCCATGCTCCAAGAACTTGAAACATCATACCCCCTTTCTTATCATGTTCAGAAAAGTTAGTTAAAATCAAAGCAGCTCCTTGGATGAAGAAAGTGTTAAGACTATCTCAGCTGGGATCAGGGAAAGTCATCCACTAATCTAGAGGTAGGCAAAAATGCCAAAGTATGCCAAGAGGCAGGCAGAAAGACCGAACATCACGAGGGACTTCAGGGGTCAGGGGCAGGCCAATGCCACTCTGCAGGCTGCCTGAGCAGAGCTTTGGCGACCAGGCTGATGAGCATGGGCAGCTTCTCTCTGAATAAACTGAGCTGCAACAGGGCAGTCGAAGAGTAGAGGCACAGACAGTGGAGAGGGTTGTGAGGAGGAAAATGATCACCTCCACAGAGACACAAGAAAGGGACAGGGCTGAGTTCCTTCCATTCTGCAGGAACGTGCTCTTGGCAGCTTCTGCAGGTAGCTTATGAGATGGACAAGCTGAGGGTCCTAGTAAACATGCTGGTGGCCAGACCTAAATAGTGCTGTGGGGTATAGAAGAGTCAGTTTGGTTTCATCCGTGGTTTGATGGATGACCAGAAGAGGCACAAAGGCACCAGCAGGACCACCTGTTCTGACTCGGTCTGCATTGAAGGAAGAAATCACCACTACAACTAGGTGATGATTTCTTCCCTCCAGAATACCCCCCCCCCCACCATGAACATTCCCAAAGCATCTTGAGTTTACCTGTCTCACAGCACAGGGTTATCATTGCCTGCTTACCTGTATGTGCCCCTGCCTAGACTATAATCTCCTTGAGGTAACCACTGTTTCTCTATTTTCACTACCCAGCACAGTGCTGAGAATATAGGTATCATCAAATATTTGCTAAGTGAGACAGTAATTAGTTGATTTGCTGTTGGGTTTTGTTGGAGTGTAGGATATAGGAGTGGGAGTAGCAGGACGTGAGATTGGGAAGACAGAGGGAGCCTGTAGTGAACATTTTGCCTTTACCCGGAATCTAACCCCCGCTCCTTTTCTTCTGAGGAATTCCCAGTTTCCTTTATGGAATCCACCATTTTTGAATCACGGAAGGAGGTAGATCCACCTACCATTAAAGATGGCCAGTTGCCAACTGTTCTTTCCCAGCCTGCATTGCAGCTAGAGCATGGGCCTGTGACCTAAGTTCCACCCACCCCCGATTTTTGAATAGGGGGTTTGTAATGTAAGTAGCAGGGAGAGGAAAAAATCCACGGTGGCATTGGTGACAGCTGTGGAACTTTGTGCTGGGGGCAGCAGTAGGGTGATGGCTGAAGCAGAAGCCAGTGTCCATGGCAACAACATGAGTGGTGGGAACCGCCTCTTCCAGCTTTTGGTCGCGGCAGCAGTGATGTCTTCATCCAAACAGTTCCTCGGCGTGATTTTGAGAATAAGCTCTGGCAGCATAAACTTCTGAGCCTGGTTCTCCAGCCCTCCCAGCAATTCTGTGAACTGCCCAGTATCCTTTTTAAGAAATTCCTTTCTTGGTTAAATCAACCAGAGTCGGTTCCTGTAACTTACAACGTGGGACCCTGACTGATAGAGGACTAAATCCTGGGGGACCAGGTTAGAACTTTCCAATATTATCTACAGGCAGCAGGGAGCCATTTACAAGTTTTAAGGGGATTGTAGCAATCACAGAAGTGCTCTAAGAAGATCAAACTGTCAGCAGCAAGTAGCACAAACTGGAGAAAGAAAAGTCTGGAAGGGGAGACCAGGTAGGAAGCTTTTGCACCTCTACAGGTGAGAAGTAATGCAGTAATGAGGGACTGAACTAGGAGATTTGTTAACTGCTCCGATGGTAGGCCAACAGAAATAAGTCTGCTTCTGATTCCCTTCCTGGTTTTTCACAGAGACTTTAGTAAAGGAAAAAATGTGCTTCAGTGGAAAATGCGTTCTTTGGAGCACACGTTTCCAGGTTATCTTATTCTAGTCTTTAATTGTCTTTGAGCTTTTACAACTCTGTAATTTGTAGACAACTGTTAGCAATGCAAAATAATTCTTGTCTGCAGATGTATAAATTCTGCCTAGTGGAAGTTCAACTGACTTTCTTCCCCACACGGAAGAGGCCAGTTTTGCCTCCATTTGCGTGTTTATTTCAACATTTCTGATCTAAAAATGTAAACTTAAAAAAAATTTCTCCCTTGAACTGGTTCAAACAGCTCACTGGTTTCCTCATTAATGAAGTAAATAAAATCTTTAACTTGTGTTCCTATTTTTATCTGTATAAGACTAAAATGTAATCTTTTTATTACCAGTTTTAACAGCCTTGATTTCTTTTTTGTAAATGGAGTCTTGAAACCAAAGCTCCAAATGTAGGTAGATGACTGTTTCTATTATCCTAGGTTGGTGCTTAACGCTAGAGGTAAATTTCTAGTAAATGATAGAATTTACTTTAAAAGGGCCACTTGCCAAGTGCAAAGGCCAATATTTTGAAAGTTAAGTACAAATAAAATAACAAAGGCCTTGTGCAATCTCTGCCTTCCAGAGAACGCTTCTTGCAGAAAAAGCAACATCATGTCAGGTGAAAAAGAATCCCAGTTGCCTCCATTTTATCAGGAGTTACCACAAAAAAATGGATATCTACCTTTTAAGAAATGGAAATCGGCAAATATTTCTTGTTGACAGAGCTGGCCTATTCAGGTGTAAAGTATTTGTTACCCATGACCTAAGTGCATAGAAATCCAGTAGAAGTGGATAAGGGGTTAAAACCACTTTAGATAGATATCAGTATAAATGGATGGCTGCTTACAGTGCCAATCTTACGGCTGCATGCCAAATCCCTTTCAGTGAACTCCAAGAAAATGACCCAATTCTATGGTTATGTTAGAATTTTGTTGTATGGAATATTACTTAAAATAAGTGGGCCATTGGCTGAAAGTAAGAAGTCTTTGAATATATTTCATTGGAATGGAATTTGATTTGTACTACAATCATAAAATGTAGTCTAGTAGAGCAAGATACCCTTCCATGGGTTCATGAATACTGATCTATTTTTTACATAGATCTATCTCAGAAGCTAACATTCAGAAATGTGCTCGCACAATATGTCACAATATGTTGTTTAACAAAAATATAGAAAAAAAGTCATATCTGCCACAAATGAAAAGTGTCATTAATGCGTCAGCTGCAGGTTGTTCACAGGCTTCTGACTTGGTAGCTGGCTGAAGAGAACCACTTACTTAAGCAATTCCTCGCGATTAGATTCTGCTTGTTGCTTTTGGCTCCAGCGCAAAGCTGCTTTCAAAAGCAGGTGACAAAATGAATTCTATAAAGGCTCAAGTCTACGGCCTTATTTCAGGTCATTTGTAACTTCACAGATTGTTGGTAAAAAACGTAAGAGCATTAATAGGCTGGTGTAGTTTTCTTAACCCAGCTGAATAGGTTGGTTCTCAGAAAGACCCTTGCCATCCTTAAAGCCAAACTGCCTGGGTGCAAATCATGGCTCGACCATCTCCTAGCTGTTTGACCCTGAGCAAATTACTTAAAGCTCGCCATGTCTTGGTTACTCATCAGTAAATGCTAGAGTCCTTGTGAGTTGTGAATATGTAAAGTGCTCAGAATGAAGTCTGGGCTATAGAAACGCTGTATAACAGTTGGCTGATATTATTAAGATTTATTTAGCGGTTGAGAGAGCATTCCTAAAAACTACAACGGTTCTAGCTGCTTTCCAACATGTGGAAGAGAGGGAGCATTTCTCATTGTTGCCAACAGCTGGAGAAGACCAAGATGATCGACTACTCGCTTCTCTATTCTCGTATTTCCTGTCTCCCCTCCACATTTCCCACATTTCTGGGAAAAGCGCCCAATGGTGAGAACGATTTGTTTGTAGGAGCCTCCCACGAGATGTCCAAGGGATGGTACCTGGTCGGAATCCCATTCTTCAAGGGAAATGCCCTGACTCTTCCTCAGCTCAGTGGGAATGATCAAATTTTCTTTTGATCATTTTTTCTGGGAATTTCAGCGAATCTCACCCCAGATTGTAAGCATAATAAATGTGGATACCACCTTCTTTTAATCTCTCTTGCAAAGTAGTTAAGGGGTGTGAGAGTGGTTCTTACATTTTCAGGCTTGCCTTCCAAAGTCGGTCCTAAAAGAGGTGGACAGCCTTCCTGCTCCAGGAACAGAACAGGTTGTGCTCTGTTGGCATTGCTGCTAAGAGGGTTAGCATTCCACTGATAACCCCACAAGTGCTCTCTGTAGGGAAATGGGCAGTGCCTCATGGATTCCATCACCCCAAACAGGGGCGTCTGGGGAGGTTTGAGGAGCATGAATGGATCCTATCACTTTTATATAACTTGCCACACAAGCTTTGTTTAACATTCAAGTAAAATTACAGGAATGGGGGGCAGGGGGAGAGAGAGAAAGAAACTTAAGTAAGCTATGGTGAGGACAGCCTAAAGGTCAAAATTGTAATGTTAAATAAATCTTACAAGATTTTATAAACCCTAATTTATTGTCTATGTGCAACTGACATTTTAGCTCTTGGTTTAATACCAGACACTTCAAAGTATTCTTGTAGAAGAATGGTTGATATCCCTCTTACACAGTATAATTGGAATTCTGCATGTTAGAACATTTGGTTTCTGAAAGATTTTTGTAAATGTTAATAGCTGTCTTTTAAAATGGTGTAAGTGTGAAATGCTATGAAAAGCAAAGGTTTAAATGTCACTCTGTCTATAATTTTCATATTGTAAAAACTAAATAAGTTTTTAAAAATGGAAAACCTAAAAGCCTGCTACGAGTTTGAAGACAGCAACGCATTCATTCTTCCTTTTTGACAGGGATATGACATTTAGCCAAATGAGCCAATTTTAGAATTAAAGGTAACCTGTTTTTTCTAAAATTTACTATTGAACATTTAGACTAAACTGAAAAGCAGTCATACTTACAGAGTTCCCCACTTCTTTTCCCATATCGCATGAGATTATGGTTAAAGATCTGTCTTTAAAGCATGTACCCGATGAGCCACCCCGGTCTGTGTGGTCATTGCCATCTGCATTTTTGTTCTCGACACCAGGCATCTGGCTGAGGCTTTCAGGGTAGTGGTGAAGCCAGGGCACTTCTCCCCAGGGTGACCAAATGATTGGGCCATTACGAAAATTGAAAATCCCCCCTCCCTTTTTTTCCCCTCCTTTTCTTTTTCTCTCTAGTTAGCTCTCTCTTCCTTTTAAATATTTACTGAGCAGGAGAGAAAAATGTTCATTTTGCTCCCTTAACTCTACTTGGGAATCCAAATTCTAAATCACCTCCAGTGCTACAGCCTAAGTGTGCAGTTCAAGACTGAGCAGCATATTAAAAAAAAAAACTTAATAAGCCTGGTTCACTCAGAATAAGGTCTGGAATTACTGCTCAGAACCCATTTTTGCCTGCATACTGTTTAATGCACTAGTATAGTTGTAAAGAGTCATGTTGGTTATGTGGGTACCACCGGAAATTTGTTGCTCTTCGTAAAGTACCAAAAGTTGCAGACAAACAATTAATTAAAACAGAAATGAGATGACATTTATGAATTTTCCTATAAAATATCACACTCGTTACTGCGTTTCAGTTTTTTTGTTTGTTTTCTTTTTTTTTTTTGTGGTACGTGGGCCTCTCACTGCTGTGGTCTCTCCCATTGCGGAGCACAGGCTCCGGACGCGCAGGCTCAGCGGCCATGGCTCACGGGCCCAGCCGCTCCGCGGCATGTGGGATCTTCCCGGACCGGGGCACGAACCTGTGTCCCCTGCATCGGCAGGCGGACTCTCAACCACTGCGCCCCCAGGGAAGCCCTTCAGTATGTTTTTCTTATGAGAAGAGAAAGGAGCCCAGTTAAAGCTCAAACACCAGAAAGTATACACAGCTCATCCTCTAACTTCCCTCTGCTCCTATGAGCATGTGCTCTATATTTCAGCATCCTTTGCCTTATGCAACAGAAGAAAGCCAGTTAGTAGTACTGGTTTAATTTTCATAGCATCATTTGTAACATTTGTTGATTGTCCCACAGCCTTTAACTCTGTGAAGAGAAACCAGTTTTAGGCTAAGCCAATATTAGAGTCAGGAGGTACAGTATTGGCCAAATTCAATCTTTTCCGTTGGGATAAATTAGAGACAAATGTAGTTTGATCCCCTTTCATATTAATTTTGATCTTAATAATATACCATAATGTGATATCACTTGAACCATAAACTGGATGTTCTACTTCCTCCTTCTCCATAGAGAAGGAAAAATAAGCATCCTTCTATGTGAACAGGGGATTTTTGTTTTTGAGGAGACAGTCATATCCTGGGAAAGGCCTTAATAGCTTATTAGCCCTCTTATTTAATTATGACACATGAGCAGTGATTCTCAAACTTTAGCCAGCATCAGAGTCACCTTCAGGTCTTGTTAAAACACAGCATGCTGGGTCTCACGCCACAGTTTCTGATTCAGTAGATCTAGGATAAGGCTGAGAACTTGCATTTCTAACCAGTTCCCAGATGGTCCTGATGCTGCAGGTTCGAATTCCACACTTTGAGAGTCACTGAAATTGTGTGCTTTTCCAGCACCCAAGCTGAAAGGTAACTGGGTTATAGTTAACAACCCCACCTAGCAAATCTACTAAGTCACGTAGGGACATATTTTATATCCTGCTTTTCCTGTCTCCTAGAAAGATAAATTACATAAAACCAGACATTCACTAGATGACTTACAAAGATCATTTCTAACAGCGTGCGTCATGGAGTGGTAAAACTGCTTTAAAATTTTCCAGCTACATTATTGTGGACATTCCCTGTTTGGGGCCTTGATTATCCATTCATTCCTTTTTGTTTCCTGAGAGACAAAACTGCTAATAACTTCCATTTGTTAATTTCTTCTTCTGCCATCATTGGCTCTGCCTTGCTTGGATCCCATCGGTTTACCTCGTTCAACCCTCACTGCAATCAATGAGGAAGCTTTATAATTCCCATCTGACAGATCTGAGGACATGGCTGAGGGAGATTTAAAAAAAGGACATTTGGAAATACTGCTTTAGATACTCTAGAAGTTAACCTTGGAATAAACCAGACCACAGAGAGCATTGTCACCAGCTGACTGATCTCTTTTTATCCCCTGTGCTTCGGCATAAGGCAATCAGCCACATTGAGAGACCTCGTAAGAAACAACCCTGTAGCTCATTTGCTGCTTTCCTGTAAGGATGTTGTCAAGGACGGTATTTACTTCACTACAAAGCGCGTTCTTTGTGAAGGCCTGCTGGAGAAACTTCTCTTAGCTCTCAGTGCCAGGACGAGTTGTTTCTCCTCAACCCTGGGTTTGATCTACAGACCACGTCAATCGCGTACCCAGGCGTGTCCCCTTTTGGCTATACTTTTTCATCTTCCAACATATACATAATAATATTTACTTTTTTGAATGCTCTCAACAATGAGTATGACTAAGACAATTTGAGGAAACCGATAACAAACTTTGAGCTTAATTGAGCTTATTTCCTGCAGGAAGATGCCACTGTTTCCACTGAAATGGAAAACAATGGCAGGAAGTAGGAGTAACTGTGAGGGGAGAAGCAAATGGCTTAGGACCTGTATATGTTGAAAGGGCTGAAGAGGATTTGTGCACATCTAATTTATGTGAGAAGACTTTGTAAACTGTCCTTATCGTGCTTTTAGCATGTATGTGCTCTCCCCATTCTTCTCTCATGCCTCTTCCCCATTAATAGTTCTTTACACCCCTGTCACCTTCCCTCACAGAAATGGCAGGCAGGGAGTTCCTAGATTATTTTGTCAACAAATGATAAGCCTTGAGTTTCGGATAAGGGAAGGGCACTGATTGATTCTGTGCGGGACTGTACACCACAGAGTAAGAGAAAAATAAAATCCAAATATGTTTAGTCAACATGTTTTCTAAACTATTTAAGAAATCTTATCTAGCCTCCTCTTAAAATATGTGAGAATAGCTTCTAGCAGCTTGTTGTTCAGCTATGCTTATCTTAGAGCAAAACCAACAAAGAAAAGGAGATTTTCCCCGAAATTTGCTAATAAATTGTAAAGGGAAAAATAGCAGCTGAACCGTGGAGAACTCTGTCTGCTGCCACCCTACCCAACTTAGCATCACCAATAGTGAGATTAACAGCATCGTGAAAAAAGGACACAGGGATACAGTACCACTTATCACTTACCTTGTATTGCTTACCAAAAATAATTAGAATTAAAAAAAGGAGAGAGATATGGATAGATAGATAGGTAGATCCTGAATTGAATTGTAATGGAACGTCACATCAACCCAAACTGAGTGATATTCAGCAAAATAAATGACCTATACTCTTCAAAACAATATCATAGAGACGAAGAAGGGTTAAAGACACATACCAAATTAGAGAAAAATAAAAGTCATAAAAACTAAACAAAATGCAAGATCCTAAATTGGATTCTGAACCAGGGACAAAATTACTCTAAAGGATATCGCTGGAACCATTGGCAAAACTTGAATAAAGATCTGTAGATTAGATAATGGTACTGTATCAATGTTCAACTTCCTCATTTTGATCATTGTACCATAAGTATGTGAATGAATATCCCTCTTCTTAGGAAATACACACTGAACTATTTAGGGATAAAGAGACACTGTGTCTACAACTTACTCTCAAAAGGTTCAGAAAAATCATATAATCATTACATACATATATATGTATTATGTGTCATTTTAACCCATATTTGTTTTGCAAATATGTATCTTTTTATCTATCTACATATATATAGAGAGAGTTAATATCTATCTTTCTATCTACCTAAAGAGATATATATATATAGAGAGAGAGAGGTAAAGTAAAGTAAATGAGGTAAAAATATTAAAAACTCCTGAATCTGGATGAAGGGTACACATTGTACTATTATTTGTTCTTTGTACCATTATTGCAGTTTTTCTGTGTGTTTGAAATTATCACAAAATATAGTTTTTAAAAAAAAAAAGGATAGCCAGAATATTCTCCTAAGCAACAGTGAATGAAGTGTTGTTTGTGATGTGGTAAAGCACATAGCTGCAAAATAAGGTCATTCACACAACAAGCATCGTCATCTGTAAAGCATGATACCTAGTGAAAACCCCTTTTTTTTTTCGCACATAGACTTGGCTAAATCCTTTTTAGAATTTTGTGAAGCACTAGAGTTTATTATTTACACCACAGAGTTCTCATGTGATAGCAATGTTATGCATGCCATCTTTAAAACATGCTTAGACCTCAAAAAGCCCTTCCCCCATCCTCTAAAAAAACTCAGAACGTACCAGAGCATAGGAGTTACCAGCTGGGGCCATATATCTGTTTTCTCTGGCAGGGTTAGTGCCATTATAATCCAATAGGCCTGTGTGAATGTGTGGCAAACATTAACTTCCATTTTTATTGCGGAGCTTGATAGAAAAGAACAGTTGTTCCTTTTCATTCCTGAATGTTTTCATGGTGACATTTCTCGGTCTGTGGGTTTAGGGGTGGCGCGCGCGTGTGTGTGTGTGTGTGTGTGTGTGTGTGCGCGCGCGTGTGTGTATGTGTGTGCGTATGTGTGTTTACTGCTTTCTTTTTCCTCAAAGAGATCATCTAGTGACCTTGAAATCTGCACTGGCATTTTGCTGGCAGGAAGGGAAGCTCTCTCTTCTCATTTGCAAAATGAATAACAATTTGATCATCCTTAAACTTCTAAAAGGTTAATTATGCTCTCTCCATGAGTACTGAATAAAAACCTGTTTTATCTCTACCCAAATGAAACCCACAGGGCTCACCCTCCCTCTAACTCTGCCAGGAGACCAGGTCCTTCCGGCTGTCAATTAACCACTATCAACTCCTAGATCTGCGTGAGCTGCAGTAGATTTTCTCATCCAAAAACTATGACAGCCCTCATTTGCTAGAGCTGTGTGGTGACTTTAAAAATGTCTCAGCAGGAAAGTGTTATCTGGCTTTGGGCATGATGGAAAGAAAAGGGAAGCAGGAGGAGTGAGCCAGAGGGAAAGAAAGAGCAAGATAAAAAGGTGTTGGATTACTAAAACTTCGTTTCACACAAGAACAAAGCAGCAAAACAAAAATGGATGCACAAAGATAATAAAAATAACCACCGTTAAAATTAAAAACAAATTTTAAGTCTTTAAGCCTTTTGCTCCCAGAAACATTCGATTTTTGCTGATCTGACAATCCTCAAAGAGGGTACATGTCCCTGTACTCAACTATAAAAGCACCTGTGGGCCAGCACTTAGGGGAGGGGTAGTTGACAAACCTTGTACAGAAAAGGTTCGACCTCTACCATTCCACCATTTAAAATTTCTAAGCTACTACTATTTCTTGGCCATAAACATAACTCTTTAATTACAAGCCAGAAACCATATCTTAAAAAAGAACTCTAAGAGAGTTACATTTCATTTTATTCCAAGAATACCTCATTTTTCAAAGGAAAGTAATAGCCAAAAGTGTGGTTGAGGGGCAGAAATCCCTGCCTTCTGCCTGATACTCACGGCTCCTTGTTTTAATAACTTAAAATTTGTAACTTGAACAATTTCACGTAAGACAGCCAACTTTATTACATGGGAAAACAAAAGAAACAAGAAAAGGTGGAACAAGCAATATGGTTTTTTCTAAAGGAAACATGTTACTATATATAACAGTTGAGATGTTTTAACAGTAATGTAATTATCATGATGCCATGTAGGGCTGGATCTCTTAACCAGACTGAAGTGGGTTACTGTATGTGTATAAAAAGGCCTCTGTGTAACTATACCCCACAAGTTCTGTATGCAGCAGAGTAAATCCTGGTCGGGATGGGGCACCACGGCTCTGATTTCTATAGCAACACCTCTGTAAGAAGATCTAGTGGAGACTACAACTTTCCAGTGATTTCATGAAAACGGAAATGATTTTCACCAAGAAGCACTCATGCAAATTATACAGTTTTTGTTGTTCTTCCTGGATTTGTGTGTATGTGCATGTAGTAAAATACACATAACATAAATTTACCAGTTTATAAAAATAGAATTACCATACGACCCAGCAATCCCACTACTGGGCATATACCCTGAGAAAACCATAACTTAAAAAGAGTCATGTACCAAAATGTTCATTGCAGCTCTTTTTACAATAGCCAGGACATGGAAGCAACCTAAGTGTCCATCAACAGATGAATGGATAAAGAAGACGTGGCACATATATACAATGGAATATTACTCAGCCATAAAAAGGAACGAAACTGAGTTATTTGTAGTGAGGTGGATGGACCTAGAGTCTGTCATACAGAGTGAAGTAAGTCAGAAAGAGAAAAATAAATACCATATGCTAACACATATATATATATGGAATCTAAAAAAAAAAATTACCAGTTTAACCATTTGTACACTCCAGTGGCATTAAGTACATTTACAATGTTGTGTAACCGTTACCACCATCCATCTCCAGAACTATTTCATTATCCTAAACAGAAACTCTATAGCCATTAAACAATGCCCCCAAACCGTGCTATGTTCTGAATGCCTGTGTCCCCTCAAAATCCATATGTTGAAATCCTAATGGCCCATGTGATAGTATTAATAGGTGGGGCCTTGGGAGATGCTTAGGGGCCCTCATGAATGGGATTAGTGCCCTTATAAAAGAGACCTCACAGAGCTCCCCAGCCCATCCTGGCTCTGTGAGTGTACAGCCAGAAATTTGTGATCAGAAGAGAAGAGCCTCTCACTTGAACAGGCCGGCACCCTGATCTTGAACTTCCAGTTTTCAGAACTGTGAGAAATGAATTTCTATTGTTTATAAACCACCCAGTCTGTGGTATTTTGTTATAGCAGTCTGAACAGATTAATATACCCCAGCCCCTGGTAACCTCCATTCTGCTTTCTGTCTATTAATTTACCTTTCTAGGGCTTCCCTGGTGGCGCAGTGGTTGGGAGTCCGCCTGCCGATGCAGGGGACACGGGTTTGTGCCCCGGTCCGGGAAGATCCCACATGCCGCGGAGCGGCTGGGCCCGTGAGCCATGGCCGCTGAGCCTGCGCTTCCGGAGCCTGTGCTCCGCAGCGGGAGAGGCCACAACAGTGAGAGGCCCTAGTACCGCAAAAAAAAAAAAAAAAAAAAAAAAAAATTTACCTTTCTAGGTACCTTATGTAAGTAGAATCAGATGATATTTGTTCTTTGTGTATCTGGTTTATTTCACTTAGCATAATATTTTCAAGGTTTATCTGTATTTTAGCATGTGTCAGAATTTTGCTCCTTTTTTTAAGGCTGAATAATATTCAATTGCCTGTATATATCACATTTTCTTTATCCATTCATCTGTCAATGGACATTCAGGTGGTTTCCACCTATTGGCTATTATAAGTAATGCTGCTATGGACATTGATGTGCAAATATCTGTTTGAACCCCACCTTTCAATTCTTTTGGGTATATACCTAGAAGTGGAGTTGCAAAGTGTAGTTTTTTGTGTGTAATAGTGTGTAAGTTAGGCCATGATATGTGAGGTAAGAAAAAGAATAGAAATTTTAATTAGCAAATATTGGGTATTAGTTGCTTTGATTCTAGTCCAAGATCTTTTAAATTGTTGTCTTTCAATTATTTGAATCTTTGCAGGAAGATTTTGAAACTTCAGAAAATGGGAAAAGAAATGGAATCCATCCTCTTTATAATTTTCTTCTAGCAAATAGTGTAGAGTTGAGGTCCCAACTAAAGGACTTACATGGGTAATGAATATCTTTCTCTGAGTTATAAACAGAGCAAGAACTTGACACTTCTTAACGGTAGTTATCATTTGGGAGACACAGCTGACAAGAGTTCCATCCCCAGCTTCCTGTGTACCTCTCCTCTCTTACAGTACTGGAAATGTTTTCCACTGCCCATCTACAGTGTCCTTTGGCAAACAGCCTCTCTCTTCCCTCTCTCTTCCCTCCAGCCCACTGTGCCCCTCATGAACCAGATAATCCCACTGCCTTGCTCCCCTCTAATGCTAATTTTTCTTGGGATAGGCCCATGATCTGAAGAGGGTCTGTCTAGACTGGCTCACTGACCAGTAGCCTATGATCCAGCTTTTGGATTACAAACATGAGCTAAACTAGTTCGACTTCTCTCTTAGGAAATGAGAATCAGGAAACAGAGACTGAATCATATACCCACTGAGGCAGAGGGCAAAGATTGTACTAAGAATGCTATAAGGTAGAGTCACATTTGGAGAGAAGGCTTTAAGTCAAAGTCACATGCTGGCTGAAATTATGAGACAGCAGAAAAAGTCGGACGTTAGGGGAAAAAAGTGGATCAGATGCAGAGAGAATAGAAACATCATGTGAGAAAGAGAACATGCAGCCCGTGAGGAAGATGACAGAGTTGCTTGCAAGATCTGCCTTTGTGCCCAAGGCTTGCCGTTTCAAGGTCTCTTCATGTGTTTCTTTTCCAGTGGACCCTTTTGTTGAGTTAACTGGAGTAGGTCTCTGTTCCTTGCAGTTTAACAAGCCCAGCTGAAAGTCTCAACTGTTGCTTTCTCTTCTATATCTGCCTCCTTCCAATGTCTCTTTTTGTCCTTCTAAGCCACCTTCTTTCTTTTTTCCTCTTTTCCTTCCCCCCATCTATTCCTTAGACATACTGCTAGGGTCCATCCCTATGGAAGACCCTAGAGAATCGAAGAAAAATAATACAGTGAGGTTTGTTTTTTGTTTTTTGTTTTTTTTTTTTCGGTACGTGGGCCTCTCACTGTTGTGGCCTCTCCCGTTGCAGAGCACAGGCTCCGGACGCGCAGGCTCAGCGGCCATGGCTCACGGGCCCAGCCGCTCCACGGCATGTGGGATCTTCCCGGACCGGGGCACAAACCCGTGTCCCCTGCATGGGCAGGCAGACTCTCAACCACTGTGCCACCAGGGAAGCCCTGAGTTTTTTTTTTAATAGAAGCTTTATTGAGATATAATTTACATACCATAAAATGTAATATTTCCAAGTGTAAAATTCAGTGGTTATTAGTATTTTCGCAGAGTTGTATAATCATCACCACTGTCCAATTTGGGAACATTTTTATCACCCCACAAAGAAATCCCATACCCATTAACAGTCTTCCTCCTTTCCCTCCTCCCCCTAGTCCTAATCTGCCAATCTACTCTCTGTCTCTATTGATTTGCCTATTCTGATTTCATGTAAATACAATATGTAGAAAATACAACAAATACATTATGTGACTAGCTTCTTTCGCTTACCATAATGTTTTCAAGATCCACGCATGCTGTTGCACATATCAGCACTTCATTCCATTTTATCATCAAGTGACATTCCATTGTATGTATATACCACATTTGTTTATCCATTCATCAGTTAATGGACATGTGGGTTATTTCCGGCTTAGGGTGATCATTGTGTACAGGCATTTGTGTGGACATGTTTTCAGTTCTCTTGGGCACATATGAAGGAGTGGAATTGCTGGATCATATGGTCTAATGCAGTGCTTTTTTTTTTTTTTTTTTTTTGCGGTACGCGGGCCTCTCACTGTTGTGGCCTCTCCCGTTGCGGAGCACAGGCTCCGGACGCACAGGCTGAGTGGCCATGGCTCACGGGCCTAGCCGCTCCACGGCATGTGGGATCTTCCCAGACCAGGGCACGAACCCATGTCCCCTGCATTGGCAGGTGGACTCTCAACCACTGCGCCACCAGGGAAGCCCTCACCACCAGGGAAGCCCATAATGCAGTGCATTTAATTGCCTTTTGCTCCCTTTTCCTTTCTATGATATATTGAGACCTTCAGGTTTTGCTACTATCATTCTCTGTTCTTTTTATTTTCTTTGCATGTCACTGCTTTCAGTACACTTTTCCATTTTTCTCTTCTCATTTTTACTTTTCTGATTATTTGAATTCAGTTTTTAAAAATCATCCTTAAATCCTTTTACTGTGTTCCCTTTATCATTCCTTCCTTCTCTTTCCCTGTCTCTGATCGTGCTTGAGGAAAACCTGCTTCACCTAGAGGAAAGTAAGACTCATGTGAAATATAATCCCATGAAGGAGTTATATAGAGTAAGAACTCAGAAACATAAACAGAAGGACATATTCAAGGGTGAATAGATATAAGACTATAATAGCTTGTATTTAAATGACCATCGTGGTCATATTTTTATTCCTGTGTTTGACAAGTCTGACCAAAAAAACTGGATGTTGACCTGCAGCCTCTCCCTTCCATCCATCCAAACAAACTGCAAATATAATGTGACTCCCAGGTAATTGCTGCAGCCGCTGCTGTAGGGGATGTCACCATCAGCAGCAGTAACCCTTTGCCTCGGGCACCATATGGACAGTGACAGGCAAATCACCCTGATGAGGTGAAGTGCTGTAAGTGGGTTGAGGGAGGCCTTTCACTTGTCCCAGCCCCACTGCTTCCCAGTAGGACGTGCCTCTGTCTTATTCTCACAGTAAACTCAAGTTTGAAGCTGCGAAGCACCAATTTTGCTCAGGGAGATGACTCAGTGTTTTCTAAGTTTCTGACAGCTGACCAATTAAAAACCAGATGACACCGTTAACAAGCTCTAAATAAGCCAGGAGGTAGAGCAGGAGAAGGCACCAAAGCACCTACTATACAGCCATTCGCAGTGTGAGCTTGAGAGAAATTCAATGATAATGACATTGATGAAGATGATGCCGATGACCTCAGGGATGCTGAGCAGGATTCAGATCATTAACCGCAAGGCAGCAAGTTCTGTTTCTTCCAAATATTTCTAGTGAGCTTTCAATTTCCTCCATTTCAGTACTTTCTTTTGTCTTCACAATTCTGAAATTTCATCCAGTTCCAGTTAATGATTTGAATCCTACCCAACATACCTAAAGGATTCATCGTCATCTTCACCAGCATAGCTATCACACTCACACTAAGCATGACCACATATCAGATGAAGGAATGTGGCCGGTTTCACGTGTCACTTTAAAAGCATAGTTTCATCCATTTTTATAGTCAAACCACAAAGCTTATACCACTACTAAGATGTTTGTTTATAAGCCCATTGTTTAGCCTTTCAGACTGTGAAAGGGAAAGCCATATAAAGTCATATTCCTGAAATTCATCAAGGTTACCATTTTGTCAAAGCCTCTGGAAATTCTTCAGGACTATGACAGAGAGGGGCCTGAATCTGAAATTGATCTGCATTGCCCTTTCCTTACAGTTCTGATAAATATTCAGGATGTCAGGTAATGCTTTGTGTCTGTAGTGGATGTGAACAGTAATGGTTTTTATTTTTATTTTCCTCCTCCTTATTAGCCAATATACCAAACCCCCTTCCAAATAAAGAGGTGGAGGCAGTAATAATCAGGAATTTTTGCATCAGTGAGTGCATCTTTGTCTCTGCGTGATCAGACTTTAGCGCAAGAGGTCTGAGACAACAAGCATGGGGCTGCTGGACTTTCTGACTGAGTTGCTATAGAAAGTGCACATTCAGAAAGTTTTGGATAGCACAGCATGATGCAAATTGCTACCATACGCATCACTGACTGGGACCAGGCCAGTCTCAGCAGTGGTGGCGGGAGTGACATCACCAACGCTATGACTTGAACCACCCTCAGGGGAACGCAGCTGATGAACCAGTGATGGTGGTTAGCAACACACACAGACCCAGCAATGCACACCAGATGAGACCAATAGGGAAGCAGCCGCAGGGGTTCTTAGTTTCATTTCTCAAATTTTTTAGCTAACCCACATAAAAAATTTACTATAAGAGAAACTTGGGACATTCTGAGGCAATGATGGGAAGTGGCACTATGAGCAACCTTTTATTTTGTTCTTATCAGGGAAGAAATCAACAGAAATGAAAGCTTTCCTGGTATATGTTAATAGCTAACCATTCTGGTCACCAGTTCTGATGTATGGGTCTTTCCCCATATCAAGCAATTCTCGAACACCAGCTGGGTGTCCTACAATTCAACTCAATTCTGACACTGTCTGCCTGGAGATAGCATCAGATGCCACAGGTTAAGGGCTCAGTCCTACAAGACTGCCCCCCTCCCCCATTTCAGATGCCAATCACAAGTCCAGGTTGTCACCTGTGCTTCTGACCAACCAGTTATAGATTGGAGATTCCAACCACCCCCTCCTTTGGGTTTGGTTAATTCACTAGAGCAGCTCATAGAACTGAGAAACATTTTACTTTACTAGATTATGAGTTTTATATAAAAAGATATAACAAATGGAAGAGACATAGGGCAACGTATGGGGAAAGAGTGCAGGGTTTCCATCCTCTCTGAGTCAGCCACTCTCCACACATCGCCACATGTTCACCAACATGAAAGCTCTCCAGATCCTTTCTTTTTGTTTTTTGTTTTTTTGTTTGAAGGCTTCATTATATAGGCATGATTGATTAAACCACTGGCCATTGGTGATTGAAATTAATTTCCAGCCCCTCTCCCCTCCCCAGAAGTCTGTGGTTTATGTACTTATTATATTTTTCCCCACTAATGTGCACATTCATGCAAACAGGGAGCTAACTGGGTGAACGCTATGAGGAAAAGCCATAGGGAACAGCAGAGGGAACGGCATTTGGGAACTCCTGAGAAAGCAGAGAGCTTGGTGTGCTAAGCAACTGAGAGCAGTGTGGCATTACGATTTATCTGGAACCGCAGATGCCTCCCACTCTGAAAACTGAAGCAAGGAGTTGGACAAAAGAATGAAAACACCATTAGGAAAAATAGTCCCCAGTGTGCAAAATAGCCCAGATGTACTAAGGAAGGGTATGAATTGAGAAGGGAGAAATCGACTTCCACTGCTTTGCAAACCACACAAAGAAACATGTTCTCATTAAATTTCATGATAATCTTTTGTTTTCCATTTTCTTGATAAGGTCAAATGAAAAACACCTGCCTTTACAAAATTCAGTGAGAGAAAGTTGTAAGGAGAGAAGTGAAGCTGTTTTAGCATGAGTCAGCAAATTCTACACTCCACACCTTCACAGTCTTTGCTGCTGTCAGGCACTTGTTAAGCTTAAAATGTCATTGTTTGTGATAAAAATTAACAAAAACATGTCACAGACGAATTATAATCCTTTTACTTAACACATTATTCTCTGGATGCACTGTTTGTTGTACCAGTGTTATTGAGTATGTCAGTTAAAACAGGAAATCACCCAAAAAACAAAATACAGGCTTATCTCAAACATTTTAACACTCATTTGCCATTTGTTCTGATATAAAGCTGAGATCAGGGACCTGAACATTGGCTTTCTTTCAGAAATCACATGCAAAATGCATCACTAATTTTTCTGTAGGAGAAACTTAAACATATTTATGGAGAAATATGATGCAAATCGCTTCTAGATTCCTAGAATCAGGATGCCCTCCCCACAATGTTCATAGTTGTCTCTACCATACCTAATCCACTGCATTTCCACTATAGCAACTCTGTTAAGTATTTCCAACACTTTCAACTTAGTTTACATTGAAATAAGAAGTTTCTTCTCAACCTCATATGTTATTGGTTTACATAAATTTGAACTAAATTTTATAATTACAATAGCCATTACAACTTGCTTAAATAGGCTTGGGAACAAATGTAGCCAGCTTCATGAAGCACACATCTTAACTGGTAGGAGAAGAAGGGTAAAGATGTGTTAAAGGAACTTCTTTAAGCTGAAAAGAAATAGCACTGACTAATGAAAAGAAAACATACAAAAGTAAAAATATTTCTGGAAAGCGTAAATATATAATAAAGGTAGTGGATCAATCACTTATAAAGCAAGTATGAAGGTTAAAAGACAAAAGTAGTAAAATTAACTAAAGTTACAATAAATTAGTTAAGGGATTCATAAAACAAAAAGATGTACAATGTGTCATCGAAAGTATAAAAAGCAGAATGGGGGAGTAAAATGATAAAGCATTGTAGGGCTGCTTTAGTGGCAGTGAACTGCTTTAGCTCTTGCTTATCTGAAAAACTCTTAACCTCTCCTTCAATTCTGAATGATAACCTTGCTAGGTAGAGAATTATTGGTTGGAAGTTTTTTCCATTCAGTGCTTTGAATATGTCATGCCCTTCCTTCCAACCTGTAAGGTTTCTGCTGAAAAATTTGTTGATAGCCTTCTGAGGTTTCCCTGGTAGGTAACAAGTTGTTTTTCTCTTGCTGCTTTTAGGATTCTCTCTTTATCCTTAAATTTTACCATTTTCATTATAATGTGTCTTGGTATGTATCTCTTTGAGTTCATCTTATTCTGTCTGGGCTTCCTGGACCTAACTGTCTGTTTCATACCCCAGATTAGGGAAGTTTTCAGACACTATTTCTTCAAATAATTTTTCTGACCCTTACTCTCTCTCTTCTCCTTCTGGGGGATCCCTATGATATGAATGTTTTTCCACTTGATGTTGTCCCCAAATTCCCTTAAGTCATATTCACTTTTCTTAATTTTTTTTTTTTTCTTTTTGGTGCTCTGTCCGGGTGAGTTTTATTGCCCTGTCTTCCAGTTCACTGATTTGTTCTTCTGCCTCATCCAATCTGCTGTTGAACCCCTCTGGTGTGTTTTTCAGTTCAATTAAAACTTCTGTTTGGTATTTTCTTTGTTACAGTTCCCACTATATTCGTCCATTCTTCTCCTGAGTTCAGCGAGCATCTTTATGACTATGACTTTTAACTCTTCATCAGGTAGATGGCTTAACTCTGTTTTGTTTATCCCTTTTTCTGAAGTTTTGTCATGTTCTTTGGATGGAAACATAGTTCCTCTGTCTCTTCATCTTGCCTAATTTTGTGTTTGTTTCTATGGATTAGGTAAATAAGCTACTCTTCCCATTTTTGAAGAAGTGCCCTTATATAAGAGAGGTCCTGTGGGGCTCCAAAGCACAGTCCTACCTGGCCACCATAGCCAAGCACTTAAGGGGCCTTCCCTATGTGGGCTGTGCGGGCCCTCCTGCTGTGGTGAGGGTGTGGTAGCTGCTGGGTTCTGATGGGCAGGACTGGCCCCCAGAATAGCTGTGAGACCTGGCCTTAGTGGCTGCCAGGCACTGGTGGGTGGAGTTACCACCCAGCAGGTTGTGAGGCCTAGCTGAGATGCAGGCATGTACAGGGTTCTCAGCAGGGCTTACCGCCTGGCACTAACAGGTTAGATGGAGATTTCCAAAATGTTGCTCACCAGTGCTGGTATTAGCAAGGTAGCCTACAATCACAAAAATGACCTCCTCTGGTGTCTCAGGGCCCAGGAGCATCCCTGCTGGTTCCTGCCTCTCCAGCAGATGTTTCAAGAGTAGTAAATGGATCCCCTTCACCTATGGTCCATGCACTTTCAATGTGATGTTTTTGTGCTGCTTTTCAGGTCAGGTGAGTTTGCACATGAGCCCTTTAAGAGTGGGTTTTTTTTGTTCCCTGTGGTTCCATAGTTTTCCTGTATGTGTTCCCTGTTGATTTTCAAAGCCAGGTATTTGGGGGACTCATCTCTCCTGTGCACGATCTATGCTTTGGGGTGCCTGATGTGGAGCTCAAATCCCTTGCTCCTCAGGAAAATTAACTATACCTTTGTGATTGTTCCCAATTGTGGATCGCCGTACCTGGGATGTCATTTTTTTCCTTGGTGTGGCCATATCTCTGTTTCCCCTACCCACCTGTGTCCTTTTACCCTTTGTTGTGGAGACTCTGTTCATCCAGTTTTCAGGTCTTTTTCAGAGAGAATTATTCCATATGTAGTTGTAGATTTGCTGTGTCCCTGGGAGGAGGTGCGTTCAAGATCTTCCTCTGCCACCATCTTGAACCCCTCATCACATTATGCTTATTTTAGTAGGTCTTCTTTCCTCAATTATTTTAGAGAACTGGGTAGAATACTGAAAAAAGAGGATGAACAAAGCAAAATATTAAGTGATGGCTGTGACCTCTTTCAAAGACATCATTAATTTAATACCCAGATTTCTTTAACAATGATAGGAAATGTCATCTATTGCATTTACATTTTCATAATAGATAAATAATGCAAATTCATTGTAAATAATTCCAACAATACAGAAAAGTATAAGAGATAAAGTAAAAGCACTAAAATCCCCCAACCCACTAACAACTACCATTAACATTAATTTATATATAGTATTCTGCATGCATAAATAAGATTTTGATGGTGTACTGACTTCTTTCTCTGTAAATAACTCTGTACTCAGATTGTCACCTTTGCACAGGAGTATGATGAATATAGACGTGCCATCAGGTACAATCTCCTGATGGTCTTTCAGGGACTCCTTTCCACAAATCCAACTGAAAGTAAAATAAATACTATGATACAGATATAATGATGTCCTGTTACGAACATCTTGGCCTTGAGATGTAGCCTGTCTCATATTTTTTCTCTTGGTGCATATATGTGTACGTCCTAAATAAAATGTTATCTTTTTACCCCCTCCATAGAACTGGTAAGTATTTAATTAAATTGAATTCCATTGATTTATTGCAGTGAACTGCATTGAGTTGAATTAAAGAGAGCCATATGGGAATTGTTGAGCAGTTGTTAAAACATGTCTCTACTCTTGTGGCAACATGGTGCCTTCAGTGTCATGATTTTTAACAACAAAATAAAAAGACTTCTAATCTTTTAAGATAGCAAAATCTCTTAAAGTCCCATCCCAGTGAAAAAGGTACTATTCTATTAAAAAAGTCCAAAAATAAATAAATTACACCACCACAACTCTCAGTTGTTGAATGAATCAGAGGAAAAGAATTTTTTTTAATTGTCTTGATAGGTATACGTGTTATTTTTATTCTCAGGATTATCACTCCTTCAAACCTTAATCTATTCTCAAAATCCTATCCCTTCGAGGAATAGAACCACTGCTAAAAAGTCTTTTAAATACCAAAATCTACCATTAGAAGCCAGGAAATGTGGAATTAAATAGTCCAGTTGTTTAGCCTATTATGACTCCTCATTGATGGGCCACTGTGGGTCACTTGATAGGGAGGTGCTCTAGAATTCTGGCTCTTTGAGAAAGTACCAAGAGGACGTCATCACTCCTTCTGCAATAAGAGGTTCACCTGTGCCTAATAATTGCTACTAATAATCCCTAAGGTGTATTCTTTATCCAGCTAGGAGATATTAAAACTACTTTTCACTGGTTTGGCATTTTTTTTCCTTGTCTAGTTAAACAACAGAGCTCTTTAGTACATGTCATGATCAAGCCACTGGAATGGGCCCCTGAAAGGGGTGTACACATGAAGAGCGCCCTAATAATCTTCAGAAATAAGCAGGCATCCAACATGACAGGGGAGGAAGACGTGTATCCTATCTGAAAAGCAATTCCACTAAATGGAATGGGGCCTGGGAGAACAAAAAGATAAATTAGAGCCCTTTCATCTACAGAATCAAGATAAACAAAAGCAGTGGAGAAAACTTAAACCCCTATGGCTGGTAACTGGCCGCCATCTGGCTTCCATAAATCCTTGGAAGTGGAGAAAGCATTTCAGGTGCTAAATGAGACAAGGGTTACAGCCCGTATGTTGAAATCAGTGCATTTACAAATAGCCATACTGTTAATTACAGTTATTTGCAAATGGCGGCAACAACAGCTATTGCTTCCCAGTAATCATTCTCCAGTTATTTAGTAACAGAATCCTGACTTTATCTGAGTGCATCTAAGAACGCAGATAGAGGGCTCTGTTTTTCTGCCACCCTTTCAGTTAGATGTGACCATGTGATGAAGTTCTGGCCAATGATACAAAACCAAAGTGTTACATAGTATTTACAGAAAGTTTCCTTACGAGGCAGGGACTAAACCTTTCTTTCTTTTTTTTTTTGTCTTTCCTCATCCTGCTATACAGAATATAAAAATGTAAACCCCCTCATAAGGAAAATGGAGCAGAAAACTAGAAGGAACCATGTCAGTCCTTGACTCACTACCTCCAGATTTACTTTACTTAAAAGAGAATTAAACTTTTGTATTGTTTAAGCCACTGTCCTTTGAGAGCTCACTATTATTTGCCGCTGAAAGTAATCCCAGCTAATACAGATTTACAGAATGCCCAAATGTGCTGGCAGTGCAGAAGAATTGGCCAAGGCTGTTTACACAGGTTAATGGAAATGACTTCAACCTAAATGCCCTAGTAAGCAAAAGGGTAAGGAGGTACCAATGGGACATGGGGAGCCATGCCCAAAGGCCAGGGAGACAATCACTGTAGTCACCCCGTACTGGGCCTGAACATAGCCTCATAAAACTTCTCAATTCAGTGAAGATTCAGGTCACTACTACCAATTTTTGAACTGGACATAGGCCGAGAGAAACATATTAAATGAAGGCTCTCCAGCAGTTTTTCTCAACTTTTAATTTGATACCACTTCTGGTACACATAAAAAGCTCTAAGCCCTCACCCTTGAGATAATGATACATCCCTGAAGGGTTATTACCCCCCAACACACTCCATGCCTGTTGAGAATATCTAGAACAGAGCTCCCATGGTCTGTCTGGGTGCTGCCAGAGGTACTCATTAGGGGGGTTTGTTCTTCGTGTATAAAGCAGTTCTCAACTTCTTTTTTTTTTTTTTCTGCTTCAAGAAATAGAACAGATGATATTCACAATGTGAAACACCCATGGGCATGCCCAGAGTGAAAAGAAATTCCCAGCTTGCTCACTGTAACTCCATCATCTTCTATCCCACTGAAGAAAGTATATACGAATGGGGATAAGAACGATATTATTACAAACCATATAATAATTGACAACTTTGAATTTCCTTTTATATAAAAAGATATTAAGTCATATCAAATTTTCACAAATAACTAGTCTCAGTTAAAGATCATTTGTAACAACTCTCATGAAGACAGCTTCAACATGCTGCAGCACCTCTGAGAAAGTCACTCATTTATAAAACTCTTCTCTTGCTATAATCGTACTGAAGACTCCAGACTCTCCTCAGTGATTTCCAAGCTGGAGACAGGCTTCCAATACAGAAAACCATTCACCAGGTAAATAGCTGAGAAAGCTTCCCATGCAAATGAGTTCTGAATAAAAACCTCCTTAATGATAATAATGAGGATGCTGATAAAAGCCAATTATTCGAAGCTTCATAATTTGTATATTAACTAAACATCCTCATAATTAAGCAAGTTAGCCTAGGGAAATACCATTCATTAAAGGCTCTAGTGTATTTTGCTTTTGAATTTTCTGCTCTAAAATATTCCCATGGAATGAAGACGCAGACCTACTAGAGAATGGACTTGCGGACACGGGGAGGGGGAAGGGTAAGCTGGGACGAAGTGAGAGAGTGGCATGGACATGTATACACTACTAAGTGTAAAATAGCTAGCTAGTGGGAAGCAGCCACATAGCACAGGGAGATCAGCTCGGTGCTTTATGACCAGCTAGAAGGGTGGGATAGGAAGGGTGGGAGGGAGACGCAAGAGGGAGGAGATATGGGGATATATGTATATGTATAGCTGATTCACTTTGTTATAAAGCAGAAACTAACACACCATCGTAAAGCAGTTATACTCCAATAAAGATGTTAAAAAAAAGAATGGATGAGAAGAGAGATGAGCTGTTACGTAATTTTTTCCCTTTGAGATTTGACCAAAATGTTAATCATGCTTCAAGTCACCTTGGATACACTTGTACTGCTTTGGTACACGTATCTTGACAATGAATAAATGTAAATTTGAGCCAAAAAAATAATAATAAAAAAATTTTTTTGAAATAAAATATTCCCATGAGTAGGAAGTAAGCTTGTCTGTAAGTAACAGGAAGCTGAAAGGAGAGTGCTTAAACAAATGGATGGCATGATTACCACTATTGTCATTATTTTAATATAACCGGAAGTCTGGAAGTAAGCTGTCAAGAGCTGACATTGTGGCCCCAGTCAGCCAATAGGGATCCAGGGTCTTTTCTATTTCTGTTCAGCACATCCTCACGGAGAGCCCTCAAAGGGTGCCAAGATGGCTGCTCCACCCCAACTTCATACCCCATTTCCAGCAAGGAGGGGAAAGCCAAGGCCAGCCACCAGCTGAGTCAGCTTCCTTTCTAAAGCGTTTTTGCTTAGAAGCTCTACCCAGCAATCCCCACTTACATACTGGTGACCCAAACCATCACGTGGCCACCTTTAGCTACAAAGTGAGGTGGGGTGAAAAGTAGTGAGAGTGATGGTAAGGAGGGTGGTGAAGAAAGCCTGATGAGAACAGTTTTCAACAGGACAGATTTTTTTTGGGTGGGGGGGAGCATGGATTTTCATTTTTATATGCAAACTTATAAACATCACTAAGAAGGGATAAAACATTTTCAGCATCTCCATTGTATCCCCTTTTCCAGTGTATATTCATCCACAAAGGTAACAGCTACTTTGACCAATGGATTTGTTTTCCTTTTTGATATTATACAAATAGGAATCAATAGTATATTCTCTTTTGTATCTGGTGTCTATCACTCCATATTTTATCTGTGAGTGTTGTCCATGTTATTGGATATGTCAGGAGTTCATTCTTCTCGTTGTTGTTTCATATTCATTATATGAATAGGCTACAATGTATTTATTCTATTGTTGGTGGTTATTTCATTGTTTCCAATATTTGGCTTTTCTGCATGAAGTTGCTGTGAACATACTTGTATGTATCATTTGGTGAACAACCGCATTCATTTTTCTTGAGTACATACCTAGAAGTGGAATTACTGGGTGATAGGTTAGGTAAATGTACAGGTGTATGGTACAGTTTTCCAGTGTAGCTGAACCAAGTTAAATTCCCACAAGCAACATATGAGTGCTCCATTATTCCACATCCTCAACAGCACTTGAGATTATTTTAGCCTTCCTGGTAGGTAACTTTGACATTCCTGAGTAAATTATTATGGTTTAATTTGCATTTTCCTGATTAATAATGACGTTGGGCACCTTTTCATGTACATATTTGTCATTTAGACTGCCTTTTGAGGAAGTATCTGTTCCTTTGCCCACTTTTTATATTGGATTGCCAATCTTTTTTGTTATTGATTTGTAGGGGTTCTTTATAAATTCTGGAAAAAAGTCCTTTGTTAGATACATATTTTGTGAATACATTTTCCTATCTGTCACTTGCCTGTTCACTTTTTTTTTTTTTTGAGAAGACGGAGGGATTTATTTCAAATGAAAGAACGAGGGAAAACACCTGAAAAAAACAACTAATAAACAGAAATAGATAAGTTACCAGAAAAATAGTTCAAAGCATTACTACCAAGAATGCTAATTGGATTATAGAAAAGAATACATGAACACAGTGAGAATTTATTTTTTATGCTGACATTAGGATACATTTTAATTTAAAAATTTGAATACACAGGATTCAAAGAGGGTTGAAATATAAGTGTTCTTTCTCACCAATGGCCTTTTTTTTTTTAAGTTTTTACTTCCCTTCAATGATGATAATAGCTACTCTTTTTTCTAAATTATTAATTAATTTATTTATTTTGGCTGCGTTGGGTCTTCGTTTCTATGTGAGGGCTTTCTCTAGTTGCAGCAAGCAGGGGCCATTCTTCATCGCAGTGCGCGGGCCTCTCACTATCGCGGCCTCTCTTGTTGCGGAGCACAGGCTCCAGACGCACAGGCTCAGTAGTTGTGGCTCACGGGCCGAGTTGCTCCGCGGCATGTGGGATCTTCCCAGACCAGGGCTTGAACTCGTGTCCCCTTCATTAGCAGGCAGATTCTCAACCACTGCACCACCAGGGAAGTCCCACCAATGGCCTTTTGTACTATCTTTTGAAGATGCCTCCAAGAGCTGTTGCCTCATTTGCTTGCAAAATCTCCTACCCGCGCATATCATAATTTCAGTGAATTTATATCCCAGGCTGGATGCTTCACTGAAGAAGCCTATGATCACATTGTTAGAATTTTTAATGTTAGCTACATCACTAGCGATATTTAATGATGTGGGAACTATTATCTCTAATATACTACTACACACCGAGATGATGTAATTTTTTTTTGGATGACTTGAATTATATATATATATATATATATATATTTTTTATGCAGCAGGTTCTTATTAGTCATCAATTTTATACACATCAGTGTATACATGTCAATCCCAATTGCCCAATTCATCACACCACCACCACCACCCTGCACTGTTTTCCCCCCTTTGTGTCCATATGTGTGTTCTCTACATCTGTGTCTCAATTTCTGCTCTGCAAACTGGTTCATCTGTACCATTTTTCTAGGTTCCACATATATGCGTTAATATACGATATCTGTTTTTCTCTTTCTGACTTACTTCACTCTGTATGACAGTCTCTAGATCCACCCACGTCTCAATGAATGACTCAATTTCATTCCTTTTTATGGCTGAGTAATATTCCATTGTATATATGTACCAAATCTTCTTTATCCATTCGTCTGTTAATGGGCCTTTAGGTTGCTTCCATGTCCTGGCTATTGTAAATAGAGCTGCAATAAACATTGGGGTGCATGTGTCTTTTTGAATTATGGTTTTCTCTGGGTATATGCCCAGTAGTGGGATTGCTGGGTCATATGGTAGTTCTATTTTTAGTTTTTTAAGGAACCTTCATACTGTTCTCCATAGTGGCTGTATCAATTTACATTCCCACCAACAGTGCAAGAGGGTCCCCTTTTCTCTACACCCTCTCCAGCATTTGTTGTTTGTAGATTTTCTGATGATGCCCATTCTAACTGGTGTGAGGTGATACCTCATTGCAGTTTTGATTTGCATTTCTCTAATACTTAGTGATGTTGAGCAGCTTTTCATGTGCTTCTTGGCCACCTGTATGTCTTCTTTGGAGAAATGTCTGTTTAGGTCTTCTGCCCATTTTTGGATTGGGTTGTTTGTTTTTTTAATATTGAGCTGCATGAGCTGTTTATATATTTTGGAGATTAATCCTTCGTCCGTTGATTCGTTTGCAAATAATTTCTCCCATTCTGAGGGTTGTCTTTTCATCTTGTTTATGGTTTCCTTTGCTGTGCAAAAGCTGACAGGACAGATTTTTTTTCCCCAAACAAAATCCAGGTTCTACTAGGAAGGAAGGTGGAAACATTGAACTTAGGTAAGCAACCGGCATCGCCAGTTATAGCCAAGCACTCAGAAAGGTAAAGGAAGATCATAACTGAGGAATTCCAAAAGCCTCTTTAAAAAAAATTGATGGGGACTTCCCTGGTGGTGCAGCAGTTAAGAATCTGCCTGCCAATGCAGGGGACACAGGCTCGAGCCCTGGTCCGGGAAGATCCCACATGCCGCGGAGCAACTAAGGCCCAAGCGCCACAACTACCGAGCCTGCGCTCTAGAGCCTGCGAGCCACAACTACTGAGCCTGCATGCCACAACTACTGAAGCCTGCGCACTTAGAGTCCGTGCTCCACAACAAGAGAAGCCACCGCAATGAGAAGCCCGCACACTGCAATGAAGAGTAGCCCCACTCACCGCAATGAGAAAGCCCACACACAGCAACAAAGACCCACTGCAGCCATAATTAATTAATTAATTAACTTGTAAAAAAGTTTTCAAAAAATTGATGTTTGTGTCTACCTATAGAAGCCATCAAAATCATACATGGGAGACTTCCCTGGTGGTGCAGTGGTTGGGAATCCATCTGCTAATGCAGGGGACACAGGTTCGAGCCCTGGCCTGGGAGGATTCCCACATGCCGTGGAGCAACTAAGCCCATGTGCCACAACTACTGAGCCTGTGCTCTAGAACCTGCGAGCTACAGCTACTGAAGCCTGTGTGCCTAGAGCCCGTGCTCTGCAATAAGAGAAGCCACCACAGTGAGAAGCCTGCACACCACAGTGAAGAGTAGCCTCCGCTCGCTGCAACTAGAGAAAGCCTGCATGCTGCAACGAAGACCCAGCGCAGCCAAAAATTAATTAATTAAAAATACATTTAAAAAAAATCATACATGGAAGACAACCCATAACATTGGGATACATACCTGTTTCACTTTGAAACCAGAGCATAAAGCTGGAAGCTATGCCTGTCTGGAAATGCCCACAGACCCAGAGAAGATGACCGTAAAGAAGTTCAACTGTCTTTAGCAATGTAACAAGTGTGAGGAATATTGTATTTCTTTTAGTAAAAGAGGAAGGAAGACTGAAATGTAATTCTTACTAATTGAACCTTTGTTTTTCATTTATCCTTAAAGCATCCTTGTTTTTACTTAGACGTCTGTTTTCTCCTTTTTATGATTAAAAAAATTCTGAAAAGGTGGCATAATCATGTTTCTTAATACTTTTTCCTAACCTACTCTGTTCTGATCAGTCGGCCCTTCTTTTTTGGTACGCGGGCCTCTCACTGCCGCGGCCTCTGCCGTTGCGGAGCACAGGCTCCGGACGCGCAGGCCCAGCGGCCATGGCTCACGGGCCCAGCTGCTCCGCGGCATGTGGGATCCTACCGGACCGGGGCACGAACCCGGGTACCCTGCATCGGCAGGCGGACTCCCAACCACTGCGCCACCAGGGAAGCCCAGTTGGCCCTTCTTTACAAGTCAAACGGTACAGGTTTTTATTTGTTAGTAGTGGAAACCAGCTTGACATCTGACAGTCAGGCTCAGTCCTTTCCACTCTACACGTCAGTAACAACTGGAACAGTTCTGGAATTAGCGCTTCACTGTCAGTTTTGTTAATGATGTTTGAGGCAAAGAGGAACACAACCTTCTCTTATGGGGATATGATATATTGACTCTGCAGAGCTGACAAAAGTAAAATGTTGGTTTCATGCCAAATTCACCGTTCAGGTATGTCATAAGTTCTCAACATCTGAAGAAAGAATTAATAGAGCTTAACCCTATATTAGCAAATTGTGAAAAGCTGAATTTAAAAGTTAGCTTAAGAGATCTTTTAAAATTATTTTTAAAATAAATTTATTTATTTATTTTTGGCTGCATTGGGTCTTCGTTGCTGCGGTCAGGCTTTTCTCTACTTGCAGCAGGAGCTACTCTTTGTTGCAGTGCGTGGGCTTCTCACTGCGGTGGCTTTATTGCGGACCAGGGCTCGAACCCATGTCCCCTGCATTGGCAGGCTAATTCTCAACCACTGCACCACCAGGGAAGTCCTGTTTCCCATGTATTTTTAAATAGGAAAGCTGAGTTCTGGTGTTTATTTCATATGTGGGAGGGAAAAAAAACACTTCAGAAATATTCAGAAAAAAAATTCAGTCTAGTGCGTAGCAGAGCAAGAGCAGAGGATGGTAGAAAGGATGGACTCATCTCTGTGACTTCCCAGCTTTGTGAGCAAATGACCTAATGAGAAACATTTTAGCTGTAGTTTCCTCATCTGTAGAATAAAAGCCTCTAATTATGCGATTAAGTCTCCATTTCATTTCTATAATTCCTTGGTTTAATGTGTCTAATCAACTCAGGACTTCTCACCAAAGCTTACGTGATAGTTCGTGATGCTCCAGGGCTTGATCCAAAGTTCGAGGCTTTTGTTGGCTTTTAAGTTTACTTTTAAGCTCTGAAACTTCGTTTCCCACTTGTAGGGAAGGAGAAACAAGACATTCATATGAAAAGCAATTGGCATTTTTCAGAAGAAGGAGTTAAGAGAAAAATGAGTGTTCCAGGGCATACTCCTTGTGGGTTATATTCTTTCTGAAAAGAAAAATGTATTCACTTGTAATTTCACTGTAAGTGTTGTGAGAATTTGCAGCGTATTATAGGGTTATTTTTCAAAATTGTCCACTGATGTGCTCTTCTTAAAGTACAGTTTAAAAGAATCTCCACAAATCTGTTAACCAAGTGAGGTTTTTTCCAATTACATTTTATTCAAACAGGGTTGTGTGCATGTGTCCCAGGGTGGACGTTTTCCTCTATATTGTGCGGTGAACATCTTCATCTCTTTCCCCCAGTTTGGTTCACGGCTGAGAGTCGAATTACCACTTTGGATGACTCCTTGGTTCAAATAAGCTACATAATTGCAAACTTTCCACTTCGTTTTCTGTTGAGTGAACACAGAGCTTGCGTTAAGGCTATGGTTTTGCAATCAGACGGAGCCCACTCTCCCATCCTGGCACAGAGGCCGCCGACCCCCTGCCTCCTGGGCCTGGCGGAACACCAGGACCAGCAGAAGAGGCTGGCGGTGGTAAAACAGATTCAGGCAGCTGCTTTTCTCAGGGTTGCGAGATGTGGCAAATTGCTGGGTTGTAGGCCTTTCCGTTCTGTGATTGGTTAGCGCTCTGACGGGAAGCATGTAGGAGGCATCTGATTGGAGCAGAAAGTTAACCTTTATGCTGGATACTTTATTTCTGATCTACATACACAATGCTACCTCTTGCTCCTCTTCTATTCCTGTGAAATTCAAGCCTGCAGACAGCTTGCCTGCATGCCCAGCCATTGAGCCTCTGCCTAGTGATATCTCTGTGTGCCTCCGTGATATCTCTGTGTGCCTCCGTTTCCTCATCTGTAAAATGGGCGTTACACGGAGCAGCTGGGCCCATGAGCCATGGCCGCAGAGCCTGCACGTCCGGAGCCTGTGCTCCGCAACGGGAGAGGCCACAGCAGTGAGAGGCCCGCGTACTGCAAAAAATAAATAAATAAAAATAAATAAAATAAATAAATAAAAATAAATTTTTTAAAAAATGGGCGTTACAAAATACTACCCCTTAGGTGGGCTGCCAGGATTAAATGAATTAATACAGTCCAGATGCTAAGATCTGTGCCTGGCACATGCTGAGCTCTGGGCATATGTGAATGAGCAGTATTATTATTCCCTACCTTGGGCTCTGGCCCCTGACCACCTCCACAATTTATCTCACTGCTTTGCTTTTTGCATGGAACCCGCATGTGTGTTCTGATTCTGGGTCTCTTCTGTGACTCCAGGCCCTTGCAGCTTGCCTCATGCTTTGGGGCACTTATGCCTGCGTCTGACCCATTTCCAAACCTTTCTTATCACACTCTCCCAGGCCTCTACCCTGCTTCCATGACCAGCTGCCCTACACGGTTCCAACATTAACAGTATTCAAGGTTTGGTCTTGATGAAAAGCTCTCTTTTTAGTGCCTGACCTGAGGGGAGATTGGCAGGGGCACATGTGGCTTGGATGTTGTCTGCTGGATAACCTTCTAATCTGATGAAAAACGAGGATGTTGGAGCCCTGTACCAGCCCTTACACCCATCTCCCCTCAGGTCCTCCTGGATAATGAACGTGGGGTTGAAGCCGTGTCTCTTGTCCTGAATCACACGGGATGTCAGTAACAGAGCCAGGAATCGGGGCCAGCTCTCGGCTTTCCCATGGTTATATCCTACCCACTCAGCTGTAATGCCAAAAAAAAAAAAAAAAAAGATACCACAGGCATTTCATCAACCTGTCTCTTCTGTCAAATTGCGTTATTCTCAAATTGTGTAAGCCTTATGTAAACAATATCACGTCACACATGGGGTTCCATAAGTACATTTTCTGCGTGTTTCTCACATAGCAGGTTTTCTGTGGATGGGTATATAAAAAGTGCCAAGATTTCAAACTTAAGAAAACACTCAAAGGGCAGCCGTCCAGCAGCATTAGAGTCATTTTTTGCCCCAAGGCACAGAAGCATAAGTTCTCTGCAGCTGGGCTGTCATAGGTGGTACTCATTACCCCGCACGTAGAGCCAGATTGGGTCCTGCTCTGCTGATTCACTGAGACCCAACAGCTGATGGATTTGAGTGATTTTTGAGGCACATTCTTTTATACTTTCTGGCTGCATTTTTCTTCTTTTTGTCACTCTTCTGCTCCCTTACGCTCTCATTCACCACTCAAAATAACCATTAGCTCTCTCCTCTCCATCCCCTCCCCCCATCCCCCTTCTCTCTCTTAAATATCCTATCATACTGCGAGTTCACACATGTTTATTTGAAGTTATCATGTCTAGGGAAGGAGAGTATCTTTTAAAACTCCCTTAAAGCACCCAAATTCATTACATAAAAATGGTCCTCCTATCTTTCTGATTTGTGTTTATAAGGTTGCTGAATTTTTATTGTATTTTGTGTAAAAGATGGAGTTTCCTCCTACTAGTTACTAGCTACAAGTTATTAAATTAACTTTCACGATAATAAAATGAAAGCATTTAATTGATTGTTAAATAATTTAAAGCTGGCTCGCTAAGGTAGATTGCCACAATTTAATATGTTGTACCATAAAATGAAGATGCTAAAACTCTGACAAAGAACAGCTTTGGAATTCAGCAGCAGGTATTATAATTTATATATATGATGCTAATTAAGACATTATGTTAAGAAAACAGACTTTCCTGCCTCCAATCCTTTCTCTATCCAATCTATCTCACCCACAGTTGCCAGCTTAATCTTCAGAAACACCGCTTTATAAGCATTACGTTCCTTTCGGAAATCTTCCGTGGCTTACAGTAATTTAGAGCATTGGTTCTCTACCCGGAGGGAGGGCTTGTTAAAGCTGATTGTTGGGACCCTCCCCAGAGTTTCAGATCTGGTAGGACTGGGATGGGGCCTGAGAGCTTACATATATAACCTGCTGGTCTAGAGCTCAAGCTTTGACAACCACTGACATTAAAACTCAGATTTTAGGGCTTCCCTGGTGGCGCAGTGGTTGAGAGTCCGTCTGCCAATACAGGGGACATGGGTTCGTGCCCCAGTCCGGGAGGATCCCATATGCCACGGAGCGGCTGGGCCCGTGAGCCATGGCCGCTGAGCCTGTGCGTCCGGAGCCTATGCTCTGCAACGGGAGAGGCCACAGCCGTGAAAGGCCCGCAAAAACTCAGATTTTATTTTATTATTATTGTTAAAAATTATTTATCTATTTTTTCCACACCAATGGGGCCTTTTTTTCATTGAAGTATAGTTGATTTACAATATCATGTTAGTTTCAGGTGTACAGCATAGTGATTCAGATATATATATACTCTTTTTCAGATTCTTTTCCCTTATAGGTTATTACAAAATATTGATTATATTTCCCTGTGCTATACAATAGGTCCTTGTTGGTCATCTATTTTATATATAGTAGTGTGTATATGTTCATCGTAAACTTATCATTTTTTTCAATAAATTTATTTATCTTATTTATTTATTTTTGGCTGCGTTGGGTCTTCGCTGCTGCAAGCAGCCTTTCTCTAGTTGCGGCGAACAGGGGCTACTCATTGTTGCAGTGCATGGGGTTATTGCAGTGGCTTCTCTTGTTGCAGAGCATGGACTCTAGGCACGTGGGGCACAGGAGTTGTGGCTTGCAGGCTCTAGAGCACAGGCTCAGTAGTTGTGGTGCATGGGCTTAGTCGCTCCGTGGCATGTGGGATCTTCCCGGACCAGGGATCGAACCCGTGTCCCCTGAAATGGCAGGCGGATTCTTAGCCATTGGACCACCAGGGAAGTCCCTTAAACTCCAAATTTAAAACTCAGATTTTAGTATGACTTTCAAAGCCTTTTCTTATAGTAATGTGACCTTTATTTAACTCTTCAAAGGGTCATCCGTGAATCTCCTTCACAGGAACCTTCTATTTTATTGGAACTTTTCTATTTGTTATTTCCAAAATTGATGCTCCCATCTGTATTGAAATGGTTTCTGCTGCTTATAACAGGTGCCTACCCTAGCCATAAAACAATTCCACCATTTCTGTGAAATCTCCACATCACACCGGATTTAAGGATTTCTTTGATCTCTGATTATAGTAAGCGTTGGTTTTTCTCTGCTGTGTTTTGCCCACAGTACAAATTACCTTGTATTATTACTTATTTGTCCATAAATGCAATCAAATAAAGTAATTTGCTGTGTGATACAACCAAAAAGTTTGAAGATCTTAGATGAGGTGCACATAACAAAACTAAAATTAACTGTTATTTAATTTTTAATTTTTAAAAAAATAATCATGATAACGGTCAGTCACCAAGCAGTCCTCCTCGTAGAAGCAAATCAGTGATGTGGTGACCCCACAAAGCTCTCTCCATATGCTTAGCAAAGACCTTTTACCAGTCCATTAATATAGACATATGATTTTTTTTTCTCATAATATGACTGAAACGTAAAACTGATTTCCACAAGCCTTACATAAATCAATCACATTGTGGTTTTGATGGGTAGATTACTTCAACTTCATGTCCCAGTTCTGCTGTGTATATAAGTCCAGAGGTGCATTTACTGTGAAGAGAATGAAGCTTAAACTTCAAACTCATCACTTGCATGATAGAATGGGCCCCTTCCCCGGCTTGGTGAGGAGCCCTAATCAAGTTCATGAGAGCATCTATTTCTGTAAATTTTGCAGAAGTAAACTATCTTTTAGACTTTTTTCCTAAAAAGGGTTCCCAAGATTGTATAAGCATCAGACCCTGGGTTTGGTCTGAGACCATCCACGTTTGTAAGTCTAAAATGAGTAAGGCATACAAATCAGAAGCAAAATTAAAGCCCTCAAAAATAAATGATTATGCCTTCCCCTGGTTTCCTACTTTGCTTTCAATCCATATATACAACTCTAAAACTATTTAATCAAATGAAGATACATGTTTTGCTATATGAAAATTGGCAGCCATCTTATTCATTTTTGAAATCAGACAAAATTTGTATTCTCACTGATTTTATGTGATCATATTATACATAACATTACTTTTAATGACAGGGAACACTTTTAGATTTGTTTGTTTAATGCTTTAAACCTGTGCCACTTAGGAGAACAAAAAATGTTTGTTTCTGATCCACTGCAGCATTGTTCACTATTTACTATAACATTTCTTCCCACATTGGAGCACGGTGAGGATTTCAGCTGAATGTATGCACTTAGCTTTCAAGCAGACTGAGACCAGCGTCCAGGAATCAGCAATAATGGTAGTATTTGAACAGAACTCATCTCTGAATTTAGAATGGAGGCTGCTGTCTTTCTCCTGTTTCAGACTTCCTGCTAGTATAGAGCATCCCTTGGTCTAGAGATATTGATTACAGCCAGAAAAAAATCAGAGACGTCTGTGCCTGCTTGTGTTAAGAGAAATCAGACTCCATACTCTTGACAGCTCTGCCTGGACTGAGGTCTGTGCCCAGGCAGCACGAATCATTTATAAAGAGAAGTGGGAAGGCACTCTCCCAGTATAGCCACGGTCACTGAAAGCATTAAGCCAGAGCAGTGGCTCATTCCCAAAATTAGCAGCATCAGTATCATCTGGTCACACCCAGACCCACTGAATCAGAAAATAAGGAGGTTGGGTCCCGGTAATTAGAATCTTAACAAGTACTCCCTGTAGTTATGATACAAGTTAAACATTGAGATAAAGGAACACTCTTCCCTTGTGTAATGAGCACTTCTTACCTACTAGGCACATTTCTAAGCCTATTAACTCATTCAGTCTTCGCACCAACCCTATATGGTGGACACTATTTTTATCCCATTCTACAGATGTCAAAAGTGAGGCTCTGGGCTTCCGTGGTGGCGCAGTGGTTGAGAGTCCGCCTGCCGATGCAGGGGACACGGGTTCGTGCCCCGGTCCGGGAAGATCCCAAATGCCGCGGAGCGGCTGGGCCCGTGAGCCATGGCCGCTGAGCCTGCGCGTCCGGAGCCTGTGCTCCGCAGCGGGAGAGGCCACAACAGTGACAGGCCCGCGTACCGCAAAAAAAAAAAAAAAAAAAGTGAGGCTCTGAGCTCCGTTTTACTCCCTTTAACAAAACTGAAACTACAAGTGCCTGGCCCTGTGCTATATCGGGTACTTGAACATAATAAGGATCAAAAACGGGTATGTCTCTGTTTTAATGGAATCCATAGTCTAGAGTGTCCACTAAAGACATAAATCAGAAGTGAGGCAAATTTTGTTACATAAAGAGATACCTGAAGCATAAAAGTGGTTCCAAGGTGACTCTCTGACCCAGGCAGCAAGTTGGTGCTGACCGGTGGTAGGAGGTCTCAGTTCCTCTTCACGTGGGCCTACCCACCAGGCTGCTAGAGCATCCTCACAAGATGATTAACGATCCAAGAGAAGAAGATAGACGCTGAACTGCCCTTCGTAAAAGGGTTGCCAGATTCAGCAAGTGAAAATACAGGACACCCAGTTAAATTTGTATTTCAGATAAGCAATAAATAATTATTTAGTGTTAATATGGCTCATGCAATATTGGGGACATATTTATATGAAAATTGTTCTTGTTGGTTTCTGAAATTCAAAGTTAACTGGGCGTACTGTATGTCATCTGGCAACCCTACCTGCATGATGCAGGTTCAGAAATCATCCACCAACACTTTTACAGTAATTTTTGGCCACACAGAGCAGCTCTGATTCAGTGTAGGAGGAGACTGCAGAAGGATGTTAATACCAGGAGGTAGACGTCATTGGGAGCCATCTTGGAGGCTGGCTAAGATACCAGATCTGCAACCTCGTCACCAAAGGTTTTTCTCCAAGGAGTCATTCAGTTTTCTCACAGTTTTCCCAAAAGGAGGAGTGAAATTTCAGCATCCGTTATCAGAATTTTATAATATCAAGCACAAAATAAGAATAATAAGAGTAATTTCCCTTGAAGGAAGGAGGTGAACAATATAAGCCTTGGCTCTCCTGGTGGCGCAGTGGTTAAGAATCCTCCTGCCAACGCAGGGACATGGGTTCGAGCACTGCTTGGGGAAGATCCCACATGCTGCAGAGCAACTAAGCCCGTGTGCCACAACTACTGAGCCTGCACTCTAGAGTCCACAAGCCACAACTACTGGAGCCTGCCTGCCTAGAGTCCATGCTCTGCAACAAGAGAAGCCACCGCAATGAGAAGCTCACGCACTGCAATGAAGAGTAGCCCCTGCTCGCCACAACTAGAGAAAGCCCGCACACAGCAATGAAGACCCAATGCAGCCAAAAATAAATAAATAAAATAAATTTTAAAAATAAATAAATAAAATAAATTTTTAAAATAAATAAAATAAATTTTTAAAATAAATAAATAAAATAAAATGAAAAACAATATAAGACTTATTTTGAAGCCACTTCCCCAGCAGTGAGATCGATGGACATTTGCATATGTGTCTTACTTTAATGTCTATTCAAAATTATGTCTGTACCCACATATGTAAAAGGCTTTCAAACAACAGTGATGCTTTACTTATATTCCATTTATAGTTTTAAATGCCCACTGTCGGTATTTTAATCAGCCTCTCTGTGGACTTTTTCATCCCCCAGAACAAAACATTGTGTTTCTTTCCTTTTCAAGACCTTTAAGTTATTTTGAACCTTTATCTCTAGCCTAATAACATCATTAAATGAAAGGCTTTCACATTTTCACAGTATCAAGAACACACTCAATGCATAACATTTTATTGGCTGTTTAGACTTCGGAAAGCAACTAAGCAGAAGTGGAGAATATTATTTAGCATTTCTTGAGTACCTACTAATGTTTGGGAACTTTTCATACCTTTTAAGCCTCACTGAGAATCTGCAGTGTAGGTATTACATCTTCCTTTTTCCCAATGAATTTTGTTTCACCGATATACAAGCTGAGCACACCATTTTATTGACAGTTTTCTGAGACTGGGATTTAAATACCTGCTTTATCCCGCCCAGCCACAGGCATTAAAGAAGAGCAGGCCCTGAGCTAGTTAGAGCAGAAGTGGAAGGGAGTAGCCTGGTTTTCACGGTAAGGTTGGTGAGGACCTGAAATCAGGATGTGAAATTCTGGAAAACAATATAGCAGCATCAGAATATGCAGGATATAGTTTGATAATGGGGTAAGGGCAGTTTGTATTCTAATGGTCAAAGTCAGACACTGCCTTTTCCATTATACCATTCTAAAACCTTCAGTTAGAATCTATAGTTATAATCTCAACTCCTACAAAAGAGTTCTTTACCTCTTTTATTCTGCATTTTATTATGAATAGTAATAAAAACTTACATCGAGCATATTACATATGTGAGACAGCGTTCTAATTACCTACGTGTATGGGCACACTTCTATATGGAGTGCCCATATAACCCTAATCCTGACACCAGTCCTGAAAGTTGACTTTCTTTCCCCTATATACTATAAGGGAAAACTGAGGTTCAGAGATATAAAGGAAATAGCCTAAGTTTTCAAAACCATTAAGTGTCACAGTTGTAGCATGACCAAATGTTTCAATTTGTCCAGGACAGAATGGTTTCCTGGGATGCAGGACTTTCAGTGCTAAAACCAGTACAATCACGGGAAAACCCCTGAGGTTGGTCATCCTACACAGTTGGGTTCAGACTCCAGATCCTTTTGAATCCAAAGCACATGTTCTTTCCATTACTAAGCATTTCTTTGTTGAGTTGTGTAGTGTATATTTTCTTCCATTACAACGATGTTTAGCACAGTGCTTTGTACTAACAGCAGTAAGTAATATTTATTGAATGAATGGATGAATGAAGGGATGGGTAGGTAATTTCTCTAAGTATGGCTGTATAATGATAATGCCTATGGTATGGGTGGGAGAGGTTAAGTCATGGGGCTTTTTTTTTCTGGTCCAATTAACTTTAAATATAAAGCTGCTAAGTGTGTTTATAAATGCTTAACAACTCTTGGGGGCAGGAAACGATGAGCGTATGGGAGAGGGAGTGGGTAGGCGGCTCTAAATCGTAACGTTTGTTGATTTCCTATGATGGCCAATTTTAAGTTACCCAGGCAATGTCACTGAACATAGAGTTGGGAAGAGATGAAATAGCACATCATTATATTTCCATCCTACAGGCGTGTCAAATGTAAATAACCTCAAAAGGATAGGTAATAGGAAATAATTAAGAAGTGGTAAGTTTTGAGGTATTACCTTTGTTCGAATATAATTCATTCAATTGTAAATTTACATAACTTAATTTTTAAGAATGACTGTTTAACAACCAGCTCACCAAAATCCTAAAAACTGAACCATCAGTTCTTAGAAAAAAATGGTTCCACTGGCTGGAATGCTCCTGGCCTGTGTGGTGGCCCCAAAGATTTATCCCACTGGAGAAATTATTAGTAAATAAGTTGGCTTAGGCCAGCACCATCATCATGCCTGGACTAAAACAAGAGACAATTTAGAGCAGATATCTCTTGGACGTATAAAAAGAGCAGGACATATTCTCCAGAGATAAAGTACCAAAATCACTGAGGTGAGACTTCAGAGGATTTTAGAAATTTGGTGGGCAATTAACATTTATGAAAGTATTTCTAAGGTTGGCTAAATTTCATAGAAGAAAGCAATATTCCCACATAATTTTAGTTGATTGATAAAAACAGACTTCAGCCAATTTCCTGGAGAAATGTGATGATATAGCTTAACCGATACATATTTATATACATAGTGCAAGTATTTAGTTATAATATTGTTACATCTACATACTGGAATATAAATAGCTGGAGAAATCCATAATGCTTGTGATATTCTGTTAGTTTTATTCAACTATTTCTTCAAATGAATTTCACATAGTAATATAAATTCATAATTAGGAAGGAGACCCTATAAATACTTCTGTAGACTAAAGGAGATTTATCTATCTTTGTCAAATTTTGACTTCAGGTATAGTAAGATTTTTTCATTGTTGTTAAGAGCTGAGCTTTATTTTGAAGAATAATTAATTGTAAAATTATGTCTCTGCAAGTAAAACAAAATGAATCCCAAAAGCAAGAATCCATCACTACCTCAGCAGGAGGAACAATGATTGAACAAACATGCTTTTCCAGGTAGATCAACTTTGCCCCTCATTTTTTTCCAGGCTAGCCTCAAGGTACACATGATTTTGTGTTTGGTGAAAGTTATGTCCCAATTCTCAGCCAGCAGGAAGATGAGCTTCTAGAGCATTTCTGTGACTACTCTCAGGATGAAAGAGAATCTAAAATGTCCATAAGGTCCAATCTAGATCATATCCTGGTAGTAAGCAATACATGACCAGTGCCACCAACACCTGTAAAGATCTTTAGGACCCTAAGAAGCAGCCCGGTTTGTAGGGTGCCTTTGGCTCAAGAAGACCTAGAGCTAACAGGGCCATCTGGGCTGTGCCCTGCTGGACTAGTGGGGATCTCCACGTATTCCATCAGTCGATACAAATGAGGCCCAGACACGTGCCTAATGCTCTTCTAGGCACTGGGTTTCCATCCCAAATCAGTCACATGAGTACCCCCACTCTTTGCATTTCAGGGAAACAATCAGACCCTGCTTGGACTTAACAGTCTTCAAAGGAATCAAACATAAGCTTTTAGTGATATCTTCAAATAAGGTTATATAGTCACAGGAATACACTGACAAGACGGAAACCTTTTTTAAAGTTGGGGTTGTTGAGATAGTTTTCATATTTTAAAAAAATCACTGTTTTTGAGTGTCCATTTGGTGAATTTTGACAAATGCATACAGTTGTGTGACTATTACCATCACATTACTTTAAGCTTACTTCATGTTACTAGACCACACCACCCGTGACTGAAAATATTTTTCATCCTGATGAGTTCCATAAATAGGGTCTGCATTTAATAATTTGAAGGTAGAAGCATTAAATGTGTTCAGTGTAAGTCTCTAAATATACTTTAAGGTTTTTAAGCCTGTTTGGGCCATTGTTCATTTTTAAAATTATACCTCAAAAAAGCGAGGTACTCCTGGGCTCTCTCTTCTGCTGAGAGGACTGGGCCTAACTATGTGATAGATTTTGTGGACAGCTAAGAAACTGTGAAAATAAAGGATGTGCACACAAAACTTTTTTACAGAAAGTTGAATTGGATTTCTCTTGCACTATCCTTGTTTTATCTCACTTCTCTCATCATCACCTTCAAGTGTAATAGTGGCAAGAAGTTAAGTTTCATAAAGTAGTATCCGAAAGCTAGTGGTGTTATCAAGTCCAAGTCCATACTGCTCGCCACACGACAGGCCAGTAAATCGAGAGATGAGGTGTTGGGGCAAGGAATAGTGACTTTATTCAGAAAGCCAGCAGACCAAGAAGATGGTGGACTAGTGTCCCAAAGAACTGCCTTACCCAACTTAGAATTCAGGCTTCTTTTATGCTAAAAGGGGAGGGGGTGTGGCTGGTTGCTGTAAAATTCTCAGGGCAGGAATCCTGTGTTCTTGCAGCTGTCCAGGTAGGTCTGATCACAATGTTCCTATAAACCTCCAACAAGACAATTGTTATTTTCTGTTCTGCAACTTTTTATCTCTGTATGAATGGAAAAGTGTTATACCTTTAAAGGTCAGAGCGTGAGAATGGGCTATCCTGTATATTTCAGGCTATAGGCAACTTTCTTTTACAAAAGGTGCAGAGTCAGCATGACTAAGCACAGGCAACAGAGCACAAAGATTAGGGCTAAAGGACTAGATCCAATATGGAGTCAGGTTTGTTCTTCTCTGTTACAGTGGGTCCATGCATTCTAAATATCTGAGACACTGGGAGGGGCCTAGCAGTTTCTCCTCCCCTCTGCCTGCCCCATCCCACTTCCCCCTCCTTGCGACTAAGTGAGTCCATATTACTGTGTATTATTGAGGATTTTCAGGCCTGTTCCAAGTCTACATCATAGCAATACTCTACCTCAAAGAAACTGGCCCCAGCATAGGGGGGGAAAATCAATCACTCGGGCAAATGTCCAGGCAAAAATCAGGCAGAACATTTGACAAAGAGTTGCAGGTATGGATAGTAGTAGAAAGACATGACCTTTTGGTGAATCTTTCCCCGATTCAATTCCCCATGACTCACTACGTGAATAGGTGCTGTGGACTTTATCTTTCCATGCTTAGATGTGCTCATCTGTAAGATGTAAATAGGACATAGCTTGCGGGGTTGTTGGGAAAATTCAATGAGAATAACCTGTTTACCAAGCAGAGCCTCTAGCACATAGAAGATGCTCAATGATTTTAGTTCCTTCCTTCCATCCTCCTTAAAAATTAGTAACAAAACCCACTTGAAATATTCAAGGCCATTTATAGGCCCCAAAATCCACTTTTTTTTTTTTTTTTTTTTTTTTGCGGTACGCGGGCCTCTAACTGTTGTGGCCTCTCCCATTGCAGAGCACAGGCTCCGGACGCGCAGGCTCAGCGGCCATGGCTCACGGGCCCAGCCCCTCGGCGGCATGTGGGATCCTCCCAGACCGGGGCACGAACCCGTGTCCCCTGCATCAGCAGGCGGACTCTCAATCACTGCGCCACCAGGGAAGCCCCCAAAATCCATATTTGAAATAGAATGTACTTAGTAAGAAGACTCTCAGTAATGCGGACCCTTAGCAAAAGTATGAGACTATTTTGAAAGTACAGATCCCCTCTGGGTGGATTTTGTGTCTCATAGCTTCTTACTTCAAGTAAACAAGAGCATTTTGTGGTAATCTCTCCCACGTGAGCAATGGAAACAGATTGTCTTCAATCTAAAGCAAACGAGAAGTTGCTTAAGTAAAGGTAGTGACTGTATGAGTCATAAACCACTTTCTCAGATAACAGCCATGAAGTACGTCTGTGTACAAATTTGACAATTTTTATTTCACTGCCTTTTGACAGCCCTTTAGAAGGGTTTAAGAGAATAAGATCTGACTACAGCTTTCAAAATTTCATCAGTGAATATTTGTTAACCTTGCTCCCTGTGATAGCTGAAGAACTAAGATAATGCCCTTCAAATGGAGATAAATTACAATCTTTCAGAAGATCATCGCCGTCTTAATCGAGTTTGTTCCAGCAGCTGAACAGCCTGTGACCTTGTTAGTTATACAACAAACATATCTGTTACTTTATGTTCCTATAGGTATTAGGGTAGAACTTTTACTCTAAGTGTTTTCTGTATATGGAAGGATGATTTGTCAGTGATGATCAATGATGACAGGTCATCAATCTGTCAATGATTTTGGAGATAAAAACAGAAGATTCGGCTTATTTAAAAAGAGTGTATCAAGCTAGTGCAGATACGATTCCAATTTTTTTTTTTTAATGTTTCATGTTGACATAATTTTAGAATTACAGAAAAGTTGAGAGAATAATACAAAGATTATCTGGATACCTCTTACTCAGATTTCCCAAATGTTACCATTTTCTAGATGTGTAGTGTGATTTAAAGGAAGAGGAAGATAATTCCATGTTCAGAAACAGGCATTGTCTTATATAATTCTGTGATAGTATGCTCTTTTATGTATGATAAAAGCATAGGATTTCACAATTAAAATATTCAGGAGAATGTTAGAGAATCCACATCCTAATTTCTCTGAAAGAAATCATTTGCCAATTTTTATATATAAGTGTAAGTAACTGCAGGTATGTGAACAGATTCCAACATATGGCCCCAGTTTATGAGAACTACAATTATTACATCTTGGGAAATTAACGTACTTTTATCCTGAATATCATGTTCCAATAGCATGGAACTCAGCAGGCAGGGTGTTCCAGGATGTCAGCACATCGGCAGTTATGCCCTCGTGCCAACTTTAAACAGAAGGGAGGGAGAGTTTGAATGGTATTAATTATTAAATGGTAACATTTAATCCTAGATCCTTATTATCGGTGCCAAGAGAAAACATCTGTGGGTGCTTAGAACAGGCAGATTTTGGAGCATCCATGCAGATTCTGGTAGGTTTTGATGAAGCCTCCCAGGGAACAAGGTAATTTGGGAAGCTAAGCATTTATTCTCCCACTTACGCTCTTAACCTCGCAAATACATGACTCTATGTTACTGAGAGGGACTTTATGACTTACCCCTTGTGGCAGAGAAGAAAAGGAGAGGCGCTTCCTTTCTGCTTCTGCCCTGTCAGAGCTATTTGAAATGAGTTCACTGTCAATCATCGCATGAGAGAGAAAACTCAGTTATCACTGTATCCGCCACTTGAGCAGTGACCGCCATCTGTATGACAATATCCATTCATTCTGTTTCCTGCCGCCCCTTGCCTCTCTGTTTTAGTGTTCTTTTGTAAGTGTTCCTGACATTTTGTTTATCTTTCTTTTAAACATTCTGCCAAGATTATGTCTGAAAATGAGAAAAAAAGAAAAGAAAACGCTCCTTTTTTTTTTTGCTAAATCTCTTGCAAAGGAAACAATTCAGCACCATTCTCAAAACACTAAGAATGTTTCAAGGCACTAGAAAGTCTCCAGCAAATGGCTGGGCACAGTCAGGGCTGGGGTACAAAAGGGACTAAATGAATTCTCACCCTTCATGTTACTTAGATGAAATCAGACGTTTAATTGATATTCTAGTTTCTCCTTTGTTGAAGTGACCAACAGTCTTAAGGAAAAACGCATTTTTCCTCTTAGCTTCATATGTAGACACATCCGTAAGGCCCTTGTCCTCCTCTTTTGAAATAAATGTATTAATGTTCATTTTGTTACATTTCAATGACCTGCCTAGCAATGGATGCCCCCAAATGGAGCACTTAACAATTCTATAATAAAAATGTTGCAGCTTATCAACAGAAGGAAGTTTATGAGGAAGTCAAAAAAAAAAACCTGTTTCACAAGAGCGTCTAAAGACTGCTTTTGAATTTTAGACTTGATTCACCCACCACTGTAAATCTGATTTCCATGTTATCAGGTTTCTTGTCTACGCTTTTTTCATTTGCTGGATTACTTGAGTGCCCAACCCCTCCCCCATTTCTGACCTTTCCTTGATCTTTTCATCTCCTAATTTTTGAATCATGCTCTTTCCCCCCAAGATTTGGATAATACATAGAAGATACAAAACTTCCAGCACAATGTCAAGAATTTTTCTCTAATTTCTATATAATCTTTGTATCATGTCTATAAATCCATGACCAAAACTTAGACCACTTTTGCAGATGTATCTCAACTAAAGAGGCACACCCAAAAAAGTAATTCCTAATCTTTATTGATATCCTCATCAAACACTTAAGGACATGCAAGAGTGTAGTTTTAATTAATTTGCTTAAAATCTCCTACTCTCATTTAAAAAGCCTGTAAACACCTGAGGGCCTTTCTCTTCATTGTCCCAACATTGAGCTCCCTGTCATCACAGTATCTCATCATTGTCATCTTTGTCACTCCGTCTTCTCACCCTTCACACCATGTGTTGTCCCATGTGACCCCTGTGCCAACAGAGCCCTTAAGACAAGGTTCTTCTGCTCTAGTTGTTCACCAAAAATGTTCATGTGGTTTTTATCATTTCTACACTACCACACCTATTAGGCAGGGGGCCTCAAACAGAGCCACATTAATTGTAATAAACTGTTTCTCCAGCTTCCCTTTCTACCTGCTATTATGAGACCTAGACCCCCATGCAAAGTCCACCACTTAAGTATGTGAGCCCCCAAAGGTTGCTCTGAACTTCTTATAAACAAGACTTAGTATTAAATAAATATAGTTGGTAATTACATCTTGAGCCCACATAGCTGTGTGATCTTAAGCATACTATTTCCTGACCTGCTACAGTGGGTTGAGTAGTGTCCTTCAAAAATTCATGTCCACCCAGAACCCCAGAATGTGATCTTATTTGGAAATAAGGTCTTTGCAGAAATAGTCAAGGGAAGAATCAAAGTGAGATCCTACTGGATTAGGGTCAATCCTAATGAAAGAGTCAATCCAATGAAAGAGTTCTTGTAGGGACAGAAGAGGATACACAGAGACACAGGGAAGAAGGCCATATGAAGACAGAGGCAGAGATTGGAGTTATGCTACCACAAGCCAAGAAACACCAGGAGCCACCACGAGCTAGAAGAGGCAAGGAAGGATTCTCCCCTAGAGCATTTGAAGGGAGCATGACCCTGCTGAAACCTTGGTTTTGAACTTCTGGCCTGCAGAACTCTAAGAGAATAGTACGTACCTCATACAAATGTTCTGTAGATTAAATGAGATGATGCATGTGAAGAACCTGGCATTGATACAAGAGCAAGTTCTAGTCTCTACTTAGTCACTCGCTAGTGATGATAGGGAACATTACTCAAATTCTCTAAGCTTCAGTTATCTTCACTGTAAAAAACGGAGCTTATAATTTCCACCTACCTTCACTGAAGAGGATTTGTGATGAACAAATGAAGTATAAATATGAAAATTCCTGTCATACAAGAAACGATCATGAAATGTGGGAATCTGTGTTCTTCCTTCCCCCTTTCCCATCAAATTACAGGACATGGTGGACTGGGGGAAGAGACCAGATCATCAAAATTCCCTTCAGTTATTTGCTTCAGTAAGAAGAATGACCACACTGCAACACCAAAAGGAACTCTGGCAGTATCTTTGGGTTGATTTCTGGATCTTCTTACGCTATTCTCCTCTAAATATAGTTTTCAGAAGTGTTGATATTGACATCACTAAGCCACAACAATCTCTATGCAGGTAGAATTGGTACAAATCTTATCAGCAGTACCATCAGTTGAACCAGTCCAGATCTTCCTCCTTCCCTCCCTCTCTTTTTTCTTCCCTTCTTGCAACATTTCTTCCCATCCACCCTCTCTCCGTACTATCACGCTTCTCTGACATCATGACCGGGGACAACGCTGAAAAGAGGGCGGCCGCACTCTGCTCACGGTGATTCCTCATACTCTAAGCTTGACTTGTGAGTGAGTACATAGATGTGTGTACCTGGGAGCTGTAGCAGTCTTCACTGAGAACTGGGACAGATTGCCTGAGAGAAAATATGCAGCATAGAAACTGTGTAGTAGGTATTTGTGAACGATTCAGTACATCGCAGTGATCCACAAGACCAGGTTGTTCGCTAGAGCCAGGACTATAATTTCACCAATGGTGACCCCAAGACCACCAAAGTATCATGGAGGAATCAAGCCAGGGAACAATGTGACGGGAGCACAGCCTCGTTATCTGCCATTTATTCAGTGACCTTGAGTTTACCTCAGTCACCTGTGAGAGGGGTAGCCGAGCACAGGGCTGGCTTCTGGGGACCCTAGGAGAAGCATGGGAAATACCCAGGGAAGGAAGCCCAACAGCCAGATGCCAGAAGCCTGCCCAGGTGATGCCTACCACCTGCTCAGCAAAGGGGTGGTCCGAGGGGATTGCAAAAGTCCAAAAACCTTTCTGAGGGGATAGATAAAGTGCTAAAAATGTTTCAGGTGTAGAAGATATATGGCTTTGGAGTTGCACGGTCCTTGGTGTGAATCTGGCTCTGACATGCACTTGAGTGGCCTTGAGAAAATCACTGCTTTAAGCTTCAGTTGCCCTAAATGTAAAGTGAAGATAAACCTACCTTGCAGGCTTGTTGTGAGATTTAACTGAAATTATATATGAAAGCATCCTGGGACATAAGATTAGAAAAAATTGATTCTTTCTTCCCTCCCTCCCTCCCTCCCTCCCTCCCTCCCTCCCTCCCTTCCTTCCTTCCTTCCTTCCTTCCTTCCTTCCTTCCTTCCTTCCTTCCTTCCTCTTCTCTCCTGAGTTCCTATAAAATCGCCTTCCCAAGATAAAGACAAAAAAACTTTACATTCCACATGAAGAGAATAATCTATTTCTTGTTCATTTAGCGTTAAGATTCAAAAGGTCCTTTTCGTAGTGAAAGCTAGAAAGGGACATTGGTAATATCTCCTACAGACACCCCTAGACTTCCAAAGCTGGTGACAGTCTGAACGTAAGCTCCCTCTCCACTTGGCACTGGGTAAAGTGTCCCCATACTGTGAACAAGAACTGGGCTACATATATGATATATACACTTCGGTGCTCCTAAATGCTAATTTGTGATGGGCCAAGAGTAGACAGAGAAGAAATGGTAAAAATGGCGATTTAATAGTCACTAAGTTATCTAAGGGTCATAAAGCTGAAAAAGATATAAAGACAAGGTAAATGGCCAAGAAGTTAATAATAGTTACCTGAGAGCAGGGAATGAATTAAGGCCTTGAGTGAGAGATTTAGACTTAAAGAAGATGGATTATTTAGGAAGATTTCAGCTTCAGGGAACAGAAAACTCAGTTCAACATTGCTTAAACAATAGATTTATTGGCTCGTCTATCAGGAAGTCTGGATAGAGTGAGAGCTTCAGCATGGCTGGATTCTGTGGTTCAATATATCGACTGGGTCTATGTTCTCTAGTCTTTCTACTCTGCAGACCGAGTGTCAGCTCATCACCAGAGTTCAGTCCACAGGATGGCCCCAGTAGCCATCAGAGCTATGTTGACTGTTAGTAGGAGAGAGGAACAGGCTGTTACCAAACACAAATCCCTGTGCCCAATGCACAGTGAAGCCAAACCAGAATTTGCAGCAGAGAAAGGTTTATTGCAGGGCCGTGCAAGGAGATGGTGGCTCAGTGGCTCATGCCCAAAATCCTCGAACTCCCCAAAGGGTTTGAGCAAAGGACTTTTAAAGGCAAGGTGAGGGAGGGGCATGGTTAGTTGCTGCAAACTTGGTGTCGGAATCGTTTGTTCTTACAGCTGTATACGTAGGTCAGGTCATGATGTTCCTGTAAACCTCCAAAAGACAAATGTTATTCTCTGTTCTGCAACTTTTTGCCTCTATATGAATGGACTCTGAAAGGTCGGAGCCTTGAGAATAGGCTATCCTGTATATTTCAGGGTACAGACCACATTCTTTTACAAAAGGTGCAGAGCCAGCATGAGTAAGCACAGACAATAGAGCACAAAGATTAAAGTAAAAGGAACAGATCTAATATGGAGTCAGATTTATTCTTCCCTATTACAAGGCTTCTCACAATTCAGAAACCTCCCACCAATCTGTCTTCACTTTAGATTAACTGGACTTGGGTCACATACCCATTCCTGAAGAGGGAAGGACTTATCCCTCGACCAGTCAGGCTCTTCCCTGGGCTGTGTGGGGGTCAGCTTCCCTTGGGGAATTTGAGCTGTGCCGGGAGAGGGGGGGGGCCTTAGATACTCTAACAAAACTGGAATTGATCAGGAAGAAGAAAGTATGACTAGGTCCAGGGTAGGCCACCAAACTATAGAAGATTAGATAGGTGAAATTTACAAATTTCTGAGAGCCAGGTTTTCATACCTGGGGGCAATGTTGCACAGGGAATTGCTGGCAAAGTCAGATCTGGACCTTTTTCTTAAGTCCCAGGCAGGACATTTGTTTTATTGTTGTGTTGTTTTGTTTGAACTATACTACTCTGCCTCCTAAACAAGTAGTGCAAAACCTCCTCTCCCTAACAAGTACACACAAGAAGCGATTTCCAATTCTGAAGTCCTCTGCACTCAGTCGGTTCCCAAGCCCAAGCATCGTATCATGTACCCACTATAGTGGGAGGTCCTGGGAGTGTTGTCACCCTGTCAAGGTCAGTGGTTCTTAACCTGACTGAGCAATAGGATCATCTGGGCAGCTTATTAAACATACACCTGCCAGAGATACAGATTCAGTAGGTATGAGGGCTGGACAGCTCTATTCTTTTTTAATCCTGGATGAGAGGGAATTGGAGACTGGAAAACTGAAGGCTGGGTTGGGAGAGAACATTATTTCACAGTGCACTTTTTTGGATGGTTTGCCTTTTTTTCATCATATTATACGATTCTCTTCCTTTCCCTTCGTTTCTCTTTTCTTTCTTTTTTTTTTTTTTTTCTCTCTTTTCTTTTTTAAGGCCCCTGATGTTTCTGAGGTGCAGCCTGGGGCTGAGAACTTTTCATCAATATGGTCCAATATCAAGCTTTGGATTGGCTACTCCGGAGGCCAAAAGTGTTTTGAGCCCTATTTTCAGAGTCATAGTGGAGCACTGCCTTTTAAGGAAAACACTGAGGTCAGTGCTGATGCCTGACTTACGTTCTTAGACTCATTTCTTTTCTGGTTTCTGCAAAGACCTCAGAGTCTCAAATATGCCCCATTTCTTGAAATGAAGAACTGTAGATTACCAGAGAGTTTTGGTGACACAGAAAAGGAGAATTCAACAGAAAGTTGTTCAGTTCCCTCTTGAAAGAGTAAGCAGACAGATCTCTCATAAGTAGAGTCAGCTCCATGCTGGTCCCATCAGTCAGTCCACCAACAATAAGTCTCAATGGCAGACAGAGACCACAGTAAAAAAATGCTGTTTATTTTTAAATCTCATTATAGGTGTTCTTTCCAAAATCTCTTCTAAGTGATCAGAGGCACTGCTCCTCTTCCAATTACAACCCAAGAAGTAAGAATCACTAACTGGATGTGTTAAAGCCCTTCTCACTAGCAATTTAAAGAGATTAGAAAGTTGATGGAGAGAGAGAGGTGTTTAGAAATCATTGAAATGATAGACATTGTTTTCAGAAAGGGACATCCTTTGTTCACTCTTTTGTAGCTAGTTATGGTCTGATGGAAACCAACCACAAAGGCAATACAGTGTAGCCTAGTGGTCATTTTCACAAGAATAGACAAGACTACTTGTGGACACAGTAATTACTCTCTCTTTCACCTTTGCTTCATACCGGACATTTTTTAACCAGCATATAGATTTGTCTGGCAAATCTCAAGGTTTACCATATACGGGAAATCGTTCTTCCTAGAAGGCCAAAGTCATAGCTTGTCCTTAACAACTGACTAAAAACCTTTTAGGTGCACACTGCCTCCCTCCCCACCCCCCACCATATATCTATACTGTACTTTCTCTCACAAAGCCTTCCTCTCCTTATAACACCTGTAGAGCTATTCCTCAGCAGCCAACTTTAGAGCAAAGAGCTTGTCTGTTTGCAAGATGTAAATGCCAGGTTATTCTGGGGTAGGAGAGTCCAGAAGACAGCTCAGCCATGAAATTTGTGCAGAACAATGAGTGACCCAGTCTGAGGAAATATTGATCTGAGCTGTTGGCCCCAAATTTCCTACTGTTCCCTTCAAGTGGCCAAGGCTTAGTCTGGGCTTGGGGTCTAGGGGTTCATCCAAGATGGAAAAAGGATCCAGGTTAGTTCCAGGAACTGATAAGAGATTGTAGGAGAAGGGAGACCAACATTTCCCTATGGCCATTTTCCCTATGAAGCATTGTGAGGAAAGAAGCCAAATTTTGTTTCCCAATGTTTTTCTGTTCCCATCCATCTACCTGGGCCTTAAATTTCTAAATATGATTATTTTCATGAGCTAACTAAGTTCTACAGAGTACATATTTCTTATTAAGTGAAATTTGGTATTTAGCATTCTACACTGCTTTAAAAATTAAAGAATATTTTTCCTGTAGTTTAAAGAAGAAGGTAGAGAACTAACTGTTGAGTTCCTACTGTGATTCAGACACGTGTTGGATTTTTATGTTATCTCATTTAATTCTTGTAACTATCCTACAAATTAGCTACATTGTATTATTTAATATTAATCCCCAGATAGTATCTACTGCATGTCTTCTCTGTTCTAGGTACCCTTGTAGGTGCTGGAGACATTGTGATCCCGCCAGGAATTCAGTCTGGTGGGCAAGACAACATATGAGTGAATCATTACAAAGAAAAATGCCATAACAGATATATATATATTTTTTATAAATTTTTTAATTTTATTTACTTTTGGCTGTGTTGGGTCTTCGTTGCTGTGCATGGGCTTTCTCTAGTGGCAGTGAATGGGGCTACTCTTTGTTGCAGTGCTCAGGCTTCTCACTGCAGCGGCTTCTCTTGCTGTGGAGCACGGGCTCTAGGCGCACAGGTTTCAGTAGTTGCGGCACGTGGGCTCAGTTGTTGTGGCTCGCAGGCTCTAGAGCTCAGGCTCAGTAATTGTGGGGCACAGGCTTAGTTGCTCCACGGCATGTGGGATCTTCCCGGACCAGGGCTTGAACCTGTGTGGCCTGCATTGGCAGGCGGATTCTTAACCGCTGCGCCACCAAGGAAGTCCGGCCATAACAGATATATAACAGAAGGCCGTAGGAGTGTGCGTTTTAAAAATGTAAATCTCTTTAATGTATGCACCAATCAAAATGGTAGACTTACCACCCCCTGGAAGAGATTCCAAGGTAGTTGCAGAGGACTCCAATATTTTAATACAATCAATTTACTTTTGTAAAAACAGATAATTAAGTAGGAATATAAGCTGCCCTTTTTTTCCTTTAGGGAACATTGGGAAGGTTTCTGAATCTTTTTTTTTCCTAATCAACTAACTTAAAATGTTCTAAAGAGACTTCATTTATTCAATCATACTCCCACATTATTTTTAAAATAATTTAATGTGGCTTACAAAGATGGCATACAACAGCACAGGGTAAATAAAAATACTCAGTACAAAAATGACTCTATGTCGATTTCCTCTTACTATCTATTTCCTGTTCCCCACAAACAACTGTTTCCTTTTTTCTGGTTTCGATTCTGTTTCAAGTCTCTGTGGCTGTCCCACCTCTGGAACTAATTCTGTGCCTTGCACATGCCCCAGACTGCCTGGCTTGTCTCCACGTGGGGTCTGTGTCGCCTTTCCACGAGCACAATTAGGTCTCCAAACTACTTAGGCAGGAACTTCTCTCCCAAACAAATCTGTTTATCAGAGAGCAGTTAGATTGCATGCACAGAAGCCTCAACAAACAGGATGTTCCATCTCAAATTTATGGCCTCTCGGCATACGCCAGAACGCCTCCCAAGGACGCGAGTGACTCTCAAGATGCTATAGTGCGTCATCAACCACAGTCGCTGAAGGGAACAGGCTGGGCATCCACTTATTGGCACTTCCTGGATGAAGTACGACAATCAGTGCCTTTTTTGAATTTGTGCGGCTTTTGGCTTATTAATTTCAGGATGGGAAATCATTAGTGTTCTTAATTTAAAGAGGAAACCATTGGACAAGAGTCTGCAGCTATAAATCGATACTAAAGATTTTCTCTGAAATATGATGTGTCTACCTGACTCTGAGATTGGATTTTTTTTTTTCCCTTTTCGTTTTTGAGCTTTTGAATTTGACTTAACATACTGACTCTGTCAGATTCCTGTGGTGAATTGATAATGAAATTAGGGGGGACAGAGTCCATTGACTTAGAAGATCTGTGCCATTAGTTAAGTCTTCTCTCTGTTTCTGCAACTGGCTTGACACCAGCTTAGTCACCTTGGTTTTGGCATTTGCCTCTGACACAGACACTTAAGGGACCATAGCTCAGAATGGAGATGAGGAGGTAGCATGGTAAATAGATGCTATAAAAAAGAGGGGAAAATCAGTATTTCCATTAACATCTGGGAGAGACTTTCCAAAGAACGTTTATATGTGTAGCGGACAGTTATGTGCCAAGAAGACTAGTTCCTTTAAGGATCACAAATTATGTGACTATCACTGTGGTGTTATTTCGTTTTTATTTTCACAAGAAATTTCACCAATAGCTTTTAAAACTAAAACAAACAAACAAAAATCAAGGAAACAAAAAAACTCTGCCTATGGGCTTCCCTGGTGGCACAGTGGTTGAGAGTCCGCCTGCCAATGCAGGGGACATAGGTTCGTGCCCTGGTCCGGGAAGATCCCACATGCCACGGAGCGGCTGGGCCCGTGACCCATGGCTGCTGAGCCTGCGCATCCGGAGCCTGTGCTCCGCAACGGGAGAGGCCACAACGGGGAGAGGCCCGCGTACCGCAAAAAACCAAACAAACAAAAAAACTCTGCCTAGGAAAAATATTGAAATAAAGGTTATATTTTTTAAGAAAATGGATATGATAAAAATTCTACTTATATACATCAAAATTATTAGTAACGTGCAACAAAATATTATAGATATTTTCTTGAAGTTTATCATAATAGGCCTTGATTTGTACATATATCTTCTTTATAAGGTCATGACTTTTGTAATATATGTATTAACAACGCAGCGTTAATTTTCTGGTTTTGTTTTGTTGTGTTACCCTCTCATCCTCAGGTCTAGGTTTAATTCCTGGCTTCTGCATCCCCTGTCCTGTGACTTAGAGAAGACAGTCAACTTTTTTAATGTGTTTCAATTTCCGCGTATTTAAAAATGGTATTTAATGTGTTTCAGTTTCCACATATTTAAAAATGGTATTGGGAGGAATAAATGATAGGGGTATGTAAGTACCTAGCACAGTGCCTGGCACACAATAGAGTTTCAATAGCTGTTACTTCCCCACCTCCACACTCTGTACTCTGTTTTGCAACTCTGTATCTTCAGAGGAACACCTCTGGGCAAAGGAAGATGGCATTCAATAACTTTAGATAAGGGTTTGATTGACCTGGTGGCCTCCCCTCCTGCGAATGAGGCTGGGTACCTCTCCTGAGGCTTCCACCACTTCCTCTGTCATTCTTTCCTAGAGCCTGTGCACAGGAGCCAAATCTTGGTAGGATCACCCATCATCATTAGGCAGTGTGGAGTTTGGGCATTTCTCTGCCTCTAGGGACAGAGGTCTTCCACTCAGCAGATCAAGAGATGTAGATTGTCGGCTTGGATCTGAAGGACACAGTTCCTCTAAACTTGATTCTGATCTTCAAGATAGGGCAAGTTTAGAACAAAGTGCTGAGAACCTTGGGAGAAAATGAGAGCTTCTCAGAATTCAAATGAGCAAAAGCCAGGAATGTTCATCAGTATCTGACATGCATGCAAGACTATGGAAAAGCAAATTCCAAAAAGTTCAATGAAAATATACGTTCAGTCTCTTGACCAGAGGGTTTTCTAAAAGGGTGTAGATAGGTCCATAAGGAGTAGAAAATGAAATTCTAGCTATGTAATAAAAATAAGCCGAATATGGAAGAAAAACTACAGAAATCGATATGGTTGCTCAGAGAACTCTCCTTTGAGCTAAGATTTTTAAAAGCACGTTTGAAATCAGATTAAAGAAATTGTAGCCAAGAACAAAAGCAACACAATAGCACGAACCTAGAAGAGTAGAGTCATAAAGAATAAGGGAAAAAATAAGCTCAATTTTGCTAGGGGAAAAAAGGGATAACGAAGAATGACTTTTACCAATGTGTAGGGAGCAAAGAAGAACAAGGAAGTGTTAGTCATATTTCTAAGAGATTGTGATGTAATGGTAACAAGACAAAGAGAAAATAAAATTACTTAGCTCCTGTTTTGCTCTGTCTTCTCTACCAGAAGAACACCCTTCAGATTCAAAATGTAAAGATGCCTGGCAGATGTGCCTGAGGACTGAAAACAAAATGTGTTAAATGCCAGGCAGGGAGCTCCTGAATGATTGTCCACAGGGGACGCGGCTGTGTAAAGGACAGAGATGGGATCAGCCAGAAGGTGGGCCGCTGCTGCAACGGTCCCTACAAGAGATGATGAAGGGTTGAAGGGAGGCCGAGCAGAGGGTCAGAGAAAGGAGGTCAAGGCTGAGGAGATAGAACTGATGGAATAACCCATTGCAGATGCTCTAGAAAAGATATGAATATGCTATATGAAGGTTTCACAGATCTTCTGTGAAAACAAAAAGCAGATGGGATGGGGAAGTGGGGAATGTGGGCGGGGAGCAATCATGTGAACCTAGTCATGGACACAGAGAGTTGGGGTATGTTTAATACAGGGAGAATCCAGGTTTGCCAGAATCATGGGTTATAATAGCTGGATGTAAAGGGGACATGGAGGAAGGGATGAAGTCCAAAGGTTTATTACTCATCAGAAAATCCAGAATGAGGGCTCCACACCTGCTGAGGAGCTAGGGAGGAATTGGAAAAAAAAAAAAGTGATAGAAGCCATTCATGTATCTCATCCTGTGGACACCAGGTAATTGGAATATACATCTCAAACCTAATGGAATCAGGAGTTTTGTGAAATTTTTTGTGCTTTTTTGTGGGATTGAATAGTTAATAGTAAAACTATTGAAAATGGACAGTACCACTCCTCCTTACCCTATTAAAGGCAGGGTACCTGGGTTATTAATTATTTTAAAAAATTTTTTTATTTTTAATGAAGTTTAGTTGATTTACAATGTTGTGTTAATTTGGGGTTATTAAATATTGAATTGAAGGATGTTAGAGCGAAGAAAGAAACGTTCATGGTCCCACCAGAGCTCATAATAAGATGAGGGGTCAAGGAAAGCATCGCCAAGGACATGATATAGGGGCTGAAAGCTTAGAGATGAGTAGAACTTAGCCTGAAGAAGTATTGCACACATTGGGAGTGTTAAGACTTTAATCAGATCTGGCCACCTCACTTCCAAGAGGAATTTTGCCAAACTGAAGCTCTGTCGTATAAATATGAGGGACCAGAGACGGCAAGCCAGGACTTAGGAGGAAAGCTGTTTTATCAATTTTGTGTAGCAGAATTGTAGGAAGAATTTGATCTAATTCTGAAGTGATCTAGCTTCAAGGTCAAGCTCAGAGGCTCCAGAGCCAGATACCTAGATTTGAATCCTGGCTCTGCCATGAATTACATTACTTCCTATGTATAACAACAACAACAGTAATAATACATATTTTATAGGATTTTTTGAGAGGATTAAATGAATAAATACATGTCAAGTGTCTAAAACAATGCCTGGAATAATAGCAGGCACCGGCTATTGTTGGCTATTATTATTACAAAGCAGATAGATATGTATCATTTATAATAGAATATTTTAGCAATCCAAGTTGTTGAGCAAAGTAATCTCAGTTATCTGAAAAAATAACCTGAAATGTTTTCATTCCAAAGTGTGAAATGAGGGACTTTTAACTTACTGTCAACCTGCCACACCATCTTTTAAATGCTTCTTGGTAGTTAGTAAAATGATTGTATTTTAATCGAGTCAGCAATAGCAATAAAGTTCAGTTAAGAAACACAGATTTTTTTTTCCCTTTCATGGGCTTTCCTAAAATTCTTGATCTCAGTGAGAGAGCACTGATCATCTGCGAATTATCTGGCGTCTCAAAAGGCAGAAAAGAATCAAAGAAGATTTAGAAGAAAACATTGGCCCATTTTCCTCAGAATTCAGCCTGGTTGATTTGCTCAATGGTTAAAGGGAAACAGCAACTACACTAAACACCAGAATGGTCAGTGCAATTAATGCAATTAAAGTAATTAGTCCTGGCAGCTGTAAGGTCAAATAGAGGTAGCTTTGTAACAGTCTGCCACTGCAAAATTACTGACATTTGCAACTAAATTATATTCTCTAAATTGTTGCCTTAATGCTAAATAAATAAAGTTATGCTAATGTAGGGACTGATTACAGATTGAAATTAGCACAATTGCTTGTTATACAGTCTGCTAGGGTTAACATTTTTTAAAAACATAATTAATGGCCTTTGCTTACTGTCTCTGGTTATAGATCCTGCAGCTCATTTGCATTCTTTTGCAATATTCTGACAGTGCTAAATGTCTAAGAAGAAAGATCTCATCTGGAGGCGGAAAATGCGCTTTGCACGTCATCAAGCTAAAACTTGTTATGGTTTCAGGCTAGTGTTAATAACAAAGATGACCAGAGAGAGAATGGAACAGAATGAAGCAAGAATCCGTTTTGCTTTTTAGTCTCGTGATCCAAGCCTTTTCTGGAGTCAATGTGAAATGTAATTGCTCTTTTGACCTCTATCTTCTCTCTCCCCAGGTCTGAGGAAGAGCTACACTGGTTGATTATTGCGGGAATGAAAGGCACTCTGACCTTGTCGACCGAACGCCTTGCGGCTTTCAATGTTGCCCATTATACCGAAGGCAGGCAACTCCTGGAGAGAGGCAGAATCGACAGGAGAGCTGCTCCCTGGGCAACCTGCCAGAAAAGGCTTCAGCAGCAGCAATTCAGACGGGGCCAAACAGCTCAGGCAGCTAAGGAAACAGCTTGGGGGGGCAGGGGGCGTGAAGGTGAGGGAAAGACAGAGTATATAAAAATATTGTTAGCACACAGTTTAAAGAGCTCTCAGGCATCCATGCTATAGGGCGCCTGTGTTAATACCGCCCTGCATCATCCACCCGAACTGAAAACCGACCTGGGAAGGAAGCGCAACCAATGTAAGTGCAGCTACTGATTTCCTAAAATAGGCTGTCATTCACTCCAAAGCATTTCTGACAGTCCTCCTATGTCAATCGGAATGGACCAGCAAAAAGTGGGTCAGGGTATTTAGTTATAATAATTGTTCTAGATTATAAATTATTCACTACAAACCTGGTTGGGTTATTTTTAGAATGTATGGTTCACAGAAGGATTAGGGTGCAACTTGGGATGAAAACAACAGGCTGGCTCCTTCGAGCTCTCTAGTTAAAGCTTCCGTGTTTAAAATCAGCTGTGGGTCCTTTGCGCCTCTGCTACTTCTACTCCAATCAGTTCTATTCAACAGAATTTTATCGAGCATTTATTACGTGCTTCAGCGCTGTGGGAGAATAAATGACATGTGAAGTGTGCCTATGAATTAAGGAGACAGGTTGACCAGTCAGACACAGGAGTTCTGCCATTTGTTTTGTCGTTTCATTTCAGGCATTGAGGGAGAGCACAGAGGGCCTGCTGTGGCATTGATGTTAGGGTTTTCTATTTAGATTCGGGCTTTAAGTCTTACAGTCAGCTTCAGGTTCATATTGTCAGGCCCACTTTAGGAAGAGATGATTGACTGTAGTAATAAATGCTTTGGAGTCTGGAATTAGCCAGATTTGGGTTCAAACTCAGTTTTGTTGCTACTCAAAATCTGTGCAAGTTTGAAAAAACTCTCCATGTTTCTGGGCTTTGGTTGGCCTAGTTCCTATAGTGAAGGAGACTAGATGGAACTAAGACCCTTTCCAGCTATATTGTTCTATGAAAAAGATTGTTCAGCAACCACACATCCCAGATTTTCTGGGACACCCCACCTCCAAAGTATTATGGCCTGTTGTACCTATAAAATTATTTATACCCATCAAATGCTGAATCACCGTCACCTGATTTATACATTGAACGAACCATCAGAGGTGGGAAAAGAATGATGAGAAAAGGCTGGGGAGAGTGGTGTTAAAAGATAATTTTCATAGAAAGGTAAAATCGTGACCCTCATAGACATATAAAAATGTGTATATGTTAAAGATTTGATTCTCCTCATTAATCAAAGACGGAACCGACAGATGTTATAACTGGTTCAAGAGAATCTGAAAAGAAACATTTAAAGATTAGAAATATTGAAATGAGAATGCAAATAGAACAAAACTGGGTTTTTTTTCCAGGGGGAGTGGAGAGAAATCAATTGAACCTGTACCAGACAGGGAAGCATTTGCATGTCTGTCAGTTACCTATAACATACAAGTTGTGAAATAGCTCAAGGGCAGTGAAGACTAGAATCAGATAACAGGAAGGGTGTGCTGTGTGCAGACAATGCATAGTTTCCCATGAAGCACAGTTTTTCCCTACAGTGGAAATAGCTTCATATGGACTATGGCATTTCATTGTGATTTCTGGTTCTTCAATGGCTATCTGGGGAAGGATCTCAGCGGGGACTTGGGTGTGGACAAGAATCACCTGGGAAACTTCCAAATCAGAATCACACCTCCAAACCAAACTGCATCCAGGGTTCTAACAAATGTTGTAAACAATCAGACGGCCTTTTCAACTGCTTTTTGAGGTTGAAGTTATGATTGAAGGAGACCTAGAAAGTCGGCTGTGTGTATTTATAGGTGCAGTATTTCTTCCCGATCCTTTGAGGAGCCTTTTGTGACTTTCTTGATGTGGTTTAAGGGTCATGAAACTGTTAAGTGTTAGTTCACCGAGGGCTAAGGTCCAGTGTGCACACTGAAGGCAAGGCAAAGTCCAAAGGAGAAAAATGGGAATTAAAGAAATAAAAAGAGGGAAGAAGCATTGGGTTTGCTGCCAGAACACAGACGTCATGAAAACCACTGCTAAATCTAAGCCAAGATGGGAAAGGAATAGACTCCTATCAACATGGTCATCACTGGACACCTAGATTCGGGCAAGTCTACCACTGCTAGCCATCTGACCTAGAAACATGGTGGGATTAACAGAAGAACCATCAAACAATTTGAGAAGGAGTCTGCTGAGATGGGAAAGGGCTCCTTCAGGGCGGTCCGGGTCTTGGATAAACTGGAAGCTGAAGGTGAGCTTGGTGTCACCATTGATAGCTCCCTATGGAAATTCAAAACCGGCAAGTATTTTGTGACCATCACTGATGCCCCAAGACACAGAGACTTTATCAAAAACCTGATTTCAGGCACATCTGCTGACTGTGCTGTCCTGATTGTTGTTCCTGGTGTTGGTGAATTTGAAGCAGGGACCTTCAGGAACGGGCAGACCGTCAGCATGCCCCTCTGGCTTCCACACCGGGTGTGCAACAACGAATTGTGGGTGTTAACAAAATGCATCCCACTGAGCTGCTCTGTGGCCGGAAGTGATACAAGGAAATCATAAAGGAAGTCAGCACCTACATTAAGAAAATTGACTCAACCCTGACACAGTAGCATTTGTGCCAATTTCTGGTTGGAATGGTGACAGCACGCTGGAGCCGAGTGCTAACGTGCCTTGTTCCAGGGATGGAAAGTCACCTGTGAACATGGCAACGCCAGTGGAACCGTGCTGCTTGAGGCTTGGGATCGCACCCTGCCATCAGCTCGTCCAACTGACAAGCCCTTGCCTCTGCCCCACCAGGACATCTACAAAATTGGTAGTATTGACACGGTCCCTGGCAGCTGAGCGGAGACTGGTGTTCTCACCCCTAGCATGGTGGTCATCTTTGCTCCAGGCAACTGAAGTCAAGTCTGTTGAAACGCACCATGAAGCTTTGAGTGAAGCTCTTCCTGGGGACAGTGCGAACTTCAGTGTCAAGAACGTGTCTGTCAAAGATGTTCATCATGGGCAGTGTGGCTGGTGGAATAGCAAAAATGACCCACCAGTGGAAGCAGCTGGCTTCATGGCTTGGGCGATGATCCTGAACCGTATCCAGGCCAAATCAGGGCTGGCTACACACCTGCGCTGAATTGTCACACAGCTCACATTGCTTGCAAGTTTGCCGAGCTGAGAAGATTGATTGTTGTTCTGGGCCCAAACTCATGCCATCTGGTGGTGCTGCTGGGTTGATGTGGTTCCTGACAAGCCCACCTGTGTTGATAGCTTCTCTGCCTATCTGCCTCTGGGCCCTTTTGCTGTTTGGGAGATAAGACACAATCGGTTGCCACAGGTGTCATCAGAGCAGTGGACAAGAAGGTGGCTGGAGCTGGTTCAGTCACCAAGTCTGCCGGGAAGACTCAGAAGGCTAAATAAATATTATCCCTAATACCTGCCAACCTGCTCTTAGTCGTGGTAGAATGGTCTCAGAATGGGTGGTCTGAATTGGCCATTTAAGTTTATTAGTAAAAGACTAATTAGTGATAATAATGCATCGTAAAACCTTCAGGAGGAAAGGAGAATGTTTTGTGAACCATTTTTTTGTGTGTGTAAGGTATTCATTTTAAAAAACCAGTACTTTTTCATGGAAACAACTTGACCAAAAATCGGTCACAGAATTTTGAAAACCATTAAAAGAAAGTTTAATGAGGAAAAAAAAAGTGAAAAAAGAAAGTGGGGAGTGAAGACTAAGATGAAGAGAATGGAAACAGGGAAGAGAGGAATGAGCTGGGGCAGAGGCAGCAGGGATGCCTCCCGATAGATCTACTTGTTAATAAAAACACCATTTCAAAGTCACGCGCACATGGAGTACAGGTAACAAGAAGTTTGATTTCCAAAGCACTGCCGCTTTATAGATTTCCCACCTCCACTGGAAATCTAACATGGTCACAGTTTTGAGGAATTTATCAGGAAATATGCTAATTCTATTATAATACATGAAATATACACTGTTCCTGCAATGTTACACATTGGGGTTTTTTTTCCCCTCTCTTCTGTGCTCCCCACCCTACACAAAAATTGAAAATAAAGAAAATCATTGATTGAATGCCTAAATTGAAGTTTTTTCTGTTTTAATTTATTTTTAAAAACCCAATACTGTACTGTAATATACTGGACTAAAGGAGATATAGTTATTTCTAGTTCTGAAAGGAGAATTTGTGAAAATGCCATTTCAGGACTTTAGCTCAGCAACTAAAATGAAATGTGAAAGAGAAAGAAGACATGAAATGTGGACAACTTCATGGTGGTTCTAGGAAGGCTAAGAATCACTAGGGATTGAGAGTTTAGATGGAGGAAAGATGGCTTAGGGTCAGGGCACACTAGACTTTCTATTTAGTAAAGCTTTATAACCTCCCAAGATATTATCCTGGAGTCATTCTTAAAATTCGATGAAACTGGGTAACTCTCACACAGAGGTCAGCTCAAAATGGGGGGCAGTATTATCTTGACTAAATCCTTTGGGAACTGTGGATACCAGGTAGGAAGGAAGGCCCGTGGGTTTTTGACATGACATAGTGCAGCTGGGCCAGCAGACTCCCAGCTGGCAGGGAGATCAGTGTGTTTGGACGAGGCAGAAAAGGTTAAACCAACCAGCACCGTGAAACAAATGAAAGAATGCTACTCGAGCCTCTCTGAAGTCAAAGTTTCATATAAAGTGTTTGGTCCTACAGACTAGTTTCTTTCTTTTCATTGTTTTAACCTAAGGGATGAAGAAAAATAAATCAATGTCAGATTAAAAAAAAACTGCTGGTAGCTCCATACAATATATTAAAAATGAAAATACTCGTTTGCTTGTGGGGAGAAGAGAAAGCCAAAAAAATTTAGAGAAGCTTCCTTCTAGTAGTACACATTGTTTAAAAGGAACTTTAGAGCTATTATTCCTCTTGTGATCTTCCCCCAAAGCTACAGAGGTGAGCAAAATCTACCCATATTGCGCTGCTAGCTGTCATGTTTTAAATAGCATCATACACACACCTTCCAAGTTCTGAAAAGCCCATTCAGTGTTTTATATAAAAGCAAGTTACCGGAAATGGGCAGAGAACACACTCCTAAATATAACAACATAATTACTGTCATGTAAATTATCTCTTCTCTGTAGCGTTAGAACAATGAGATAAAAGGTTTATCTTGACAAAGTTTGAATAAGTAGAGGTGGAATTGATTCAGAATCTCCATAACTGCTCCATCCATGGGCAGTGGGAGGGGGAAAAGAGAGCTCCTTTAATTTCACTATCAGCACGTCCTTCCTGTTCATTTGCATTTGGGGAGTTTTTCCACAGTGCATTCATTTGCTAGTGAGATAATGTGTCCCTGCATGATCAGTTAAGAGAGGGATAGAATTACTAATGATGAAAAGAGGCAGCACAAGGGCAAGAAAGCAAAGCAGCCCTTCCTTTTCTTGCCTAATCTGGATGGATCTGAATTTCAACCATCTCTTTTTCTTTTTTTTTTTTCCTAGTGGTGATGGTGGGGCTGTTTTCCAAAGCTGGGTTAAGACATTGCAAATTGAGTTCTACACATTCTTTTTTTTTTTTTTTAAGTGCCATTCAAAGAAGGAATGTGATGTCATTGTGCTGAGTGGCTGTTCTATTCTGGCTGTTTGTATGTACTTGTCAGTTAATAAATTGAGGGCAATTTAAATCAACTGTCACTCAATAAGCATCAGCTGTTTTCCAGGTACTATGGAAATAACAACAGGAAGGTCTTGTCCTTTAAAAAAGAATTCTAAACAGAAAGAAAACTTTGATTCACAGAAATGTTTAAATTAATGATGAGAGTAATGCGGTGTTACTAGTAGCAGAGCCATCGGAAGATCAAAGATAGAAATATAGGTTAAATGGAAGGAGTGGAGGTGATGTCTTATCCTGTGCTGTCTTTAGGTAAGTGTAGGGTTTACCCAGAGTGCGCAGTGGACAACAGTTCAATACTCCCTAGGACAAGTCAACGTTAGGAAGCCAGCAGTGGGCGTTGGAGCTGGGAAGCAGAACAGCGAGTTTGGAGTTCAGGAGTCTCTGGCCTGCAAACTAGACAATACCCCGGCCCTTGATTTTCTTTATTGCAAGCTTCCAAATGTCTCCAGAATAGGAAAACTGTGTCCTTTTAGGAAAAATGTGAGAAAGCAACAGCATGTTGATCAGCATTTCAGTGATATAGATAATGTAGAGACCAAGCTCAAACACCCTTACATAATGAAAAGGGTGCAGTAGTACACAATGAGAAAAGATGACTTTGCTTTCACATACCTAGGAAGCTTTTTAAAGGTAGCTTGGAAGCGTGAAGCACTCAGTTGGCTGACCTGACTGGGTGAGGCTTAGCTTCCTTTCATCTATTGCCTGCTGCCCTTTGGGTCGAGTACTTACTTCCCTGGGATAAAGGAAGGCTCCAGAGTGAGTAAAAACGTGCCAAATTTGAAGTCACACTGCTCTAGGTCACCCAGAAACACCGCAACTGTGAGTTGGCTACGAATCCACTCTTGTTTCCCTATGCCAGCCCATGGTGGTTAAGCTTGTTTGGTATTGAAATCCGCCAGACTGAAGAATGACACCCTGGGCCTTGTCACCCACAGAAAGCAAAAGGAACTATGAAATAATCAGTCTCATGAAGAAAATAGTGTTCCTTTGGTGGAACATTGCTGTCCACTAAACAGTTATTACAAAGGAAATGTAGCTCCTATAATGGGGGACTTTTTTCCAAGGCTGTTTGTCCAAAGGTGAGGGTGTCATAGCAATAATCCTGAAAATGAGAGTGGAATTATGAAGGAATCCTTTGCAACTCTGCACCCCCATATTCTAAATGTATTCATTGCCCAAAACTATCAGAACGTATCCTAAATTAAGACTAACACGCAAACCAAAGCAGCATTGTACCACCATTTTTCAACCACAAACCCCCATCCCACTGATGGGCTGAACTAGGGCAATGACAGAGGAGATAGAGAAGGGAATGGAGGAAAACTGGCAAAGATGGATTGAATATGGGCAGGAGGGGCAGTGATGGACAATTGTGTATCAGATCTAATCCCTAAATTTCTGTATAGAATGATGGTGTTTTTATTGAAATAGAAACTCTGCAGGAAGATGAGGATTGGAGGAGAAAGACCCATCATGGGGAGGAATTAGAAAAGAGAACCTCCTGAAAACAGAGAAATAGGGACAACAGAGAGAACCAGGACTCAGAGGAGATAGTAGGAACCAACTCAGTGTATAGGTTGCAGGATTAACTTTAGAAAGAGGAAAGAGGGACACTCTTCCTCTAAACAAGGAAACATCTTGCTCTAAGCTAGGAAACTCCTTCCTTTAAACTAGGGAACTAACATTTATTGATGGCTTTGCATGTACCTAGCATAAGACTTCGGCACTTCTCATATGTTAGGATGCTGTTAAAAGAGACCAGGCTATTGTATGACAGCCTTTATTCTCCCTGTGTCTACAGGACAAGGACACTAACTATGATTTAAAAAGATAGAGGTCAGATTAAAAAGGTGGGTACATTTGAGGGTATGCATTAGGGAAGGTGAAAGGAAAATGACTAGGGATAAAAAAGGAATGCCAAGTAGTATTGAGAGCTGGATATGCATAGGTCAAGGTCTTAATTGTTTTTAGACAAACTTAAGTGCCATGTGGATATAATCCAGGGTCACAAATTGCTTTCTTCATTCTTAAAATGGTCATATTCTTTAAAAGCTAGGCTGAAAAGAACAGAGAAAATCAAAGTCCCTAGCATATGTCTGAGCCAGTGCTTGCAAGTATGGAGGGTTCTTAAATCCATGCCCTTCCCAGGTCAATAGGTTAAACACAAGCCTATGTTACATGGGTTCAGATTCCCTGCAGTGTTCCCAAGGGTTTAATCCTACAGATTAGCAACACTGGGAGACAGGATTCTTGCCTAACTCGGTGAGCTCTCTTCACAGGTGTTTTGTGAATCTCTGTGAGGTGTGGTGCAAATGAATAAAAGGAATCTAGTCAAATTTCCTGGAAATGTTCCATATTCTAGCAAAAATAGTTACAGTAAATTCTCTTATAACACCCAGTTGAGGGGACTTCCCTGGTGGTCCAGTGGTTAAGTGGTCCATGCTTTCACTGCAGGGGACACAGTTTTGATCCCTGGTTAGGAAACTAAGATCCCTCATGCCGCGCAGCATGGCCAAAAACCAACCAAACAAAACAACAAGGACAACATAAAAAGAAACACCTAGTTGAACAAGTATGCTCATTCATTTTAACAAACATCTGCTAGGCACCTCTAGGTGTGAAGCACAGTGCTAGCCACTGGGAGGGGGGCAGATACTATGATGATGATGATGATGATGATGATGATGATGATGATGATGGTGGTGGTGGTGGTGGTGGTGGTGGTGGTAAGGTTACTTTATGGGGGAGGGGCTTACTATGCACCAAATACTGTTCTAAGCTCCCTATGTACGTCTATCTGAGTAAATGCTTATAACAGTCTTAGGAGGGTGGGGTCTAATCCCTGCAGTACAGAATTGGAAACTAAGGCTTGTTGGTCACTCTCTGCCTCCCTGAGGCTCAAGGTAGTTAAAGTCAAGCCTTGAGCAAAGACCACCTGTCTTTCCCTTGCTTCTTCCACTCTCACTTTAAAATTATTAGCGGGGAAGTTGAACTCAGAAGTTACCAGGGAAATAAAGTGGACTTTTACATCAAGTCTAGATGTTGAGAAAATCGACCCATTCTTTATTGTCGTATCATGTTAAATCACATCATATCAGATGTTCTTGATTGTCATAAAGATATATTTAGAAGTGTGACAAACAGCCTTGAAAAAAATTGCCTTTTGATGGTTGATTGTATTGGTTAATGGATAACTGAAGCCAGCTAGAGGCAGCCATATATACACAAGACAATCAATCTTTTTTTTTAAACCTTAAAATGTGACAGAAGTGTGAGTGCTTCTAATGAGAACATGGAAGTGATTGTGTAAAAAACATGTTTGAAAGCATTCTAATACGATAAGTCATATTTTATTTGAGTCTCTTCTAATTAAAAAAAAGAAGAAATTATGTCTATTGGGAAATATCCAGAAACATTGTATATTTATGTCCTAAGATAGTTTTAGGAGCTTCTCTATGATCAAGATTTTTAAGAATCATTTTCATAATGGAACCATACTTTCATTAAAACATCCATGCATCATTCCATGTAATTTCTTTTAACCCCACCAAAACCACATCACCTACCATTTGCAGCCTCAAGAGTATATACAAATTTGTTAAACCATCTTTAGAGAAAAGCTTGTAGATTTTTCAAGTGTTTATGCTTAGTTTATTAACATTATTTAAATTGTGACATAACCGGTGTTGCTTTGCTGCCACTACCTTGGAAATGTTTAAACATTATTATAACTTAGCTCTACATTCCAGTTTTATCTCTAAAATTAATGCTTTTAGGGTCAATTTATGCCTGTCAACAAGTAGTGATCAGAGATGTGAGCTGGCTCATAATCCAGAGGTACTAGGTTACAATGTGTTACCATGGAAACTGTGTTTTATTGCATCTTCTCTTCTTGATTTAAGGCATTTGACAATCACAGTAACTGTTTGCCAGTCTTCCCACATCATAAAAAGTTCAAAAACACAAACAACCAATAGGGGGAAAAAAAAAAAAGGAAGGAAGTGGGGGTGGGGATCCTCTACTGTTCTTGGACCTCACCAGAAACATGAAAAAGAAATGACAGCCTTATATTTAACGTGGACCTTTTGTGAATAGTTTATCTCTCAGAAAGTGCAGGAGTGTTGGAAAATTCAATCAGTGGTTAGTCATCGAATGGACCTGTCTGCCTGTGGTTCATTTTGTTTATTGCATCATATATCTTTTATGATCACTGGGACTTTAGCCTGAAACAGCATTTTCTTTAACAAGAGCCATGTTTCCGTTAACGTTGTTTATTGCATCTGAAACATTACTCCTTGAAATCATGGTACATTTTCTATCGAGCAAAGGTCTGCAACAGACTCTTGCATGAATGTGTTTATTCAGAATCTAGAGTTTAAAAAAAAAAGGTCCAGTTCATGTAACATTAATCACTTTGCCAGTGTTAGCTGAGGTCATTGCCACATTCCTAGCAGTATTAAGGCAAGTCAAGATTAATTACGTACATTAAACCTTAGAAGGGAAGCACGTGAAAGGGATCTCAAATTAGACATTTCTTAAAAGACAGAGAAATGACTGTGGCGAAATGGGCTAACTCTGCGGCAGTTTGACTTTACAGTATGCTTGCTTTTACTACATGGGGTCAGTACCGTCTCTGTGAATCTGTAGGCATCCTTCTTCCTATCTCTGGAAGTTTATAGGTCAAATTTAAGGTCTTTCTGAGCATTCAAAATGAAGATTCATTCACTAAACAATTTTTTAGTACATGCTAACCACCAGGTACCGGCTAGGAACTGTCCAGGCAAAGATGAAACAGACATGGTCCTCCCTTTCCTGCTTCCTCCAAGAACTGCATGTTCCACCCAGGGAGATGGGTACCAGATGTGCACAATCTGAGCAGAGTTTTGTGGGAGTACAGAGGAAGGAATGATTCATTGTGATGGAAAGTCAGAAAAGACTTTACTGACATTAACTTTACAGGGGTAGAAAGGTGAGCAAGGCAGTCCAGGCGGAGACCTAGTGAGTGTTCCCAAACTAATTAGTGATTTGATGGGACTGGAGCTGAAGGCTTTTGTGCAAGAGCTGAAGGCAGTGGCAGAAAATGAGATTGTACAGTAAGTTAGAGCCAGACTGCAAAATCTCTGAACATGTACTTTATCCTAAAAGCAATGAGAAGCCTTTGAAGAATTTTAAGTACGAATTTTTTTTTTTAATAAATTTATTTATTTTTGGCTGCATTGGGTCTTCGTTTCTGCAGGTGGGCTTTTCTCTAGTTGTGGCGAGCCTGGGAGCCTGGGCTACTCTTCGTTGCGGTGGCTTCTCTTGTTGCGGAACACAGGCTCTAGGCGCACGGGCTTCAGTAGTTGTGGCACGTGGGCTCAGTAGCTGTGGCTCTTGGGCTCTAGAGCACAGGCTCAGTAGTTGCGGCCCACGGGCTTAGTTGCTCCGCGGAATGTGGGATCCTCCCGGACCAGGGCCCGAACCCGCGTCTCCTGCATTGGCAGGCAGACTCTTCACCAGTGCGCCACCAGGGAAGCCCCCTAAGTAGGAAAATTTAAAGAACCAGATTAAGTTAGAAACTGAATACAACTTGGGGTGAGGGCAAGTTGGATGGCAGTTTCACTGGTAAGAAACTAGAATCATTGTCTTCAAAAAGGAGGAGAATTTAGTCATCCATGAAAGTGATAACAGCTTACGTTTGGCCGTAGAATGGAGAGAGACATGTATTATGGAACCAGATGTGATAGGAATATTCACCTGAGTTCCTGAAGGGAGCCAAGGATAGATGATGGAGAAAAAAGAATCCAAGATGGTGCCAGGGGATCTAGCTGGGTTGAATATGCAGATGGTAATGCCACTAACCAAAGCGTCTGAGGTCGTCGGAACATTCAAATGGTGATTTCTGTTAGGATGTTGGACATACTACACGGCACTAATGAATGATGTTGGGACTGGATACACTGATTTGGGACCATTAACTTATACCAGGTTAAGTCGTCAGGGAAGACGAAAATGTTTAAGGGGAGAAGGTAGAAAAAGAAGGAAAGACAGTCTAGGGAAGAGTTTCTGGGG